>NW_006408536.1:18857242-18915009 GCF_000296735.1 Chrysochloris asiatica
TGTGTGTAGCTGTGATGCTGTTACAGTGCCACTTGGTTAACCGATTAGAAGAGAGCCATATTTGTGTGCATTCCAAAAAAGGTGACCCAATGGAATGAGGAAATCATTAGTATCACATGCAAGTAAAAATTTTAACACCAGAAGAACTGCCCATATTGGACAGGTTTCAGCGAAGGTTACAGACTAAGACAGACTAGGAAGACCACTTCTGAATGGTTAGCCATGGAAAACTTTACGAATAGCAGCGGAACATTGTCTGATATAATGCCAGAAGATGAGCCCTCAGGTTGAAAAGCACTCAAAATACAACTGCAGAAGAGTTGCTTTCTCAAAGTAGAGGTGACCATAATTACGTGGACAGAGTAAGCTTTTGGGATCTTCATTGGCTGATGGGGCACAACTCAAAATGAGAAGAAACAGCTACAAACATCCATTAATAATTGAAACACAGAACGGACAAAGTATGGGTCTAGGAAAACTGGAAAATTTCAAAAGTGAAATGGAATACATGAAGATCAATATCCTAGACATTGTTGTTGTTAGGTGCCATGGAGTCGGTGACGACCCATAGCAACCTTATGCACAGCAGAACCAAACACTGCCCAATCCTGGGCCAACCTCACTATCGTTGCCACGCTGAACCCAATGCCACGCTGAACACTTTGTCAATCCATCCTAGACATTAGTGAGTTGAAACAGACAAGTATTGGGCATTTTGGATCTGACAATCATATGGTTTACTATGCCAGGAATGACAAATTTTAAGAGGAATGAAGTCACATTCATTGTCAAAACGAGCATTTCAAGATCTACCTTGATGTACAATGCTGTCTGTGGTAGAATAATGTCCATATGCCCACAAGGAAGACCAGTCAATACCCCTATTATTCAAATGTACCCACAGACCACTAAAGCCAGTGATTACAAAATTGAAGAATTCTACCAACTTCTTCAGTCTTAAATTGATCAAACATGCAATCAAAACATAAAGATAATTACTGGTGATTGGAATGCAAAACTTGGAAACAAAGAGGAAGGATCTGTATTTGGGGAAAAAAATGGCCTTAGATATGATGCTGGTGATCTCATGACAGAATTTTGCAAGATTAATGAATTATTCATTGCATTTTTTTCCTACAACATAAAAGACGACTAGACACATGGAAAGTCAGATAGTGAATAAGGAAGACCGTAGAAGAATTGATGCTTTTGAGTTACAGTGTTGGAGGAGAATATTGAAAGTGCCATGGGCTGCCAAAAGAACCAATAGATCCATTTTGGAAGAAGTGCAGCCAGAATGCTCCTTGGAGGCCAAGATGGCCAGACTTTGTCTCTCATACTTCGGACATATTATCAGGAGGGACCAGTCGCTGGAGAAGGATATCATGTTTGGTAAGGTGGAGGGTCAGAGAAAAGGAGAAAGACCCCCAGCGAGATGGACTGACCAAGTGGCAGCATCAATGGACTCAAGCGTGTCAACAATAGTGAGGTTGACCCAGGATCGGGCAGTGTTTCATTCTGCTATGCACAGGATTGCTATGAGTCTGCACCAACTTGATAGCACCTAACAACAACAACAATACACATGGACCTCACCAGATGGAATACACAGAAATCAAACTGACTACATCTGTGGAAAGAGATAGTGGAAAAGCTCCATTATCATCAGCCAAAACAAGGGCTGGCTGTGGAACAGACCATCATATGCAAGTTCAGGCTGAATCTGAAAACAATTAAAACAAGTCCATAAAAGTAAAATATGACCTTCAATATATTCCACCTGGATTTAGAGATCATCTCAAGAACAAATTTGATGCATTAGATAGTAATGACCAAAGACCAAAGAGTTGTGGGAGGATGACATCAAGAATTTCATACATGAAGAATGCATGAGGCATTAAAAAGACAGGAAAGAAAGAAATGGATGTCAGAAGAGACCTCGAAACTTGCTCTTGGGCATAGAGGAGCTATAGTAACTGGAAGAAATTAGGAAGTAAAAAAACTAAAGAAAATTTTTCAAACAGCAGTTCAAGAAGACAAAGTGCAAGACCTAGAGTTAGAAAACATCTACATGTCCAGACCTTATGATTACCTATGTATTTGCTCGTCTTTGTTATTAGACAGATGATGTATGAGTACATGGGAGAAAGCAATGTGAGTCAGTAATTAATGGTCACCATTTCTTATTATTGGAAGGGCATACTATCTCATATGAGTGGGTTTCAAAAAGTTCATGAAAAAAAAAACACATTTTCTTTTCCTTCCATTTTTCCATGATCTTTTTGAAGCCTCCTCTCAAATCATGGAAAGTTGGAATAAAATTCTTACTTAGTAAAAACAGGTATTTATGACACATTTAAAGTAAATCACCTAACAACCTCATAATTTACCAAAAGTAGGATGATCTGTTGTGAAAAGTAGGGCACTGCATAGGACAGCTGCAGAGGAGTGCATTTGCACTTGATGGAGACACCTCTCCAGACAGGGCTGGAGACCCCCAAATCTACTGAGGGCCACAGAGAGTGGCTAACTCTTATATCTGCTCCTCCATTATATGCATTCTACAGAAAAGGAAATTCAAAAAAGAAAAATTCTTCAAATGCACATCGACTGCCCATACTGAAACCACATTTCTGTATATCCTTTGTGCATGAAGAGAAATCTGTCTCTTCAGGAAAGTAACCTGAAGGCAACACCTCAAAGGAGGTGTTCCTCAGAGGGCACCACACTGCAGAAGCTGGCTTGATTCTCCCCAGAGGAGCAGAAGATACCATCTATTAGGAAATAAATAGCCACACATTGTTTTTTTAAAACTACAGAAATGTCCTTCAACCTACCCTTTGACTTCCATTGCCTTGCAATGGTTTCAACTGGCGTCAGACAACTCAAGCAAGAGTCTGTGACTAAACCTCCATTTACTAAACATTTCTAGCAGTTATTCTGTGGAAGGGGAGAGCAGGTCTCAGAAGCTATCATCAGAGTGAAATACTGGTGATGATGATACTGACTTCAGTGAGAATGATGGCCTTCACACTGACCATAACAATTCTTCCTTTTATTGACCTACATGTAAAGATCAGGAAATAGTTGGCTATGCTCATGCCCTAATGGCCCAACAATGTGGGGATTCCCCAAATGCCTTTTGGAGATTACCCAAACCAGTCTTCATTTGTTTTAAAAGCTAAAAATCCTGAGGAAGGACCTTCTAATGGGATTTGGGACTCTCATATCTATTTCTCATCAAACTTATTCTAGTTCATTAGACCTTGTTAGTCCGAAGCTACTGAAAATACAAGTATATGCAGTAGCATAGTGGATTATGAGCTAGACTGTTACCTACCAGTCACTCTCAGGAGAAAGATGACGCTTTCTGCTCCTGTCAAGGTTTACAACCTCAGAAACCCTCTACAGGGTTGCTATGAGTTGGAACTGATTCCACAGCACACTGCCACCACCACCACCACCACCACTAAAAATACAACTTTAAGACATTTACTAGGAAATTTAAAGCTTGGTTAAAGTAAGTAATTTGGCTAGCATCTTCTGACTTAGTTTGGCTATACCTAAAATTAACCTGTAGACATTCAAGAGAGTATCTCACCAAATTAAGTTTTATGGGATAAAGCAAAAGAAAAAAAAAAACAGAACTGCAGATAACTCTGGTGGTTAGATTTGGAAAAACTAAGTCTCAAGTAATTACCAAGTATAGAAGAGAATGCTATTAAAAGTGGATTTTCCAGAGTCTGTAAAGAATCAAAGTTATTAAAATTCACAGTACATGCATTAAAACTTATTAACAAATAAAGATCTTTTACCTCACTCCAATGCGAGTCCCGAGGTTGTTGGCTTCCTGACATGGACTCAGAATATGAATCAAATAATGCACACTCCCACTTGGACTTCGGAAAGGCTAGGGAACAAAAAGAATACATAAGAACAGATACGTGGTCATGGTGGTCATTGTTCCCTATCAACTTTTCAGTGCCTGTTGACTAACTACATAAAGAAGTGAGCTCTCATACGTCACTAGGGCACACAAACCACACTGAGGCAGTATTTTAAGTTCTTTACATCTATAACCCAGTAATTCTATGACGCCCAGTTTACACACCATGAAACCAAGAAACGGTGTCACTGAGTAATATCCTCCAAAAGTCACGTGTCTGGTAATGGCTGGAGGGTCCCTGGTGTCAGAATTTCAAATCATAGCATCCTGACTCTTTCCCACATTAATGATTGCTATCACAACATCTAACTGTTAACTATGCTATTAGCATCATTTCTCAATGGTAGTGAGTATGGTGATAGTTTAATACTGTAAACATTAATTAAGGAAATACATTATTTCAGCTATGGCTATTGGCCATAAATATTGGCCTGGTTTTCTAGTGATGTATGTCTAAGATAGTATCTGGCATGCTCTTCTCTTTCATTAGCAGGAATCACAAAAATAACAGCACAAAGTTTTGCTGATTTAAAACCAGCAAGGACCAATCACTATTATGGGGTTTTCCACCCCACAACAGAGACAGAGGCTGTTCATTGGGAAGCTGAGTGCATTTACATGAGGGCGAATAAGAAGCAGTCTACTTGGTAATCTAATATTCAGCACTCAGGCGATTTCTCAGAAGCAGATTCGGCTTCATCATTTTTGTCAGTAAGTAATTCGAAAAGAAATGTCTCAACTGCTAGAAGAGCTGTTTATATTCCAAAGGAAAAAGCAGATGGGCAAGGGAGAAGAGCACAAGTGGAATGCGGGACCCTATCCAGAGAAGCAGCGACACCAAAAATGGAGGCAGAGATGGGGACATGGAGAGATGGAGCAGCTGAGGACTCTGGACTCATGGGAAGAAAGGGACAAAGAGATGGCAGCCAGGAGGCAGGCTTGCAGAATGTGCCCATCTGTGGTGTAAATTATTATAGATGCCTGAGTGTTTAAAAAAAAAAAAAAAAAGAGCTAAAACGAAGAGAGAGAAATACTGTTAACTGATGGTACATGGAGGGGATTATAACCATTGTAATGAAACGAAGTATATGATTTGTTGAATGTAAAACTGATGATCTGCCCTATAAACTTTCACTCAATCCACAATAAAAACTTTTTTTAAAAAAGCAGATGGGGTTGATAATAAAACAGAAACTACATATCAAATATCTACATATCAAATTTGATTAAGCTTAATAGCTTTTAATGCATTGCTTCTAAAAAATATTGGAGGGGGTAATCAAATACTGCACAGGGATTGACCCCCTTCGACTCTCTCTGTGGTCAAAGTCCCCTGCAGTAAAGTACTGGCCACTAAGATGTCACCACTGTATGTGGCTGAGTACAAGCATCTACCTGTCCATTTGCTTTCTCTGCTCTGAACATTGTTGAGGTCAAGTGGGGCAGACTGTGGCCTGGTTGATTTCTCCAACTACACCTGGTCAGCTCATGGTTTTCTGGGTTAGAACTCAGCAAAACAACTTTTACAAGCATCACTGTCCCATCCAACCCCAAGGAAAGTTTTAACCAATTGAAGATTTCTCTTTCTAGCCTACAATCAATTTCTTACCAGTTGCCATTGAGTCGATTCCAACTCATGGCGAGCCCGTGTGTTTCAGAGGCGAGGTGATGGCTGTATGATTAAAGCCTTATCATGAGGGGTCTCGCCATATCAAAGCTAACAAGCCCAAGAACTACGAATCCTATCAATTAACTACTAAATTGCTTCCTAAATGTGTCCATTTCCTCTCCATCTCCACCATCACCTCTCCAGCACAAGTCACAGTCGCTCTAGAGGAGACTGCTGCCAGAACATTCTACCTGATCTTCCTGTTGTCCCTCAAAACAACAGCAGGGTCATTTCAGGGGTTCTGACGGTGCCATTTTCCTATTGGAGTTACTACCCATGATGAGGGTCAGAGAAAAAGAGGAAGACCCGCAACGAGATGGCAGGTGGCATCACTGATGGCGTCAAGTGTGGCAGCGGTAGTGAGGTTGGCCCAGGGTCGGACATTGTTTCAGTCTGCTGTGCATGGGGTCACTATGAGTCGGTTCCGACTCGATGGCACCTGACAACAACAACAACAACAACAACCCATGATCTGGTCCCTGCCTTCCTCATCGGCCTCAAGCTGAACTGAACCCCCCTTTTCCTGGCTTGTCCCACTCCAGCACCTCTGGTCTGAACCATCTAATCTGATCCTTCCCACTCTCTCCCGCCTCCCAGGCACACCTCCTGATTCCTGTACCCATAGACCACTTTTCCTGTCTACGTAGGTAAAAACCTACTTAGTCCTTAGGGCATTCTTCACATTTCCACTCAAATACTGGAGGAGATCTCCCCTAAATTCATGCAGCCTCTGGTTGCACTTCTAGATCACGGCACTTGTTACCAGTTTGTGAATTTCTTTAACATCTATCCTAATTGCTGACAACCTACATGAGGGTAGAATTCTGTTTTACAGAGCACCCTAACCCCCAGGAATACCACAGTGCCTCTCACAAAGGAAATAAGGGAGATTTCTTGAACTACATGGTAAAAGTCTATGCAGCCTAGTCACCTAGACAGGAAAACAGCAAAAGCTTCAACCCAACTGTTCCTGCCCACACCATTCTGCTTTCCCCATTAGGGAAAAAGGATGATTTCTATAATTAAAAGTAATATAGATTCAGATACAATTTCTGTTTCCATACTTTACTCAAAACAAAAACATGCTTGTATAATTTGCATACATGGTCTCAACTAATTGATACTTTCCACAAATCTCATGGATTAAATTCTTTAAAAGACTCAATATAGATTAATTAGAACAATGTTGGAATTAAATAAGAACTAGGTTTAAAGAGAGCAGTAGTTAAATGGGATGCTAAAAAAAAACTGAACAATAATAGGAAAAAATAATAATAACAGGAACATTTATACCTTGCAAATAGTCTAAAAAAGAACAGAAAAGTCATAGAAGTTTCTGATCGGCATGGTGAAATATTTAAAAATTAGCTACTCAACCCTCAGGATTTACCTAAAGTTTCCTGTCACCGAATATGATGTGTTTTATTATTTAAGATGACTCCCACAGGCCCAGCAATGATGTGTGGATGAGAAGGCCCTTCAGCTGCTGTTTCTGTAGACATTCATTCTGACAGCCTGGATAAAAGACCAAAAAACCGTAGGGGCCCTGCTTCCCGCAAAGGTTTCCCCAACAGCAGAAGCAAGTCCAAAGGAACTATTTGCAGCTGTGAAGGAAGCCAGAGACTCTCTTTCACCTGTTCACCTGCTTTTTGCTTGGGTTTTCCATCTTTGAAAACTGTCATCAGCAGCTTTTAAGACAGGCCATGAAACCTACACAGTGAATTCTCCCACACAGTGTGATGACCTAACAGAGGTGCCATGGCCATGGTACAGCCACTACAACAATCTAGCATTGTTATTGTTGGCAATGAAGTGCCATCAAGTTGGTTCTGACCCATAGTGACCCTGTATAGGGTTTCTGAAGAGTAACTGGTGAGCTTGAACCTTGTAGTTCAAATGGCTTTGCAGTCTGGTGCGTTAACCCACAGCGCCACACCAGGATTCCAGTGGAGGCATTAAAAGCACCTAAATGACCCTGCGCATCAGACCTTGGTCCTCTGTTGTTGTTAAGTACTGTGGAGTCGGTTCCAACTCATAGTGACCCTGCACGGGGTTTCCGAGGCTGTAAATCTTTATGGGAGCAGAACGCCTCATCTTTCTCCAGCGGAACCACTGGTAGTTTCGAACTGCTAACTTGCTAATCCCCATTCAAAACCAGCTACTGTTGAGTCGCCTACAATTCAGGGGAACCCCACGCGCGTGTGTGTCAGGATGCACCTGGGCTCCATCTGGTTTCAGTGGCTGATTTTTCGGAAGCAGATCACCAGGCCTTTCTTCTAAGGTGTCGTTGGGTGAACTTGAGCCATTTACACTACCCAGGGACATCATTATGAACAGATAAAAGCCCCAGGAGGTCCCATTTCCAAGAGAGGGAATGCCTCTAGGACCCCACACTGACTTGGTAACAGGCACCCACACTCTCCAAGACAGTGCTGGGAACATCACCACCTTTTTGCCACAATCCCGAAGAATCAGAGTGAGAGAAAGAATGGAGAGACATCAATGAGGAAAGAGAGCCGTTTATAATGGTGCCCGCATACAAGCTAACTGCTGGGGAGCTCTGAGAGTCTTCCCCAGCCTCTAAGGAAGGGGACACAGTCTCATACAGGCAGAAAGCAGCTGCTAGCAGCAAAGTCCATGCCCCGAAGTTCATACTTCCATCTGCACTCTGATTCTCCAAGTCATACATTTTTGGGGGGACCTTTGGAGCAGGTCCCTCTTCCCTCAAAATGTTTCCCTGTTCCTGGCACCAGCCATGAGCCTGGTTGTCTCTTCTTTTGCCTGAGATCCTCCCCCACCCTCATCTGATTCAGAAAATCACCAAATTTTTATATGAGGGAGTTCGAGACCCCAAGACTTATATAGAAATGACATTGGCCACTTTGAATCTGGTGTCTTCATGAGACCTTTCCCAGGTCTTACCACAACATGAGCACTTTACTGGGAGTAATCCCATTGCCTCCTTTACTCCCTGCTCCCTCTTGCCAACGGTGACCTGATGAAGCTCTCTTTTTCTAGAGACCTCCTTTAACAGATGAGAAAGTTTGTTGACCACACCAGATGTTTCTGGACTCTTTCAATGGGAACTGGTCCTCTCTGAACAGTGGAAACCAGACCACTTCTACACTTTTTGGAAAAGAGGAAGAGACACTTGGTTTTTCTATCAGACAAATGAATGTTGGGCCCACATAGTAGTTTGGGGGTTTTGTTTTGTTTAAAACTTTTTCTTGGGAATTGAGTGAAGGTTTACAGAGCAGATCATCAGTTTTACATTCAACCAATGCTTCACTATAATGATTGAAATCGCTTCCACGTACCATTGTTATTAAGTCTATTCTGACCCATAGCGACTCTGTAGAGGGTTTCCAAGAAGCAGCTGGTGAGTTTGAACCACTGACATTGCAGTTCAAACAACTTTGCAGTCTGACGCATTAGCCCACAGAGCCACACCAGGATGCCATAAGTTACCAGTATTTACCTCTACTCACTTTAAGTCTTGCACTCCTCAGTGTCTCCTGCTACCTTCATCTTTTCTCTGCCAACCTCCCACTTCTTGTATGTTGCTCTCCCTGTCACCCATGTTAACATGTGTCTACCCTCGAGCCAGTGAATTACAACCCCTTCCCTCCCACCCCTGGAAATACTGAAGAAAATTTTGTTTAGCACAAAAACCTTTTCTTGAGTTTTTACAACAGGGATCGCATACAACATTTGTCCTTTTGTGATTGATTAATTTCACTCAGCATAATGTCCTCCAAGTTCATCCATGTTGTGAGGTGTTTTGCAGATTCATCATTATTCTTCGATGTTGCCTGGTATTCCATTGTGCGTACACACACCAAAGTTTGTTTAACCATTCTTCTGGTGATGGGCATTTGCTATTGTGAACATGAGCGTGCCTATATCTGTTTGTGTCACAGATCTTGCTAGATCATATGGTATTTTTATTTCCAACTTTTCAGAAAGTGCTATACCATTTTCCACAGTGGTTGCAATGGTGGAAATGTAGAGGAGAAAGAGGAAGACAATTCTACTCCAGCCTGCAGGTGTGATCAACTTTGGGGCAATTACATGGCTGTCCACATGTGCGTGGATGCATACATATCAAGCTGCACACACACATTTGCTGTCTAAGAGAGCCATTCTATTCTCCAAGCTCACTCGGGGAAGCTGGGATAATCCTAAAGTGCCAAGTCACTCACTAATTGGTTCTACTAGATCTTCCTCTTCAGCGGCTATCATTCTGTAACTTACATGGCAAGGTGAGGGACTTTGGTCTGAATTCATGCAGAAGGCACTGGCCTGGGTTTAAGAAATGGCTCCAATTTGCCTGGATCTGACACGCTATGAACATCTAATAGCAGTTCAAGAAAAACAACTGTAGATACCAAGGACTCCCCCAAACAAACTAGACTCGCTTGAAAGAAAGTTCTAAGGCCTGGATGGAAAAGCGTCTAAGGTTCATGGGTTCAGATGAGACCTTACCTGCCTGCAGATACTCTGGTTGCAGAGTTGGCGGCAGGCCCTCGGGCAGTGGGTAACCGTTCTTCCGGGCCACAATGAGATGAAACGCAGCGCAGAATTCAGGCAGGGTCAGGGCCCCATCACAGTCAGCGTCACTGAGCTCCCTGAAGGTAAGAGATGGTGTGAGTACCAAGACAGGTCTTAGAAGACAAGCTCTTCAGGCTCAAATGTGCACGCATGGCTCCAGGCTCTCTTATGATGGTCCTGCAAGATCGCCAAACCCTCCTGACCCAAATCATTTCAAATCGAATGGACCACTCCAAGGAAGAAAATGACTGATCAACAACACTGGCATCAATAACACTGTATAAACAAAAACACAAACTGATCAGGCTCTCTGGTGAGTCTGATTTATAAAACTGAGTTTCCATTAGAGGTGAGAAAAGAACACTTGGAAATGTGTAATGGATGATGGCTGAACAACATGCTTTTGTTAAGTACCATCAAGTCACTTTTCTATTCACAGTAACCCTAAGTGACAGAGTAGAACTGCCACATCGGGGCTTCCATAGGCCGTAAAGGAAGCAAGGTCACTTAGGGGACCGGATCGCCAAGTCTTTCTCCCGTGGAGACACTAGGCAGGTTCAAACCATCAACAGTTTGGTTAGCAGTTAAGCACTTAACCACAGTGCAACTAGTTCTCCTTGCTGTGCTCTGTTGTGGTGGTTGTTGTGTGCCATAAAGTCATGGCGACACTCTCTGACAGAGTAGAACTGCTCCATAGGGTTTCTACGCTGTAAACTTTATGGGAGCGCAATGCCAGATCTTCCTCTCACGGAGTCCCTGAGTGAGTTCAAACTGCCAGACTTTCAGTTACTAGTCAAGCACTTAACTGTTGCACCCCCCAGGGCTCCTCTTGAATTATGTAACTACATAATAAATATGACTAATGTTGCTGGATTGTACATCCTCACAACTAGACAAATCAGCAACATCATGTCAAGCAAAGAGGAAAGACTGAAGTTGTGAAGGATTTCATTTTACTTGGATCCACAATCAAGGCCCATGGAAGCAGCAGTCAAGGAATCAAACTATGTACTGCACTTGGCAAATCTGCTGCAAAAGTCCACTTCACAGTGTTAAAAAAGCAAATGTGTCACTTTGAGGACTAAGGTGTGCCTGACTCAAGTCATAGTTATTTTTAAGTGCCTCACATGCATGGGGAAGGCCGGATAATGAATAAGAAAGGCCATAGAAGAATTGATGCCTTTGAATTATGGTGCTGGCAAAGAATACTGAAAGTACCATGGACTACCAGAAGAACAAACTTAGAAGTACTAAGAATGCTCCTTAGAAGGGAGAGGATGGTGAGACTGTGTCTCTTGTAGCTTGCACCTGTCATCATGAAGGACCAGTCTCTGGAGAAGGGCATCATGCTTGGTAAAGTGGAGGGTCAGGGCAAAAAGAGGAAGCCCATCCACGAGATGGACTGACACACAGTGGCCGCAACAATGGGCTCAACCGTGGCAACACCAGTGAGGAGGGCTGAGAACCAGGCAGTGTTTCATTCTGTGGCACATAGGGTTGCTATGAGTTGGAACCAACATGATGGCAGTTAACAAGAAGAGTGTTGAAATGGTAAATGTTTCATTATATATACATTTTCCACAATTGGAAAAAAAAAAAAAAAGGTATAAGGAGATTGATGTGCACAGTAGACAGGCATTCGGTCCACACAGGCAGGCTGCTGGGAAGACCCCTAGGCTGCACTCAGCTGTTTTCCAGCCCTTCTATAGTTTATAAGAAGTGCATGTTCCATTGCTTTGAATCTTCATTTTCCAACTTGAAGGAAAAGGCTTGTATTTTTCTAGTCATGCACATTTTTTAATCAAATTGTTCTTTGCAGGGACAGGGGAAGGGGTGGAATTACCTCCTGGGAAAATACAAGTCAGCTCAATAAATATTTTTTGTATTATGTTTTAAGATAAAGCTAGCAACAAGGGAAGGCTGGACCTAGATAAGACAGAAAGGAAGAAAGGAAGACTCCCGAGAAGGCTTATCTCATTGTTCCCACCCGAAAAGGCAACACAGACCAATTTATTCAGCACAAAGTAACCAAGACTCCACCAGCTCCACCATCCTCTTCGGTGTCCACAGACAAGTATACACATATCAGGGCAAAAACCGAAGGCAAGTTTATATCGAACTGTACTAGAACAGTTTTCCTAATGGACAGAACAATTACCTAAGGTAAGCTCTGGAATTCCTTTGGACTTACAGAGTCATGTCTTCCTCCTTAACTATGTAGAATATACAAGGGGGCTTCAAAA
This sequence comes from Chrysochloris asiatica, assembly GCF_000296735.1. Lineage (NCBI taxonomy): Eukaryota > Metazoa > Chordata > Mammalia > Afrosoricida > Chrysochloridae > Chrysochloris > Chrysochloris asiatica. The sequence continues at coordinate 18,869,652 of NW_006408536.1, forward strand.
AGCTCATGAAAAAATGGAATTAAAAGATAATCAAAACTTTTCCTCAAGCTTTCTGATGCTCCCTTACAATAACTCTGAATCCTCGTCAAATATTTAGAATACAGTATCCCTGAGTTCTCCTCAAATATTAAGAACACACTAACTCCTGAAAAGGAGTCCTGGTGTGGCACTGTAGGATAAGCACACGATCAGCAGTTCAGATCCACCAGCCGCTCCTTGGAAACACTATATAGGGTCGCTATGACTCAACAGGAAATTCTGGTGTGGTGCTGTGGGTTAATGCATTGAACTGCAAAGTCACTTTGAACCGCAAGGTTGGCGATTCAAGCTTACCACTTGCTCCTCAGAAACCTTATACAGGGTTGCTATGGCTCGGAACCAACTCGAAGGCACTTGACAACAACAAGAACAACTCCTGAATACACTGTCCCTGAGTCCTCCTCAAATATTGGGAATACACCAACCCTGAAATAGGAGCCCTGGTGACACACTGGTTAAGCATTTGGCTGTTAACTGAGAGGTCGGTGGTTGGAACCCATCAGCCACTCTGTGGGAGAAAGATGCAGCCATCAGTTTCCGTCAAAAGTCCAGCCTTGGAAGCCACATGAGACAGTTCTACTTGCCCTATAAGGTTTGCTATGAGTGACATCAACTTTGACATCTGGTGTGGTGCTATAGGATAAGCACTGGACTGCTAAGCACAAGGTCGGGGGTTCAAACCCACCAGCTGCTCCTCGGAAACCCTATACAGGGTCGCTATGAGTCAGAACCAACTCGACAGCACTTAACAACAACACCAGGCATCAAAACTTGACAACCACAGGTTTTAACCCTGCAACAGTGGTCCAAGAGCCTGCTTCAGGGGCTGGTAGGAGCATTCTGGGCTTTGTCTCTACAAAAAGATAGGAAGCCTCTTGCCAATGGTGTAAATACTGGGAATCCGGCTTAAAAAGACTGTATTCTTTTCAGAACAATCATGTTACTATTTTTTCCTACCTTGAAAAGCTTGTAAAAAGAAAAAAATGAAGCCAGAGTATACTGGGAAAGAGCTTAAACCCAGCTCCGGAGCCCTGGCTCCCATGGTATGCACAACTATTACTGGAATCGTTTTCCAATAAGATGCACAAAATGTAACAATATTTTCAATCCTTCCAGAATTTTTACAAAATCCTTGTGGGAAAAAATCGCCACATCAACTTTCCAATGCTACATTCTGTATTTATCACCATGTGGTCTCCTGCTCAGTCCTGGGTAAAACTCACTCACACCCAGCCGGGGCTCTGCAGAGTCCCTGAGCGTTTGCACAGGTCAGACCCAGCCTTCTGGGCCCCAGGGTGCAGGTTCAGCAGTGCAGTGCCAGGAGGCCCAGCAGAGAGACCCAGCCAAAGGACGAAGCTCAGAAGCAGCGAGAAGCGTCAGCTAGACTGCCAAAACCTTTCTTGGCCTATCACACGGGGCACAAGATAAGTTCTGAAAATAGAATGTGTAAGGTGGATACTCTAATATGTCTAAAACTGCAACCGGAAAAGGGATTTTGAAGATAATAATTAGGAAATTCCTTTGAAAATAATAGCTCACACTATGTGCCAGGCACTCTTAATTATATTTTAGGGATAATAACTTCTTTCATCTTCATAGCAACAAAGCTTGGAGTTTTAATCACTCTTCTTATTCTGTTAAAAACATTAAAAACTAAGACTTTTAAAAAAGCCAAAGGATAGGAGATGCTATGTGGTATTAATTGTACTTACCATATATAGGAGAGTTCTGGAATGGAAAGCTTTGATTTAGTGAAGAAGTTCTTAGCCACAGAACCTGTCAAGAGTCATTGTTTAAATAAACCATTAATTACTTATCTAGTGCAGCATTCACATTTGTCTGACAAGAAATCCCCATCTCTTCATTCAGTAATCCCTAAACACAGCCACAAATAAAACATTTAGTCATCAAAGCCAACTAGGGGTCATGTGACAACAGCAACATGGGCAAGAGAAGCAATGACTGAATACTCACTATGACACATGCAGATTATATAAATTAATGTCTACTTCGTTTTAACAAAAATCTGACATTTTACTAACAACTCAAAGAACTAATCTCAAAATTATTAAAGCAAAAATCTGTCAGGCACTTATAACAAAACAGTGAAAAAAATAACACAAGGTCATTAGTAGAATGGAAAGCCAAAAAGAAGAAACTTAATCCTACTGCACAGAGATAAAACAGACATCTTGGGAAAGATTTTTTTTTTTTTTTCTTTTTTTGGTGAGATTTAAAGTCTCTTGGTGGTTGTTTTAGAAACAAACCCAGGAACCTCTTGCAACCTTCTTTGTTGCTGTTGTTCATTGCCATGGAGTGGGCTCTGACTCGTGACGACCCCACATACAAAAGCGCAAAACGTTACTGGTGCTACACCATCTTCTCTCTGATTGTAGCCACTTGGGTATGTTGAGTACCTCCCAACCAAGGGGCTGTATCATACAGCCCTGTATTTAACAATGTTCGGTTGGGAATCCTAGGGCTTCCACTGACTAATGTTCAGAAGTTGGTCGCCATGCCTTTCTTCCTAATCTTAGCCTAGAAGCTCGACTGAAACCTGTCCACCATAAGTATCCCTGCCAGTATACGGAATACAAACACCATTGCTTCCAGCACCAAAGCAGCATACAAACCACCACAGTACAACAAAAGGGCAGACTGATATCTATGCCAACCCAACATTTTACCTGGGTGAATTCTAGGGTATGAAAGTTACATTTAATAAAGATATCTTTAAAAAAATCAAAACTAATAGTAATATAAGGAGCTGTGGGAACACAGGGCACTAATCATTGGGCTGCCAATCAAACAGTTGGTGGCTCAAGTCCACCAATCACTCCATAGGGAAAGATGAGACGATATGCTTCCGTAATGATTTACAACCTTGGAAACCTCAGGGAGAGTTCAACTCTGAAGTACGTAAGGATACTATGAGTCAGAATCGACCAGACAACAGTGTGTGTGGTTTTTCGGTTTTACTGCATTACATGAACTTCTCTTGATCCTAATCTTGATCAAACTAAGCTTTAAAAGGGGCATTTGAGAGCCTATCATGGGAATGTGAACAATGAAGGCTTGATGATGTTAAGGAATCGGTGCTCACTGCATTAGGTGTATCAAAGAGTTATGGTTGTATTTTCCAAAGAAGCTTCATCTCTAGAGCTGCACCTTGAAATACTGTCAAATGGTCTGGTTACTGGTAACAATCATCTGAGGTGAGACATAGAACACAATTGCTGGAGCTGTGTGAGAGCCACACTACTTTTACCTACACTGGAAATTCTGCAGAAGAGTAACTTAGAAAACAAGAAAATCATTCCTGTGTAGCACTGTAGGTCAGCGCTGGACTGTGAACCATAAGGTTGGCGGTTCAAATCTACCAGCTGCTCCTTGGAAACCCTACACAGGGTCGCTAGGAATCCAAACCGACTCAATGGCACTCAACAACAACAAACTATTTGCATTTATTTTGAAGAGACTCTCTCAAGCAGTAGGAAAGGTGGTGGTTGTTGTTGTTATTGGTGTTAAGTGCCATCGAGTCGGTTTCAACTCATAGGGACCCTGTATAGGTTTTACCAAGGGGCAGCTGGTGAGCTTGAACTGCCGACCTTGTGATTCAAACCAACTTTGCAGTCCAGTGCATTATCCCACAGCACCACCCCAGGACTCTAGTAGGCAAGGTTGGTGGTGTTTATGTGCCGTGGAGTCGGTTTCTGAGGCTGTGAATCTTTACAGGAGCAGAAAGCCTCATCTTTCTCCCGTGGAAGAGCTGGGTTTTGAACTGCTGACCTTGTGGTTCGCAGTCTGATTTGAAACCACTATGCTACCAGATCTCCTTAGGTTAGCAAGTGATAAATACGTGCTATCTGGGGTTCTGCTTATTGTTTTCAATTATGTTGTCAACGTTCATTTTTTGTATTTTCAGTATGTTGTTGTTGTTGTTGTATACTGCCTTCAAAAAGCCATTACCATACCAAAATAACCTCGTATGTACATCAGTATATTTTAATCATATACCTTATTTCAAGAGAGAAAATTAGCTGATTCCACACTTCAACAGATTAGGCTGCAATTATCAATAACACTGTTACTCTTCAAGGTTAAAGTATAAAAAGAATATGCTACAAATTATTCTTCCAGACTCCTCTAGCTCACTGTGGGTTTGGTTGTTAGCCCAGTAAAATGTTGGCACACACCAATTAAATCACTTCCTTTCTGTTTTAATTTTGCATAAGAAGTCAACAAGAATATAAATTTCAGAAGACAATTTAGAAAAACTGATATATGGACATGGAAATGCTGGCCAATTTTCTACTACATTTTAATATCTCTCAGGCCAAAAAAATAAATAAATAGTAAGATAAAAACTGGAGCCAAAGGAAATGAACATGAATTTGAACCCATGAGATGTACGTAGGTAGTCCCAGATTTATGGTGGGGTTCTGTTCCAACAATTCCATATAAGTCAATTCTGACATATTTTTCTTTATTTTTAGCTTTCATGGTTGCCTTTTATTATCAGTATCTTTAGCAATCAAGCACTGTTTTGAACAGCAAATCGTAAAATTCAACATCTAAGAGTGCACATCTGAGAAGGACATCAGCAAATTATGCACTGCAATGTATTATTAATGATTTCTGTTCATGGTAAGTGCCTTCAAGTCTGTTCTGACCCATAGCAACCCTGTATAGGGTTTCTAGGAGCGGCTGGTGATAGATGTACTTTGTTGTCAAACGAATATATTGTAAGTCAAGGATTACCTATCTAACATAAGGAGACTTGTGATCGTACTCTAATGTTAATATGAAATTTAAGGTATAGCCTTGGTGCCAAGTTCCGTCATTTCTAGAACTGCTCCAGTTGGAAAGGCACAGGATCAGGACCAGATTCCCCCAAATTCCCACTCAGGCCCTTTGAAACTAAGCCATCATTTCCCAAATGCATGTGTCACTGCCAGTGATTTTGGTCTTTTTCTTTCTTTTCCTGCCTGGTTTATAGTTGATGAGAAATTCAGTCTTAAAGGAAAGCAAATGGAAATTGCAGAAGTTAGTCGTAATCACACTGTCTGAACGATTTCTCAAGATGCTAACTGTGACTTACAAGGGCATGATGCCCTGGGCCCCCACGCTTCCCCCGTCTGTGTTCCATTACCTGAAATGAAGGAACTTGGGTCAGGCTGTAAGGACCGGAACTGATTGATATAGTACTCTCGCTGTTCCTCCGTTATCCGCCAGGGTTCGTCTGGGTAATGACTGCTGCTATCATGTGGGTCCCTCTCCACTGAAAAGGACTTGGGAAAGAAAGCAAGAGAGAAGCCAATGCTCAGAGATGCCGTTTTTATTGAGATGAAATAGAAAAAAAAAAAACAATCGAGCATCAATAAAAGCTATTTGCATTATACTGATTTTTGTCCTCAAGGGAATAAGTTGGAACAACACAATAAGTAGAATGTAACATAAAATTCTGCTTTTCATTCTTTTTGCATCTCCCACCCCCATGCTGTTAATAGAATGGAGCAAGACATATTGAATACTTGGTAACTGATAAAAAAAAAAAAATGTTTTCTAATGTAATAAAGGAGGAGTAAAAAAAAGACAATCATTCAAATTGTCACCTCAGTTTAATCCTTTCAGATTAGCTGAGTGGATAGAAAAATAACCAGGATTCTTTTAAAACCATATTTAAAAAACAACAACAAACAAACAAAACAAAAACAGAAAAAACAGACTTAGCACGCCATCTTTCTTCCTGAAATAGTCACATTGTAGCAATCTGGGAGTGATCGGCTCAAAATTCGAATCCCACTTCATAGAAAAATGGAATGAAAACATAATGGAACTTTCCCATGGACTCTGTGACGTCCCCTTGTAACTGACTGAGCAGTAAGTGAGGGCCACCGCATTTGTGAGTTGGACATAATAGTAAAAAAGCCAAGGAGAACAGCTCTCAGGTACCACGATAAGCAGAGTAACAGCGGATGCATCCGAACTGCCACTAGGCAGTGAACAAGCCAAATTTGAGGGCCTAAGGGTCCAGTGAGTCCTAGTGTGGAGCTGTGGGTTAATGCGCCAGACTGCAAAGCCATTTAAACTGCAAGGTTGGTGGTTCAAGCTCACCAGCTGCTCCTCGGAAACCCTATACAGCGTCGCTATGGGTCGGAACTGACTCAATGGCACTTCACAACAATGACAACAAGGGTCCAGTGAAGCAGAGGGGTATAGAAGAAAAGACTGCAGGCCACTGAGGAGAAAAACAAAAGGAGTGATGGTGCAGGGTAGATCCTAGAGCTTTGGTCCTGTCCTTCCCTCTGTCCTAAAACTAAGGGGTGCTACATGTCACTTGTTAGCTTCATGGAACCAAGATGTGAACACAAGCAAGGCGGGCCTGTCAAAGAAGATTAGCAATGAAGGAGCTAAAAAGCCATCCAATTGGCTGCCCCGACACACACACACACACACACACACACACACACACACACACATCATTCCAGGAATAAAATTTTTCCCAGGAATGCCTTTCTCTCCTCTGACAATGTTCAGAGGAAAAAGGAGACTGTATAAAGCTTTGAGCTGAGAATAACCTTGAGATGTCTTTTATGAAATTTAACATCAATTCCTGGTGTGGTGCTGTAACCACAAAATCGGTTTGAACCCAAGGTCAGCAGTTCAAACTCACCAGTCGCTCCTCGGAAACCCTATACAGGGTCGCTGTGGGTCGGAACTGACTTGAAGGCATTTAACAACAACAACAGCAAAACTTAGACACTAAGAGTGCTCTGGGAAGACCAGGAGAATGAGCTGAAATATTACCTGTAGAAATATCAGAAGTGCTAAGCGTATCCAGCAGAGGAGAGATTCCTCAAATACTCTCCTTTAGGAGAGTCAGAAGAAGGTTACAAAAAGAAGTTGCGGGCTATATAGGTGTCAAACCAAAAATAAGATCAATTGTGATTCATAGCAACCCTGTAGGACAAAGGAGAACTGCCCATTGGGGTTTCCAAGACCGTCCACTGTTACCAGAGCCATCAGGTCATTTCATTCTGCGGACAGTGCTCCATCGCCAGGGCTCCAGTGTCAGTCCAGTGCTTATCCTACAGCACCACACCAGAACTCTAATATGGGTGATAGTCGTAACATGGAGAGATGGACCTGAAAACCAGTGAGAAAAAAGTGGACTGGACCCTGGGAAGGCCTTCTAGCCACCCCGTCAGCTGTCAAGTTAGCCGGACTTAACTTGGACACAATGGGACTCTCATAAGACATTATTCCTTTCAAAGGGATGAAAAACATTTGGGCCTATTTAGCTCAGAGTGTAATAAATGTATCTGATTTGTTTTTCCTTTCAGGAGGGCATCCAGAAGCATCTGCAAAGATTACTGAGGGCTGGAACAAGAAATTATCCCAAACCCAGCAGCCAAGGTGGAAGGAGTCCCCACCTGGATTCACCACAGCAGACTTGTCTCCATGAGAGGCTGAAACTGATCATACCAACCCTTATAAAGTAACATTGAAACGTACAACCCGCCCTGCTTCAGCCACAAACCGGGAGATGGCTGATCTATGCACGGCCGAAGCATGAGGATGTCCGCCATGGGACTTATTTTAATTAGACTTTGGTGTGTGGGAAAGGGAGAAATCTTTGTAATCAATACACCCACACCACCAAGGTGGGCCAAACAGTAACCACACTACTCTTCTATAGTTGCTATAAAAGTGAGGGCACCCTCCTAGGTAACTGAACCTATAAGGTGGCCTTAACCCTTCTTACATGTCAACAGACCCAGATACTAAATGCCATCTATCAAAATATATTAGCCGTAAACTACTTATTGGCTGTGGAGGGAGGAAGGGTATGTGAGAAGGTTAATTTTGCTAAATGCTGCATACAAGTAGATGACCAGAATCTGGCAGTAGAAGACCTTGTAAAAATGCAGAAAGTTGCCCATGTCCCTGTGCAAACCTGAAGTGGGTGGAACCCACAGAGCCTATGGGGAGGGTAGTTCTTCACCTTTACAGGGCTCAAGACCCTTGTGGGTAGAGTCCTGTTTTATTTGGAATTTATTTAATCAGTCCATGCCTACTCCCACTAGTAATCAGAGCCATGGGAACTGCTATTAAACAATAATCCATCGAAAAGGGTACCAGCAATCCAAATCAATACCATTCCTTAGGCAACATTTACATGATGCCCCTGGGGAAAAGATCCCAAAGGACATCAAAGGGGGGAATGAACAGGAAAAGGTAAAAATCAGTCACTGCCCTCTCTGCCCAAGGAGGCAAGCAAAAATGCTAATCAGGTTACTGAATGGGACCAATCTTCCTGGTTTTCCCCCTGCCCTCAAACAGGTATGCAGCCTGGCCCCTCCCGGACTCTGACACCATATAGGCCCGTGTTACACCTTAAATACATAGAATGCTCTGAAATTTACAATGATATTACCTCCCACTAAATTCTCATTTACATTCACAGCTCAAGACTTTAAAGATGTCAGCACAGCCAGCGTTATTACCCTTTCTCCTTGTGAGAAAACAGGCTTGACAAGTTGAAGGGACTTGCCTATATTCTTCAGTGAGGCCCTGCCATCAGCAAATCATTATCCTCTTTCTTATGTGTTGCTCCAAGCAGGTTCCTGCATATCAGGATTCTTTATACTGGCTCACATCTATTTACATGTGTGATGCTTCCTAAAACCCCTATCATGCTGGTAATAGCAAACAATACTAACAAAGAAAGCAAGGCAGACCAAAAGTCAATTCAAACCCTCATTGGACCACACAACTCTGCGAATTCCAAAGCCTTGCTCTCTTGGCACTGTTCCTGAAGGAAGCCAGCTGGCCAGCTGTCTGTCGGCCTGAGCTTTGGAGGTAGAGCACATGATGGAGGAACATCAGCTTGAATGGGATTGGATTACTGGCTGGGTTATACTGCTGAGAACTCCCAGAAATGTGGGCCCTCCCAGTCAGCCCTGACAAAAATTGCTGACAAGAAGAAAGACAAAAGCCTGGGCCTGGGCCTGGGCAGGGGAGATGAAAACACATGTTTCTAAGTGAACAATTACACAGGCAGAGGGGTTTTTCAAAGTAAATGGGACACAGGTCAAGAGCACAGAAATTTCCACATTGGGAGTTGGCTGCTGCACCCCGTAGCTCTGACAAGGAAAAGCTCCTACTTCCAGAATACATCCCAGGAGCCTTCCTGATCAGCACTCAGCCATTTTCACTATTCTTCCCATTTGTTCTTTTTCTAGGCCCGGGACCACTGGTCAGTCTCTTTCCTCTCCCACATCCTTCATTCCTGAGTGGCATCTAACAAGTCTTCAGTCTGTTGTGGGAACAGACAGTACTGGATGATTGCGTCCCCTGCTGAAAAGCTGACATAGACGGTTTGTCACCTAACAAAATCTCCAACTTTCCTACCTAGCCTTCAGGGCCTGTCGCCAGTCTCCTCCTTGTTCACTCACTGAGACCTCAATTGCCCACTGGCTCCCTCTTCATCAGTCACATTGGCAGCTTCTTCCAAGAATGCCCTTCATCTGACCCTGCGCACTCCTCACTTCCCACTACTCTAGGGCTCTGCCAGATGGGCAAGTCCAGAGGCACTGCTGGGCTCACAGACCGGCTACAAAGGTGACCCCAGAAACCATGTGAGGATCACCAGAGTAAAGGTGCGCTGAACACACAGGACGCTGGCCTTCAGAAAGCTCTTCTCTGATGAGAACAAGTTAAGCTAGATGCTTGCTCATGAGGAATGTGGGTAAGAAATAGAAAGATAAGCAGCAAGCAGAGAAAGCAGACCTGACCCAGCTACACAGCAGAGGGTCATGGTGGAGAGTAAGGGCCAGGCAGATCTTCAAGTTAAAGGGAGTCAGCACTAAGGAGCTACAGAACCTGAGGCAGGTACCCACCAAAACCATACCCACCACCATCGAGTTGATCTCAACTCATAGCCATTTTACAGGACAGAGCAGAACTGCTCAGTAGGGTTCTGAGAGTGTAAAGCTTTACAGGAGCAGACAGCCGCATCTTTCTCCCCTGGAGCTGCTGACCTTGCAGTTGCACAGAGAAGTGACATAACAAGGTGGTGTTTTCATTTGGGTGTTTCCTTATGGCAGGACATGGAAATGAGGCTAGTGGCTGATGGCAGCTGTATTGGTTGAACTATGACCCCCCAAAACGTCACGTTACAGTCCTAAAGTCTGCACCAGGGAATGCGGTCTTGGCTGAGGAAATAAGCCTTTTCCAGTATTCTGAGTTCAGTTAGGAAGCCAGAGCACAGTAATCTGAATCTCTTCTGAGTGCTCTTTTATAAAAGAAAAGGACAGACAGAGACATAGAACCACATCCAGGGGCAAAACAGAACCTAAGGATCCATCGGAAAGCCCGAGACTGCCAGCAACCCCCAGAAACTAGGGAAGAGGCAAGAAGTCAACATGGCCCAGACCCTGATTCTTCTAGCCTCCAGACCTGTGGGGCAATACCTGTCTGCTCTTATGGCAGGACATGGAACCAAGGATCGTGGCTGAAAGCTAAGTGGACCACAAGGCCAACTCAGAACAACTAATAAGGCAAGGTTCACTAATGGTATAATGCGCAGGAAGAACCCAAAACGACCAAGTTGGAGGGCCAATGGATCAGTCCTTGTCTCTCCTCTAGATTCCCAGGAGAAACCAATCCCTCCCCTCCGTTTCAAGACAACTTAAGCTGGCAAGGTGAATGTTTGCCCCTGAAATCAAAAAGACCTTAAGACAAAGGGCAAGTGCATACAAATACTGTGTAACCCATAGGTAACATGACCCTTCCGTCTACTGGCTTTTACTAAGGAGTGCTGGTAGCGTAATGGTTAAGGTCAGCAGTCTGAAACTATCAGCTGCTCTACGGGAGAAAGATGAGGCTTTCTGCTCCCATAAAGATTTACAGCCTCAGAAACCCTACACAAGGTCACTAGGAGTTGGAACCAACTCCACAGTACACTACCGCCACCGCCACCACCACCACCACCACCACCGGCTTTTACTGGAGTCCTGGTATGGCACTGTGGGTTAATGTGCTGGACTGCAAAGTCACTTTGAACCACAAGGTTGGTGGTTCAAGCTCACCAGCCGCTCCTCAGAAACCCTATAGAGGGTCACTGTTGGTCTGAACCGAACCAATGGCATTTAACACCACCACCAATCTCTTTCCTTTTTTTCTCACTGTATGCTTCAAATTGATTTAATAATACACTAAATGATCTAATGCATCCAATCTGTTCTTAAGATGATCTCTAAATTCAGGTGGGTCAAGGTCATTTTTTGTTTGTCATCGACTTGTTTTTTCTTCAGCATCAGCCTGAACTTGCATGTGAGCATATGGTCTATTCCACAGTCTGCCCCTAGCCTGGTTTTGGCTGATGACATGGAGCTTTTCCACCATCTCTTCCCACAGATGTAGTCAATTTAATTGCTGGGTATTCCATCTGGTGAGGTCCATGTGTATAGTCATCTTTTCTATTGTTTGAAAATGATATTTTCAATGAAGAAGTCACTGGTCTTGCACAATTCTATCATGTGATCTCCAGCATTGTTTCTATTACAATGGCCGTGTTTTCCAACTACGGATCCTTCCTCTTTGCTTCCATCTTGATTACATATTTGATTAATTTCAGGTTAAAGAAGTTGGTTGTTGTTGTTAAGTGCCTACCAGTCGTTTCTGACTCATAGCAACCCTGTACAGGACAGGACTTCCGAGGCGCGGCTACTAGGCTTGAACCACTGACCCTGCAGTTCAAACCAACCTTACAAACCAATGCTGCAGTTACAAACCAACGCTGTGGTTGGTGAGTTTGCTCACCAACCACAGCGTCACACCTGGACTCCAAAGAAGTTGGTAGAATTCTTCAATTTCACTATCACTGGCTTTAGTGGTTGGTGAGCAAATTTGAATAATAATGGCATTAACTGATCTTCCTTGTAGGTGTATGGATACTACCCTATCACAGACAGCGTTGCACTTCAAGGTAGATCTTGAAATGTTCTTTCTGATGATGAATGTGATGCCATTCTTATTCTATTTATCATTTGTAGCATAGTAAGCCATATGATTGTCAGATTCAAAATGACCAATACCAGTCCATTTCAGTTCACTAACACCTAGGATATCGATTATTTATGTGTTCCATTTCATTTTTGACAACTTCCAATTTTCCTAGATTCCCACTTCATACATTTCAGTTTCAATTATTAACGGATGCACACAGCTGCTTCTCCTCAATTTGAGTTGTGCCCCATCAGCAAATGAAGGCTCCAAAAGCTTTACTCCATTCTTGTCATCAGGGTCAACTATACTTTGAGGAAGAAGCTATTCTCTAGTCTTATTTAGAGTGCCTTTTAAGCTGAGGGTCTCATCTTCTGGCACTGTATCTGACAGTGTTGATTTTGTTACGTGCCATCAAATCAGTTCCAACTAATAGCAACACAGTATAGCGTTTCTGAGAAACAGCTAGTGAGTCTGAACTGCCAACACTGTGGTTCAAACCCACCTGGAGGCCCTGTTTTTATCCTACAGTGCAACACCAGGACCCTGTATCTGACAACATTCTGGTGCTATTCATAATGTTTCAACATTCCGTATTCTGGTGCTGACAGCCCTGGTAGCATAGTGGGTGATGAGCTGGACTGCTAACCACAAGGTCACCAGTTCACATCTCCAGCCACTCCACAGGAGAAAGATGAGGCTTTCTGCTCCCAGAAAGATTTATAGCCTTGGGAATACTGTACAGGGTCACTATGAGTTGGGACTGACTCCATGGCACATAGCCACCACCAACCACCATCTGTCAGTGTTCCACTGCTATTTATAAGGTTTTCAGGGGCTTAACACTTAGAAGTAATCCACCTCTCCTTCTTTCTAGTCTGGAAACTCAACTCAAACCTGTCAACCATGGATGATCCTGTTGTTGTTATTAAGGGTCGTCGAGTCGGTTATGAGTCATAGCAACCCTGTATAGGGTTTCCAAGGAGTAGCTGGTGGGTTTGAACTGCCAACCTTGTGGTTCATAGTCCAGGGCTGTTCCTACAGAGTCACAACTGGGATTTAAAATACCAGTGACATACCTTCCAGCATCACAGCAACACACAAGTCACCACAGTGCAAGAAACTGACATAGAAGTGGTGGAATTCCACACCTAGTTCCTAGAAAGTACATCACAGATACTAACAAGGAGTTTGAGTCTGCTTATTGACAAGCTCTAGGAAGTTCAGGTATGACTTACATTTAAAGACACTGGGAAATACTCTTCTGTGTGGTTCCTAATGAAAGAAAACCTACAAGTCATTTCATATTTTAAAGGGCGAGATCTATTAAAAGACATTTCTATATGCCTTCCTATGGTTCATCCATGATCCGGTCTATAAGGTGAGTCCTCTAAAGGACTTTATCTATTAAGTGAGTATTTCAAGGGCAGATACACATATACCATAAAGCTGAAATATTCTTCAAAGAAGGCTGATCCACTTCAAGAAGCAAAATTATTTGTATTTTACTGCATGAAGCTGCTCATTCATTCATTCCTCAGGTAACATATTGAACATCAACAATATTCCAGACACCAGTCACTAGGGACACTCTAATGAGCCATAACCCAGATGGCCTCAGATGGCAGAGGATTCTTTTCAACTATTGAGACCTAATGTCGATTCTGTTGCTGGATTACGGACTTGCGTGTTTCCACTATCCCTTCTTTCCCTCCATTTCTTACATTTGTAATGGAAACAGCCCCTTGATGCGCCTGCTCCACCACTGCACTTTGGAAGAGGTAATGTCGTGCCTACATTCACGGGTTCACAGATGAAGAGAAACTCTGCTCCAGGATGAAATAAATACACATGCCTAAAGTCTCACCCATGTTTGGTTCAGAAGATAGGATTTTAGACTTAGAATTGACTTAAGACTTTGAGGGTGATGTGATGAGGTGAGTGTGTTTTGCATGTGGGAAAGGACTTGGATTTGGGGGAGTCAAAGGGTGGAATGTTATGGATTGAATTGTGTCACCCAAAAAATAAATGCTGTAAATCCTATAAAAAGTATAAACCAGATGTTGTTGTTGTTGTTAAGTGCCATCGAGTCGGTTCCGACCCAAAGCGACCCTGTATAGGGTTTCCAAGGAGCAGCTGGTGAGCTTGAACCGCCAACCTTGCAGTTCAAACGGCTTTGCAGTCTGGCGCATTAACACACAGCGCCACACCAGGTAGCTCTGGTTATAATTCCATTTGGCTAAGGCTTCTCTCTGTTATGAGGTCATGGTTTTAAGTCAATCACCTTTCAGATATAAAAAGAGCAGATTAGGCACAGAAGAACAGCAGAGATGGGGGAAGGCAGATGCCACACCCCATGAAGATCCCAAGGAACCAAGGGACAAGGACCTTCCCCCAGAGCCACCGAGAGAAGAAGGAAGCCTTCCCCTAGAGCTGGTGCTGGAATTCAGACTTCTAGCTTCCTAAACTGGGAGAAGATAGACTTCACTTTGTTAATGCCACCCTTGTGTTCGTTCTGTTATCGGAGCAGTATATAACTAAGACCGATTCTTCTGCCCAGAAAGCCTAGGGTCCAATGAGAAAGACCAGCAGGCAATCTCAAAACAGTGAAGTTGCTAAAATAAGCTAAGGCACTTAGAGCTTTGCTTCAAAGTGCAGCCCCCTGAGCACCTACATCCACATCCCCCCTAGAGACCTGGGAGACATAGACTTTTAGGGCCCATTCCACAGCCACTGAATCAGAAGGCCTGTGAGCAGAGCCCAGCAGTGAAAACTTTCACAGTGCTCCAGGTGATTTCAAACACACTCCCATTTGAGAAGAACGCTGTAGACCAGAGGTTGGAAACACCCGGCCCATCAGCCCTGGAAATCATTTGGTCTGGCCCTGCCAAGGCAACCACAGTTCCAGTCATCACTTCAGGGGTGAGTTAATTAAATGTATGACCAAATGTAGCAGATGAATTTTTAACTTAGTCATTTTGTATGGCCCACGAATAATGTTGTAAATTTTGGCCAAAACAAAAAGGTTCCCCACCTGTGCTGTAAAGTAGGCAAGGCTAGGCAAGGCAGGCAAAAGCAGCAGCCTTTGCAAAGACACCAGAAAAGGCAAGAAAGGCGCAGCACCTGAAATTAGCTCTAGTGAGCTACAGACAGACAGGAAAGGTTACCAGTGCTGAGTAAATAAATGTGAGTGAGGTGACCTCAAGATGACCCACACAGGACGTAGGGCCTAGTTCACAAAAGGGAACCACAGGTAAATTTGAAACAGGGCAATGAAATCACCAGATGTGAGCCGCAGAGGTTCACTTCAGTGAGGACAATGGTGAGGGGCAAGACTGAAGGCAAGAAGACCAGTTAAGGCTGTATGAGCAATCCCAGCCCTGTGTACTGAGACTGTTGTTCCGAGCTACTGCCGGTGACTCACAGCAACCCTATGGACTACAGAGCGAACCAGTGCCCGTCCAGTGCCATCCCCAGAGTCATTGTTCTGTTGCAGCCGCTCCCCCCCGCCCCCCCCGCCATGTAATTTCATCTCACGGGGATCTCCCTTGTGGTCGCTGAGCCACCTGGCCATCACTGGAGTGTGGGAAGCATGTTGCAGCAAGAGCCCAGGTACTGGAGTCCACATCCTCCAAACCACCTCAAAATCAGCCCCAGCAACCAACACAACTGTTCGACAAAATGGCTGATTGTGAAGACTGAAGGGACTGAGAAATGAGGCTAGGCGAATCAGGAAACCTCAAACAGAAGCCAGAACCAAGAAAACACCCACTTTTGCATGTACCCGAAGAGGCCTCCCCCAGTTCAATTCCAGCTCCAGTGGTTTCATTGGCTATGTGGTGCCAATTTGGAGCTCTGTCAGTGTAGCAAAGACAAAAATAACAGGAGAGAGTGAGATCATCCACATCTGCTTAGGCCACATGCGTATGATTCATTATACAGTTCCTCTGGACACAGGAGAATTGGATTGGCTTATATTTAAAACATTTAAACCCTGGGTTTTGTTTCCAGTCAAATGCAAATACTTGGCACAGCAAATGATTATCTCTGGGGGAAACAGGCTGCTTATAATGAAAGAGACTTCAAAAGATTCATTAAAAAGTAATACTATTAAAAAATTCCCAAACGGTGACATTTAGCTCCCCCCCCCCAAGTATCTTAAAAATTAAGCATAGCTGAATAATCTGAATTGCAAGGAGGCATTGTCAGGGAGATTGGAGAAAGAGTGTGTCTACTGTTTCAATCACAGAACAGTTCTGACTGGAATCCAATCTCATCCAACGGGCAGCTTTTAAAGGCTGCATTAAGAGTCTAGCCATTTCCCCTACAAGGAGCTCTGATGGTGTAGTGGTTAAAGCGATCGACTTCGAATTGAAATGTCAGGGTTCAAACCCACCAGCTGCTCCATAAGGAGAAAGGCGTGGCAGTCTGCTCCCATCAAGATTTCCAACCTCAGAAATTCTATGGGCAGGGAGTTTGGAGGTTTGGGGGAGCATGAAAATTGGTTCTCCAGAGAAGCCATAGAAGTTGACGAGGAAACCAGTGCTTCCATGCAGGTCTATGGCCACACAGCCTGACAGAGAAGTGTCATTGAGGGGCTGCTCAGCCAGTTCCCCTCACAATGTGAGCTCAAGTGGCCTGCCCCACTTGCAGACAGGACTCGTGCCCCAGGGCATGGAGGACAGCAGAGTCATGTGACACAGGAGCTCTAGGGTCCCAACCATCATGGAGGACAGGTGTTCAATGAGTCAGAAAGATGCCTAGTGTGCTAAGTCACTAAACAGAGGTTATATGGTCCTGATAACTGTTACCCTAGCTCATAAGAGGGGGCTTCAAAAAGGTCCTGCAAAAGGTGGAATTAAAAGATAACTGAAGGGACCATCAAGGGAGAAGAGTGGAGAGCGGGAGGGACCCTACCCAGAGAAGCAGTGACGCCAGAGATGGAGGCAGAGATGATGACGAGGAGAGATGGAATGGCCGGGGACTCTAGACCCAGAGAGGGAGAGGGGCTGTGTGCTGATGACCGGGGGGCAGGCTTGCTGGGTGTACCCTGTGGTTGGTTGATGATGCATGGAGGGGATTGTAATCATGGCAATGTAACAATATACGATAAGATGAATGTAAAGCTATAATGTTCTCCCATGTAGATTATCACATAATTCACAATAAAACATTTAATTAAAAAAAAAAAGATACTTGAACATTTCCAGGGATTTTTGAAGCTACCTTGTATGTCCTCTAAGCAAGGCCCAAGAAAAGGAGGCTCTGTCCAGTCCCAATGGCACAGCCATACCTGCATGACAGGGGGACACATCAGGCTATTTTAGTGCCAGAATCTGACCACCTCATGATATCAGCCACCAGCCAGCTGTGTGTGTGTCACGCCATGGTGGCTTGCGTGTCCTGTGCTCTTGGAAACCACACACGGTATTTGAAAAACAGCAGGGTCACCCTTGATGGACAGGTTTCACTGGAGCTTCCAGATTAAGACGAAATAAAAGCAAGACCTGGTCATCAACTTCTGAAAATTAGCCAATGACCACAACAGAATACTGTCCGATACAGTGCTGGAAGATGGCCCCAGGGTGGAAGGCACTCAAACTAACAAAAGCAGCAATAGTGGACTGACCAGCAACTAACCACCACCACAGTGACATCAGACTAACTCGTTCTAATTCTGAGCTCAACCAACTGCCTAATTATAATCCAATTGGTTTGGACAGCAGTCTCTCTCTGTTTGGTTAATATACATTCATCTCTCGTGGGTGTAAGCAAGATTCCTAGGACAAAACTGCGGGAACCAGCGTTCAATGAGGAACGACAAAAAGGAGCTCTAAAAGGAGACAGCTCTCACTGATTTTGTTTTCACACTGAACCTTGTTTCTGTTTCGTCTCCTCCACCCCCCATCTCTGCCCCACTATATCATAAGGTCCATAACAGCCTTTTTGTCTCTTCAGATCACTGCTATCTCCCAGGGACTGGAAGAGCACCCAGGAAACACTCAATATTTGCTGACTGAATGAGCAAATAAACAAATGATTGGACAAACTGCCATTCCTGATCAGGAAACAGAATGAGCTCCAAACATGGTAGCAGAGCCGAACTTTAGATGCCAACCCACACTGTAAAAGTCTTCATCCTCCTCCTTTACCTACAAAGTTAAAGACCTTTTTTGTTTGTTTGTTTGTTTGTTTACTTATTTGGAAATAATTTAGGTTCACAAGAAGTTGCCAAAAATAGCTTCTGTTTTACATCCATAGAGAAGTTATTTTAAAAAATTATTACTCTAACATTTTAGCCATGCCAGCCTCGCTGTAGGATCCAGCACTGGACTGTGAACCACAAGGTCGGCAGTTCAAACCCACCAACTACTCCTTGGGAACCCTATATAGGGTTGCTATGAGTCAAAACCGTGTCAACAGCACCTAACACCACCAACAGTTTCTTTTAAAAGCCAAAAATCCACAAAAACGCCTTTGCCACATCTTACCAAACTCAAGTAGGAAGTTCATTTCAACAACTCACAAGGTCAGGTGTTACACTGTAGAACTGTCTCTGGGCCTAATAGGTCGCTGCTTAGTAAGAGAAACGAAATTTTTAAACTATCAATATAGACACAGAAGACTGCAGTGTAGTGAATGATTTAATGTCTCTTCTAGCCCAAGTCTTGGTAAACTGCCAACAAACCACACTACCCTGACGGGTCAGAATAAGAGGCGGCGGGAGCAGCACTGAAGGATGATTATGATTCCGTTGTGAATATTGTTAACTGAGTTCATTCTGATTGTAAAAATGTGGAATTCTAACATGGGTAGAAAATGAGCCATCTCAGGAAGGGGCACCTGGCAACCATCAAAGAAGAGCCAGGAATGGAGAGTGTCCTTTGGACCCAGAGATCAGCACTGAACCTCCTCAACCCAAGGACCCAAAGCTGTGGCACTGGAGGGGTGGCAAAGGTTTGGCAGTAACACAACCAAGAACCAAAGCATGGGACACAGTGGCAGGCTTTCCAGGCCATGGAGCAAGTAATGCTGAGTGACTTCGGACGGGAGACTTAATTGCCACACACACACCCCACCTTCCCACCCCCACTTTAGGTTTTCTGACCCAGGGAGCTACAGCCAAGTACCTTCAGGCTCAGGTTTCTGGTTGGAGTGGCCCTGTGGGCATTTATCAGCAGCCCTACAAGAGTTATGTAATAATGGCCAGACAAGAGAGAGGCCTGCATGTGGGCACAGCTGAGAAGAGGCTGTTGTGAACATTTTCTGTTAACTTCCATAGTAAACTTTGTAACTATGAGAATGGTGTCTCAGTTCTGTGTGACCATTGCAATGAAATACCAAACCCAGCTGAGTGAGTAGAGAGAGCTACAGGAGGGATGGTTGTGCCCCATTTTTTGTCAAAGAACAATTACTAAGGGCCAAGCATATCGATACTAAGGATTTTCATCTTCACAACAACCCTGTGAAGCAGATCCTATTATTCCCACTTTGCAGAACAGGAAACTTAGGATTGTTGTTGTTGTTGTTACATGTCCTCGAGACGGTTGCAACCCCTAGCAGTGCTCTGCACAACAGAAGGAAACACTACCCGGTCCTGTGGCATCCTCACAACTGCTACTGTTGAGCCCACTGTTACTGCCATTGTGTCAACAACCCATCTCATTGGGGGTTTTCCTCTTTTTTGTTGAACCTCCACTTCATCAAGTATTATGTCCTTCTTTAGGGACTCATCCCTCCTGACAACATGGCCCAAGAATAAGAGACAAAATCTTGCCAGCCTCACATCTAAGGAGCATTAGTCTGGCTGTAGTTCTTCCAAAACAGATTTGTTTGTTCCAGGGTACTTTCAATATTCTTCCACACATCATAATTCAAACATACCGATTCCTCTAAGGCCTTCTTTACTCGTCCAACTTTCATACGTATAAGAGGCGACTGAAAATACCATGGCTTGGGTCAGGGGTACCTTAGTCCTCAAACTGACATCTTTGCTCTTGAATACTTTATATACTGTCTTTTGCAGTAGATCTGCCAATGCAAGACACCATTTGATTTCTTGATTGCTGCTTTCAAGCAAAATGAAATCTCTGACAACTTGAATCTTTTCTCCATTTGTCGTTGTCATTAAGTACCATCAAGTCGGTTCTGACTCATAGCAATCCGAGGAGTGGCTGGTGGGCTTGAACCACAGACCTTGTTGTCAGCAGTCCAGTACTTATCTTACAGTGGCACTACAAAAAAAGCGCACAGCACCAGGAACTCCCAGGCAGTCTCCCATCCAATTACTAGCCAGGCCCACCCTCCCCTTAGCTTCTGAGATCAGATAAGATCTGGTGCATGCAGGGTAGTATGGCCATGATGTAATCATGTGAGGGTTTTAATTTTCTTTGCATTGAGACACAATCCATACGGAAGGTTGCAGTCTTAGATTTTCATCGGTAAGTGTTCAAAGTCCTCTTTACTTCCATCAAGCAAGGTTGTGTCATCTGCATTATTACTGGTTGTTAATGAGTCTTCCTCCAATTCTAATGTCATGCTCATATAATCCAGGTTCTTGTATTATCTGCTCAGCATACAGATTGAATAAATATAGTAAAAAGATACAACCTTGGGGCACACCCTGTTCTGTTCTAACACCTGCCTCTTGGTTTATGTACAGGTTACTCATGAGCACCATTACGTGTTCTGGAATACCCATTCTTCACAATGTTATTCATAAACCACACAGTCAAATGCCTTTGCGTAGTCAATAAAGCACAGGTAAATATCTTTCTGGTAGTGTCTAATTTTAGCCAAGATCCATCTGATGTCAACAATGATATCCCTCATTCCATGTCTTCTAAATCCAGCTTGAATTTCTGGCAGCTTCCTGTCAATGTACTACTGCTGCATCCAGTTTTGAATTATCTTCAGAATTTTATATGCAAATAATATTAACAATATTGTTCAATAATTTCTACATTCCAGTGATTCACCTCTCTTTGAAATTGGCACAAACATGGATATTTTCCCAACTTTCTTGGTATATGTGAGTGAGCATTTCCAGAGTTGCATCCATTTGTTGAAACATTTCGATTGTTTTCCATCAATTCCTGGAGACTTGTTTCTTGCCAACACCTTCAGTACAGCTTGGACTTCTTCCTTCAATATCAGCTGGTTCTTGATCATATGCTACTCTTGAAATGGTTGAACATCAAACAATTCTTTTTGTACATTCTGTGTATTCCTTCCATCCTCTTCCAATGCTTCCTACGTTATTTAATATTTTGCCCATGGAATCTTTCAATATTGCAAAATGAGGCTTGATTTTTTTTTTCTTCAGGTCTTTACGTTTGAGAAATGTTGAGCGTGTTCTCCCCTTTTGGTTTACTAACTCCAGGTTTTTGCACATTTTGTTACAATATTTTACTTTTCTTCTCGAGCTTACCTTTGAAATTTCCTGTTCAGCTCTTGGACCTCCTCATTTCTTCCATTTGCTTTAGCTTCTCTAAACTAGAGAGCAAGTTTCAGAGTCTCTTCTGACATCCATTTTGGTCTTTTCTTTCTTTCTTGTCTTCTTACTGACCTTTTGCTTTCTTCCTATACGATGTTCATGATGTCATCCCACAATTCTTCTGATCTTCGGTCATTAGTGTCTAATACATCAAATCTGTTCTTGAGATGGTCTCTAAATTCAGGTGGGATATACTCAAGGACAGACTCCTGGTGTGGCACTGTAGGATAAGCACTGGACTGCTAACTGCCATGGTTAGTCGCTGAAACCAACCAGCTGCTCCTCAGAAATCCTATACAGGGTCACTATGAGTTGGAACCAACTCAACAGCACTTCACAACAACATACTCAAAGTCATGTCTTGGCTCTGTGGACTTGTTTTAATTTTCTTCAGCTTCAGCTTAAACTTGCATGTGAGCAATTGACGATCTGTTCCATAGTTGGACCCTGACCTTGTTTTGGCTGATGATATTATTAATCTTCTCTACCGCTTCTCCCTACAAATGTAGTCAATTTGATATTTGTGTATTCCATCTGGTGAGGGCCACATGTGTACTTGCTTTTTATGTTGTTTAATAAAGGTATTTTAATAAAAGAATAAGTCATCAATGCTGTAGTGGGTAAGTGCTGATATCGACTCATAACAACCCGTCTACGGTTCCCAAGAAGTAAATTAGTAGGTTGAAACTTCCAATTTTGTGGTTCTCAGTCCAATGCTGATCTTAGTGCCATACCAGGGGGTCCAGTCTTATAAAACTGGTCTTGCAAAATTCTATCTTGAGATCACCAGCATCCTTTGGTCTTATTTTCCAACTACTGATTCTTCTTCTTTGTTGCCAACTTTAGCATTCCAATCCCCAGTAATTGTCAATGCACCTTGATTGCATGTTTAATAAATTTTAGACTGAAGAAGTTGGTAGAATTCTTCAATATCTGCTTCATTTAGTGGTTGGTACATAAATTTGAATAATAGTATTAACTGGTCATCTTTGATTATTATTATCAAATGTGATTATTATCCTATCACAGACAGCACTGTACTTCAAGACACATCTTGAAATGCTCTTTTAATGATGAATGTGTCACCATTAGTCTTCAATTTGTCATTCCCGGCATAGTAAACTGTATGAATATCCAATTCAAAATGGCCAATACCAGTCCAGTCCATTTCAGCTCCCTAATGCCTAGAATATCAACCTTTATGCACTCCGTTTCATTTGTGATGACTTCCAATTTTCTAAAGGATTAGGGAGGGGAAGTTACATACTAAGACCACACTCCTAGTAAATGATAAGCTTCCTTCATCATCAAGTTCTATGACCATCTCTATCTGTCCATCCATCTCATAACCACATCATCATTGCCTTTTCAGTTTGCCCAAATCACTGCAGCAGTTTTGCAGACTGAGGGCCTGCACTTGAGACATAAATGTTGTTGTTGTTAAGTGCCATCAAGTCAATTCCGACCCATAGCGACCCTGTTTCCAAGGAGCGGCTGGTGGGTTTGCACCGCCAACCTTGCAGTTCAAAGTGACCTTGCACTCCAGCACATTATCCTACAGCACCATACCTAAGACCTCAATGTTGGCTTGGGAATAATTAAATCATTCAGACAAGTGACCATCTTATTTCTCACATTAATTTTGAACTGTAAGTACTGGCATGTTTTCACATCATGAAAGAATCCTGCAGCTAGAAATATCACACAAGGATTCGACCACTTTATTGTTGTTTCAGTATGTGGCATGAACACTACTATGATTACCATGTTGCTGTTGTTGTTGTTAAGTGCCACTGAGTCAATTCTGACTCATAGTGACCCTGTATAGGGTTTCCAAGGAGCAGCTGGTGGGTTTGAATCGCCAACCTTGTGGTTAGCAGTCCAGTGCTTATCCTATAGCACCACACTAGGACTATAATAAATGATTATTGAAAATCATTTGTTCCAACTCTTACATCAGGAAGCAAGAGCTGCTGACTCCAGAAGAGCATCCTTCCTTTCTGACTGTGAGGACCTTGCTCTTGGCTCAGAGAAAATGGCCAGAAGATGAGAACTCAGCAGGTGGAGGAGACTTCAGCAGGGCAACACCCCCAGTACCTCTGCACCAGCGCTCCCACCCTGCCCCTTACCGGATAGATCTGTTTTCCA
This sequence comes from Chrysochloris asiatica, assembly GCF_000296735.1. Lineage (NCBI taxonomy): Eukaryota > Metazoa > Chordata > Mammalia > Afrosoricida > Chrysochloridae > Chrysochloris > Chrysochloris asiatica. The sequence continues at coordinate 18,893,347 of NW_006408536.1, forward strand.
CTCTATTCTCAAGGTAGTCTGAGGTCAGAAGGAAAACATGCTCTGAGAACTGCGGCTGAAACAATCAAGGAATGTTTTAGAGACTAAAGCAAGGAGCTGGAGGTACACAAACTTGGGTTCAAATCTGGGATGGTCACTTATAACCATAAGACTTGAGCCAGTTACTGAGCTTCTGAGTCATTAGTTCACTCTCTAAAATAAGTCATAATAGGGCTCACAAGACTCTGCATGGCCCAGCCCCTACCTAGCTCTCCAACCTCATCTCCTTCCCACTCCCAACTCTGGCCACACCATCTTTCTTTCAAATGTCTCCTGTACTCGTCATGCTATACACAGACTGGCTCACTCAGCATTCATTCCAACCCCTCTTAGCTTGACCCCATGCACTACTAAAGAGTCCAAATATAACCACAGAGGACTGAGTAAGAACCAAGTCCCATTGCAAGACAGGCAGGGGCAAAGCATCCATGTAGTTGGCCTGGGTCACGTGTGGCACAAGTCTGAAAGCTATGGCAGTGGCTTCCCAAAAAAAGTTCCTGGTTGTAGCACAGACAAAGCTCCCTTGGCAAGCAGGTCTACTGGGTGGTTTGGGGGAACTCTTTCTTCTGCTCAGAACACAAGTTTTCTCTCCAGTCCTTCCGAAGATTTTGTATGCTATCTGTATTCCTCTTATAAATCCCAATCTGCTGAAACTAGCCAGAGTAGTTCCTGTTGTCTGCAAGTAACAACATCAGCCAACACATGCCCTTTGTCTAGGCACTCACCTCTGCAAGGAACACCTTCTCCTTACCTGCCAGCATCACCCCTCCTTTGCCTGGCTAACTCCTATTCACCCTTCACAGCTCAGCTCAAGAATCACTTGTTTGGGGATTTTATCCCTAACTGTCTAGATCCAAGTTGGTGTCTCATTTTTATCTTATGAAAGTACACCCTGCCTGTAGAACAACTGTCTGTTTGCAATACTGTGTGCATAGGTGGGTCATTTGATTCACATCTGTCTCCTCTATTGACTACAAGCTCCTTGAGGGTAAGAACCATGTTTGGAGCCCTCAAAATGCTCCTTGCATGGTGCCTAACCCCATAGAAAGCCCTTATTAAGAATCTCTGAGTGGATGATCAAAAATGACAAGCCCAGTGCTGTCAGAACAGACATACCACAAGTAGATGACTTTAAAGAACAGAAATTGACTTTTCTCCCATTTCAGAAGGCGAGAAGCCGGCATTTAAGACTGTCGCTCCATAGTGAAATACTTTCTTGTCTATTTCAGCTCCTAGAAGCTGCCAGCCACTGAGCTTGCAGCTGCATCTGCTCTGTCTTTCTCTTCCCCCTGTGTGTGTGTCTGTGTCTAAAGTGCTCTTTATAACTCAGAAGTGATTAGCTTTAGGACCCATACTACTCTGATATGACCTCAATAACAGAAAAGAAAACACCTATTTCCAAACAGGGTCATATTGACAGGTACACAAGTTAGGATTTCAACGCAGATGGAGGAGCGGGGTCACGGGGGGTGGGGGTGGGGGTGGGGTGGGGGTACACAATTCAATCCATAACCCCTCCCCTTTGAGACTGCTGAGGGGACTGAACGAGCACCTGCATGTGAAGCACTCAGGTCCCAATCACCACATTTGTGACTGTGGTGACAATCACGATTGGGAGAGGTATTTTGGAGCATGATGCTACCTGCTCACCTAAGACCCAGGGAAACAATGATGACCTTGGGGCCTTTGTAAAGAAGGCGACAGTCACCACAGTGCATTAAGGAAAGTGGAGGATCCTAACCTCCCCTTCCAGAGCATCTGGGGCCCAGGGCCTCCTCCCTCAGACATCACAGTGTCTTACTTGTCCAAAGGAAAAACACATTCACTTCTAGTTCAGGACTACTAAGAGTGATGAACCAATAAAAACAATATTGAAAAGAAAAAAAGGCACAAACTATGAATAGCAACCAACTCACAGCAAAGGAAACTTAAGATGTTCCACTTCACTGCTAAAGGGAAATGCTAATTCAGACTAGATTGAGATCACTTTGCACTCTATCAAATTAGCAAAACATCCTGCTAGCACACTGTGTTTGCAAGGGTATAGGGGAAATACACATTTTGAACCATTGTTGGTGAGTCTGGAAATTGGGACAGCCTCCAATTTGAAAATCGCTATCTAAAATTACAAATATAGAGACATTTTGATCTAATAATTCCATTTCTAGAAAATGATCCTATGTCTCCACCTGTATCTATAAACATATTACTGCCAAGTCAATTTCAACTCACAGCACCCTAGAACAGAGAACTGCTTTATAGGATTTCCTAGGCTGTAAATCTTTATGGAAGCAGACTGCCGCCAACTTTCTCCCACAGAGTAGCCAGTCGGTTCAAACCACCAACTTTTCAGTTAGCAGTCCAATGCTTAACCCACTGCATGACCACACACACACACACACACACACACACATATATATAATGTTCAAAAAATACTGCAAGCGAAAGTACTAGATGTCAATCAGGTGGGGCTGATGAAATGATCTGTGGAAGACACACAGTGAAAAAAATAAAATACTTGAAGTGTTTTTTAATGTAGTACTACAAAATGTTATTAAAGCTTATTGGTAACTGAAAATATAAAGTATATAACAGATGTATAGTATGTTACCAAGGTTGGTTGGCTATGTGCCATGGAGTCGGTTCTAACTCATAGCAACGCTGTATACAGTTTCCGAGACCATAAATCTTTATGGGAGCAGAAAGCCTCTTCATTCTCCCACAGAACAGATGGTAGTTTCGAACTACTGACCTGGAGGTTAGCAGCCCAACTCGTAACCACTACACTACCAGAGCTCCTATATAAAGGTAGAACTCTGTTTTCCTGTTAGATATAATTACATGTTGCAGCTGTGTCCTGCTGAGTAGGTTCTGACTCACAGCGACTCTGTATAGGGTTTCCAAGGAGTGGCTGGTGGGTTGGGACCAGTGAACTTGTGGCTAGCAATCCAATACTCTATAGCACCACACCAGAACCCCATATAATTACATTGCTGTTGTGGAATTAGTTCCTACTCATACTGACCCTATATAGGATTTCCAAAGAGTGACTGGTGAGTTTGAACTGCTGATCTTGTGTTTCAAACAACCTTGAGGTCTAGTGTTTTATCCTACAGCGCTAATACATGATGTGACATTATGTATTGGTGGTGGTGGTGGTTATGGTGGTGGTGGTGGTGGTGGTGGTGGTGTTAAATGCCATCAAGTCAGTTCTGAGTTATATGGCGATCTTATGTAGGGTTTCTGAGGAGCAACTGATAGGTTTGAACCACCGACCTTGTGGTTAGCAGGTCAGTGTTTATCCAACAGCATTATGTATGAGTATACCTACGTTTGCTTATAAAAGTATTTACTTATATATACATAAAATATTCCTATAACAACACAGAGGAAATGGGTAATTTAGGCACTGTGGGATCACAAGATTGGTTTAAACCTCAAGATTGGTGGTTCAAGCTCCCCAGCCACTCCTTGGAAACCCTGTACAGGATTGCTTGACTCATCAGAGCATCCATGAGCCTTTATTCAGATGGCTGGTCAGCCTGAGGGTTTGACTGTGGCAGGAAGAGCAGAGGACGGTGAAAGAGTTCAATGAGAGAGGGGTACTTCCTGTGAGCGTCAAAGGCAGAGCACTCAGTCAAGGGGAGGCAGGGAAAGATTCAAAAAGTAAAAATGGGGTGGTTTTAAAATAAAAAGTCTGAGGGCCACCCTATGAAAAACAGCCCAAGGGCCAAATGATGCCAAGAGAAGTAATTCACTGATCCTGAAAGTACACCTGGGGCCCCAACTGGCCTCTGCGAATACCTCCCTGGTCTGAGTATTCGGGGTACCTAGCATGTGCCATTGTTTACTCGCTTCACTCTTCTTCCCAACTCAGAGCACCGGCTCTCTCATCACCCAACTCTAACCCAACTCACTCAATTGCATCCCAATCTGTCAGCTACAATGTCTGTTCTCCACTTTCTGTATCTTCCCAGTATCCCAGTCTGATCTCTTCACAAACTAGCATTCATACCATGGGAAGTTCTCTGGGTGCAGTTTCAGCCTCCCCAAAAGACTGAATTTCTCCATCAAAATTCTTAGAACAAACCGTTTTCTTGCGATGACTAGCATTTATTTTCTAGTCAGCACCACTCTAACAAAGCCTCGGGGGTCTTGGTTTCTTTCTCCATCCATCCCAGATGTAATTTATCTAGTTTGAATACTTCCCAAAGGACCCAATGTGCAGAGATAGTCTGTTTCTGGCCACAAATTCCTAGTTACATCCAGAAGAGAGGGGAGATTGGCAAAAAATCGATATTGCGAGAAAATACACAAGGAAAGGCAGCAACTAAGGCTAACAAAATATTTTTCAAGGTCCATACTTTCAGATTTACATGGTGGCTGGCTGGCCATGTCTACCATCCCTCTCCTACCTGTTCATTATGAAACTTCCACCAAAGATGCAGTCAAACCCCTAGTTGAATGGGAAAGTGACATGTTCCTCTAAATTCTAATCACCATGATTTCATCTCGGAAGTAAGAAGCGTTGTGAGTACTGAGAATTTGACCCATAAGCCTGTTTTGCTCATCCCAGTATCAGCCCCCATCCTGGAGAGAGAAGCAAATATCACAACATGTATGTTTTCAGATGGAGTCCTGGTATGGTGCTGTATGATAAGCACTTTACCGCTAACAACAAGGTTGGTAGTTCAAACCCATTCCTCAGAAACCCTACACAGGGTCTCTATGAGTCAGAAGTGACTCCATGGCACTTAGCAACAACAGCTAATGATGTTTAGGGTCCAAAAGTGAGTGTATAGTAATTTTTTTTTTTACCTTATTGTGATTTGCGTAAAAGCTTACAAAGTAAATCAGTTTTCCATTCAACAATTCATACACATTTTGTGTCATGCCACTGACTGCCATTCCCACAATGTAAGAGCAGTCCTCTCACTTTCACCAGTGTTTCCAATTTCCATTCATCCTTCTTCCAATGCCTTCTGTCTTCTGAACTTTGTCCCTAGGCAAATGCTGCCCTTTTGATCTGGAATGGCTGATTGTTCTAAGGAGTGTTGTTGTCAAGTGCCATCAAGTCGATTCTGACCCATAGCGACCCTGTATAGGGTTTCCAAGGAGCAGCTGGTGAGCTTGAACAGACGATCTTACAGTTCAAACGGCTTTGCAGTCTGGCACATTAACGCACAATGCCACACCAGGACTCCTCTAAGGAGTAAAGAGTGTCTTAATTTCAAAGAAAAGGTATATTTATTTGTGTGCTAATTTCTAGTGAGACCTGGATGGAAGTATATTTGATTATTAAATTTCCCAAACCTGTATCTTGAGGTCAGATAAAAATATATTGCACATGTTACATAGCAGAACAACTACATTCACACATGTATTCATGAAACATTTCTGGAACGATATAAAAGATACGGGCAGCTTTGGTTGCCTCTGAGATGGGGAATCATTAATGAGCAGACTGTCATTACTCTGACGGAATTGCACAGGTGAAATGAGCAAAGGAGCAATGAACCATTTTTTAAGAATATAAAAATGGAAACATCACATACCCAAGAAAATATGTTCCATGCCATCGTTTAAAAAAAAAATAGAAGAATTGCGTGAAAAAGAGAAAACACAAAAGGCTAAAAGCAGGATGGAGAGAAAAGTTTCCTCACAGAGAACACTGACCACATGGAAAGTCAGCAGGAGGCCCGAGTGTCAAGGGAGAAAAGCAACAAGATGCTGTGGCTGCAGAGGTCAACAGTCAGGTTCTGGGTCAGCAGACAGCAGAGAGTGAAAGGTTTCAATGAAGGGAGTGGGGTGACCAGCTTTGTGTGTTTAAAAATCAATGCCTATCCACAGTGAGGCTAGTGGATTTGAAGAGAGCCAGAGTGGAAGCAAGAAGAAAGAAAGGAAGGCAACTATCATAGATTGTTGTTGTTGTTGTTGTTGTTGTTGTTGTTGTTAAGTGCTGTCGAGTTGGTTCCGACCCATAGCAACCTTGTAGAGGGTTGCAGAGGAGCAGCGGGTGAGCTTGAACCACGGACCTTGCAGTTCAAACGGCTTTGCAGTCTGATGCATTAGCCCAGAGCGCCACACCAGGACTCCTATTATAGATTCAGTGACTGATATGAGAGTGAAATGGCCAGGACTTGGTGACTGACAGGGCATAAAGGGGGAGAGGAATGTCGAAGACAAAGACCAGGACCTGGCCTACACTAATGGTGGATGGAAACAGAAATACAGGGTTCGACGCTGGTTTTGTGGGGAAGAAATGTCAGCTTCCAGTGGCAGGGACAATTCAAGTGAAGACATCTAACAGATGGAGATTTGTGGACATCAGTAAGTAGAGTGAGAAGCAGGTCCCAAATCACCAATGTATAAGGAAGGGGGAAGCAGAGGAGAAATTGAAAAAGAAGCTGAAGAAAAGACAGTCATTGATGTCAAATAAGTAGAGGGCCAAGGAAAACGAGGGCAGCTCTCAATGGGATGGCTTGACACAATGCCAACAGGAATGGACTCAAGCATACGAATGATCATGAAGATGGCGCCAGACCTAGCAACATTTCATTCGGTCACACATGAGGCTGATGGCAACTTTCAGCAACGACAAGTCACAGACACAGGAGGAAAACCAGGCAAGTGTGGCACACTGAACACCAAGGGGCAAGAGCATCTCCAGGAAAAGGTGGTCAGTGTCAAAAACCATGAAGAGGTCAAATCAGAAAAATGCAGCACAACGCAGTTTTTGGAAACCCTGGCCGAAATATAACCAAGATACAATTCTAAATCCTATGCCATCAAAATTTCAAAGGACTAAATGTTCTACATATTGAGGACAGCTGGTAAAAAGCGGAGGGCTCTAACAACCAGAAATGTCTTCTCTCACAGTTCGGGAAGCTGAAGTGTGAATTCAGAGCGCTAGCTGTGGAGAAAGGGCCTGGTCTCCTTACAGCATCTGCAGGCCCAGCATTCCTTGGAGAGCTCCATGTGTCTTGACATCAGTCATTCCCTGAAACTAGAAGCAGTGTCACAGTGCGGGAACTCTGGGCCCAGGGCCGCACTCCATTGCAGGCTTGTCTTCCTTGGTGGTAGCAAGTCCCTCTTTCTTGGCTGTTAGCTCTTGTAAGATAAAAAGGTGTTGCATGACATACCCTTGGGAATCTCCCATCATCGGACAGAGTCCTGGTGGGGTTAAGGATGGAATATCTCACCCTTAATCCTCTTATTGATTTATCACATCATGGCGGGCCATCACATTACTATCAAACTACTTAGAATCATGGTCCAACCAAGCTGACACATATTTGGGGGGGGGGGAGGGGAGGCACAATTCAATCCATGACACTTAGTATCTGAAATTTCCAGGGAGAGAGGGCAGTCCAAAAATTTTATGGAAAAATTTGAAATTCCTCAAATATTAAGCAAAAATGACTATCATTCCAATTCTGTGGCATATCGTTCAGCATAAGCACCCTAAAATGCTAAGACAGTATTGACCCAGAGCCCCTAAAAGTCTCCCCCAACACGAGAGGTCATGTCTCTTCTAACCAGGCAGGAGGATCTTGAATGCAATACTACAGAGGACCCTAGGAGAAAGTGAGCTGGTTGCCATCACCTCGTTAACGTGACAATGTGAGGGGAATTCATGACCCAACCCAGCCTATCATTATGCCTGAGAAACAGGAATCCCCTACCACCAGACCCTTTGCTTTGAATCCCCTCCTCTACATGACTAATTCAGGTTGGCATTTTGCTTTCGTTGACCAGCAGAAGGAGGAAACCTAAGACCTAAAGACAGAAAAACATATTAGCCATAGAGACTATAAACTGCTGTCAGGAGAAAAGCCCCTTGCTCTCTTATTAAACAAAAGACAAAGCAAAAACAGGAAGCGGGGAACCCTCCCTCAATGCCAAGCATTAGGAGAACCGACTTTATGCACTGTTTCAATGGACTGCTAAAATCCATTCCAAGTCATTCATAGTACAGAAAAAAAAAAGCAACATGCCCAAAGTCACACAAACTTCTGCTAGGTCGCATAAGAAGCTGTCAGGTTTTCTCTGCACTACACCCCAGCATCTTCTAATGGACAATCGATGCCAAATACCCATGTCCACACCCCAGTATTCTCCCCCCAAAAGCGCCAGACCCCTGTACTCTACCATCTCTTAGACACTTGCTTTTGGCTATCTGAACAGCTCAAAGGTCACCACCGTCCAACAGTAAATTCCTGATGGCTCCCTAACACCAGTTCCTCTTCCAGGCCTCCTTAGCTCAATGGATCACCACCCATTAGGTCCCTGAGTCAGAGATTAAGGACGTGTGTCCAGTTTTGAATTCCACTCTCATTCTTTTCTAAGTGTGACCAAATTAAATTATGTCATTAGACCCCAGGTTTTGTCAACTGAAAAAAAATACAACAGTAATTAGTTACTCCATGAAAAAACTGTATTTTAAAAAGATCCCATATGTATGCAGTGCTAAGAACATAGAAAGAGCCTTGACATCCACAGATCCCTCTGTTAAGTATCATCTGCTTGCCTACTCCCCCATTCTCATCTCCTCACCTGGATAGCTGCTGTAACTCAAATGCTAAGATCCCCAAGAAACCTTCCTTGGTCACTCCCTGCTTGTCAAGGCTAGATCTTACTCTGGCCTGAACTTTTTACCCTCAGATCACAAGGTAAGTTTTATTCATCACTTACCAGAATATTATTATTTACTTTGTGACTAGTTTGATTAATGATCATCTGCTTCAAAAGCCAGAAAGCTCCATGATGGCAGAGACTGGGAATGCTATCCCTTGTTTTTGTGTCCTCAACACAGTGAGTGGCACTTAACAGGTATGTTTATACAAATAATGTGCTCTGTATTTGTTTCCTTTGTTGCCAACCACACAACTTTTACTCAACCCCACACATTATTTTGTAACCATTATACGTGTGGACGTGTTATTTATTCTATGTGTGGACGTCTTACTTACGTGGGCCTGATCTTCATGAAAAACAGAGTACTTACTAATTATTAATTAAGTCAAAGTTGTAGGAAGCATGTTTATCAGCAGGGAAAGGGGCCCAGAGATTAGAACTCATGGGGTGCCTATTTCAGGTGAGAGTTCATGACCATCCCATGCAAGGGGCAAGGGAGAAAGGGGCCAGCGAGCCCAGGCCTACAGCTGAGGAGTTCAACCTCTCTGGGAAGCAGGAGGGATTTCGTCTAGACAGCCCTGAAGGTATTGTACAGGAACCTGCACAGCTACACCCCGGAGATTTGGGGCTTCCACTCCAGCCCCTCCAATAATGTAACCGTCATTCCACAATAGGTGTGGTTCTTGTGTTAAAAGACAACTGTCTACCCCAACCTGGGGGAAAATTGAGCTGTGCAGGACTGAGGAAAGAGGGGCACCCTGGTCCTCCAATGTGCTATCAATAAGGGATTTTCAAAAAACCCAAAAATTTTAACACTGAAGTTTGTTTCTGCATCAACTCTAGCTAGAACTGAGCTTCTCTGAGAGAGAATACAGATGAGCTACTTCTGCCTTCCAGAAGCTTACAACCTAACTGAAGACAAAACACAAGGAGAGCTTATAATATGCATTCATTGAATGAATAATGATAAAGACACGATGGGCTCTTTTGGGAAAACTACAGCTCAGCTCTCCTACAGGGGGTGCCTAAAGATTAGGGAGATAGAGACAGAAGGGCATTTAAGACTTAACAAAAGGACAAGAGCCAGCCACATATATTCTAGAGTTACTGAGAAGGGGTAGACACATATGCAGAAAAGAGTCAGGAAACCATACAAGCAACACAACAAGGAATGTGGTATTTGTAAGGAGGTAGGGAGCAGTTTTACATCTTCCTTATAATAAAGAAAGGACCCATCCCAAAGCCTTGTCGCCAAAGTCTAAAGTGGGTCAACCACTCTCCTACTCACAGAAAGCACACAGTATCACTTACCCGGATAAGGGTTGCCTGAAGACGAGGGGGCTTGGCTCCAGGGCCCCCCGATGACGTTCCTTCAGTCTGGGCAAGAGACTGTCTGGCTTCGTAAGAAGCTGAAAGAACAGGAGAGAAGTCAACGTAATATCCAAAGACCCCACTGGAATATGCCCGCACTCAAACTGAGATAGCAGCTGCATTTGAGGGCGGAACTGGAAAAGAACCGAGGGCCCACAAATCTTGATGTGTTTGGGCTCAAGCTAACTCAACAATCTAAAGACAGGTGATTAATTCATGACAAAACTGCTCAATCTTTACAACACATTAGATTAGGAATAAACTGTGAGGGTGGAATGGTGAGAAGTTGTACTGGGATAGAGAAGTAAGAGCAGTATGTTGGAAGTGTTCCAATTTTAAATGCAAGGTCAATTCCACATACACAGTCATGCTTTCTTCATCATCGTCATCTGTTCCCCCCACCACCACCCCAAAAAAACAAATCTGCTCTTTGAACACTGAGAATCAACATTATGTTTATTTAGGGACAAACCGAATTGTATTCAAATGTGCCACCCTGCCTTCTTTACCTTATGGGAGAGAATATTAAAATAAGTACAGAAAAATATAAAAACAATGGATTCTATATTTACTATTTTTCTGTTCAATAAACTAGTTTAAAAGAAGCTTGATACCTTGCAAAAAAATTAAGCAACCAAAAAGAAAAAGAAACATTTTTTTATTCCTCCTTCCCCCTACCCTCCAGAATTCTTAATAATAACCTTGTAAATATAGTAGGAGCATGTAAGTTACAAGTGATCACATAACAGAAAGGAGAAATTATCACGCAAGTTGCAACCACCTCTGAGCTCTAGGGGTTAACAGTTCACGTTTCTGAAAGTACATCAATAAATAACATGCTTTCCTCACTGTAGAAAGCAGAGTAGCTTTCGATAGGATCACGTTTAATACAGTTTGATCTTTTTTAAATTAAAAAGGTAACAATAGCTCAAAAACAATATACCAATCACTCTTGGGTTCACATCTGCTTTTTTTTTTTTTACTTCTTCCAAGCAAGGGAAACACAACATTTAAACACATTAAAACTTCAAATTCGTTTCCTGGCAAAGCATTAAATGAACTTTTAGAACTTGCTAAGACTGGCTAAATAAGGTAAAAATTGCAAAAGAAGCATTCAAAGAAAGCATATAATCCATATCTTTCAAAGTAAGTCTCCTGAAATGATTCTGTAGGGTACTATAATGGTGGACACATGATAATGAGGCATTTGTCAAAGCCCATAGGACTATGGAACACAAAGAGTGAACCCGCATGTGAGCGAGTCCATAGTAATGTATCCATGTGGTTTCATGCATTGTAACATATGGACAACAGAGACGCAGGATGTCAGTGATGGAAGAAGCAGTGTGCAGGGGAAGTGGAGGCTTATGGGAACTTTCTGTACTTCCTGCACAATTCTTTGGTACACCAAAATCTGCTCTAAGAAATAAAAAGTATTTTAAAAATACGTAAGGAATTTTTTTTAATGTCAAAAAAATAATAATAAGTTTCAGTTCGTCTACAGTCATTTTCTTCTGAGTTGTTCTTGTTGTGAAGTGCCTTTGAGTTGGTTCCAACTCATAGCAACTCTGTATAGGGTTTCCAAGTAGCAGCTGGTGGGTTTGAACTGCCAATCTTGTGGTTAGCAGTCCAATATCTATCTTACAGCACCACACAAAAATGGAATCAATTTTGATGAAATACCAAATTAACCCTTTAATACTAACTGCTCTGTGCTGAAAGTTTCTAAACACAGTTAACTGCAGCGTGATTAGGATGCTATTGTTGTGAGCCTTCCCTGGGAAGCTGCTCCCACATGCCTCTGGTTTCCATAAGAGGGAGGACGTTTTTATTGCCCTGAGGAGGCAGCCAGCTGCCCCAAGGCTCGTCACCTGCAAGGTCCATCCCTGGATTGAAGACAGACCTATGTCATCAGTAAGACTCAAAAGAATGCTCAGCTACATGCTGGACACTAATGGAGACAGCTGACCTTACCAGCCTTGTGGGAAGTCTGGGAAGCATGGGTTGGCCAAGCCTACCTGGGACCGGAAAGGTGAGTTTATGAAGCCTATCTAATCAAAAATCTAGGCCAGGTGCCATATTGGTACTAACGCCATATTCTGGCCATCATCAATCTGAGTTCTGTCTCGTTTCTCAACTGGATCCGAAGTTGGAGATCAAAAGATAAGCATTATTTATTGCTTCTACTTGCTTTTATTCCAAATGAAATGCAAAGCATGTAATGCAATACAAGATAAATAATTCTTAGCTCCCTTTACAAGAGAATGAATAAGGAACTAAATAAGCCCTAAAGATTTTATCATTTTTTAAGTTCACTGTCTACCAGGAACAGAAACCATGGGAAATTGCCATAAAGACTGCATCTGCAGTCAACTCCATGAATGCTATGCCACAGTCACTTTCAAGAATACATCAGAGCTTCTTGGTGACCACGCTCGTCACCAATAAGGGGAAGTGAGGGAAAACCTGGAATGAAGCAGCGAGCTAAGCCCTACAATGTTCAATACACTCCTATGAACCCAGGTGGAGACATGGTTGGCCAGCAGTGTGGCAAGACCTGGGGACTCTTGGGCCCAGAGGCACAGAGGACTAGAGTGGAGAGTGAAGTGTCCAGCTGATAAGAAGAGAGGGCATATGCACAAGAACATCCATGCGTGCAGATAATACCCACTTGACCTGGCTTCAATAACTGGATGATCAGAGCTCCACCTCACAATTGTTGCCACGCTTGAGCCCATCGATGATGCCACTTGGCCAATCCATCTCACTGGGGGTCTTCCTCTTTTTCTCTGACCCTCCAACTTACCAAACATGATGTCCTTCTCCAGCAACAGGTCTCTCCTGACAACATGTCCGAAGTATGAGACATGAAGTCTGGCCATCTTGGCCTCCAAGGAGCACTCTGGCTGCACTTCTTCCAACACAGATCTGTTAGTTCTTTCGGCAGCCCATGGCACTTTCTATGTTCTCCTCCAACACCATAACTCAAAAGCATCAATTCTTCTACGGTCTTCCTTATTCACTGTCCAGCTTTCGCATGCATATGAGGTTATTGAAAATACCATGGCTTGGGTCAGGTGCACCTTAGTCCTCAAGCTGACATCTTTGCTCTTCAACATTTTAAAAAGGTCTTATGTTGTTTCCATGAATGTTGATGGTTGATTCAAGAAGAATGAAGTCCTTGACAACTTCAATCTTTTCTCCATTGATAAGAATGTTGTTTCTTGGTCCAGTGGTGAGGATTTTTGTTTTCTTTACATTGAGATGCAATCCATACCGAAGGCTGTGCTCTTTGATCTTCATCAGTAAATGTTTTAAGTCCTCTTCACTTTCAGCAAGTGAGGTTGTATCATCTACATATTGCAGGTTGTTAATGAGTCTTCCTCCAATCCTGATGTCACGTTTTTCTTCATATACCCCAGCTTCTCAGATTATTTGCTCAGCATACAGGCTGAATAAGTATGGTAAAAGAATACAACCTTGTGGCACACCTTTCTTCATTTGAAACTATTCCGTGTTTAAAACTTAGTCTGCTATAAAACCATAACTCGCACAGGTCCCACTACTTAAGAATCAAGGCATAAATTCAGAAAAGCCCCAGAATGTTTAGGAAGACTCTTAGTAAGTATCACAAAGTCTTAACAGTGTTTTAGGCTTGATACTAGAGATCAACAGGGAGATGGAGCTAGAAATAGCAAAGCAGATGCTGTGTATGTCAGTGGTTGACAGCAAGGTGAAAGCCAGAGAGAAGAGTTAAGAAATGGATGGTAACAAAAAACAAAACAAAATATGGGAGACTTAAGAAAAACTGAGTTCTGAAAACACAGGGAAAGAGAGAAGACATGTGAGCTTCACTAATTTCTTAACTAAACAAGTATGACAGGTTAAAAAAAACAAACAGTTTAAGAGAATACTTTGAGTAAACTCCACAGACATTATAAAAACAGGAATGAATAAGCTTTGAAGTGAACACCATCAATCAGAAGCAAGAACCACAAGGTAGACTAAAGTTGGAGACAGAAGACCCCTCCCCCTTTCTATGATTTAGATCAGGGATCGTAACATCCAGCCCACAGGCCATGTAAGACCCTCAAAATCATTTGGTCTGGCCCTGCCAAGGCAACTACAGTTCCAGCCATCATATTTATTATTACTAAGTGGTGTCAAGTTGGTTCCAAGTCATAGAGATCCTGCATAGGGTTTCCAAGGAGCAGCTGGTGAGTTTGAACTGCCAATCTTGCAGTTCAAACCGACCTTAAGGTTCATTGCTTATCCTACGGTGCCACACCAGGACTCTAGCTACCACATTGGTGGTGATGGTGGTAGTGGTGTGCCGTGGAGTCATAATGACTTGAATAGGGTCTCTGAGGATGTAAATCTTCAAGGGAGCCAAATCTTTTTCCCACGGAACGGCTGGTAGTTTCGAACTGCTGACCTTGAGATTATCAGCCCGACTCATAACCACTACACTACCAGAGCTCCTTCTTAGTCGTCACATTCAGGGTGAGTTAATTAAATGTTTGGCCAAACAGAGCAAGCTAATTGTTAAGTTGATAATTTTGTATGGCACACAAATGATGTAAAAATGTTTTGGCTGAAAAAAGGGCCCCCATCCCAGATTTGGAGTCCTGGTGTGGCACTGTGGGTTAATGTGCCAGACTGCAAAGCCATTTGAACTGCAAGTTCGGCGCTTCAAGCTCACCAGCTGCACCTCGGAAACCCTATACAGGGTCGCTATGGGTCAGAAATGGCTCGACGGCACGTAACAACAACAAATCCCAGATTTAGATAGATGGAGAAGTCTATAACCTTACTTTGTTAATGACATTGTTCCCAGCTACAAGGACGTTGTTGTTGTTGTTAAGTGCCATTGAGTTGGTTCCAACTCACAGGGTTTCTGAGGAGTGAACTTGATCCACCAAACTTGCAGTTCAAACCGGCCTTGCACATTAATCCACAGCGCTCCACCAGGAATGCACAGCCTCCTAATTGATGGGTGGATCCAGAAAACACAACTCCTTGAATAACCAGAGAATTGTTGCTCTGACTCTATCCTATAGGTATGCTGCACAAAGGCGAACCTAGGAGAAAAACCAGGAAGGAGTAACAGTCTAGAAAATGATATTTCAAGAATCAAAGAGTAATGACAATAAGAGGTCACTTTACACATAACAGAATAGTTGAAGTTAAAAACACTGGGGAGGCCAGTCACACTTCTGTCTCCGCCAGAGATGCACGGAGGGCGGCGGAGTGGCAGTCAGAGGGTGGAGTGGCAGCCGGAGAGCGGAGTCTCCGCAGGAGGGCAGAGTAGTGGCTGGAGGGCGGGGACAAGACCAGAGGGCGGAGTCGTGGCCGGAGGACACGACGTGAGCCCACTTCCGGCGGGTAGGTGGCGCCAGTGATAGCCATGGCGATGGCGGTGGAGTCGGCGCTCCAAGTTGTGGAGAAGCTGCAGGCGCACCTGACCGTGAACTCAGACCCCAAGCAGCTACTGAAATATTTGAAGGAACTCTCTACTTTGCCGATTACGGTAGACATTCTTGCAAAGACTGGGGTTGGCAAAACAGTAAACAGCTTGCGAAAACACGAGCACGTAGGAAGCTTTGCCAGAGATTTGGTGGCTGGGTGGAAGAAGTTGGTTCATGTGGAACGGAACTCTGAGCCTGAAGAACAAGACTTTGCGAAGAGTAATTCCCGAAAACGTCCCAGGGACGTTCTTCAGAAGGAGAAGGAGACGGA
This sequence comes from Chrysochloris asiatica, assembly GCF_000296735.1. NCBI lineage: Eukaryota > Metazoa > Chordata > Mammalia > Afrosoricida > Chrysochloridae > Chrysochloris > Chrysochloris asiatica. The sequence continues at coordinate 18,909,133 of NW_006408536.1, forward strand.
AGTGGACTACCAAGGAAACTGGAAAGCCTCTGGTAGTCGATCCTACAGCCCTGACCACAGACAGAAAAAACACAGAAAACTCGCAGAGCTTGAGAGACCCCACAAAGTCTCATCAGCTTACTCTTCAGACCATAAATCTTCCGACTACGGCCATTTCCAGCCCCCTCCATCTTCTAGCCGCCCTCATCAGATGTGTGTGGATCATGATAGATCTCCAGAGGAGAACCACGAGCCCACTGTTCTACACCAGAAGCCTGCAAAAGGCCACAGCAATACCTTTAAGGACAAACTGGGTGTCAGTCAAGAACAACGCTTGGGTGAATCCCAGAGTAAAGGGGTGGTGTGCCAAAGCAAAGAGTACAGATCTTCCCACAAGGAAAAGTGCTTGGCAGATACCAGGAGAGATGAGAAGGCCTCTTCTCTGAGCAGAGAGAAGTCAGACAAGGCCATTTCCAAAGAAGAAAACCGAAGGGCACTCACAAAGGAGAAGCCAGCATCTGCTGTTGCCAAGAAAGAGAAGGAAAGAGAAGGCAGCAGCATCAAGAAGAAATTTTTACCCCCATTAGAGGTGGCTTCTGACAACCCCCTAAAAAAGCCAAAGCACAGAGACTCAGAGAAAACCAAATCAGACAAAAATAAGTCAAGTTTAGACAACTCAGACATAGGAAAGGGGGCTGGAGACCTACTACCCAAGGTAAAAGAGAAGGTTCCCAACAATCTAAAGACTCAAGAAGGGAAACTAAAACCTCCCAATCGGGATAGAAAGTCAGTGGGCTCCCTCCCTAAAGTTGCCGAGGCAGATATGGATGACAAATTCGAGCAGCCCACCATGTCTTTTGAATCATACCTCAATTACGACCAGCCCCGGAAGAAAAAGAAAAAGACTGTGAAAACTTCAACCACTGCACTTGAAGGTAAAGGACTTAAGAAAAGTGATTCTAAAAGCACTGGTAAGAACTGGGACTCAGTTAAGAAATTACCTAAGGTGAACGAAAACAAAACCGAGAAGTCGCAGCTGCCTGGAGCCGACTCAGCCAAGCTGAAGAAGATCCCCAGTGCTGTACTGCCAGTGTTGCCAAACCTCCCATTACCCATGATACAGGCCAATTACCTCCCATTGCCTTCCCTACAACCAAAGCGAAAAGTGCTCTCTTCACCCCAGGAAAAGGAAGAAGATGGATTTACTGGGCGTAGGATGCATTCTAAGACGCAGGTGTATGCTGGTACCAAGTGTGCCTATCTCCCCAAAATGATGACCTTGTACCAGCAGTGCATCCGAGTTCTGAAAAACAACATCGATTCAATCTTTGAAGTGGGAGTAGTTCCATATTCTGTTCTTGAGCCTGTTTTGGAGAGGTGTACGCCTGATCAGCTATATCGCATTGAGGAACACAATCATGTGTTAATTGAAGACACCGACCAATTATGGAAAATTCACTGTCAACGACACTTTAAGGAAGAAAGGCCAGAAGAGTATGAGTCTTGGCGGGAGATGTACCTGCGGCTTCAAGATGCCCGAGAGCAGCGGTTACAATTACTGACAAAGAACATTCGTTCTGCACATGCCAATAAGCCCAAAGGCCGACAAGTAAAGATGGCCTTTGTCAACTCTGTGGGCAAGCCACCTCGATATGTGCAGAGGAGGCAGGAGAAGTTTGGAACAGGAGCAGTAGCTGTTCATGAGAGAATGAAGGTTAAGCCGACTCCAGACTTCACAGGAAGTAGTCATGTTTCCTTCAGTAGCAACACCCATGAGCCAGCTTACGATGGTCCAAGCACCAGCAGTGCCCACCTGGCACCAGTGGTCAGCAGCTCTGTTTCCTATGATCCTAGAAAACCAGCTGTGAAGAAAATTGCTCCAATGATGGCCAAGACGATTAAAGCTTTCAAGAACAGATTCTCCCGATGATAAACTGAGGACTTGCCTGGGAGACAGAATTTGGGAGTTGGAGGACTCAAGGGCAGTGGGGGCTGAAGAATGGCACTTCTCAAGGAGACCAGGGACTTTGTTCTGTAAAACCCGGTGGTCTTGTATCCTGCAGGTGTCAGATGTTGCATCTGTGGAAGCTGCGCCCCCACCCCCCTGCCTGGAGAATACTGCAGGATTCTGAAGAAGATGTGAACTCTCAGTCTCATTGAGGGACTTTAAGGTCAATTATACTTTTGTTGTTAACTAGCCTCTTTGTAAAGTATAAGACATGGTTTTAATTAATAAATGTTGTTCCATTTATTAACTAGATGTTTTTAAATGTTTAAAAACAATCACTAGGGAGGGGAGAGGGAGTAAAGGACTATAGAGAGTACACGACGCTAGCAAGTAAGCTCTTAGACAATGCCAAAGAGGTAGACAGCCACTCTGTCAAACTCTTTTTAGAGTTTCTTACGTACCTACACTGAGACCTAGATATGCCACACCTAGGTACCAGGGAAATAACAGCACAAGTCACAAAAAGACATGCACATGAATGTTCCATCCCTAATTCGTAACATCTGGGAAAATCCAGATGTCCATAAATAAGAGAAGGAATCATCAAATTGTAGTCCATTCATACAATACTGAGCAGCAAACGACGGACCTATCCAGCAATAGACACAGGTTTCAAACACTGTGCTGAGGGAGGACAGGCAGACACATAATGAGCAGAGCCACAGTGTATGACCCCACTGATAGGAAGTTCTAGAAGAGGCCAAACTAATCTGTGGTAATGCAATTACCATATTTACAACCTTGCTTGGGTTGGGTAGGAAACGGGCATCTCTGGGGCAGCAGACAAGTAAGTCTATTGTGATTGGTACGTGGTGTATCCAAGTAAAACTCAAACTGAAGATGTAAAACGTGTATTTTATTGTAAGTAAATTGTATCTCACTAAAATAAAAGAATGAAGGCATATCCAACCTTAACGCAGACTGATAAGAGTCAGGAAAGATGGAAAGAAGTTGCCAGTTTCCTGCCCACTGGGGGATGGCAGCCCAATTTGAACTGGGATGAAGAGTGAATGGAGCATGAAGCAGAACCAGTGAGTACAGGGGCACGTGCTTTAAGAAATATCAAAAAAGATGGTAGTGGGGGAATAAGGGAAAGCTTGAAGCAAAGCTGAGACAGTAGAGGAAAAAAATACCTCACCTGTGAAGTGAAAAACCAAACAACAGGTACCATATGAGGCATAGCACTTTAACTTCCAAGTCCAAACAAGATTAGAAATATGAAAAACTCCACTTCAATTCTAAAAACAGGGAAACCAGCCAGGGGTGACTATGACAAGAGAAAGAATTCCTGCCACAGATGAGTTTCAAATATTAATGTGACGTTCAAGTTGCAGGGTAATTGTTTTTGAGTAAATTATTAATAACGTCATCTTACATTTTCATAGGATTTAACTTACAGATTTTATAGTCATATTCTCACTTAATCCTCAGAACATCCTTCTAGAATACTATTGCCTTCCTTTAGAAGAATAGTGGGCATTGAAAATGCAGAAATGAACCTTAAGTTCTAATGGAATCCAGACTTTCTGTATCTGTGGAAGCTGGATGGGCCCCTGAAACTCATTTCCTGAGATGCTCTTTAAACCTTAAGCTAAAAATATGCCCTTAAGTCTTCTGAAAACTAAAAAATAGTTTGGCTTAACTAGTAAAGAATGTCTGCCTTGAGCATTGTGCTTTTCTATGAACTAACTATACAGAATCAAAGTGACAACTAGAATTGAAAGATTAGATAGGACCCTTAAGGAGATGTGCGTTTATATTAACAGGGGATGAGCAACTCAGCAAAGGAGGGTGAGAATGTTTGCACAACTCCAAGAATGTCATCAACGTCACGGAATTGTGCATGTAGAAACTGCTGAATAGGTGGAGGCTTTACGTGTATATTGTCAACAACAACAAAATAATTATTTTTAAAAAGAGAATGAGGATAGACTATATAAACTTAAATGGAGCAACTTCAAAAAAAAAAAAAATTAAAAGTGCTAAATCCTAGTGTGGTATTATGGGTTAAGTACTGGACTGCAAAGTCAGTTTGAACTACAAAGTTGGCAGTGCAATCTCCCTTTTTTTTTTGGGGGGGGGGGCATGCCTTTCTTCCTACTCTGTCATCATGATGAAGTCTGTCCACCATCAGTGACCCTTCTGGAATCTGAAATACTGGTGGCACAGCTTCTGGCAACACAGCAACACACAAGCCAGTGCAGAACAACAAACTGACCCATGGAGGGTGGAGAGGATCCACTGGGTAACCTGTTACCATCAAGTCAATTCTAACTCACGGCAATCACATCTGTGCAGAGCAGAATTGCTCCATACGGTGGTGTTTGTTGCTGTGCTTTAGGTGAAAGTAAACTGAGTAAATGAGCTTCCCATCACATAAAGCATTCCATGATTTTGGCTGCATACCCCACAATGTGTCCGTACTCTCACCACTTCAACCCTGGGTTCCACATTTCTTTTTGTCCAGGTTTTTGCTACCCTTTTTCTGCTTTTGGAAAATGTCCTTTTGATCATTTTTAAAAAAATAATTGGTTGCCCTAAGGAATACATACTGCTCATGTGTATTGCTTATTTTGTTGTTGTTAAGTGTCATAGAGTTAGTTCCATGATCATTGATTTTGGATCCAAGTAAAAAGAATTCTTTGACATCTTCAATGTTTTCTCCATTTACCATGATATTGTTTATTGGTCCAGTTGTGAGTTATGAGGATTTTTGTTTTCTTTACATTCGTGTACAATCCATACTGAAGACTGCACTTTCTGCTCTTCAGTAAGTGTTTTAAGTATTCTTCCCTTTCAGCAAGCAAGGTTATGCCATTCTTCTTCACTGAGTCCAGATTCTTGGATTATTTACTCAGCATATAGGTTGAATAAGCATGGTACAAGGATACAACCACGGAACACAGCTTTCTTGACTTTAAACAATTTAGTATCTCCTATTCTGTTCAAACAATTGCCTCCTAGTTTATGTACAGGTTCTTCATGATCACCATTACGTGTTTTGGAATTTCCATTCCTCACAATGTTATCCATAGTTTGCTAGGAATAACAAAGTCAAAAGTTTTTGTACAGTCAATAAAGCACAAGTAAACACCTTTCTGGTATTCTCTGGTATTCTGATATTTCAATCAAGACTTATCTTGATTTATCTGACGTCAGCAATGATACCTCTAGTTCCGCATCCTCTTATGAATCTGGCTTGAATTTCTGGAAACTCCCTGTCAATGTATTGCTGCCACAGTATTTTTTAATTATCTTCAGCAAAATTTTACTTGCATGTGATATTAACGCTATTGCTTGATGGCTTCCACTTTCTACTGGGTCACCTTTCCTTGATTTGAGCACAAATATATATCAATTTCAATCCACTGGCAAGGTACTTGTCTTCCAAATTTCTTGGCACAGATGAGTGAGCACATCCAATGCTACACCAGTTTGTTGAAACATTTGAATTTGTATTCCGTCAATTCCTGGTGCCTTGTTTTTCACAAATGCCTTAAGTGCAACTTGGACTTCCTTCAATACCATCGATTATTGAAAATATGTTACCTTTTTTTAAAAAAATTGAATTGCCCATTGAATCCCTCAATAGTTAAAGTCAAGTTTTGAATTTTTCTTCAGTTCAGCTTGAGAGATGCTGAGCTTATTCTTCCCTTTTGGTCTTTGCGCATATCATTACAATACTTTACTTCGTCCTCTCAAGCTGCCCTTTGAAATTTTCTGTTCAGCTCTTTATTTCTTCCAGTCTCTTTACCTTCTCTACATTCAAAATCAAGATTCAGAGTTTCTTCTTTTGGTCTTCATTCTTGCTTGTATTTTTAATGTCCTTTTGCTTTCTTGATTTATGATGTTCTTAATGTCATCCCACAAATCTTCTGGTTTTGGGTCAT
>NW_006408536.1:18917944-18922549 GCF_000296735.1 Chrysochloris asiatica
ACAATCGCTTTCTGAGTGCCCTCCCACCTTCCAGTCCTATATCTGACAATGTTTCTCTGCTATGCATAGAGTTTTCAGTGACTAGCGATTCAGAAGTAGTTTGTCACTCTTTCTTCCTAGTCTGTCTTTGTTTTGTAGCTCATCTGAAACCTTTCCACCATTACATTAGTGTGTAATACATAAAATTTACTCTTGAAATGCTGTATAAATTCAGGTGAAATATACTCAAGGTCATATTTTGGCTCTCGTGGACTTGTTTAAATTTTCTTCAATTTCAGCCTAAACTTGCACATGTATTCTGTTTCTCAGCCCCTGGTCTGGTTTTGACTGATGATCTTGAGCTTCTTCATCTTCTCTTCCCACAGAAGTAGTCAATTTGAGTCCTGTGTCATTCCATTTGGTAAGGTCCATAAATATAATCATCATTTATATTGTTGAAAAAAGGTATTTGTAATGAAGTGATTGGTCTTGCAAAATTCTATCATGGGATCTCCAGCATCATTTCTATCACCAAGGCCATATTTTCCAACTACCAATCCTTCCTCTTGTTTCCAACTTTCACATTCTAATCACCAGTAATTATGCACGCATCTTGATTGCATACTTGATCAATTTCAGACAGAAGTTGGTAGAATTCTTCAATTCCATCATCCCTGGCTTCAGTGGATAGTGTGTAAATTTGAATAATAGTGGTATATTAACTGATCTTCCTTGTAGGCATATGGATATTATCCTATCATAAGATAGCATTGTGCTTCAAGATAGATCTTGAAATGTTCTTTATGAAGCTGAATGCAACACCATTCTTCTTCAGGTTGTTGTTCCCAGCATAGTAAGCCATAAAATTGTCAGACTCAAAATGGCCACTACCAATCCATTGTAGTTCACTAATGTCTAGGATATTGATCTTTATGCATTCCATTTATTTCATTTTTTATGACTTCCATTTTTTCTCAATTCTTACTTCATATATTTCACAGTCTGTTTACTAATGCATGTTTGCAGCTGTTTCTTCTCATGTTGAGTTGTGCCCCATCAGCAAATGAAGGTCACAAAAGCTTAATTCCATCAATGTCATTAAGGTCACCTTTACTTTGAGAAGGCATTTCTTCCCCAGATGTATTTTGAGTTCCTTCCAACCTGAGAGGCTTATCTTCTGGCACTATATCAGACAATAATCCACTGCTATTCACAGGGTTTTAACTGGCTAACCATTCAGAAGTGGCCAACCTTGGTCTGTCACAGTCTGAAAGCTCCCCCGAAACCTGCCCACCATAGGTGAGCCTGCTGGTATTTAAAATAGCTTCCAGCATCACAGCAACATGCAAGTCACCATAGTACATATGACAAACGAAAACATGTTCCATAGTAGTTGTATCATAATACACTCCCACCAGCAGTATATACAAGTTGCAATTTCCGACAACTTGGGCAACATTTGTGATTTTCTGGTTTTCTTTTTTTTACATTATTATTGTCAGGGTGAAACAGTCTCTCATTCTAATTTTCAATTGCATTTCTAATGGTGTTGGAGAATACTGGACTGCCAGCAAAGAAAACAAATCTGTCTTGGAAGGAGCCAAGCCATAACTCTCCTAGGAAGCCAGATGGCCAGACTTCATCTCTTGTACTTTGGACATGCTGTCTGGACATGGCAGTCCCTGGAGAAATGGAGGGTAAGCAAAAACAGAGGAAGGACACCCTCCCTCACCCCCCATGAGCCAGATGAACACAGTGGCAGCAATAATGGGCTCAAATGTAACAACTGTGAAGATGGTGCAGGACTGGAGAGCATTTCCTTATGCTATGAGTTGGAACTGAGCCTACAGAACCCAACAACAACAATGGCTAATGGTGGCGAGTGTCTTCCTTAGTGAAGTATTTGTTCGTATCCTTTGTCCAGTTTTGAATTGGATTCTTTGTGTTTTTGTTGTTAAAGTGCTTATGTTTTAGACATTACAGTGGTGTCAGTTGTAGCCAAGCAATTTTTGCTTTTACTCATTTAGATTACGTTTCTGATTAGCATAAGTATTTTATTTCTAGGAAGTTCCATTTATTTGGCTCATCATTTTTGAGTGCATTTGTAGATATGTTTACTAATCTATGTATGCCATATGTTATTGTTGTTATGTACCCTCAAGTCAGTTTCAACCCATAGTGACCCTAGATAGGGTTTCCAAGGAGTAGCTTTTGAGTTTGAACTGACGACCTTGTGGTTCAAACCAACTTTGCAGTCCAGCACATTAACCCACAGCGCCATACCAGGACTCAATATTAGGCGTGGTATGTAATGTGCCAGACTGCAAAGCCGTTTGAACTGCAAGATCGGAGGTTCAAGCTCACCAGATGCTCCTCAGAAACCCTACACAGGGTCATTATGGGTCGGAACCAACTCGACGGCACTTAACAACAACATGGACAATATGAAATACATGGAGTCCCTGTGTGATGCTGTGGGATAATGCACTAGACCGTGAGGTCAGTTTGAACTGCAATGTCATTGGTTTACACTCACCAGCCGCTCCTCAGAAACCCTCTAGAGTCACTATGGGTTGGAAGCGACTCTATGGCATCTAAAAACAGCAACAACATGGGTAATATACTGAATGATGCAGGAAACATCAAAAGAAGATGGAAGGAACAACCTGAGTCACTGTATCAAAAGAAGGGGTCAATGTTCAACCATTTCAGGTGAATCCGGTGGAGGACTTCCAGTAAGATGGCAGACTAGGAAGATACACTGCATGGCCCCTCTAAAACAAAGATATGAGAAAACAAACGCAACAGACACACAAATAAGTCCTAGAACACTGAACCTTCAGAGGAAAGGCTAGAGAAGTAGACTGAGGGCTTGCTGGGAGGAGAAGCTGAAGAGGGAAGACTGACTGGTGAACGGCCGATCAGATGTGGTACGACCATCTTAAAAATCTGTGATCACCTTCGGCAAAAGAAAGTGGCCTGGAAGAGCAGATTCACGCAGGTGACACCAAGCATGCCCATGACACCAAGCATGCCCATACATCCAATGTACCTTCTGAAACTTCACACACTGGGCAAGAGCCAATACCACCTGATTAACAATAGGCAGCAGTCAACACCAGCCAAACCCACCCTAAACTGCAGGGCATGAATGCTACATGCTTCCATTTTCAACTACATCCACAAGAGATAGTTGGTGAGAGCCAATGAACACCTCAACATACAATCACCAATTAAATAGAAACACAACAATATCACAATGTCCCAGAGAAAACAGACAATTTTATCTCCATGAAGAAACGAGAGTGAATGACTCCACAAATGATCAAGATGCAGTGTCAAAAAACGTTTCTGAGAAAGAAAAGGTCAAGAAACTAACTGAAAAGGAATTCAAAAGAATGATATTTAGGTACCTTCAAAGGCTTGGCAGAGAGATTGAGGAAAGCAAGGAGAACACAGGAAAATCTATAGAAAATTTCAGAAAAACACTACAAGAACATACAGACAAATAAATGCAAATTTTGAAACAATACAAAACCTGCAATTCAAAATCTGGAAAATTAATACTAAGATTTCAGAAAAGGACAATGCATTGAAAGTGGAAAGAAGTAGATTTGAAGCATTGAAAGCCCAAATTAGTGAGCTTGAAGATAAATCTCTCAAAACTAGTATGTTAGAAAAACAATCAAAAGGAATGAAAAGAAATGTGGAGAAAGCCTAAGAGTTATGTGGGACACCATGAAGAGAATAAACTTACAAGTGATCAAAATTCCAAAACAGGAAAAGACAATTAAAAACACACAGAAAATTGTCAAAGAGTTGCTGAAAGAAAACTTCCCTAACATCATGAAAGATAAGAAGAAAACATACAAGCAGCTGACCGAACACCAAACAGGACAGATTCCAAATGAAAATCACCAAGACATAATTAAACTTTCCAAAACGAAAGACAAGAAAGGAATTCTGAGAACAACTCGGGAAAACCGAAATGTTACCTAAAAAGTTGAACCAACAAGATGACAAAGAACAACCAAAAAAAACTACAAAGGAGAACCAAGAAAAGACAAAGCTCTGACTTCTCAGCAGAAGCCATGCAGGCAAGAAGGCAATGGGATGATATGCAAAACTCTGGAAGACAAAAATTGCCAACCAAGAATCATATACCCATCAAAGTTGTGTCTCAGAAACGATGGTGAAATTGGGACATTTCCAGATGAACAGAAATTAAAGGAATTTGGGTGGTGCTATAGGATAAGCACTGGACTGCAAGGTCAGCGGTTCAAACGCACCAGCTGTTCCTTGGAAAACCTATACAGCCAACCTGACAGTACTTTACAACAACCACCAACAGGGCAAAAACTGCTAAAGAGTGTTCTTTGGACTGAGAACCAACAACAGCAGACACCAACCTGATACCAACATACCTGACACCACGACCCAGAACTCAATGCAGATATAGAAGTTGTGGTTGTTAAGTCCTGTCAAGTAGGTTCCAACTCAAAGCAACCATGCTGTATGGGGTTTCGAAGGAGCGGCTGATGGGTTTGAACTGCCAACCTTGTGGTTAGCAGTCCAGTGCTTATCCTACAGTACTATACCAGGTCTCCAAATATCAAAGTATTTAAA
>NW_006408536.1:18923286-18965477 GCF_000296735.1 Chrysochloris asiatica
CGAACAAACTGTGTACATACACACAATGGAATACTGTACAACATTAAAGAACACTGTTGAATCTGCAAAACACTTCATAATGTGGATGAACCTGGAGGACATTATGCTGAGTGAAATTAGTCAATCACAAAAGGACAAATATTGTATCAGACAACTGGCATAAAAAAGTTAGGAAAGGGTTTTCTTGATCCAAGAAATATCCTATGATGGTTACAGGGGGAGGTGGAATTATTCACCGGCTAGAAGGTAGACACGTTAACATGGATGACAGGGCAGGCAACATACAACAAGGAGGTACAGGCAGGAATGTGTGAGTCAACGTGAATAGAGGTTAAGTACTGTTCATTGACAGTGGTGGTGGTGTACCCTGGAGTCAGTTCCAACTCATAGAAATCCTGTACAGGGTTTCCAAGGCTGTAAATCTTTACAGAAGCGGAAAGCCTCATCTTTCTCCCATGATACAGCTGGTAGTTTTGAACTGCTGACCTTAAGGTTAGCAGCCCAACTCATAACCACTAAGCTATCAGAGCTCCTTGTCAATGAGCCCCTTTTTAATTGATGGTAGATAGAGGGAATTGTAATCTCTGTCATGAAGCAAAGTATATGATTTGCTGAATGTAAAACTGATGATCTCCTTAAACCTTCCCTCAATTCACAATTTTAAAAAAGTTGTGTTTTTTTTTTAAAGTAGCATATGATCAAAAACTGATGCTATTGAAGGAAGAAGTTCAAGCTGCACTGAAGCTACTGGTGAAAAACAACGCTCCAGGAAGTGATGGAATACAATTGAAATGTTTAAGCAAACTGATGCAGCACTAAAGGCCTTCCCTCATTTATGTCAAGAAATTTGGAAGACAGCTAGCTGCCTGGTCAACGGCTTGCACAAGATCCATATTTGTGCTCCTTCTAAAGAAAGGTGACCCAAAGGAAAAGATAAATAATTAAACAATATCATTAACATCAAATGCAAGTAAAATTTTGCTGAAGATAAAAACGGGTGTAGTAATACATCTACAGGGAGCTGCCAGTAATTCAAATCAGATTCAGAAGAAGATGTGAAATGAGGGATATCATTGCTGGTATTAGATAGATCTTGGCTATAAGCAGAAATTAACAGAAAAATGTTTATTTGTACTTTATTGGCTATGCAAAGGCATTCAATTGCATGGGTCATAACAAACTATGAATAACATTGTGAAGAGTGGGTATTCCAGAACATTTAATTGTGCTTATGAGGAACCTGTTCATCATTCCTTCTTCCTAGAAAGATGTTTACCTGTGCTTTATTGACTATGCAAAGGCTTTCGATTGTGTGGACCATGACAAGCTATGGACAACATTGCGAAGTATGAGTATTCCCAGAACACTTAATTGTGCTCATGAGGAATCTGTACCTGGACCAAGAGGGAGTTGTTCGAATAGAACATGGGCACACAGAATGGTTTAAAATTAAGAAAAGTGTGCGACGGGGTTATATTCTTTCACCATACTTATTCAACTTGTATGCTGAGCAAATCATCCGAGAAGCTGGCTTAGATGAAGAAAAACATGGCATCAGGATTGGAGGAAGACTCATTAAGAACCTGAGATATGCAGATGATACAGCCTTGCTTGCTGAAAGTGAAGAGGACTTTAAATACTTACTGATGAAGATCAAAGAGCACAGCCTTTGGTATGGATTGCATCTCAATGTAAAGAAAACAAAACTCCTCACCAATGGACCAATAAACAACATTCTTATCAACGGAGAAAAGATTTAAGTTGTCAAGGACTTCATTTTTCTTGGATCAACTATCAACACTCATGGAAGCAGCAGTCAAGATAACAGAGGACGTATTGCATTAGGCAAATCTTCTGCACAAGACCTTTTCAAAGCATTGAAGAGCAAAGATGTCAGCTTGAGGGCTAAGGTGCACCTGACCCAAGCCATGGTGTTTTCAATAACCTCATATGTATGTGAAAGCTGGACAGTGAATTAGGAAGACCGTAGAAGAATGGATGCTTTTGAGTTATGGTATTGGAGGAGAATATTGAAAGTGCCATGGGCTGCCAAAAAACTCAACAGATCTGTGTTGGAAGAAGTGCAGCCAGAGTGCTCCTTGGAGGCCAGGATGGCCAAACTTCATCTCTCATACTTCAGACATATTGTCAGGAGGGACCAGTCTCTGGAGAAGGATATCATGTTTGGTAAGGTGGAAGGAGAGAGTAAAATGAGGGAGACACCCAGTGAGATGGACTGGCAAAGTGGCAGCATCAATGGGCTCAGGAGTGGCAACAATTGTGAGGTTGGCCCAGGACTGGGCAGTGTTTCGTTCTGTTGTACATAGGGTCGCTATGAGTAGGTACTGACTTGATGGCACTTAACAACAACAACACGAGGAACCTGTACATAAAACAAGAGAACAAAGTGATACTGAATGGTTTCAAATCAGGAAAGGTGTGTGTCCGGGTGTTTTACCATACTTACTGAATCTGTATACTAAGCAAATGATACAAAAAACTGGATTATATGCAAAAAAAAATATGTCATCAGGATCGGAGGAAGGCTCATTAATAACCTGCAATATGCAGAGAGCACAACCTTGCTTGCTAGAAGACAAGAGGACTTAAAATACTTACTAATAAAGATCAAAGACTATAAATTGTACCTCAATGTAAAGAAAACAAAAATCTTCACAACTGGGCCAATAAATAACATTGTGATAGATGGAGACAAGAACTGGACAGCGAACCACAAGGTTGGTGGCTCAAACTCACCAGCTGCTCCTAGGAAACCCTATACAGAGTTGCTGAGTCAGAATCAGTTTGATGGAACTTAATAACAACAACAGTACATTTTGCTTGGGTTCACAATCAACAATCATGGAAGCAGCAGTCAAGAAATCATTAGATATATTGCACTGGGAAAATCTGCTGCAAAAGACCTCAACGTGTTCAAGAGCAAAGATCTCAGATTGTGAACTACGGAACAGACTCAAGCCACTGTATTTTCAATTGTCTCTTATGCATGTGAAAGTTGGACAATGAATAAGGAAAATCAATGCATTTAAATTATGGTGTTGAAGAAGAATACTGAAAGTGCCACAGACTGGCAGAAGAACAAACCAATCTGCCCTGGAAGAAGTACAGCCACAACGCTCCATAGAAGCCAGGCTGGCGAGACTTCGCTTCTCATATTTTGGACATGTTGTCTGCAGGGATCAATCCCTAGAGAAGAACAGCATGCTGTAATTTTCTTTTTCATGCTCTCATTGCCTGGCACTGGTATAGAGCTATGCAGCTTCAGAGACTGAATTTGGCAATATTCCTTCCTTGTCTGTGCTCTGACACAGTTACATTAATATTGGTGCGAGCTCTTCTCTAAATGCTTGATAGAATATTCTGTAGTGAAGCCATCTGGGCCAGGGCTCTTTTGCTGCTGCAGGGAGTTTTTTATTATTATTTCAATCACTTCTTTTGTTAACAGGCCTGTTCAGTTTTTCTACCTCACTTTGTGTTGATTTAGGTAGGTAGTGTATTTCTAAAAATTTATCCATGTCTCCTAGATTTTCAAATTTGTTGGAGCACAATTTTTCAGAGTATTCTCTTATTACATTTTTTATCTTAGTGAAGTCTATTGCAACGTCTACCCATCTCATTTCTTCTTTGGTTATTTGCTTTTTCTCCTGTCTATCCCCCCCCCCTTTTTTATCTTGTGATCAATTTGGCCAAGTAGTATATTTTATAGGAGTCCTGGTGTGATGCTGTGGGTTAATGCACCAGACTGCAAAGCTGTTTGAACTGCAAGGTCAGCGGTTCAAGCTCACCAGCTGCTCCTTGGAAACCCTATACGTGGGTCGGAATCAACTCCACAGGCACTTAACAACAATATTTTATAGATGATTTCAAAGAACTAAGTTCTGATCTAGTCTTAGAATATTATTTCCTTGCTTACTGGGACTGAGCTACTTTTGCTGTTTCGCTCCAGTTGTTGGGAGTTGTAAGGTTAATGTTTGATTTTGGCCTCCTTTTTGTTTCATTTTTGTGTGTGTGCATTTATTGGTACAGATTGTCCTATGAGCACTGCTTTTGCTGTGTCCCAAAGGCTTGGTATGATGTGTTTTCATTTTCATATGATGCGAGTACGTTTTTAATTTCCTCTTTGATTTCTTCTACGATTCAGTGGTTTTTAAAGAAGACAATATTCAGTTTCCACATATTTGCTTTTCGTTCTTGCTCTTTCCGTTATTGATTTCTACTTTTACAGTATTGTGAGCAGATAAAATGCTTTGTATTACTCACTGTTTGGGCTTCTATTGGGGCTTGCTTGCTTTGTGTCTTTTCTCATTTATCCACAAACAAATTGGTGTTGAGGGATGTGCTGTTTACTTGGATGACTTTGTTTTCCATTGGCTCTATTCTGCTCCTATGGCCTTCTACTGAGTTTTCTACTTCTGACATTTTATTCTCAATCTTTTGCATTTCGAGTAGCTGATTTTGTATGTTTCTAATTATCTATGGGATTTTTTTTTTTGTTTTTTAATTTTGTGTCGTTTTGTTCTTGTATTGTTATCCTGAATTCTTTTATTGCTTTGTCTCTGTTTTCTTGTTTTTGTCTGGGTTTTCCTTGCTCTCTTTCTTGATCTCTTAGAGAACCCTATATTCCTTCTCAGGTGAAGAGTGATGAACTTCTCAGGTAGTTGTTTTCTTCCTCTGAAAGGTTTTCTGTACTTTTCTTTTCATTTTGGTCATTTGCTGGAGCCATCTCATCTTGTTTCTTTATGTGATTTGAGGTTGTCTACTGTCTCTGAACCATTAAAGTGTTTTTATATTCATATTTATATTTACTTATTGCTTTTTTGCTGTGCCCTGATTTTTGGTTCTGTTTTGATGTGTCTGAATAAGGGGCACATGTGTACTACGATGGTCGCTAGTCAGCCCACATTGTCATCGGTTCAACAGGGCAGCAGCTGGGTGTGCTGAACACAAGTCTCTGTTTGCTGGTGGTACAGGCTGACTGAGGATCTAGCTGGCATTGCTGGTGAGGTGATATATCTGTTCGACCGGTCACCTGGGCATAGGTGTACAAGGTCTTCTTACTGGTTGCTGGGTTGAGGGCTGTGTGTGCGCACACTGCTGGTTGTTAGGTGGTCTGGGTGTCCAGGACCTCAGTCATCATGTGGGTGGTACAGAAACACACAGGACCAGGCAAGCAGGGCTGCACTGGAGATGTTGGAACGGGCACAAGTCTCCAGTTTCAGGGTGGGGGTATGTGTAGGTAGTGAAGCGGGGGAATGGCAGCAGTCCATAGGTTCCCACTGAGAGACTGGGTCCATTACAGCAGGACATGGGTGAGGGTGTGCTACCGGTCCTCAGGAGCTCAGCACAGGTGGCTGGAGGGAGTATCACGTGGCGCTAGTCCGTGGGTCCCAGGCATGGATGGTTGGCCATAGGAGTGAGTATCTCTAACGTGTAGGCTCCTGGCGCCATTGGTTAGGTAGAACAATGGGTACTGCCAGTGGGAGGGACCCCTGGTGCAGGAAGAACAGTATAGGGGCACAGGTGGCCATACAGAGAGAAGGTGGGTATGGATGAGGAGTGTGGGGAGCACTACAGACCAGCAAGCCTCCTGCAGGAGGGGCTGGGGGAGCGCACCCACGTCTGACAGAACTGCTTGGCTCCAGATGTGGGTGCAGTTTCTCCTGCTTATCTGCGCCAGGTGAGAGGTGCTTCAGTTGGGAAGGCTGCTTGCTTTATCTCAGTGTGGCCTCACTGTGCAGACTCAGCTGGCAGAGCGTGCCGGCAACCCCTAACCCTCCATGTTCATGTTCTGCTTCCACTCGGCATTCCCTTGGATGTTTCAGCTGTGCCTTTCAGCTTTCGGGTTCCATTGTTGTCATCTATATGCAATTCATTCAGTTTCTCAAGCCTTTGTTGTTGTAGTGAGGCATCTGACTACACCACCACCATCTTTAGACTCCTTTTCCACAATAAAATATTTAAAAATTAAAAATTTTTTAAAAAGAGAGAGAAGTGCACACTCTCAGTCAGAAAAAAATGACAGGGCTTGCCCAAGGTCCCATAGGTAGAGTCCCATAAGCCCCACCTGATCAAAACTACTCCCATCAAACCACATCTGCTTCTTAGTAAGACTGTAGCTTCTTTCTAGTTCCAGGAAGGACACATTTTTTTTTTCCTGTGTCTCTCTAAGAAGTCACCAGTATTTTCAATGCAGCAAAAAAAAACTGCAGAAACGGGGTCATTTTCCATCACGCTCACAAAATAAGATGATAAGGTAGGGTGTGTGCCATAGCTAACCAATTCTTAAATAACTTTAACTGGTCATATTTTAAACTGGGTGCCTGGTCCCCAAGAGGACAAGGTGCATAAGGTGCATATCCGTATGGGTCGGAACCGACTCGACGGCACTTAACAACAACAAAACACTGCAGTAGGGCAACCAACTTTGCAAGTCATCTGGAGACCCAACTACCGTATTTTCCCAGTAAGATGGCAGAAGTGTGAGTGAGTAGTCAACTGCACCATTGTGTACTGGACACATTGCACAGCCAAATACTTCCCCTTCTGATTCCAAACCACGTGGGCTAAATCAGTTCATGTACAAGATCAGTTTGAAAAGGCTGAATGGTATTCATGTTTCTTTCTATAGATATGCATACACACACATACACACACACATTTTTGTTGTTACGTACTTCCAACTCATTGTTGTTGTTAAGTGTCATCAAGTCGATTCTCACCCATAGCGACCCTGTATAGGGTTTCCAAGGAAGAGCTGGTGAGCTAGAACCACTGACCTTGCAGTTCAAATGACTTTGCAGTCTGATGTATTAGCCCACAGCGCCACACCACGACTCCTAACTCACAGTGACCCTATATAAAATTTCAAGGAGCAGCTGATGGGTTTGAACCACTGACCTTGTAGTTAGCAGTCCACTGCTTATCCTACAGTGTCACACCAGGACTCCACACCCTTACATATATACATAGCCATACAATTTTCACAATGTATTTTAGGCTTTTGTCTTTGCTATTGTAAATGCACACAGCAAAACCACCACCAATTCAAGTTTCTAGATGTTCATTTCAGTAACATTGGTTACATACCTCCAGTTCTATAACCATGTTTACCCTCCTTTTTAGAGTTGTTCTTCCCCCAAGAAGATGCAGTCACTGCCCACAAAGGTTTACGTAGCTGCATTTTTAAGAAGTTTCATACACAAACAAATTCAGTAGTACATTTGGTTATATTTCCAAAAAGGAGTAATGGTTTCAAGAAAAAAAAATTCAAACCCTTGATACACTCTGTCCCTGTTTCATGAGATCTGTATATGAAGGATGAATCATCTGCATAGTTGTTTACCAGGCTAAAGATATCCTCGTTTATAGAACAGGAGACAAAGCATCACTAAAATGCAATTGATTTCATTTTTGTAAAACTCCCTGCTTGAGAATATCAAATTAAATTGAGCCATGTTTCCAAAGGCAGAGGGAATGAAAGCAGGAAAAGCCCGCAGCTGGGTGAGTGTCTGCTGGGGAGGGAAGCGTCGCTAGGACACTGCCTGGGACTTCTGGCCCCAGATCGCCTCTTACCTGGCTGCATCTGCTCTGTGCTGCTCCGAAGCTTGCTGTAGCCATGGCTCAAGGGCACCCTCTGGTAATGAGGTGGAGAAGAAGGAGGGGAGGCGAGGGGTGACATCGTGGGAGACTGTGTTTCCTGCTGCAAAGAAGCAGAGCAGAGTTCAGCAGCGACATTAGAAGCTGGGCGGACTGAGAGGCACTTAGGAAGGCTGGACTCACTCCAACTGCTGGTGGCCCAGCAGACTGAACACTGGGCGGAGGGGCTTCTAAACAATGCCACGGGGGAGCTAAGTGCAGTGTCCAAGGAGATCAAAGTCTCCAAGAGACTCCACTTGGCTCAGTGACTAAACCAAGCCAGAAAGACACTTAGTGATTTCAATCTTATTTTCCTTTGGAAAATACAAGGCACTGCATCATCACATGAAATAATATACATTTTCTCTCAATCTGGATTTCTCAGTGAATAAATTAATTTTTTATTCATTAGTACAGATTCTTATTTCCTGGAGTTGCAGTTATCATTCCTCTCAGAAAATTAGGATTTTAATTTTATTTTACTATTTAACACAAAATATTCTTGGAGTATACTATACAAAAGTAAAAAGCTAACTTTTTTTTTTTTTATACTAAGAAATTGCAGAACAATTCATTATGAATAAATTGCTCCCACTAGCCTACTCCTAATTAAAACAATTGTTGTTGTTGTTGTTGTTGTTGTCATCAGGTGCCATCGAGTCGGTACCGACCCATAGCAACCTTATGCACAGCAGAACGAAACACTGCCCGATCCTGGGCCAACCTCACTACTGTTGCCATGCTTGAGTCCATCAATGCTGCCACTTGGTCAATCCATCTCGTTGGGGGTCTTCCTCTCTTTCTCTGTCCCTCCACCTTACCAAAAATGATCCCTCCTGACAATATGTCCGAAGGATGAGAGATGAAATTTGGCCATCTTGGCCTCCAAGGAGTACTCTGGCTGCACCTCTTCCAAAACAGATCTATTGGTTCTTTTGGCAGCCCATGGCCCTTTCAATATTCTCCTCCAACAAACAAGCTACAATTTGAACCCCAATTCTAACATGAACTTAACGTAGAACCCTGAGCAAGGTGAGCAACTTTACTCTGCTGCTTGGTTTCCTCCTGCTTTTTTTAGGGGGGTTTTGGTGTGTTTTTTCTGGTAGTGTAGTGGTGACACATTGGGCTGCTTAGTCTGAATACACCAGCCACTCCACAGGAGACAGATGAGACTGTCTGCTCCCGAAGAGATCTACAGCTCAGAAACTGAGCTGGAACCAACTCAATGGCAAACAGCAGTACCACCGCCACCAACAGATGGGGCACTTGGAGTACCCACCCAGCAAAGTAACAAGGAAACAGTACTTTTTAACAATACTGACACTATAAAGGAGGTCTGAGTCTCAAGAGAAATGTCCAGTCTAAGGTACTGACCAAATACCCTTCTTCAAGGGAAAAAAAAAAAGTCTTGCTTTAAAGCATGAGTTCATGCCCACAGATGGGATTGCCCAGCATAGGCCTGCCACTCTTCCAGCATGTCAGTCAGTTCTGGGCAGTGCATCCTAGCTCCTCTCCAAGTGCAAGAGGGCAAACATGCCAAAGAATATTCACTGATAATTTCTATACCCTTTTCCTTATCCCTGAAGAACTCACTTAAAATACATCAGAATGAGGAAAGCAAACACACATGAAATTGTTGAACAGATTTGCTACACCTCACACCAGTACTCAAAGGCTGTTACTGTCCGGTCAATTCTGCCTCATAGCGATCCTGCAGGGCAGATTAGACTGCTCCACTGGGTTTCCAAGGCTGTCACCTTTGAGGAAATGATGGTCACATCTTTCTCCCACAAAACAGCTGGTAGATTCAAACCACTGACATTTTGGTTAGCAGCTGAGCACTTCACCACTAAGCCACCACCATGGCTGCTCGCAGACATTTCCCTACCTGGAGATAAAGCAAGCCAGCAGCAATACCTCATCTATCCCACAAGATCAGGGTGAGCCGCAGGAATTGCTTTTCCAGGCAACTGCAATGGATCCTTTCATCTTCATTGCTATTTACAAATATTTTTACTCCAGTCTCCCTAAATCTGCCTTATAGCAGATACTATGCCATGGTATTTTCAATAACCTCACATGCATGTGAAAGTCGGACAGCGAATAAAGAAGACCATAGAAGAACTGATGTGTTTGAGTTGTGGTGTTGGAGGAGAATATTAAAAGTACCATGACTGCCAAAAAAAAAAAAATTAATCTGTGTTGGAAGAATGCTCCTTGGAAGCCTGGATGGCCACACTTTGCCTCTCCTACTTCAGACATATTATTAGGATGGACCAGTCCCTGGAGAAGGATATGATGTTTGGTAAAGTGGAGGGTCAAAGAAAAAGAGGAAGACCCCCAACCAGACGGATTGACACAGTGGCAGCATCAATGGGCTCAAATGTATCAACAGTTGTGAGGCTGGCAGTGTTTTGTTTTGTTGTACATAGGGTCGCTATGAATCAGTACTGACTTGATGGCACCTAACAACAACAATATGCTGAAGAATATGGACTCTCGGTGTGGCACTGTAGGATAATCACTGGACTGTGAACCACAAGGTCACTCGTTCAAACCCACCAGCTACTCCTCGGAAACCCTATACAGGGTCACTAGGAGTAGGAATTGTCTCAACGGCACTTAACAACAACATGCTAAATAAAACTGGACTTTCGTTATTAGACATCTAAACTGGGCTTGATGCTCTCAGGGTTTATTAGTGTGTAAATTGATTCACCTCTTCTTGATCAGCTGACTCCTCAGGCTTCTGTACTTCTGTCTGTACCAATTACCATCTGCTTCTTGCAATCAATGGTTTTAAAAGCCCACCGTCCCGTTTGGATTCCCAATCTGCTTTCCTAGTAAGGGGTCCCTGGCTTTAAAAGAAGTCTAGTACATGTAAGAACTCTTTCCTGCAGGATTTGTAGGGCCTTTAATGCACTAATGTATCCGAGGGTAAGTCAGAAAGTATTACTACAAAATCATAGAAGCCTGTCTTAGAAACAGCAAAATGTGACCCTATTGTTTCTCAACACGTCCTCTATCTAGGTCCTCATACTTCTGAAGGTGGTCATTTCCTCTCTCTAACCCTCCCCATGGTGTGGCACTTAAGGATCAGCACTAGACTTCAAACTACAAGGTCGGCAGTTCAAACCAGCCTTGGAAACCCTACAAAAGGTTGTTACATGTCGGAAACCACTCAACAGCACAACAACCCTTCCCTGAGGAGTCTTGGTGTGGTACTGTAGATAAGCACTGGACCTGCAAGGCAGGCAGTTCAAACTTACTCCTTGGAAACCCTACACAGGGTTGCTATGAGTCAGAACCAACTCAATGTCACTCAATGGCACTTAACAACAACAAACAACAACCATTCCCCACAGAATGCGGTGGTGTTCAATTTACACTGCAAGAAAATGGCAGTTTGAGCACGCCCAAGGGACTTGCGTCATGTTCCTTTTCAATATTCTTTGAATTGGGGGCACAAAAAGAAGTCTAAAGGGACAAGATCAGGGCTGGGGGAAGCTTCCCAATGAAATTCTCCTAGGACAGCCCTAGCTTCCCTTGAAGAATGAGCAGATGCATTGTCAGGATGAGGGGAAAAAAATGCCTCAGTGTAACCTTCCTGCCCTTTTTCTCACCAACACATAATTTTCCATTTTCTTAAAGCTTCTTCCTAATAAGCCCCAGGATCATTCTATGACCTTCAAGAAAGTCTACCAAGATGACCCCTTTGGAATTTAAACAAACAGTCACCATAGCCAGTTGAACTGACCTCACAGATCCCCTCAGAAGCCACTCTGATTGGATTTTTTTTTTTTTACTGAGACAACTTGTCTGCAACCATCCGCTGGTGGCAGAGACATGTCTAAATACGTTTTGTTTTGTTTTGTTTTTGGAAAAAACCCATCTAGGTATACACTGCAACCTTACAAGCAATACTTTTTGACTTGGGGGGCAGGGGGAAATGGCCTCATACTAGACTCTCCAAGACTGGGAATTCCATCGTTGTCCCAAGAATGGGATGTGACAGAGCACTCTCTAAGCATATTTATCCAGAGAAACTTTTTATCAAGACTTTTTATGGGAAGGGGATAGAAGTGGAGAAAGCCTATTAAAAACCCCTTTCAAAACCACTGACCTAGAGAAATCAAATAGCGTGTGAAATCAGATGCCCTTATTTTTCTATTAAAGTAGACATTACAGAGCCTCTGAGTGGTGTGGGATAATTCCTATGCAGCGGGCTTTGCATCGGCCTCTCTTCCTCACTCTGGCTTTCTTTCAAGTCTGTGACAGTGTCTCCAATAGACAAACGTGCCAGAAAGCAGTTAAGAGGCACTGCTATGTAAGGTTTCAAGACCCGAATCAAAAGTCACTCCAGAATAGATCGTTTACCTGTTTATCCCCATCGTCTGCTCTTTTGAAGGCGTTTTTATCCGTGGTTAAATATGGAATCTGAGCCTTGGTTCCATGCAGCTCAGCCGGGGTCCCAAGTCGTACTTCCCCATCGTTCTTTGACATCATAAAGCGAGGCAGGGGCGATTCTTTAGGACCAGAATCAAAGAAGCTCAAGTGAGAATCCTGCAAAAAGGCGAACTCAATGGCCAAAAGGTGAATCACTTCCAAAAATTCTAGAGTACTAAACATAGATTACATTTTGACTAAAACACAACGAGGGCTCCTATGATGGCATCATGATAGAAAGATGCTATGGTTTTACTGAGGTACTCCTACTCAGCATTCTGAAATGTTGCCAGATGCTTGCAGAACAAATTCAGGTTGGGGGCTGATCTGCTTCATCTTTCAACCCAGCACGCACCATGAAAAAAGATGTGACATTGTAAAAACTACAACAAAAAGTGGCAAATGGTAACAGATAAACCTTACATGCTGTTGTTGTTGTTGTGAAGTGCCGTTGAGTCGGTTCCGATCCATAGCAACCCTGCACTTATTATATGACAAGAAGTGTATTAAGTGTTTGCAAGTATTAACTCATTTAATCCTCACAATAGCTTATTAAGACTCCTTGTAATGATATAAAAATACACACAAAAGAGCTAGAAGTAACTTCCCCAATATTGTACAGCTTGTCTGTGGGAGCCGAGGTTTGAACCCAGAAATATGGCTCCACGCTCTCTTCTGTAGAAGGGCAGTTCCCAGGGCAAAGGTACTGAAGGCCAGTTTCTCAGATTCTGTAATTCATTTTGAAATGTTCACACTTCATCTTCACTGGTCTTTTTCATAATGAAGTAAGGAACACGGCATCAAGTTAGAGCAATTGACATAACTTTCAACCAGATTTGACTGTCGGAAACCGCGAGCCACACTCAAAAAAGATTACAAAGAGGAGAAGTGCACTGGTGTTCTGGTATGGGACTTCTCTTTCAGGTTTCCAACAAAATCATTCTGAAAATAGAAATGATGTACCAGTACGCTTCTGGTCCTCTGCAGAGCACATCACACCCAATCACACAGTACAAAGAACTGCACAAATGGGGCTAAGATTATGGATTACTCATAATCATCTGCCATCTACAGCATTGTTCAGGATAATACTCATCAGTGTGCCTCTGCACTTCCATCAGCTTGCTATTCCAAAAACACAGCTGCACTGCCCAAGATTGATACTGTGCGATAGCCAGAAAACATCTTAGCAACAGCAAGCAAGTTTCCCAGCTCCCCAGGCAAAGAAGGCCCTTGATTCTCTAATAGCCACCCCATGTTTATTTTTAGTTGCTAAGTCCACATTTGATTCAAAGAAGCAGGCAATATGACAAGTCCCTGCAGGATCCATCAGCCAAGGACCCGGGAGACATAAATAGAGGAAAATTAAACTGAGACTCTCCTCTAGAGAGATGACGGCCGCCATTTTTACTGCTTCCCAGCCTCAGGCAGCTCTCCAATACTCAAGGCAGGAATGGGCATCAAAAGAAAAGAGGCAAAAGACATTCTAGATCTTTAGGGAATTGCATCTATACTGCTCTCATGGTTCTGCTCTCAGAAAGATGTTGTTTCCATTCAGTGTGTGAGAATGACCTAAAAAGATGGACCGAGATCACATAAAATAGTTTTCATCCTGCTCCGCCTACTAGAGAAGAAATCCACTTCCAAACATTCCCTGAAAGGGAAAAGAATTCATTGTTTGGTATTTGCAAACTCAATGATGGGTGTGTTTCAGTAAAGGTCAATGGAGACCTCCACGGAGCAATGGAGTACCCATCCCATTGTTGCTGAGTTGACTCCAACTCATATTGACCCCAAAGGACAGAGCAGAACCGACCCATTCAGTTTCCAAGACTGACACAGCTTTCTCCCCCAGAGCAGCTGGTGGGTTTAAGCCAAAGACCTTTTGATTAGCAGCCAATGACTAACCACTGCGCCACCAGGGCAACTCATCACCAAGGCACCCACACATCCCTCAGGATATTGTCACTTCACAAATCCTCCAGAACTCTCCCCTATTCACCTGAGACTGAATCTCTTCTCCCCCAGGGAGCCAGCACACAGCAAAGACAAAATCCAGAAGGATGTCCTCGTACTTTCTTTGGCCATGTGGTTTTAAGCAACTCCCATGTAATAGAATTACAAACCTTCATAATAATATTCCTGCCACTGAAAGCTTTAATGAAAGGGGCCCGTTTTCCTTCAGCTGCTACAAGCTTTTAAAAATGGTAAGGGGAAACTAAGTTTGCAGTCGGAATGGTTTTTCCTGGTCATATATAAACCAACTTTGATAGTAAGACTTTATTAGAAAATTCATCAGTAAAGTGTCTACTACACAATGATGTGCATCAAATCATCACACGGTCTCTTAGTGGTAGCTGGTTAGAATCTTGTCTCCAGAAGAGACAAATTAAGAGTTCAGATTAAACGGTTTTAAGAGCCAAGGAGATAATGAGCATAGCCATCCAGAGCCACGACTTGCTTCACAAGGGCATCCAGGATTGTAGTCTGTGAACACAGAAACGCTTTGTATATTAAATATAAATGACGATTCTTTGTTTGCACAAAGAAAAGCATGCCTCTCCTTTTTTAAAACATGTGGCCTCTAGAAAGAAAGGAAACAGCTTTGTGTTTTCATGTTTCAGCGAGACATGGATACAAGAAATACTCCAATTTCCTCAATCCATTAGAATACAATAAACAGCCCAGAGTCAAGGATAAATGGCAACTTGAAACTGAACTTCAGGATCTAGACATTATGGAGCAGGGGGCTGGGCAGAGAGTTCACGGTGCTCTAAAATGGTAACTGATGCTCCCTCTCCGATAATGTAATATTGTCCACTAGAAATATTGTGTTTGTTGTTAAGTGCCCTCCAGTTGGTCCCAACACTGTATAAAGGTTTCCGAGGCTGTATATCTATGAGGGAGCAAAAAGCTTCCTCTTTCTCCTGAGATGCTGGAATCACTGACCTTAGGGTTTGCAGTCCAGTGCTTACCCTACAGAGCCACTGTGCTCTCCACCGGAAATACAATGCGAGCAAAATAATTTTAAATTTTAGAGTAGCCACATTTTAAAACAAAGGAAACAAGTGAAATTACTGTCAATAATAATTTTTCACCCAATGTTATCATTTCAATATGTGCTCAACATCAAGAATTCTTGATGAGGTATTTCACATCCTTCTTCCATACTAAGTCTTCAAAGTCCAGTGTGCATTTTGCCCTTGCTATCTATCTTACTTCAGACTCACCACCTTGTAAGCGCCAGTAGTCACATGTGCCTATTGCCTGCCTTCCTGGAAAAGCGTGGCTGGAGTTGATGGTTGCCATGAGGGAAGGTAGACAGCTATTGCCAGAAATCTGGATTTTATGAAGACGTATTATCATATTAAATGTCAGCACTTAACGAGTCCTGGTGTGGTGCTGTGGATTAATGCACTGAACTGCAAGGCTGGTTTGAACTGCAAGATTGGCAGTTCAAACTCTCCAGCCGCTTCTTGAAACCCTATACAGGGTCACTATGAGTCGGAACTGACTCGACAGCACTTGACAAACAGCAACAATCTTGTTTTATTATGTAATTGGTATTTTGTATAGAGGGATAATTTATAGAGATATAAGTGGATATTTTGAGGAGTTCTGACAAATGTATATACCTATGCAACCAACACCCAAATGAAGATATAACGTGTCCATCACACAGAATTTTCCATCATGTCCCTTTCCAGGAAATCTCCTTCCCTTGTCCCACCTGGCAACCATGGTTCAAATTTCTTTATGGAAAAGGAGACTATCTCTAGGCCTCTAACAACTTACGTCCTCTGTGACCACTGCAGGTCTCTGGGATAAGGCCCTTAAGTGGAAGTCTGAATGTTGAAGGCAGCTATTTGTATATAAATGCCAAGGTATATTTTTCTGGAAAGAAGAGCTTTTATTTATTGTCAAAAAAAGAATCCCATAACAACAACAACAAAAGCTGGAAACCACTGCTCAGCAGATGGTCTTCTTTGAGGAGGTCCAACGATAAAGCTGGCGTCCTGGTGTGGTGCTGTAGAATAAGCACTGGACTGCTAACCATAAGGTCAAATCCACCAGCCACTCCTTGGAAACCCTATGCAGGGTAGTGATGTGTCACAACTGACTCCTGAGCACTTAACAACAACAATAATAAAGCTAAGGAAGGACAATGGGTGTGAAGTAGGAGAGCAGAGCCCCTGGCAAACTAACAGCCTGCCAACTCTGGGTCCCAATAATCTCCCTAAAGATAGTCAAGCTGGGCAGGAGAGAAGGTACTTAAAAAGTGAGAGAGAGAGAGAGCGAGAAAAGGAAAAGAAGGCTGGGTTGAATGTTAGGCAACAAAGCTGAATTGACCTGGGTTGCATGAATGGTGGTAGTGGTGTGCCGTGGAGTCAGTTCTGACTCATAAGAGATCCTGTACAGGGTTTCTGAGGCTGTAAATCTTTATGGGAGCAGAAAGCCTCATCCTTCTCCCAAGGAGTACCTGATAGATTCAAACTGCTGACCTTAAGGTCCATAGCCCAATTCATAACCACTTCGCTACCAGAGAGTTCCTTGGGCTGAATGAATGGGAGCTCCCAATTAAGTATCTAAGATGGAAAATTTCATCTTATCAGGAACTACTCAGCACACACACTTAGTCACAGCCTTACTTCTGGCCTACTGACTCCACCCCTACTCTACCTTTTTCTGTGAATCTCCAAATTAGTTGTCACACCCAAGGCATTTCTTTCTCTCCTAGACGCAAGAGATGGAGAGAGTTTGTCAAATGGGCAGTGCATGGGGACCACTACTCTCAATTTAGGCAGATCATCTCTGCTTGTATTTGCTTTTGCTTAAATACCAGAATTCTTATTGGGAAAGAAATAAGCCTTGGAAATCCAGGTAAGTCCTCCACAGGAGTAAGTCTCATGGCTGTAAAATCCTTTCGCCTCTCTCTTACAGCCTCCAGAAACCTTGGAACAAAAAGTGAGGAAGCAGGATTGGCATTTCGACCAGTCCTAAAAGTTTGGATCCTGTGTTTACAGAAGGTTTCTCAACCTTGACACTACTGACAACATCTAAGACTGAATAATTTTTTTTGTTTGTTTTGTTGGGTGCGGGGTGATGCCCCATCCTGTGCATTATAGGATATTCAGTTGGAATAGATGCTCCCTGACCACTTATACCCACCAGATGCCAGTAACACCTCCACCCCCACCCACCCACCCACCACATATTGCTAGTGCCTCAGGAATGAGAAGCACTGGTTTACAGATGAGAGAGGGACTAAAAGGAGTTTAAAATTTCCCCTTAAGATACAGATTCACAACTACAACAATGGCTCCCAAATTCTGGAAATTCCTCAAGCAGTCAAAATTTTTAAATTCTAAAAATCGAAGAGGACCAGCATACGTTTGCCAACATTTTATTTTGTCAAGAAAATAATTTCTCCCCAGTTAATTCCCCGTTCTCGATTTCATAAAGGGGCATTTAGCAGAAAGAAAAGAAGAATGAACAAAAAATCTCAGACTAGAATACAGTTTGTTTTATAAATAACTCTTTTGTCCTAATTCTTTCTCCTTTCAGAGCCACCAGAGAGTGAACTACTTTGGGAGACACAGACCTACCAACTACAGGAAGCATGGTATTACACTCTTAGAGTTCAGAAACTCCCAAAAGAGCTGTGAAAAGAAACCAAGAGGCCCATCCCTTTGGATATATTCATATCATATATATGTGTGTGTGTGTATATATGTATGTATAGATACACACACACACACATATATATATATACATATACATATACACACATATACACATCTTCATTTTTTTGCAACCTAACTGAAAATCTGCATTTCTTTCCATTTTGAATGTAGGCAAAAAATGGCTCTAGTAACGACAGCAGTACCTGGAGCTCTGCCACCCACAGAAACCAGACATTTTCGCATGGTAGTTCAATTGCTGCAGACACACTGAAACAGTGTTAGACTCATCACTACTTTGAAAGTACAGTTGTTCTTTAGATCACCGTTAGATAGATCTTTTATTTCTTGCATTCATTAAAAAATGTATATTGCTAAATGTAGCACCTGTTTTCAATGTCATGATTACTTCAATATAACAGGTTTCCTTTGAGATTCTGTGCATTTCAAACATCGTTCCAAGAAGGAGCCTTCAGCAGACTGCGCACCAAAGGGGGTGCCGCCTCCCCATGATGAGATGCAATGTAATGTAATGATGCTATGAAGTCACCAATTAACTGAAAGGGAGTTTCCTCAAAGGCATGACCTGTTTCCAAAACAAGTGGCTGCTCTGGCAAAGTCTGCATGATTTTCTTGAGTCTGGATCCTAGATCTGGCTTGTCAGGTGACCTCAGTTTTTTGAGACTCACGCCTGCAACCTTCTGTATCACCTGCCAATCCTGGAAATCAGCAGCAACCTGCCTCTGACCTGCCCACCTTGGATTCATTTGCCTCTGCAATCCAAAGTGTGCCACCTGAGCTGTCAAACCTTGGGTCCATTAGCTCCTAAAGCTACATGACCCAGCTTGACATTTGACCTATGGACTACAAGTGTGTGAGTCATTTCCTTGATATAAACCTCTCTCTCTAAATATGTACATATTTATGTACATATTTAGAGAGAGAGTCCTGGTGTGGCATTGCAGGTTAATGTGCTGGACTGCAAGGTAGATTTGAACCACAAGGTCCGCAGATCAAGCTCACTTTTTATATATATAAAATTCTGGTGTGGTGCTATAGGATAAACAATGGACTGCTATCCTCAAGGTTGGCAGCTGAAACCCACCAGCTGTTTCTTGGAAGCCCTGTACAGGGTCACTACGAGTCTGAACAAACACAATGGAACTTAATATAAAAGCTTCACTGGTTTTGCTTCTCTAAAGACCTCAGCCTAAGACAAGCCTATTCTAAAGCCAGTCCTCACACCCCCCAGCCCAGTCTCCAGGAAGATGACAGAGTAGCTCCCAGGGCCAATGTGTGTTATGTGGCATCCTCATCACTAAATCTCTACTAGTCCTCAACTTTAAATATGTACCCTCTTAAGCTGTTTCCCCATCTGCTGAAGCTGGCCTCGGAACTAGGGTGAAGTGAGCAGACTGCTTGGTATGCAACATTTAAGAAGGCACCTGCTTTCAAGGTCACACAGATGAGAGAAGACACACAGTCTTGAATGTCTGCCCCCCTGAAATTTGGCACCATGGGGCACCTCTCTTACTTCACCATCATCCAGGCCCAAATATATACTCAAGAGTTTTAAGCAAAGCTCTTGAAAAGTGCTCTCCTCGGCTTTCATCTGAAATCATTCTTAGCCCTGGGGAGTGCTCAAACTGCTTGCTCAGGCTGCGTGCAAGCTAATCACTCACTTCAGAATCTCAGGGACGAGTGGGGCCCAGTCACCAAGATCTGTTTTGTTTTTCACTTTTATTTAAAGTTCTCCAGGTGATTCTCAAATGCAGACAAGGTTATTGTCTTTTTACTGCCTTGTTAATGCCTGAGAAAGATGACAGGGAGACCTGGCTGACTGCTGCCAAAGCCCCTTTGGAGTTCTAGATGAATCCCAATCCCAATTATTTTAGCTTAAAGAAGAACAAATGACTAGCACTCATTCCCCATGCATAAATGTTCACCTAGACATTCATTCAACAAATATGTACTACGTGCCTACAATCGCCCACAAACACTCTTCTTTCCCCAGAGGTAAGCTTACAGACTAGTGAGGCTGACAGACAAAACACGAGTCACACCTCGGAAACCAAGACCCACAAGCTCTAGGAAACCTGCTGAGAATGAATCAGGGAAGGGGCTGCCACCCAGGAGCATTAGGCAACAGGCCCGCCAAGGAGTACCTCATACCTGGAGATCTACTTTACATAGGATGGTGGTGATTGCTTCAGGGTCCTCAAAGATGAAGAGGAACTAACAATGGGCAGCAGACCTTTACGAGCCTGAGGCCTTAGGTAAAGTGGGCTTATAGCCTACCACAGAAAAGAAAGTGCCCAGAAATGGCTAGGAGGTCAGGGAGGCTGAGGGACATAGACTAAGCAAAGGGAGGTGTTTGTGAGGAGGATAGAGAAACAGGCAAGGGGCAGACCTGGTACGGTCTTTGAGATCACTGGAGGGGCTGGGAAATTTTTGCCATATGTAACAGGAAAGCTGTTGATGGCTATTTGTAAAGCGTATTCTCACTACTATATGAGAAAATAGACTGGTGTAAACAAGAAACCAGGGGAACCAGTGTGGAAGCCATGGTGGTAGCTAGGTGAGCAGTTAAGGTGACATGGCCTATAAGGGGCCTGTTGCCACAGGCAATGGTAACAGAGCTCCACTGCCAGGACTGTGAATGGATTCCATCCAGGAGAGAGGGAATGGGAGGAGTCAGGACAGGGTTCAACTTGGCACCATCGACTGTAGTGGGATCTACAATCAACACTCATGGAAGCAGCAGTCAAGAAATCAAACGACATATTGCATTAGGCAAGTCTGCTGCAAAAGACTCTTCAAAATGCTCAAGAGCAAAATATATCAGTTGGAGGACTAAGGTATGTTTGACTCAAGCCATAATAGTATTTTCAATTGTCTCATATGCATGGGAAACTTGGCCAATGAGTAAGAAGGACCATAGGAGAACTGAAGCATTTGAGTCATGGTGTTGGCGAAGAATACTGAAAGTACCATGGACTTCCAGAAGAACAAGCCAATCTGTGATGGAAGAAGTACAGCCAGAATGCTCTTTAGATGCCAGGGTGGCCAGATTTGTTTCTCATACTTTGGACATGCTATCAGGAGGGACCAGTTCATGGAGAAGGACATCATGCTAGGTAAAGTGAAAGGTCAGTGAAAAAGAGGAAGCCCCCCAACGAGACGGATTGACCCAATGGCAGAAGCAATGGGCTAGAATGTAACAATTGTGAGGATAGAGCAGGACGGGGCAGGGTTTCATTCTGTTGTACACAGGGTCACCAACTCAACAGCACCTAACACAACAACAAAGGGTGGGAGGTTAACCCAGACACACAAGTTCATGTCACCCAAGGGTGAGTCCTACTCTCTCAGATGATGCGTGCCTCACACAAATCCAACTCAAGAACCAATGTGATGTAACTGTAACCAACACCAGTGACTTTTCGATCGCTTCTATGTCTCATAGCAATGAACACCAAACCAGCTGTGGAAACATTCCATTGACAAACCTATTTCCAAGAACTCAAGCAAGTAATACAAAGGGATTTCTTTTGGGTCTGATTATTCCCATTCGCAAACTGTTCTATGATTGCAGAATACAGTCACCATTTCTTTCATGAAGGAGTCATGGAGGGGAGACTATTCTGCATTATCAACTAGGATCCAAACTCTGCTAGCCTTGTGTCTTTAGGAAGGTTACTCAATCTCCCTAAACTTCAAGTTCCCCATAGATAACAAGACCACCACAGTAAATACTGCCAGGCTCATCCATAACCAGCTCTCCTCTCCTTGCAGACAAAGGAGAGAAACACTTGCCCCAATCCGCCCTGCAGTTCATTGGATCCACATGACAAGTTCTGGCCAACAGACGATTAGCAACCGTAAGGAGGATCACAGAGTCCAAACCATTGAAGTGTGGGAAACTTCGGTGGCCTCTGCCCCTGTGTGGCAATTGTGGAATTCAGCATGTGCTGAATTGGAGGTGCCACAAGAAAGAGCAGCCAAGATCACTGAGGCACTCCTTGGAGGGCAACCGCCCTGGAGAGTCACCTCCAGTGACTGCAATGTTTCTTTTGTTAAAGCATTGAAATTTTGCCAGGTTTTGTTATCCGAGGCAATCCAAAGTGACACAAGTAGCTGTGTGAGGAGGATACTGTGAGGATTAAAGGAGACCATCCTTTTACTTACCTCCGTGCCTGGCATACACAGAAGGTGATGGTGGTAGTGTGCTATGGAGTCGGTTCCGACTCATACTGATCCTATACAGAGTTTCTGAGGCTGGGCATCTTTAGAGGAGCAGAAAGCCGCGTCTTTCACTCATGAAGCAACTGGTAGATTCGAACTGCTCATCTTAGCAGTTAGCAGCCCTGCTCATAATGGACTATGCTACCAGGACCCCTGCGGCAGAAACTTGTTGATTAGTGGGAAGGCTTCATCCTCCACAGCCAGCCTGCCCTATCTTCTCAGCTGCTGTGAGCATGGTGGGGCGGGAGCAGAGCTGGTAAGACTAAGAAAATGCTAACTCGAAACTTGGAAAGCATAGGTTAAATTCCAGCACGAGCATTTGATGAGCTATTATGCAGATATTAAATAGGGGGTTGCAAATATTACACAGCAACAGCATGGGAAATTGCTAATGATAAGAAATGCAGGCTGTTCAATCTATATGCTTTAGGCTCAACTATGACTGGGAAATGAGGAAGACTAGAAGGAAATACAAATTGTAATGGTTGTGCTGCACTGATAGGACCATGATGAGTGGCTTTTTCTCTATTTCATACATTTTTCAAAACATAGTTCCTTTTTCATTACACTGTGTTGGGAAACTTTTAAAAAACCATTAAACACAAAAATTCACTGTGGCCCCAAAGTATACTTAGCATCAAAAACAGTGCTATGGGGGATGGGAAATTAGAAGATGAAAGAGGTAAGGGGCAGGTCCACTCAAATGCTCCCAGTCACTCCTCTCTTAGCCCATTTGAGGTGTCACAAGCTAAAAAGTACACGGAATAGTAGTATTTTGTCACTGGTTCTACAATTCTGTCCCAATCTCTCCCTGCTAGACTGAAAAATCTATTTTAGCTGAAGGTTAGTTAAAAGGTACTAATCTCAGGTTAGTTTCTGAATTTTTTCAGAGAGAAAGAAGAAGAAAAAAAACTATTTGATTTTACAAAGGAGTTGAGGGAAGCAAGGAGAAATCTCACCAAAGCCAATAAAGCAGGCTATAAACCCACTTAAAACCAAAACCCACCAAAAACATTCTCATAACCAAGAAATCTGTCATGGACAATAAAATGCATAAATGTGAGCTACTCACCACATTTAATACTCTCTATCCGCACCGGGAGGCCAGATTGCGCTGCTGCAATTAATTTCAGGGCGACATAAAACTGTGTCGGACCAAAATAACCAACACGCTTTGCACCGCACAGCTCTGTGATCTGAAAACAGAGGCAAGAAAAATGATGCTGAGAATCCCATTGCATAACAGGAAAATGAGACCAGCTCCATTATGAAATCTGGAGGATTTCACGGTATAGCTCACCAAAAAGGCCTTTGAGAACCTGGGTATGTACCGGTTTTGTTCATTTCTTCCAGTTCACAGTGAGATTTAAAGTTCAGAGAGTTCTCTTAGCGCCTACCTACTCCTGATGTTTCAGGACCAAGTAAGTGATTATTCCTCCTCTTTCAAAGATAAAAATAAATGTGACAAAGGATGGCTGTTACTCTTCTTTCAAAAGAGAGTCACTTTTTCAGGGGGCGGACTCTAATGTTCAAAGTTTAGAAAGTCACTGGGGTGAAAAGAGAACAGATTAGTCATTACCCCTCCTTGTAGATTTTCCTAGTTTGCCAAAATGAAGAACAATACACAAACATGGTCAAAACATTGCAATCTTTCATTTCCAGACCTAAACCAACATACCCCTTGTTGGTAGCTGAGTAATCAAAAATTAAATACTCAATAACGTTTTAAGAATTAGTTCAAAATAATAGATGTTCAAATAATAGTAAAGGGTGGTAAAGAACTAAATCAATCCCCTTGCCATCAAGTTGGTTCTGGTTCATAGCACATCAATAAGACAGAGTAGATCAAAACAACAATGAGATCTCATCTCACACCAGCAATAACAGTGAAGTTCAAAAACGCAGAGGACAATAAATGCTGGCGAGCATGCTGGTGGGAATACAAAATGGTCCAACCATTCTGGAAAACAGTATGGTGCTTCTTCAGAAGGTTGGAAATAGAAATACCATATGATCCAGCAATTCTCCTACTTGGTATGTACCCACAAGAAAAATGAGCCATATTACGAGTAGATTTGTATTATGTAGTATGCACACCAATGTTCATAGCAGCACTATTCACAATAGCAAAAAGATAGAGACAGCCTAAGTGCCCATCAAGAGAAGGATGGATAAACAAACTGTGGTACATACACATAATGGAATACTATGCTACCTTGAAGAACAACAAGGAAGCTGCAAGCCATCGCAGAACACAGACATTATGCTGAGGGAAATTAGTCAGTCATGAAAGGCCAAATATTGCATAAGACCATTATTGTAAAAGCTTAAGAAAAGATACCCATACTAAAAGGAAAAAAAAAAAAATCTTTGTTGGTTATCAGTGGGGTTGGAGTGCTGGGTTTTGGAGGAAATGGAAGGAGGCGACGGTGGAGCACAGAGTAGGGGCAGACACATCATAGTTTGGGTGTTAGGGAGGGCAGTACACAAAAAGGGGGAGGGGTGGAAGAACAAGGTAGATAGGGGAACACTGAGACAGCTTTGCATGGCCTAAGTGGGACAGAGGTAAATAGTGATGCCTGCTCAACCTTGGAACAACAGGACTCTGTGACACACGGATTGAGGCATAGTCTGACGAGGGGAAATAATATTAAGATGCTTGACTGTCTTGATTTCCCTTGCCTACTATTGTAAAATGGACACTTGAGTTGGATAGAAAGGAATGTTGGGAAACATGATTACAGAAAGCTTTTAAGACTGTCTTCGGCCTATAACTGATTGGAATACCTAAAAGGGGTTTTAGAAGTTGCCCAGTGAAATAGACCTCCTGCGGAGCCTCTGCAGTGTATAGGACCGTAAGTGGTATCCTGAGCCCCATCCAAAACGTTCTGAGGTGGGACGTTCCCACTATAAAGGACAAGCAGACCAGCCTGGAACAGCTGGAGCAACAGAAGATACATCTTCAAAGAAAGGTCATCAGAGAAAAAAAAAATGACTAGCTACTACAAGAATAAGCTAGTTGTTCGCCAGGAAGCCATCAAGGCAAGCAATCAAGTTCCCTCAGGACAAACCCCCTTCTAAGACTAAAACTCAAAGGGAACACAAGAGCAGGCATGTAAACTTGCTGGCAACCACATTGGTCTACTGGTGAGTGGAAGAGGGGGAATGGCAGCAATGAAGAAATGGGCTGAGTTCAACCAAGTTCCACAGACTCCCATTGATCTGGAGCTGACAGAGTGAAGAGGAAGGGCTGGTTGGTCCAAAGTGTGGTGAGACCTGGGGACACCTGAGCCCAAGGACAAGGACATAGCCACAGAGGGTTATAGATGAGAGTGAAGCATCCAGTTGATATGAAATGAGGGGAGATGCACAAGAACACCCAAAGTTGCAGATAGTTACCATGACCTAGCCTCGATGGCTTCATAACTAGAGGAAGATGGGGGTGGGGTGGGGGTGGGGAAACAACAACATTTTTTGATAAAGGAAATGAAGGTCAATTGCTACAATTTGATGAACGTGACCTATACTCATGGAGGTAGTTACTCTAAATACCAACAGAGAGGGATGGAGTCTTCATATCAAGTATCAATGCTATCCCCTCTGTACATAGGGTAGATAGGAAATGGGCAACTTCGATGCTGGCTACCTAAAATGAGGGGGTAATAAAGGCATAAAGTGATTTGGGTTACAAGGTCTCAAGGGGAAGTTTAGTTTAATAGTGTGTGGGGGACAAAGACTCCCCGCTGAATAGTTTTCATCTTGTCTAGATGGGTCTGCTGAAAAGAGATGGGGATAAGATTCTTTTGATTCAGTAGTGAGTAATTGTTATTGTGACTAATCGCGACTGTCACAATTGTAAAGGTAGAAGTTTTGTAATAGAAATGGGGGAGTAATCTTACAGTTCAGAAACAAAGGACCCTAGGACCATCAAGGGGGAAGAGCACGAGCGGAACGCGGGACCCTATCCAGAGAAGCAGTGATACCAGAGATGGAGGCAGAGATGGGGGACAAGGAAAGAGGGAGCAGCTGAGGACAATGATTCATGGGTAGAGAGGGACTAAGAGATGGCGGCCAGGAAACAGCCGTGCAGAATGTGCCCTTTGGTGCTGTAAATTATTATATATGCCTGAGTGTTTAAAAAATAAATAAATAAAGTGAATAGAGAGAAATACTGTTAACTAATGGTAAAAGGAGCTCTGGTAGTGTAGTGGTTACGAGTCGGGTTGCCAACCTCAAGGTCAGCAGTTTGAAACTACCAGCTGTTCTGTGGGAGAAAGATGAGGCGTTCTGCTCCCGTAAAGATTTACAGCCTCGGAAACCCTGTGCAGGGTCACTATGAGTCGGAACCAACTCTATGGTACTTAACAACAACAACAACAACAACAATGGTACATGGAGGGGAATATATATAATCATTGTAACAGAACAAGGTGTATGATTTGTTGAATGTAAAACTGATGATCTGCCCTGTAAACTTTCACTCAACCCACAATAAAAACCTTTAAAAATAAAAAAAAATGAAAAAAGACAGAATACAACTGTCCCTCCCATAGGGGTTTGCAAGGCTAGAAATCTCTATACAGGGTTCCATGTAAGATTTATGACATGATTCCATCTGTTTTCCCATTACTATTGTCTTTTATTGCCCAAAGCTTTGACTGCCCCCAAGAGAACATCTAAGAATGGCAACATCAGCAAATGATGCCCTGCAATATTGTATGTATTACGTATTACTAAATATAAGATGTTCCAAAAAAGAGAGTGGGGACCCAGCCAGCTTGGATCTTGAATTAATATATTTAAAAAAAAAAAAAAAAAAAAGAAAGAAAAAAATGGATGAAGAACCTACAAGAACTAAGCGATGGGAAGGAGGCTACCAACGAATATAGGAGATTCAGAAAGATGATGAATCTGAGTCCCTGAAAGCTACAACAGAAGACATTCTCTTCAAGACAGAGAAAAAGGGTATCTGATCACTATGGACAAGTCTGACTTGGAATGATCCACCACCTGTATGTGGTAGTAGATGGAAGAAGAACAATGGAAAACCAAGATTTAAAGCTCAAAAGACTAGCATATAATTTAAAGGTATAATAAAATCATTTTTCTTTATAGTAAAAAAAAAGTGTACAAAAAAAACAAACACATCATTTGTAACTGCAATATGTTCTAAATATGGGACTACCTGCAACTCCCATTACTATCAAGCTGCTTCCAACACATAGTGACCCTGTAAGACAACGTAGACCTGCCCCCAAAGATTTCTAAAGCTACAATATTTATGAAGCATAATGCCACATTTTTTCACCGTCAGAGAATCTGGTGGGTTTGAACGGCTGACCTTTCACTGAACCACTGAACCACGAAGGCACCTTAATAAATGGATTGTTGTTGCTAAGTGCTGTCGAGTGGGTTCTGACTCACAGTGACCCTGTACAGGTTTTCCAAGAAGCTGGAACCACCAAACTCGTGGTTCTAACTGACTTTGGAGTCCAGTGCATTAGTCTACAGCAGCACACCTGGACTCTCTCCGATAAATGGATAGGTATATGATAAAAGCAAATATGGTAATTGTTCAGTGTTGTTAAATGCCATCGAGTTGGTCCCAACCCACAGCAGCCCTACATAGGGTTTCCCAGGGGCAGCTAGTGAGCTTGAACCATCAACCTTGCAGTTCAAACCGACTTCGCAGTCCAGCGCATTAACCTGCAACGCCACACCAGGAGTCTGGAAATAGTCATTAAATTATTGGTAGTGACTGAGGGGTGAAGTCTGAGAAGGAGGATTTTCCAGGTGGCAGTAACGTTTTATTTCTAAATCTGGGTGCTAGTTAGATTGTTGTTCGGTGCCATCGAGTCAGCACCGACTCATAGCAACCTTATATACAACACAATGGAACACTGCCCAGTCCTGAGCTTATTGCATCTCGTTAGGAATCTTCCACTTTTCCGCCGCCCCTTCACTTTACCAAACATGATGTCCTTCTCCAGAGACTTGTTCCTCCTGATAATATGTCTTAAGTATGAGAGATGAAGTCTGACTAGTTATATGTTGCTGTTGTTAAGTGCCGTGGAGTCGGTTCCGACTCATAGTGACCCTGTACAGGGTTTCCAAGGCTGTAAATCTTTACAGGAGCAGAAAGCCTCATCTTTCTCCTGCAGAACAGCTGGTAGTTTCAAACTTCTGACCTTAAGGTTCACAGCCCAATTCGTAACCACTAAAGTAGGAAAAGAAAAAGAAAAAAAATTTGTCCCTGTACAGTTAAAATACACGAATTTTCTTGTAAAAATCTAGTGGTGATAGGCATGTATAAGATATAATAAGGAAGAATAAAATGTAGGCAGAGGCTTCGGAGAAGACACATGAGGGGGCTTCAAAAATTTGGTGAAAAAATGGAATTAAAAAATAATGAAAATTTCCCATAAACTTTCTGAAGCTCCCTCATATGTGGTCTGAGAGAAGGCTTTGTGGTAGAATCAACTGGATATGGTTAGAGTTCTAGGTTTTGATATGGTGATAAATCAGTTCATATCCAACTGGATATAAAGCTAAGATCCAGGTTTAAGAGTAGGGATGGTTGATGTCAGTACCTGAGGTGATGGCTTCTTGAAGATGAGGAAATATGAGGTTTTCTGGGAGAGGCAAACAAGAGGGACTTGGTTGTGCTATATGTGGAGTGGCTTAAGGCATCCATGTTGAGGTGTCCAGCCGGGCTCTGGAAAAGTACACACATTATCTGTGACATTAGGTATGGAGAAACTGAGTTGGGGAAGTCTAGCATTTGGATAGTTAGAGGTGCCCCCTACATAGCATAAGTTTAAGGTGCACAGGTCCGCTAATAACCTCTGCGTGAGCAGTTTGTTTCTCCAGATAATTGCATATCCCAGTAAAAAGCGATCTCTTGAAGTTCTCGAGGGTTTTTCATCATGCTTACTACAGTCACTAGTGATGCTGGAGGTGCTTCCAAGAAGCAGAGAAAAGTCATGATGTTACAAGAAAAAGTTGAGTTGTTTCATACCTACCATACATTGAAGTCTACAGCTGCGGTTGCCCGCTATTTCATAATCAATGAAGCCAGCCTATAAAGGATTCTTAAGAAAAGAAAAGAAAGGAAATCTGTGAAGCTGCCGCTCAAGCTACACCAGCAAGCACAAAAACCTGGCGTGTGTGTGTGTGTGTGTGTGTGTGTGTGTGTGTATGTGTGTGTTTTTATCTTGTATTGAAATTGCAGCTTTCATGTGTTGTCTACTATGCTATTGATAAGGTTTTTAGTAGTTATATTTTTGGGGAGTCAAAAGTTATATACAGAATTTTTCAATGGTGAGGGGGTTGGATCAAGTGTAACTGAAGCCTGAGGAGAGAATGAGGTCACTCAAGGAGCAATGATTCTCTCGGGCTGCCCGTCCACTAGAAATTACTTTGGGAGCTTTCCAAAAAAGACCCAAGTTTGGGCCACACCATTGAGTCATTTCCATGGAATCTTTAGGAATAGGGCCTGACTATCTGTAAGTTTTCAAACACTCCCCATATTCTTCTAATGTATAGCTAAAGTGGGAATAAAATAAGACAAGCAGACCAAAAATTTAACCATAGTATGGTGAATGCATGTGCACTCTTCTTGCCAGCCCTGCCAATGCAGTCCTCCAGAAGCAAGAACTGGTATCCTCCAGAAGTAGAGGATGCAAAGGGGGAACCCGTGCCCCAGGCGCAATTCCAAGGGGACACCAGAGAGGTGTGGAGTGACATTCGAAGACACCACAAATATGAAAAGCACCTGATTAGGGCAGCCTGACAAGAGACGGGAAAGTGCTCCCTGCTGACAAGTTGCTATCAATTTCTATTCATCTTCAAATCCCGGGTGGGATGTGCAACTTAGAGACTGCCCTTGGGCTCTTCTGTTCCTCTTGCTATGCCTGGTATCTTTATTTGCATATATGAACAAATGGAGGCACACAAATTACCCAAGTTAAGTAATTTGCCTTAAGTCATTCAAACAGCTACTAAGGGCCAGGGTCAGGATTCACACCCAGAACATTTACGTCACTGACTGCTCTCTTTACCTTAACATCCTTGTGCCTCTCTACTCAAAAATAAAGAAAAAGGAACAGAGCATCAGAGAAATGTGTGACAGGGTTTTAGGTACATCAGCATATGCATAAAGGAAGTACCAGGAGAAACGAGAGAGAAAGAGATAGAAAAAATATTCTAAGAAATAATGAGTGAAAACTATCCAATTTTGAAACCAGCAATGAACACATCAGAGAAGCAGTGGCTGCCAGGCGGCTGATCATCACCGTGATTACAGGCTGATAGTTTCCAAGGCTACTATGAAACCAGGGATGGTGACAAGGCCAGCTAAAATGAATGCCACAAAGCTCTCTTCTGGGGGGTTTTGTTTTTTTCCTGAATTCAAGGTTCCCACTTTCTGCAAGCTTTGGTTTATTACCAGACTTCTGAACGAGTTGAGTCTGACTGTTTGCTTTTAAGGTGAGAATTTTTCAAGGACCATTGTTGCCAGCATCTCAAATGAATTTGGATAGGAATTTTCCTAAGATAGTTTGGCTGAGTGGCTACTTATAGTCTGTTTTAAGTTTAAATTCCATTTAAATTCTAAGATTTAATCATTAGAAATGTAAAGTCCATTCATAAACACCAAAAAAATAAAACTACGGTATCTTTACAGGTCATGATGCTAATATAGAAAGATATTCAAGAGATGATGCAAAACTGAAAAAGTTACGTTTCAGAATAGTAAATGGCATCCCGGTGTGTAAAGCACTGGGTTAAACTATAAGAAACACAGTTACGTACTCCTTTATGTGTGTGTAAGAGCTCTGGTGGGTTATGAGTTGGGCTGACAACTAACTGCAAGGTTAGAAGTTTGAAACTAGCCACCACACAGAGAAAGATGAGACTTTCTGCTCCCATAAAGATTTACAGTCTCAGAAACCCTATACAGGGTTGCTATGTGTTGGAACACACTCCATGACACACCACCACCACCACCACCATATATGTGTGTATATAATATACATGAGGGGGCTTCAAACAGTTTGTGAAAAATTTTTTTTTAATTTTCAATTTCACAAACTTTTTGAAGCCCCCTTGTACACAAAACAACTGAATACAGTGGTTTCATCTGGGGCATAGGAATTGGGAGGCAGATGAGCCTATAAACCCAGGAACTCTAATGACTGTGTGTCACTAATAGTTGAAATCGACAAGAAAGAACCTGTTCCTAGAACTAGTACTCTGAATCTGGATTCCTAGCCTCCTAAACTGTGAGGAAATAAACTTCAGTTCTTTAAAACTACCTATTCATGATATTTCTGTTACAGTAGCTCTAGAAAACTAAGACATGAGCTAAACCCATGAGTAGCTTGTCTTGTTCTCTGTGCAACAAATCTCTAAGAGACATTACCACAGCATTATGAAACATCCAAGCCTCAAAGAAGATCAAGTCACTATAAGCCTTTGAAACTTAATATACGGAGTCTCATAAACCTGTAACTTCTCAAGACAAAAAGCAGGTTAATTTTGTCAGGTACTTTTTGTTGTTGTTTGTCAAGACCCAAACACTCTACCTAAGTTGTA
The DNA here is from genome assembly GCF_000296735.1 of Chrysochloris asiatica. Taxonomy (NCBI): domain Eukaryota; kingdom Metazoa; phylum Chordata; class Mammalia; order Afrosoricida; family Chrysochloridae; genus Chrysochloris; species Chrysochloris asiatica. The sequence goes on from NW_006408536.1 coordinate 18,954,909, forward strand.
GATGTTGTTATTAAGTGCCATCGAGTTGGTACCGACTCATAGTGACCTTATATACCGCAGAACGAAACACTGCCCGATCCTGGGCCAACCTCACTACTGTTGCCACGCTTGAGTCCATCAATGCCGCCACTTGGCCAATCCACCTCGTTGGGGGTCTTCCTCTTTTTCTCTGACCCTCCACCTTACCAAACATGATATCCTTCTCCAGCGACTGGTTCCTCCTGACAATATGCCCAAAATATGAGAGATGAAGTTTGGCCATCTTGGCCTCCAAGGAGCACTCTGGCTGCACTTCTTCCAAAATGGATCTATTGGTTCTTTTGGCAGCCCATGGCACTTTCAATATTCTCCTCCAACACCGTAACTCAAAAGCACCAATTCTTCTACAGTTTTCCTTATTCACTGTCCAGCTTTCGCATGTATATGAGGTTATGAAAATACCATGGCTTGGGTCAGGCGCACCTTAGTCCTCAAGCTGACATCTTTGCTTTTCAGCACTTTAAAAAGGTTTTGTGCAGCAGATTTGCCTAATGCAATACGTTGTTTGATTTTCTGAGTTGTAGATAGAGCTCTTTTAATGATAGCTGAAGAAAATAAGGTTATGCTTTATCCCAGATACTCAATTAGCAGGAGGTATTTTATATAATTGCTCCTTCAAATCATTTAAATTATTGGGCTCTTCTCAAAGTAAAGAGAAAAGGAAAGGAAATATCCCACTCCTCTTTTGTCCAAGCTCTATGCCTCTAACACTCCCAGCTGGATCCATCTTAGATTACAAAATTTGTAATGCACAAGAAGAACCTATGGACTAGTGTTTATTTTCTCAGGTGGAAGGCAGGAGATGCAAAAAAAGAGAACGGAATGGATGAAATCAGCTTCCTTACAGCTTACAGATGTACACCAAACTGTCGGGGTGCTGGAGAGGAATCAGACAATTCTACCGACTATTTGAGAGGAATCTGAACAAAGTTCTGGAAGAAGGTTCAAGGACACTGGATTAACTTCTCTCCTACCTAAGTCTGTCAGAGTAAACGACTATACTAAGAAACCAGTCCACACACGTTCCAGTTTGCCTGAAATAATATTTTACTATTTGAGCTCTAATAAATTTTCAGAACTGTTTTAAGGTTTGAATAAGCTTCTCTCTTTCAGTTATTTTAAATGGCTTCCTTAGAAAGGTTTAAAACTCTAATAGGCCTTGGTGGGAGGGGTTGGAAGACTTCTACAAGAACACCCAGGGGACCCCTATTTGTTATCTCTCCCCTCTGCAGCTGGTGCAGTTTAGAATCTTGGCTCTCCTGTCCACTGTTTCAAGTCCTGCGCCCAGACTCTCACTGCTTTACATAGCACCCTCCACACCCAGGCTCACCATGGACTCTTATTACAATGCAATCACTCCCCAACGCAAAAGGGCTGCCAGGGATCCTCATTCGCTTTCCAGTGAAACCCTGACTCCTGAGCTTGGCTTTCTAGAAAGGCCCTTCCAGCCTGCCCAGTGGACCTTTCCCACAACCCTATGCTTTTCTGCTCCACACCCTGTGGCTAAGGCTTTAGCCACACCAGGTGCCAATCTCCATTCATGTCTCAGGGCCTTCACTGTGCCCTTTCCCCAGAAGCTAAATGTCCCCACTTTCTGACCTGCCAAGCTCATTTTCCAAATCACCTCATGACCAACCTTGGCTCTGAAGCCTCAGTCAATTCCATAGGGCGTGCTTTCTGCATCCCCCCCAACACTTCAACTAGCTTTCCGTCCCGTTACTAATCATGTAATGGGACAAAACTGAGATTTGGGGATTTGTCTCTTCTGCACCCCATCTCCTCCCTCTCCCTACCCCCAGTGACCAGCACTAGGATGGAGTGTATCATCTATGGCCCTCAAGACTGGCTATTCAGTTGCTCAATGAATGTTTGTTGAACTAATTCACTTTCACAACCTTTCGTAGCAGAATAGTTCTTCATTCTCTCCTTTGGTAATTACTGTTCCAAGTGGCTGCTAAATTGGTTTAGTCTTCTCCCACTATATAGCCATAAGGGTTCCTGCAGAAATATTCCCTTCTGTATTCCCGCTCTGCTTAGCTAAGGAGAATGCTGGTTAGGGTCACTCAGAGCTTGAGGAAAGGCTGTTCCCAGCTTCTATCTGGAAAATGCCACAGCGCTACATTCAGGACTCCAGAGCCTCCCTCCCCAAGTGAACACACTCCATACCAGAAACAGAAATAAATGTAAAGTATACGTGCTTGCAAGTTGGACCTCAGTCTCTGGGAAAAGAGCTGTAGAGTCAGGTGAGCTACATGCTGGGGTTTCCTTTCCTCTTCATTTGTATTTCCCAACAATGAAGAGTGCCTTTCCATTCAGAGGGATTCAGATGAGCCACTCTAGCCTCAATATCCAACTGCCCAGGAGGAGGTGTCATGGAATATGTCTCAATTGAACCACACTGGTAAAGAGAGGGCAGACATCACTGTATAGGTCTGATTCCAGACAGAGACCCTACTAATACTAGAAAGTACTCAGCAGTTAACAAAGGTATTGGGCTTATTTGTTGTGTAGTGCCTGGGAATTTAAAAGATTACGTGTGACCATGTAAGTAAGGCACAACTGGTCTCTATTTGTCTGTAATAACAGAAGAAGAAAAGACTTAGGACCAGGAGGAGGATATAAAATGTGCAGCTAAATGCCTCCATTAACAACTGCCCCCTTGGTCAGGAGACCAGAAGAACTGGATGATGCCCAACTACCATTACTGAACATTTTGATCGAAGATTATTATTATTATTATTATTAGAAGAAGAAGAATCCTGATTAATTATTATTATTATTATTATTATTAGAAGAAGAAGAAGAAGAATCCTGATCAAGAGGAAGAAAATGCAGAACATAATTACAAATCCTCCAGACTTTCTGGAGCCATGAAAAGTTGATGTACCTTTGAAACTACTGCCCTGAGATCATCTTCAAACCGCAAACCAAAAATAACCCTGAAGTCTTCTTAAAACCAAACAATAGTTCGGTTTAATTAGTAACAGTGATCTGCCCTGAGCATTATGAGCTTTTAAAAAGTAGCTATATGGAATCAAAGTGACAAAAACTTATAAGATAGGGACTTAAGGAGGCAGTGAATTTCTGTTCATGGGGGAGGAACAACTCAGCAAAGGAAGGTGAAACCGACTGCCAACCCGTAGAATGTAAACAATGTCACTGAATTGTACACATAGAAACGGCTGAATTGGTGAATGTTTTGCTGTGCATATGCTCAGAACAACAACAAAATTAATTTTCTTAAAAAAAAACAGTAGGCTCAGTGCTGTGCTCGGAACTGTGCAGTGCTGAACAAAAGAACTTCCTCTACAGACGCACACCGTTCCCCTACCTTCCTTTCTTCTCTCCCTTGCTCCGGTTTTGGTAAAGCATCTGAATAGTAGTTTACAGACCTCGGGACACACCATCCCCAAATATTTTCTTATTCACCTCCCAAGAACAGAGACACGGTCATCACCATACATCCTGGAATTATGGATTGCTGGTGTGGTGCTGTAAGACCAGCACTGCACTGCAAACCACAAGGTCAGCTATTCAAACCCACCAGCTGCTCCTCAGAAACCTATATAAGGTTGGTGTGAATCAGAACCGACTCGACGGCACTTAACAACAACAATGTAGAAGGATGCCCAGGTCTGCCCCACATACATGGAACTGTGATCTAGTGAGAGGTACGCATTAGTAAAGAAGCTCTGGAGGTTGAAAGACTAAACACGCAGCTGCTAACAGAAAGGCTGCCGATTTGCACCCAGAAGCACTGCTAACCACAACGTTGGTGATTCAAATCCACTAGCTGCTCCTTGGAAACCCTATACAGGGTTGTTATGAGTCAGAATTGCCTCGACAGCACTTAACAACAAGTGGCTTCACAGGAGACAAACCTATCTGCTCCTATGAACCCTATGGGACAGTTCAACTTTGTCACATGTGGTTGCCATAAGTTGAAAGTGATTCGAAGGCACACTACAACAGCAACACATTAGTGACGGTCACCTAATGTCAGAACATGACATCAAGCTTGGCCATTTGGTTCAAGTGGTGACTGCCAGATCTCCAACACACCTTCTTACATGGTAGACTTTGAGACTATGTCTTTGTTCTCTAGTACTGTTATAACAGAGAAACCAGCAAGGAGCGGCTTTAACAGGGAGAATGTATTCTCTCACAGTTTAGAGGTCAGAATTCAGAGTGCTGAAGGCCTCCTTTCTCTGTCAGCTCTGTGGGCCTAACAATCCTTGGTGATCTCCTTGTGTCTTGGTATGAATCTTCCCCTGGCCTAGGAGGTTTCCAGCACAGGCATTATGGCTTTAAAGGATGCTCTCCACTCCTGGCTCTTCCTTCTCAGTGGTACTAGGGCCCTCTCTTTCTGCTGGCTTCTCTCTCCTTTTATATCGTGTAAGATAAAAGGTGATGGCACATGCAATTGTATGTGAATTTTATCACTCAACCCTATTCGGTTGTATGTGTTACGGGCAAATATTAATACTCTTACAAATTGCTGTGTGATTTTCAAGTATATGTTTTCTTTTACAATGTATTTTTATCTACATAAAAGTTACAAACACATAGTTGACATATTTTCTGCGAATGTTAACATCTTATATTTCTATCATACCTATGTCAAAACTAAGAAATTAACATTGGCAAAGTACCATTAACTAACTTCCAGGCTTTACTGTTATTTCAGTAGTTTTACCACTATGTCCTTTCCTCATGCCAGAAGCCAATCCAGGATGCCATATTGCATTTAGTGTTTTGTGATTTTTTTTTAAATTGAATTTTATAATGTTCTGCATTTCTTAACTGATGTGCTGTGAGGTTCTCCTTTGTGTTTCTATGTAAACATGGAATGAAACAAGCGTTGACTTGAGAAGTGCTTGCCAGTGCCAAAGTGCCGAGTTTTTCATACTCCAAACTCCTAGGGAGTTCTCTATAGATAGTTTGTCCCTTATTTATGACAATATATATTAAAGTAACTGAAAATATTAATAATAATTTTTTAAAAAGCCATGGCCCAGGGAAGCTCTCCTTACACTGAAGCAAGGCTGTAACGGGATTAGTGAATAGTGTTTTCTCTCACCCTGGCCACTCACCACTGATTGGCTGATCACATCAGTTCAGAACATAGGAGATTACATTACACAACATTACATAACTGCCAAACCACTGAGTTTGATGGCCCAGTCAAGTTGACACCTATTTTGAGGGGACACGAATCAATACAAGACATCATGTGAATATTCTATTCCCTGGCATAATAGCTTTTGAATCTGTTAAATATTAATTCAAAGTAAGTCTAACAAAATTACATTACCATCTATAGAACAAGAATCCTAGTATGCAATATTACAACAAAGATTGGTGTTCTTGTTGAGTGCTGTGAAGTCAGTTCTGACTCACAGTGACCCTGTATAGGGTTTCCGAGGAGTGGCTGATGAGTTTGAACCATCGACCTTGTGGTTCAAACGATCTTGTGATCCAGTGCTTATCCTACAGCATCACACCAGGACCCCAAAGACAGGCATAACAGTTATTCCATGAGGTAAGTGTGCTAACCCCAGTTCATACACAAGCTAACTCCCCAGCTCAACAGTTTTGTGGCATGTTCAAAGTCACCAGTTAAGAGCCAATACTCAAACAAACCTCCATGTGCCCGAGTCCCAAACTCGTGGCTTTCCCATTATTATCAAGGAGTTGGAAAACTATTGCTGCCCTCTGCTTAGTTTTGTAAGGAAGGCTTTCACAGATCAATATTTGCAATCAATTAGGTAAAGAACCTGAATTTCATATCCTAGAAAGCAGGGTATTATCTTAAACACAAGAATTCCATTCTTCTTACCAGCAGACGTGTATCACCAAAAAAAAAAAGCTTTCATTATTACATTTTACACTTTGTCAAATACAAAGTTGTGGGAGTTTGTTTTCTCTCGCTATATAGGTATCTAAATAATATCCTTAGTTTTGCCTCGTGATCCACAAGTCTACAACGCTTTAGATCGACCCTTTACAGAATGAGCCGCCAACGCCTATAAGACAGCTGCCTCCCTGAGCATTTCACCAACCGTGAGAATGCCCTGAGTTGCTGGCACAAAGGGTATTTTCTTGAAATAATCTGCTATACTAGATCAATGCCAGCTGAAAGTGGATCCAGGTCTTATGGGCATAAAGACAGAGTTCCACTGAAAGGAAAGAACACACAAGTATCCATAGCCTTCTTCAGCCTAGCCAAGTTGACACCTATTTTGAAGGAACCTATTTTCCTCAGCCCCATTTATAATCATCTATTTAAAATAATTCAGGCACTCTTAAACAAGGGATTCCTACATTGCTCTAAAATTCTAGAGTATCCAGCTGAATGCCATATTTCAGATATGAGCAAAATCTATGCAATAATTCATGTTACAAATAAGATGCTGCTTTTTATTTTTAAAAGGAAAAGATATTGTAAATCTTCATAACCATCCTTTGAAAATGGCTTTTTGTATTGGGGAATATAAAATGATCCAAGATCTCCCAACATGTAAGCTACTCCCAAGTTGCAAATCAACTTTGGAAGCTACACTTCTTTTCAAATCCCCCAAGATGCCATTTAATTTAGAGCCAGAAAGCCTATATATTAAATTATAGGCCAAATCCAGCCCAGAAGTGAAATGTGCATTGTATTGGCCAAGTTATGGCCCAGATCTGGTTTGTCAGCATTCTTGGCACAATATCCACAGCTTACCCCAGTAGTTCAGAAGATCCTGCCCACCCTCCTGGCTAAAATGAAATCTGAGCAGGAAAAATATTCCTGAGTTCCACACTTACATTAAAAATGAGGACATCATACCTGGCTAGTGGATACACAGATTGGTGTAAATACCCAGCAACCATTTGGCTATATCCATAAGAAATTACAGTGCACCCTTAGACCTACCAATTCTATCTCTAGGAATTTATGTTCAATTTTACACACACAAAATGAAATGTGTACAAGGTTGCTGACTATCATCTAAGACACAGACTGTGGTTCACCAACACAACAGAATTCTAGGCAGCTCTAATGGACATTTGTCAAATTCATGACTCCCCATCATCCTTCGTAAGGCCTTTCTCTACCTAGGTAAATTCCTAAGATTATAAGGTCCATCTCCCAGCTGAAAAATTGTAACTTAAATTCCCAGGCTTCCTTGCACCTAAGATGTAAACATATGACAGACTCTACTAATCAGGCACATCCACATGACACATGACTTGGAAAGTAAGGAATGTAAAGCACACTATTTGAGGGATACATCCGAGGCGTATTTTTGAAATACCGGAAATGTTTTCGAATCAATTACCTTCTATGTCAACTCCCGGAAGGAGTTTCCAGTCCCCCTCCCATCCCCTAACAGCCTTGTCTCTCTTTTCTCTGTGTCTCTGGCTTCAAGCTAGCATGTCCCTGCGGTGTTACCCATGGTCTAGCATCTTGCAGTACTTTCATTACCTCGGATTACTAATAATTCCATTGTATGGGTCATCACATTTTGTATATCTTGCTACAATGATTTTTTGTACAAAGTAATGTTTTCATTCAATTCTCTTCCATGAAAATTTTTGAATTCTAGTTTCATATGTCTCTGGGCTGTGTACACTGTTTGCCAACATTTCAAACAGGTAAAATCTTTTGGCCTAACTCTTCTGTTCACTCTCCCTGGATAATTTTATAATGCCACAAATTATTGTGGTGAACTAATAAGATTATCAAGAACACATTGATTTCATGCAATATCCTCTTACCTTGAAACAAAGACTTCCAACAAAGACTTCATCCTTAGAAAAAGAAAAAAAGGACGGATCCCAGTTGGCACACTGGTTAAGTCCTCAGCTGCCAGCTGCAAGGTCAGTGGTTTCAACTCAACAAGTGGCTCCCCAAGAAAAAGACCTGGGAATCTAGTCTAGGAGAGTCTTAGTCCTATAGGGTCGCTCTGAGTTGGAATAGAATCAAAGGTACACAGATGCGACAACAGGCTCTACTCTGAGCTTCAACTGTTGCAAGTGGGGCACTGTGGCAGCTGCCAGGTCACCTTCGTGGGCAGGAGGAGGACTGGTTGTCAGGGAGCTAAATCTCTGGCATGTGCTGCTCAGTGGACACATCAGCAAGGAGTACTTCCATGTAACACTAATACAGTGCATTTGTTTGGAGCTTTGTATCTGGAAAATTAGATGCCAACCTGTTCTGCCAGCCTTCCAAACAATTCCATGAGGTATCTAAAATCCTAATCCTTTATTGACTTAACTGTCTACAGTGGATCTGATAGTTCACCATGAAACCACCAACTAAAAAAAGAATTAGAAATGCTTTATGTAGAGTCCTGGTGTGGCACTGTAGAATCAGCACTGGACTGCTAAGTACAAGGTCAGCGGTTCAAACCCACTAGCCACTCCTTAGAACCCCTATGCAGGGCCGCTATGAGTCAGAACCAATTAGACAGCACTTAACAACAACATGTGCTGTTTGGAAAGATCACCAAGTTCAACTTCTGGAAAGAAAAAAACAAGATGCACAAGTGATATATCAGACACCATTTCTTTCACAAGGGGGTTGAATGTAGAAGCATTCGCTTACGTTCTCTGGAAAGGAACTGAATAGCTAGGCCAGGAAGATAGGAACAGTGTCAGATTCCCCACTAAGCAAGGTACACACGGGGTGACTTGTGCTTACTTACAAATTTGTAGTGAACCACTTCCCATGTTTTCACATCTAAGATTCTGCTTTTAGAGTCAAGAAAAATCAGATGCAAGAAACCAAACAGCACAAAGGACTAAAATGGACTACATAAACCCCAGCCTCTCTGACCCTGAGACCAGAAGAACTAGATGGTGCCTGGAAACCACTGCTGACCACTCTGAAAAGGATCACAATAGGAGGTACTAGACAAAGAGGAAGAAAAATGTGAAACACAACTCACAATCAGACAGAACAGCAGTCCCATAGAGACTAGTGGAACCCCCAAGATTACGGCCCTTGGTTCTCCTTCCAGTCTGGAACACCACCCCGCACCTTAACTTTCACCCAAGAATAAACAGGTCCATCACCCATCAACCATATGAGATGACCAGGGCAGCATTTTCCCAGGGATAAAGCTCAGAAGGCAGGAGGCCAAATGGAAACAGGAAACCAGGGAGGAAGGAGGAAGAGGGCCGTTACTACGTTGTGGGGGTTGCGATCAATGTCACAAATCAAAATGTGTATGAATTTTTTAATGGAAAGCCATTTTGCTATGTAAATGTCCACCCAGATCAAAATAAAAAGGTTTTTTTTTTAAAAGAAGAGTCTGTCTTCACTGAGTGGTTTCCAACCTGTCTGGATGGGGCTGATGAAAGGAGATGGGGATAATACTCTTGTGGTTCAATAGTGAATGATTGCTATCAGGACTCATTGTGAATGTAGCAAATGTAAAGGTAGATGTTTTGTCACAAAAGGAGGGGAGTGCTGGATCTTGCAGTCCAGGAGCAGAGGACCCTAGGACCATCAAGGGAGAAGAATGGAGAGCGGAACCCTACCCAGAGAAGCAGTGACGCCAGAGATGGAGGCAGAGATGATGATGTGGAAAGACAGAGCGGCTAGGGACTCTGGACTCAGGGAAGGAGAGGGGCTGTGTGCTGACGGCCAAAGGGCAGGCTTGTGGGGTATGCCTTTGGTTGTTTAAATGGTTGTATATTCCTGAGTGTTCAGTGTACATCAAAAAGAAAAAAAAAAGAGGGAATTGGAAGCAAATGCTGTTGAATGATGATGCATGGAGACAATTGTAATCATTGCAGTGAAACGAAATACGATAGGATGGATGTAAACTATCACTCAATTCACACTGTTGTTGTTGTTGTTAAGTGCCGTCGAGTCGGTTCCGACCCATAGCGACCCTGCACAGGGTTTCCGAAGGTGTAAATCTTTACGGGAGGAGAAAGCCTCATCTTTCTCCCGCGGAGCGGCTGGTAGTTTTGAACCGCTGACCTTAGGGTTCGCAGCCCGATTCGTAACCACTACGCTACCTTCAATTCACACTAAAGACTTTAAAAAAAAAAAAAAAGAAGAAGAAGATGATGATTCTGCTGCTTCTAAGTATGACTGGCATGCCTCTCTCTTAGCCCCAGGATAGTAAAGAGGTTACTTCAGAATTTTTAATCATGTCAATGTACTATTATCCATAAAGTAAATTTTGAAACGTTTTCAGGAGTAAGAGACACAGTTATCCCTATGGTATCAAACTTGAGAACCAGTCCCCTCTCACCTGCTGTAAGTACAATTTCAAAACTAAGCGCCTAGCCAACCAAAACTTCAAGGGTCTTCACTTAGCAAGCCTCAAAGTGGCCAACAAAGAACAAGGCATTCACTTGCTGTATAAAAACTAGTGAGCTGAGAGAACAAACAAGATGGCGGATCGGGTGGACGTATAGCAGAGAGCTCCGCCAACAACAACACAGAATACCTGACCAAGCAGGCTCAGGGGATGGTCCCAGAACTCTGAACCACATGTAAAGGAATACTTAGAAGGTTGGAAGGCTCAC
>NW_006408536.1:18971162-18985236 GCF_000296735.1 Chrysochloris asiatica
AATGTCACAATTGTAAAGGTAGAAGTTTTGTGACAAAAATAGGGGAGTGGTTAATCTTACAATCCAGAAACAGAGGACCCTAGGACCACCAAGGGAGAAGAGCACAAGCAGAATGTGGGACCTTATCCAGAGACGAAGGCAGAGATGGGGACATGGAGAGGGGGAGCCACTGAGGATTTTAGATTAATGGGAAAAGAAGGACTAAGAGCTGGTGGCCAGGAGGCAGACTTGCAGAATGTGCCCTTTGGAGATGTAAATTATTATATATGCCTGAGTGGGATTTTTTTTATAAAAAAGCTAAAGTGGATAGAGAGAAATACTGTTAACTGATGGTACATGGAGGGGATTATAATCACTGTAATGAAACAAGGTGTACGATTTGTTGAATGTAAAACTGATGATCTGCCCTGTAAACTTTCACTCAATTCACAATAAAAACCTTAAAAAAAAAAAAAAAAACTAGTGAGCTTGATCAAGCTGGGTGTCCTTGGGAAGGTGCCTGGCCTTCCTTGACCTCAGTCTCCTGGAGTGAAGCCGTCAGACTATACAGGCCACTAGACTGTTCCCACAGCTAAAAGGTTTATGAAGGGGACTTCTATGATGCAATCTAAACTAAGATGTGAAGCGCTGTCTCTGGCATTGCTCACTTCTCTTTGTATTATGGATATCTGCACAGTATACACTGTTGTTGTTGTGAAGTGCCTTCGAGTCGGTTCCGACCCAGAGCAACCCTATATAGGATTTCCAAGGAGCGGTTGGTGAGCTTGAACTGCTGACCTTCAGTTGAAATGGCTTTGCAGTCTGGCACATTAACCCACAGAGGCGCACACCCTCAAAACCCACAAACTAAACCCCTTGCCATCAAGTCAATTCTGACTCATCGGGCAGAGTAGAACGGTCCCATTAGGTTTCCAAGGCTGAAAAGCCTTAAGGAAGCAGATTGCCACACCTTTTGCCCACAGAGCAGCTGGTGGGTTCAAACCTCCACTTTTTCAGTTAGCAGCCAACTGCTTCCCCACTATGCCAGCAGGCTCATACCTCCCCCTGCAAGGTTTTAAGTCCCTTGAGAGCAAGTCCAGTTTCTGTGCTCCCTACAGCACCCATCCCACTGGCCTTCCCCAGGGGAAGGCTTGCTGCATATGTTATACGTGCCTACTGAGGTGCACATCTTCACCACACTCAGAGAACTGCTACGTTTGCTGCTTTGTGCTTTTGAATTTGAATTATGTGAATATATTCCAGTCAAAAACTAAACTTAAAAACCATTTGAAAGGATCAGAGATGCTGCTTGATTCCAGAATAGCAAGAAGTACAACCCTGGGTAAATACTTTTGTAAGAAATCACCCAATTCCACGCAAGCAAAGGCAAAGAGAAATACAACATATCCTCCCATAACTTCGAATTTCCTCAACATTTTGGGGGCAGGGGAACATTTCCATATTAAAACAGAGATATGTTAAGAAGCTGAATATTAGCATGGTTCTTCAAGATGAGATTTCAAAGAAATTGCACGTTCAGTCGAGCTGCTTTGGTCATGTCCTTAAACTCTGAGGTCATCAGGCAGATTCATCAGAAGTGGGAACAGAGGGTTTTGCACATTGGCTTGACACAGAGATGATGACAGAGCTTTTATTATACACCTAGACTGTCCTTTGTCATGAAGGAGGATTTTAGACAATAATGGCATTTGATGACAATTATCTCTTACAGTTAGTCCCTCTTTGGCAAGTCAATGCAACAGTGTGCCCAACTGCCCAGGTGGCTGCAGACACGCAAGACTCACCAATGCCATAGGGTCAGCTCCTCAGGGCTGGCAATGTCTGAGAAGAAACCAGATCTAACACCTCAAAGATGAGGAGAGGGGGAAAAGGCATTCAGGAGACCTACCATGGTACAGAGGAAGTCAATCACTGTGACCAGAGTCAGTTCAGGGGGAAAGAATGGCAGAATCGACATTTGGAACTAATGTTTACTGCTTGCCAGGTACAGGTTGGAATGCCAAGAAGTGAGGCGGTAAGAGAAATGCATGCACACAAATGGACGCATGCACATGAGCACAAACAGGCGCAAGCAGTCTTGACTCTAGAACTGAATACAAAGGCAATTACAGCTCAGATCACAAAGGGCAATTGATTTTAGGATTCTAACCCACATTCCCGGCTCTGCATATGCCAGACATTTTGCACAGCTGGAGGCAGAGAGCGCTCAGATGAGGGCAACTGTACCCGCCAGGATTATATGAAGCTTTTACAGATGACAGCAACTCAGACTTACCACACTAGCCAAAGCATGTGCTTTTCAGACGATTCCTTTAATGACATCTGTGGTGCTTTTCACAAATCAAATGCCTGGTTGGGGTTAGCTGGCATTTTTCTAACTTTGTTGATTGCAGTCCACTCTCTGGTTGCATGCTTCATGTTATATATGTGCCCGTGTACACCTACCTTTCTTTTTGAAAGAAACTAGTACCTTCGTGAGTGGGATACAGCAACACAAGGATAGTTCACGTGAGTGGAATTTCAATGCGTTATACAAGGAGTTTCAAGATGCCTTCGAATGGAAGCAGTGAATAGACGGTTCATTCACTGATCGATCACACTGGCATTCTCACACTGGAGCCCTCAAACCCAGAGCTACACTCAGATCACAAACATCAGTTCTGCATGGGGAGATAATCTGATGTTACGCATTTGGCTTCTTTGTCCAAAATCCAGAGGAAAGCCTACCCAACTGCTGACACACCCCACCGCTCCCCTACCCACCCATCCTGGCAGCTGCCCTGAGGCACGGGGCCCCCTGCCCTACTCCTGACTGTTCTCCCCCTCCCCTCCACAGCTGGGTTTCAGGACAGCCCACTCAGACTTCCTGCACCACCACCCTAGCAAATCCACATGGGAATGAATGACTCTGGCCCAAGCGACCGGAACCCAGCCGCAAGTCCATCCTGCTATGGATTCTACTAAGGCCTAATGGACACATTACAGTAGCCTTCACCAAATCCCTTTCTATACCCCAGCTTGTGGTCAGTGCAGTACATCGTTTCCTATCTCTAGCTTATCACCCACCCATCCCTTTGAGGCTGGTTTGGTTTTCATCTGTCTGGCCTTGTTCATCAACTTACCTCCAGCTACCTACTGATGCTTCCCTAAAACTTAAGTTCCTGATCTATATCTGTTCTTCGACCTGCCTTTGAGCTGCACTTACCAGGAGGGAGATCCATACGACCTAGCTAGAGCTCTTAGGTACCTATTAGTGCTGCTGTAACATAAACATCACACGTTGATGGCTTTAACCAACAGAAATATATTCTCTCACGATTTACGAAACTAGAAGTCCAAATTCAGAGCGCTGGCTCTAGGGATGGCTTGTCCTTCCTCTGTCAACTCTGAGGAAAGGTCCTCATCTCCTTTCAGCATTCCTTGGAGATATCCCTATGTCTTGGTGTCAATCTCCCCCTGGTTCAAGGAGCTTCACAGTGTAGGGACCACAGCCAGGTCCAAAGGACATACATACTTCACTCCTGGCTCTTCTTTCTTGGTGGTAGTGGGTCCCCCAGTCTCTGCTCAAGTCCCTCTCTCCTTTTATCGTTGTAAAATAAAAGATGTAGGTCACACCCCTGGGAAGCTCCCTTACATTGGATTAGGACTATAAAGGGACTAAGGGTACTGCTGCTGTTGTTACGTGCCATCAAGTCAGTTCCAACTCATAGCAACCCTTGGTATAACCGAACCAAACACTGCCCAGTCCTGTGCCATCCTCATGTTTGTTGTTATGCCTGAGCCCACTGTTGCTGCTACTGTTTAAATCCATCTCACTGGAGGTCTTCCTCTTTTCTGCTAACCCTCCCCTTTTCCAAGCTTGATGTCCTTCTCCAGGAACTGGTCCCTCCCAACAACAGGCCCAAAGTACAAGAGGCGAAGTCTTGCCATCCTAGCTTCTAAGAACATTCTAGTTGTAAAAACAAGATAGTTTTGTTTGTTCTTCTGGCAGTCCATGGTACCTTCAATAATTTTTGCTAATACCATCATTCAAATACACTGATTCTTCTACAGTCTATCCGTTAGCCAACTTTCACACGCAATTAAAAATACAGTGGCTTGGGTCAGGCCCACCTGAGTCCTCAAACTGATACCTTAACTCTTTCATACTTTAAAGAGGCTTTTTGCAGCAAATTTGCCTAATGCAGTAAGTCCTTCGCTTTCTTGACTGCTGCTTCCATGAACACTGATTGTGGGTCCAAGCAAAATGAAGTCTTTGACAGCATTTTTTCTTTTTATCATGGTCCAGTTGTTAGATTTTCATTTTCTTTACACTGAGTTGCAATCCATACTGAAGACTGAAGACAATATATAATCGTTGATCTTCATCAGTAAGTATTCTTTCTTTCCAGACAGCAAGGATGCAGTATCTTCAGATCTTCCTCCAATCCTGATGCCATGTTCTTCTTCATAGAATCCAGCTTCCTGGATTATCTGCTCAGCATACAGATTCAATAAGTATGGTGAAAGGATACAACTCTGGCACACACCTTGCCTGATTTTAAACCAGTCAGTATCCCCTTGTTCTGTTCAAACAAGTGATCGCTAATATCCATTCTTCACAATGTTATGCATAGTGTTTTATGATCCTCACAGTCAAATGCCTTTGCATAATCAATAAAGCACAAATAAACCTCTTTCTGGTATTGTCTGCTTTCAGCCAAGGTCCATGTGATGTCAGCAAGGATCTCCTAACTTCCATGTCCTCTTCTGAATGTAGCTCCCTGTCAATGTACTGCTGCAACCATTTTTGCAGGCCACCCTTAATTATCTTATCACATTAGATCATTAGGAAATCATCATATAACTGCCAAACCACCGAGAATCAGGACCCAGCCAAGCTGACACATCTTTTTGTCATTAAATGCTGTTGAGTCAGTTCTGACCCACAGTGACCCTCTATAGGGTTTCGGAGGAGCGGCTGGTGAGTTTGAACCACTGACACTGTAGCTGAGCACTTCTCCTACAGTGCCACACCAGGGATCGGACACATGTTTGGGGGGGGGCACAATTCAAACCATGGCAGGCTCTTACCTTGAGTCACCGACAAACTATTTCATTTGTCAGAATTACTTTCCATTGCCTTTCTAATACAGTCTCCTTACCTAAACAGAAAGGCCCACCCACAGGCTAAGCTTAGATCTAGGCCCCGATTTCCCTGAAGATATCGTAAATCAAGTAGAGTTCACTCCCACAAGACATGGCTAGAGATTGGATGGCTCAAAAATATTTGATTCAGAAAGAACAGTCCTTGTCCCCAAAGAGTTTATAATCTGATTGGGCTATATGTATCTAGGAATACTGAGAAAAAGTCATCATTTACTGAACACCTACTACATACCCACCAAGCGTTATACCTTTCTCATGTGCATTTCTTCTACTGCAAAATAATCCTATGTTTTACAGCTAGGACGAAAATGAGAATTGAAGAAACCTGAATTGAAAGGGTTTCTTGTACAATATAATTTATACTATAAATTTCATATGAACCTGATTCACTGCACAAATAGCTAACTCTTTAGGTTCACTAAGATACAATTCAGGAAAAAACCCTAAGGATCAGAGAAGGTGCTGGAATCTACCCTGAGACCAGAAAAGCTAGATGGTGCCCAGCTTACTACTATCAAACACAGTAGGTGGAGATGCTGAGAGAAAGGGTGGGCAAATATGGAGCAAAACTTCAATTTTTCAAAGAATTCTGACTTATTGGACCCATTTAGACCAAAGGCATCTCTGAGATTATCATCCTATAAACCCTGAACAAATAAATCCCCTTTGAACTAAATAGTGATGATGGTTATGTGCCGTGGAGTTGGAACCGAATCACAGCGACCCTGTACAGAGTTTCCGAGGCTGTAAATCTTTACGGGAGTAGAAAGCCTCATCTTCCGCCCGCGGAACAGCTGGTAGTTTCAAACTGCTGACCTCAAGGTTCGCAGCCCGATTCGTAACCACTCAAAAGATAAAGAACTTCACTCTTGAGAATTGCACTCTTTAAAAAAAAAAAAAAAAATCTCCACATGAGACCAACTGGACAATGGTGCTTCTACAGCACAGATGAGAAGTGTGGGGAGGTGGAGTGGGCAGGCGGGGGGGAGAGAGTGAGACGAAAATAACGGGAGTTAAACAACTAGAACAGAAATAATGAGGATGCGAACACAAACTGAAGGTAACCAGTATCACTGAACACTGTCCGTAGAAACTGGTGAATGGGAGCCTGTTTTCTATACTTTCATCAAAAATGCAATCAAATATTTATTTACAAAGATTGCATTCAGTTCTTAGGTAGCACACACCAGGCCAGTGAATGGAGTCTTGTTGGACCCACCACTGAAAGGCACATACTATTTGTGTCTTGGCAGTCAGAAATACATGCAAATTGGGTCCCACTATTTCCTGGCCTTCCACACAGCTATCAGCACCCATCTGTGAGAGAAGGAGCAGGTGGTAAGGGCTACAGCCTCCAAACTGAGTCTCTGCCTCTCAGTATACAGTAAAGAAGGAACAAACCCCAAAGCTGGCTCCATCAGAACCGCACTGTCACCAGCTGAGCTACCAGCTCACAGATCAGAAGCAAGTGAACATTTGCCATTTTTCCTTTTGGCTGCCCACGATCAGAACCCTTTTCCAATGTTTATGAAAATTTCCACCTGCCTTGAGCTAAATGAGCTAAAAATGCCAGCTACTCACTTTGCCGGTTTCTCCTCAGGGTATGGGCACAAAGTTAAGCTTGGTCAGGCACACTGCACAGCAGTGACTAGTGCTGCCAAACAGCCATAATAGTAGAGCATTGTTTGCTGCTAACAGCACCAACACCCAGCTCCCAGGGGCAGCAGTGGTGCAGAGCCCAGCACCCAGTGTCCAGTGTAGGAAACATTGCTGGTGTGGGTTCAATCATCTAACATTCATAGCTGCACCACCAACATCCTCCCAAGATCAATTCTGGGGTGTGATCTGTCTGTAGTTCTGCCAACGCTGCCCTGAATCATGCCTTTTGCCCCAGCATTTATGGAGAAAGACTGAGTTACCCCATATTCTGCCAGTAAGCTCCCTTTCTGCCTAAATGAGCCTCAGGCAATTTCTGCTACTAACAGGATTGTATTACTAACAATCCTGGGTGTTCCAGGGGGCAGGTCAAAGGTGTGCCTTGATCATTCCAGAGCATCCAAACTTGGCTGTATTCATTAGCTATAGCTGTATCAATTATCTATTGCTGCAAAGCAAACGGAGTATCTGGGTGGTACAAAAGATTAAATACTCCAAAGAAACAAAGAGAGTCCTCGTGTGGCACTGTTAGGATAAGCACTAGAAAACAAACCACAAGGTTGGCAGTTCAAACCTATCAGTTGCTACTTGGAAAACTATAGAGGGTTGCTATGATCAGAACTGACTAAACGGCACTTAACAACAACTACCACCACCGAAAGGTTGGCAGTTCAAGTCCACCCAGATGTACCTCAAAAGAAAGGCCTGCCAATTAATTTCTGAAAAATCAGCCCTTGAAAACCTATGGAGGACAAACCCCCCCCCCAAGACTGAAACTCAAAGGGAACACATGAGCAGGCATGTGAGCTTGCTGATGACCACATTGGTCTGCTTCTGAGTGGAAGAGGGGGAAAGGCAGCAATGAAGAAATGGGCTGAGTTCAACTACGGTGCACTGACTCCTGTTGACCTGGAGATGAGAGAGACAAGAGGAAGGGCTGGTTGGTCCACAGTGTGGTGAGACCTGGGGACTCCTGAGCCCATGGACAAGGACATAGCCATGGAGGGCAACAGCTGAGAGTGAAGCATCCAGCTGATATGAACACCCAAATTTGCAGACAGTACCCATTTGACCTAGCCTCAATGGCTTGATAATTAGAACTCGACTAAAGGAAGATAACAAATAATAATAATTTTTGATAAAGGAAACGAGGATAAATTGCTACAATTTGATTAACTTGACCTATATTCATGGAGGCAGTAACTCTAAATACCAACAGAGAGGGAAGGCATTTTCACATCAAGTATCAATGCTCTCTATCCCCTTTGTACACAGGGTAGATAGGGACGGACAACTTAGATACTGGCTACAAAAATGAGGGGGAGATAAAGGCATGAAGTGACTGACTTACAAAGTTTCAAGGGGGAGCTTAGTTTAAGAGTATGGGGGGGAAGAAAGAGTCCCCATTGAATAGCTGTCATCTTGTCTAGATGGGTCTGTTGAAAAGAGATGGGGATAAGACTCTTATGATTCAATAGTGAGTAACTGTTACCATGACTAATTGAGACTGTCACAATTATAAAGGTAGAAGTTTTGTAACAAAAAAGAGGGAGTAGTTAATCCTACAGTCCAGAATCAAAGGACCCTAGGGCCATCAAGGGAGAAGAGCACGAGCAGAATGTGGGACCCTATCCAGAGAAGCAGAGACATCAGAGATGGAGGCAGAGATGGGGACATGGAGAGAGGGAGCAGCTGAGGACTCTAGATGCAGGGGGAAAGAGGGACTAAGAGCTGGTGGCCAGGAGGCAGGCTTGCAGAATGTGTCCTTTGGTGGTTTAAATTATTATATATGCTTGAGTGTTTAAAAAAAGAGAGGGAGAGCTAAAGTGAAGAGAGAGAAATACTGTTGGTACATGGAGGGGATTATAATCATTGTAATGAAACAAGATGTATGATTTGTTGAATGTAAAACTGATAATCTGCCCTGTAAACTTTCACTCAATCTACAATAAAAACCTTATAAGAAAAGAAAGCCTATGGAGCACAGTTCTGCTCTGATACACATGGGGTCACCAGTAATTGAAATCAACTCAAAGGTAAATGGTTTGGCATAACAAGACACCCCCAAACTTAAGTACATCTAAACATTTACCTCAAAATTCTGGGGATCAACAATGTGAACTGAGCTCAGCTGGACCAGACTCCACTGATCTCAGGTGGGGTTCAATTATGTCTCTGCAGTCTATGTGGTTGGCTGAAGTGAGGATTCCATTCTCCTCCAGATGGTCTCTCATGCTCCAGCCGGCTAGACTTGTCCACATGGTGGCAGTATTCCCCAAAGCAGGAAGTGCTGAGGGTCCTGAAATGCTTCCTGATGGCTCAAAGCTGGCACAAGGTCACATCTACCGTATTCTATGGTTAAACCAAGTTACGAGGCCAGGCAAGATTCAAAGAATGGACAAACAGAATCCACCTCTTGATGACAGGAGTGGTGAAGGACCGTGGCCATTTTCCAACCTGCCTGATAAATACAACACCAAATATAGCTGTCCTACTGGAAATAACCCTACAGAATTCTCATTTCTTAAAGTTGATTATACCTAGAATCTGGGCTCTCATCAGCACATCCAGTACCCACCACTAACCCCAACTACCGATTCAACAACAACTTACTGGAAGCAATAAACTTTTACTCAGTGGTGATCCAGCAAGCTCTGCAGCCCATCAGCAGTTTAGTACAAGTAAGGCCTCTCAGACCACTTCTCCTGCAGGACATGCTATGGGCCAGAGCCATGTGGCATCAGACACCAGCAGCCTGGTTTGGGCATTTCTTTCTTTAAATCTCTGTTTAAAGAAAGCTCAAACACATTTTCTGCATATGAACAAAATGATAATTCAATCACTTCAGGAAGAAAACTAATTCACATCCCCAAATTACAGAAAACCTTCATTCAGCCTTACAGAACTCTAGAAAAAATCTCTTCCCTGAATTTATTAGATCTTGAGAGCGTTTAACCAAATCCCATTCCAAGAGCCCCTCCAATTGACAGACCCCACAAATGACTGAAACTAGCTGTTTTGCCCAACCACTGTTGAACTGAGAAAAGGAAAGCCTCCAGTCCCAAATCTCCATGGAAACCACGAAGTCGTTGCATCCACCGTACCTTATGCTTTGGCTGCCATTCAAGCACATCAAATCAGCAATAAAAATGTACGGAACTTGGAAAGGCTTTGGAACAATTAAGAACGTCTGCTTCTACAGGGAGATTTTCCAGGAAAAAAAGAAGGCACTTTAATCCAACCATTTCAAGATTCAGATTTTAAAATCTCTGGATGTCCAAACCATTAACCAAAAAAATTCCAAATTAGTTTTAAAACACTGGGTTGCTATGGGTCGGCATCGACTCGAGGGTCGGGCAGGGTTGATTCATAGAGTATTCTATGTTACCTAGTCACTAAGTGCTTGTGAATGCTAAATGACAGGTCCATTGATTTGTGGTCAGAAACGTGGTCACACGGCCATATCTGGCTGCCGTGAAATCCAGGCAGTGTGACCTTTACTCTGGGCAGCTATGTGCCCAACTCAAAACTGAGAGTGTTAGCAGCAAAAGAGAGAGAGAGAGAGACCAGGATTATTATAGTGGACAGGTGGTCATCTCTGTCACGTTTAAAAAACAAAGAAAACCTAGTGCCACCAAGGAGATTCCAACTCATAGTGATCCTTATGTATAGGGTTTCCGAAGCTGTAAATCTTTCTATCATGGAGCAAGCAGCTTGTGGGTTTGAACTGCCAACCTTGGGGTTAGTAGTCCAGTAATTATCCTACAGTGTCACATAGGTAAAGAGAAAAATCACTCAGAAAAATAAATCTAGCATCCTGATACTTTGGCCCATAGATGCAAAGCCACAGCAAAGAGCTCATAAAGGCCAATGTACTTGGAAATGAACTCATAACTGAAATGAATAAACTGATTTTGTGTCTAGCAGAAACCCAAGGCAAGAGACACTTAAAAGGCATCTGGTGAATAGCATTCCAAATTAGATGCCGACCACACACCTCTATATAGAGGCTTGCATGGACAGACATGGCTCCATGGCAGAACAAAAGTGGGCCAGGACCTTAGAACAGCACTGTCTTAGTTCTGTTCTTCAACATAACCTGCTTGTGGATACTAAACTGTAACACAAATACCACAGGCAGGTGATGTTAAAGAACAGAACTTGATTTTTTCACAGTTCTGAAGACTAGAAATCTAAATTCAGGGTACCATCTCAAGGGAAAGGCTCTCTCCTTCTATTGGCACTGGGGGTGGGGAAGGTCCTTGTCGCTTTTCAGCTTCTGTTCCTTGGAGAACTTCATGTGGCATGGTGTGGCATGGCATGGCGTGGCATCCAACTTTCCCCAACTCTTTTTATATCTCAAAAGTGATTGGCTTCTACCCAAAATGAGGGGGCTACAAAGGCGTGAAGTGACTTACTTACAAGTTGTCAAGAGGGAGCTCAGTTTCAGAGGGTGCGGGGGAATGCAGAATCTCCACTGAGTGGTTTCCAACCTGTCTAGACAGGGCTGGTGAAAGGAGATGACGATAAGATTCTTGTGGTTCAATAGTGAGTAATTGCTATCAGGACTGATTGTGAGTGTTGCAAATGTAAAGGTATTGTAACAAAAGGAGGGGAGTGGTTGATCTTGCAGTCCAGGAGTGGAGGACCCTGGGACCATCAAGGGAGAAGAGAAGAGTGCGGGACCCTATCCAGAGAAGCACTGACACCAGAGATGGAGGCAGAGATGATGATGTGGAGAGATGGAGCAGCTGGGGACTCTGGACTCAGGGAGGGAGAAGGGCTATGTGCTGACACCTGCAGGGCAGGCTGCAGGGTGTGCCCTTTGGGTGTTTGAATGGTTATATATTCCTGAGTACTTATGTGTACATCCAAACAAAAACAGAGGGAATGGAAGCAAATGTTGAATGATGATGTAAACTACCACTCAATTGAGTGTAAACTATCACTCAATTCACAATTAAAAAAAAAAAAAGTGATTGGCTGAAAACATACACTAAATGGATATGGGCTCATACACATAACAAAGAAAACCCTATTCCCAAATAGGATTGCACCCACAGGTATATGGGCTAAGATTCCAACAGATTTTAGACCTCAGTACGCAACAAGGCATCTTTGCTCTTTAACACTTTAAAGAGGTTATGTGCAGCAGATCTGACTAATGCAATATGTTCTTTTGATTTAATTGCTGTTTCCATGAACACTGATTATGGATCCAAGCAAAATGCAACCTTTGAAAACTTCAATCTCTTCTCCGTTTATCATGGTGAATTTTATTGGTCCACTTTTAAAGATTCCCATTTTCTTTGCATTGAGGTACAAACCACACTGAAAGATGTAGTCTTTGATCCTCATGAAGTTTTTAGTACTCTCCTCTTCGAGCAAGCAAGGTTGTGTCATCTCATCTGCGCTTCACAAGTTGTTAATGATCTTTCTCTAATCCTGATGCTGCGTTCTTCTTCATAGAATCTAATTTCTTGAATTATTTGCTCAACACGTGGACTGAATAAGTATGGGGAAAAGGCTATAACCCTGAGGCCCACCATTCCTAATTTTCAACCATACAGCATCATCCCCTTGTTCTGTCCCAACAACTGTCTCTTGATCTACGTACAGATTCCTCTTCAGCGAAATGCCTCTTCATAACGTTTACTAATTGGACTGTTTGGGTTTTTTTCTTTAATGTAGCATTTTGAGAGTTCTTCCTATATCCTAGACACTACTCCTTTGTCAGATATGTTGCTTGCAAATATTTTTTCCCAGTCTGTAACATGAATTTTCATCCTCTTAACAGGGTCTTTCTCAAAGTAAAACTTTTGAATTTTGATGCAATCTAATTTTCCATTTTTCTCTTTATAGATGGTGGCTTTGGTGTCATAATATTGAAAAGTAGTGAGGAGAGTGGGCATCCTTATCTTGAAAATGATCCCAGATAGGATCTCCAAAATACAGCAAGGAATGGAGGAAAAATAAATACAAAAAATATAGGTAAATCTAACTCAGGAACTGGGAAACTAAGGCCCAAATGCCAAATATGACCTGCTGTTTGTTTTTGTAAATAAAGTGTTATTATAACATAGGTGAGCCCACTCATTTATATACTGCCTATAGCTGCGCTGGCATTTTTATATCAGTGGAGTTGAATAATTGTGTTGCAGACCATATGGCCTGCAGAGGCTAAAATACTCACCATCTGGCCCCACACGGAAAAAAGTGTGCCGACTTTTGAGCTAAATAAATAATGCCTACGTAAATAGTAATGTTCTGTGCCATTAATTATATACAGTACTAAAATATAAGGACAAAATAACCTAAGTTGCAAGAAGGAAGATCAAAATAATAGAGTGGCACACAAAATAAAGGATATTACCCATAAGTACAACACTCCATTAAAAGAACATCTATATGAGGACTTCCAGAAAGATGGCGGACTCGGAATAGAAAGGAATGTCAGGAAACATGATTACAGAAAGCATGTAAGCCCGTCTTCAGCCTATAACTGACTGGAATACCTAAAGGGGTTCTATAACTTACCCAGTGAAATAGGCCTCTTTTAGAGCCTTTGCAGTGTATAGGACCTTAGGTGAGATCTTAAGCCCCATCCAGAACCTTCCGAGGTGGGACATTCTCACTAGAAAGGACAAGCAGACCAGCCTGGAACCGCTAGAGCGATAGACAAAAGATAAATCTTCAAAGAAAGATCAGCAGGAAAAATCTAAAACAAAAATGGCAGTATGGGACATTGAAACAAGATGGCAGATCAGGTGGAAGTGCAGTAAAGGAGCCCCGTCAGCAACAACACAGAATACTCGTCAGCAACAACACAGAATACTCGACCAAGCAGGCTCAGGGGCTGGTCCAAAAACTCTGAACCACATATAAAGGAATATTTAGAAGGTTGGGAGGCTTACAGCTGGGGAATTTGTGGCAGAAGCAAGTAATCCATGGCTTTCTAGTCCGGGATACTCAGCAGCTCCAGGAGCCGCCATCTTGGGTGAGACCAAGCTGGGAGAAGGATGGAGCGGCCACAGACGCCTGGCAGAATCGCAGAGATAAAGGTGTGGACATTATTTTCTTTTGGTAGCTGTTCATTGGTCCCTTGCTGTCTGTGCACGTCCATTCTGGTGACTATAGGGGTGCCTGAGCTAGTGGGCACCCCAGTCCCACCCTCGGAGGGTTCTACTACGCATGCACATAGATCTCCTCGAAATTTAAAGAGACAGTTTCCAATTAAAACCAAATGGCCACAGCTGGCCCTGAACTGTTT
>NW_006408536.1:18986909-19010255 GCF_000296735.1 Chrysochloris asiatica
AAGAGAGGAATGCACAAATAGAATGCGGGACCTTATCCAGAGAAGCAGCAGTGCCAGAGATGGAGGCAGAGATGGGGGCATGGAGAAGGGGAGCGGCTGAGGACTCTAGATTCATGGACTAAGAAGAGAAGGACTAAGAGCTGATGGCCAGGAACTGACTTGCAGAATGTGCCCTTTGGAGATGTAATTTATTATATATGCCTGAGTGGTTTTTTTGTTTGTATGTTTTTTAAAAAGCTAAAGTGAATAGAGAGAAATACTGTTAAATGATGTTATATGTAGGGGATTATAATCAATGTAATGAAACAAGGTATATGATTTGTTGAATGTGAAACTGATGATGTGCCCTATAAACTTTCACTCAATCCACAATAAAAACCTTAAATAATAATAATAAAAATAATAAATGGCAGTATGACTGGCTACTACAAGAACAAGCAAGTTGTTCACCAGGGAGTCATCAAGGAAAGCAATCAAGTTCCTTCATGAAAAAACTCCTTCTAACACATGAGCAAGCATGTAAGCTTGCTGGTGACCACATTGGTCTACTGGTGAGTGGAAGAAGGGGAAAGGCAGTAATGAAGAAATAGGCTGAGTTCAACCAAGTTCCACAGACTCCCGTTGACCTGGAGATGTGACAAAGAGGAAGGGCTGGTTGGTCTGAAGTGTGGTGAGACCTAGGGACTCCTAAGCCCATGGAAAAGGACATAGCCATGGAGGGCTAGAGCTGAGAGTGAAGCATCCAGCTAATATGAAATGAGGGGAGATGCACAAGAAATACCAAACTTGCAGACAGTACCCATTTGACCTAGCCTCGATGGCTTGATAATCAGAGCTCGACTGGTGGTGGTTCTGTAACGTGGAGTCGGTTCAGACTCATAGTGACCCTGTACCGCGTTTCCGAGGCTGTAAATCTTTACATGAGCAGAACACCTCATCTTTCTCCCGCAAAACAGCTGGTAGTTTCAAACTACTGACCTTGCAGTTCACAGCCCGATTTGTAACCACTACACTACCAGAGCTACTTAGAACTTGACTAGAAGAAGATAAAATATGTTGCCCATCCCTATCTACCCTGTGTACAGAAGGGCTAGCATTGATACTTGATATGAAGACTGTGGCACTGTGGGCTAATGCACTGGACTGCAAAAGGAAACGAGTGTAAATTGCTCTAATTTGAAGAACTTGACCTATACTTATAGATGTTGTTGTTGTTTGTTGTTCAGTGCCATTGAGCCAGTTCCGACCCATAGCAACCCTGTATAGGGTTTCCAAGGAGCGACTGGTGAGCTTGAACCACCAACCTTGTGGTTCAAACTGCCTTTGCAGCCCAGCGCATTAGCCCACAGCTGAGTACTCTAGACTCATGGGAAGAGAGGGACTGAGTGCTGGCAGCCAGGAGGCAGGCTTTTAGAATGTGCCCTTTGGTTGTTTAAATTACTATATATTCCTGAGTGTGTTTGTGTGCATCTCTCCCCAACCCCACCCCCCTAAAAAAAGAGGGAGACCCTCAGCAAGAAGGATTGGCAAAATGGCAGCATCAATGGCAACAATTGTGAGGTTGGCCCAAGCCTGGGCAGTGTTTTATTCTGTTGTGCATAGGTCGCCATGAGTCGGTACCAACTCAATGGCACCTAACAACAACAACAACCATAATGATGTCTTGACAGAGCACTACGGAGGACAATATGACAACCTTTTCTTTTTCGCTGCTCATATGTACCAGTTGATGAACAATGCCAAATCCTATGGAGACAAGGAAGCATAAAATTCATCCATTCACTTTTCAAAAAATGCTTTTGTCATTTTTATTGCTAAAATTAATAAACCTATAACTGTGCTTTTCTTTATTAAAGGAAACTACTGTGGCTTGGGTTAGGTGCACCTTAGTCCTCAAAGTGACATCT
Organism: Chrysochloris asiatica; assembly: GCF_000296735.1. Lineage (NCBI taxonomy): Eukaryota > Metazoa > Chordata > Mammalia > Afrosoricida > Chrysochloridae > Chrysochloris > Chrysochloris asiatica. The sequence goes on from NW_006408536.1 coordinate 18,988,817, forward strand.
TTGCTCGTGAACATTTTAAAGAGCTCATCTGCTGCAGGTCCGTCCAATGTACTGTTGCACCGTTGCTCCCTTGACTGCTGCTGCTTCCAGGAGTGTTGACTGTAAATGTAAGTAAAATGAAATCCTTGACAACTTCAATCTTTTCTCAGTTGAATTACATTGTTTGCTGGTCTAGTTGTGAGGCTTTGGGGTTGTTGTTGTTGTTGTTTTGTCCAGTTTAATTCATACTGAAGGCTTAGTCTGATTTTCATCAGTAAGCGCTTCAAGTCCTCTTCATGGTCAGCAAGCAAGGTCGCATCATTTGCATTCCTCAAGTTGTTCATGAGTTAATGACAAGAACAGCTGGAGTTAAACAGCCTTATGTTGGTCAACCAAAAGAAAGATGATAGCAAACATCAATGTGAGGTTTTCTTGTTGGATTTTTGTTTCTGTTTTTGTTTTATTTCACCAAACTGTCCCTAACGACATTCCCTTACGTTGAAAAAGGAGGAAAACCTCTATAGCCTCTAATTTCATTGTTTTTTTTTCCCATCCAGTCCAAGTAGACACCATCCTCCACTAGCAATGTTGAGCAGCAGGTCTATACCAACCCCTCCTTACAAAAGTTTCCCAGGTATCACCAGCTCCACTGCTAGGATGACTGACCACCCTGATTTGCCTTGGACTGAAGGGGTTCTGTCCCAAGATGGGGGGCTTTCCACGCTAAAACTGAGAAAGTTGATCATTCTACTTCTGGCTCCAAGAGCCCATATTACTGAAGTAGACTGAGAGGGCTACAAGTAGTTTTCTCTCCCAGGGAGCAGATCACCAAGCACGCATGAAAGTCAAGTCATACAGCATCACCTACAGGTCTCCCACCCCAACTACACCTCAAATCATGCCCTTGAAAACACACACTTTCTCCTTGAGACTCCTCAAATCTAAAGTGTGTCGACAAGTTAACCAAACAGAAGAACTCACAGATACCTTGTCTGTCTCTGCTTTCTCACTTTCTAGATCATAGTGTCCTACTATCTGATACCAGCATGTAGCACAGAAACACAATCTATTTTCATCTAAGAGCACTGGGAGACTTCCAAAGAGCAGTGACCTGTGAAAAGTCTTGACAGAACAGAGGAAATTGATTTTCTACCCGAGCCATGGAGGGGATTACACTCCGATTCAGGCCAACAAAATCTGCACTCCATCCAAGTCCCAACAGAACTTATGGAGCACAAACGAGGCCACGCTCAGGAACTGACACACATGAGAAAGTCAGCTCACAGGAATGCTAGTCCCAAAGGTAAAAACACAGGACGGAGGCTGAATACAAACTCCAGAACGGAGCATAGCATAAGCTGTCTTTCAAATGCATTTTCATTATGAATTTTGATTCTCCTTCTGGCCCCTTCTCAAAAAGATTGCCCACAAAGCCTTAGATCAGAAAATAGCAGCTGTCATGCATTTACAATGATCCCAAACAGCCTTAAGTTTGATAACGGATACTTTATCAGTACACACATCCTCAGTTTCCTGATTTCCAAGTATTAAGCAACAAATCCACCCCAATGCCACCACCCACTCTGATAACTGAGAATCTAGACCTCGTTTTTATTATAACTGTCATTAGTTATGCAAAGAGCCCCTGCACACAGCTACGCTTAAAGCCAAAGCTACCACTGATTAGCAGCTTGGCCTAGCACCTACACGGGTTAGTGTGAAGCACAAAGGCAGATCTGCCCATCAGGGTGGCCCCCTATTCTGGCTACCAGGAAAATGAAAATTTTTTTTCATTTTCACAAACCTCTTTCACAATGCTCTTTGCTTTTGTACACTTCCTTTAACTCCCGAATTGCATTTCAATCTTCCCTATGTCAAAGAAAGCAAATATGATGTACAAGATGCCCCAAGTCAACAGATGAATTCCAAAAAAAAAGCTACACCTTTGTAAATTTTATAAATGAAGTATAACAGTGGGACAGGAGGCGTCAAGGACAAAAGTGAGCGAGCCAGCCTCTGTGTAGAATTGGTCACATGCAACTGAACACAATTTTGAAAGAATAGGGAAAATACTTGAAGAAAAAAGAAAGCTCTAAACCAATGCAATCACCAGTGGCTCAAAATGATGGGTTGATGTCCTGAAATGGAAACACTTTGGATTGCATGGTTGTGTGATTAGACACAGTAAGTCCATACACCTCTGTATCCAGGCAAAGCCCTGCTTTTCTTCCTCAAAGCTCAAAAAGTGTAATGAGCAAAAGTATAGTTCAATTGCTTCAGGAAGAGGACAGCTAACATCCTCAAGTTTTAGCAAAACCTAATTCAACCTTTAAGAGATATAGCAAAAACTCAGCTCTGAATTTGCTTGAACAAATCCTCTTTCTGGGGGCACTCCAATTGGTGGGCACCAGACAGTCACTGGAAGGGGAAGCTTCCCAGCAATGATGAAATGAGGGAAGGCAGAGTTCTTACAAGAAGTTTCCATGGAAACCGTTCAGTCCCTGAATCCACCAAGTACCCTATGTTTTGGCTGGCATTCAAGCACATCAAATCAGTAATAAAAATGTAAGGAATTTGGAAGGGTTTGGAACAATTTAAAATGTCTACGCTTTGTATAGAGAGATTTTTCAAAGGAGTGGGGGGGGGGGGGTAGAGACACCATCAGTCCAAATTACTCAGGACTGAAGAAACCTCTGCTACCCCAGCCCATTAAAAAGTAAACCCCCCCCCCAATAGCAAAATCCAGTATTTGCCACATAGGTTGTATATTAAATATGTGGCTTTATCTATTTCACAAAATGAAGCCCTGGTGTGGTGCTGTAGGATAAGCACTGGACTGCTAACCACAAGGTCAGTGGTTCAAACCCATCAGCTGCTCCTCGGAAAGCCCATACGGGCTCACTATGAGTTGGAGTGGACTTAATGGCACTTACCAACATTTCACAAAACGTTAATAAAAGTTTATCTTTTCATTTATGCTGTGAATTCATTTGGTACTTCAAATTGTTAAATAGGGGCTTGACAGTTTAGAATATGAAAAAGAAAGGCAATTTATAATTTTACAAATACAGACAGACCCAGAGTTATGAAGGTGCAACTTAGTGACAACTCCTACTGGTCCCTTGTTGTTGTTGTTGTTGTTGTTGTTGTTATATACCGTGGGAGTGTTATATAAATCTGGATTCACACTGAAGCAACTGAACCAGCAGTCTTCACCATAATCACCTTCACTGGCTGCACGCGCAGCTTTTAAATCATTGAAAAAGCTTCAAACCTGGTCTTGCACTGACCTACCCCAGCCACAAAACCAATTCCAACTCATCACATCCCTACACTGGGTGTCTGGAACTGTCAAGCTTTACGGGAGCAGACGGCTTCATCTTTCTCCTGAGGAACAGCTGGTGGGTTTGAACCACAGACCTACTGGTTCACAACCCAGTGCTTAACACACTGTACCACCAGGGTTCCTTTCGTAAAATCACATTAAATAAGAATGATTTGCACCTGTTCTGACTCACCTAAAAATTCCACTTAAAGACTTAAAGGAGCTCCATTCAGAACCTATGGATTTCCTTATGGAAAATAAGGATCCTTACACATGTGACAACCAGTCCAAGAGAGCTCCCACCTCCTGGTGGTCAGGGTGCCCTGTAGCACGGTTGTCTATGTGACGGATAGAGTATGACAGGAGTGATGCTATTTGACTTTAGAAGCTAAGTGTGCCGTCTGCCTGGCTCTCTCCCTCACATCTCTCTCACTCTAAGGCAGGGGTGAGGAACTTTTTTCCTGCCAAAGGTTATAACATCATTTGCAGGCCATACAAAATTATCAACTTAAAAATTAGCCTGCTGTATTTGGTCAAACATTTAACTAACTCACCCCCAATGTGATGGCTGGAACTGCAGTTTCCTTGGCCGACCAAATGATTTTGCCAGCCTCATAGGGTCCAGAGGCTGGACATTGCCCACCCTGCTGAAAAGACACTCAAGCAGCCTCTGAGGAGAAGTCCCCCTGTAATGAGCAGTCATGTGAGGGAACCATCATGGAAACAGATCCTCCTGACCCACCCGAGCCTTCAGACGACCGCAGCCCAGGAGGGCCAACTGGCAGCAATCTCTCCTCAGGGCCAAAGCACCAGAACCAGAGCCTAAGCTTCTCTCCTGGGTTCCTACTGTCCGAAACGTTCTGAAATGTACTTGTCTGTTGTTTCAAACTGCTAATAATAATGTGTTACAGGGCAAAATGTGGTGCAGTAGTTAAGCGCTCAGCTGCTAACTAAAAGGTCAGTGGTTCGAAACCACCAGCTGCTCCACAGGAGAACAATGTGGCAGTCTGCTGCCATAAAGATTCATAGTCTTAGACACCCTATGAGGCCATTGTATTCCATCCTCTAAGGTCTTTATGAGTTGAAATAGACTTTAAGGCACTGGGTTTGGCTTCTTTTTTGGTCTTATTTTTGTTACACATAGCAATAGATAACCAGTGCAACATCTAATTGTTACACATCAGGCCTTGCTTTCATTTGTTCATGGTGTAACCAATCTACTGAGCTGGTATAGCATTGAGGCAGACAGATCTGGTACAAATTCTAGGCTGTGTGGTCTTGGTGACTTAACTTTAGGACCTCAACTTTTTTCATCTAAAATGAAATGGCAATGGGAATACTAATTTGAGAGTATTTGTAACAGATTTAAATACATATAAAGGGCCTGGCGGAGTCCTGGTGAGGTGCTATAGGATAAGCACTGAACTGCTGACCACAAGGCTTAAACCTACCAGCCACTACTTGGAAAACCTGTACAGGGTCACTATGAGTCAGAACTGACTCGACCACACTCAACAACAAAGGGCCAGGCATCAAAGAGCATTTAATATTCATTCCTTCCCTGTTCTACGGGGTATGAGTCTGCTAAAACGGAGTCTGGATTTATGAACAAAACTTCCATTAAAGTGAGCTACTGACCCCAGGGAAGTTGAAAAGCACCCCATTTCCCCTGGAGACAAGGGAACACCTCAAGAGCTGTTGCCAAAAACCAGAAACAAAAGCACCCCTGTGTGGGCGCTAAGTGTTTTCATAACATGTCCTGCCGAGTCTTCTCAACACCCTGACTTCATAAGGTAGGTGAGATGCGAAAGCAGGGCTTCTCAACCTCCACACTCCTGACATTGTGCTGCCCACCATTCTTTGTTGAACTGTGTCTTATGTTCAGTGTCAGTAGTATGTCCCAAGTTGTGACCACCAAGGAAACATCTCCAGACATCGTCAAAAGGCTCACGGGTGTGAGAGGAGGTGTGTACAGAAGCATGGGGGGGGGGGGATATCAGTCATCAAGTCTTGATGACTTAAAGCAACATCTCCCCCCCCTCCCCGTGGGCTAATGCTACAGTTGAGAGTCCTGGTATGGCACTGCAGGATAATGCGCTGGACCATAAGGTCAGTGTTTCAAACCCACCAGCCACTCCTTAGAAACCCTATACAGGGTCACTATGAGTCAGAAATGATTCAACGGCACTTAACAACAACAACAATGCTACCATTGGGCTCTGCACAATTGCATGGCTGTTGTGGAAGCCAGGTTGCTGGAGCTGCCTCTACCTGGAATATCACCAGGCGTTATGGCAGAGGCAAAAGGTGACATGGTACATCCAAGCTGGTTCACAAAGTTTCTGCCTGGAAGTCGATAACACACATCACTTCCGCTCACAGGACATTCTGGCCAAAGCAAGTCCATGGCCGAGGTTGTTCGCAAGAAAGGGACAGTGAGTACTTGTAAGCAATAATGCAGTCTATTAACCCTTAGACACACAGAAGGCTTGATGCTCTCCACCTAACATCGGTGTGCAAACTGTGCTCTGAGAAAATGAACCATTTCTAAGAGCATTTCATGGATTCTGCAACCTTTCATTCAAAGCTCATGTCTTCAAATATTTTTGATTCCTACTTCTGCTCCCGTAAAGATTTATAGCCTCAGAAACCCTGTACAGGGTCGCTATGAGTTGGAACCGACTCCACAGCACATAACCACCACCACATATAGATCCAGAAGATTTGAAAACAAAACACTTGTATGTGAACATTCACAGCAGCAGGATTCACAATAGTCAGCAGATAGAAAGAACCCAAATGACTGTCAGCTGATGAATGAATGGGTCAGCAAAGCGTGGCCACAGCCATACACTAAATGGAATCTTATTCAACTAGAAGAAGAAATTAAGTTTCTTCTTGCTACAACACAGAAGAACCTTGAGAACATTACACTCACTGAAAGCAGCCAGATACAAAAGACCACAAATTATGTGATTCCACTTACATGAAATGTCCTGAACGGGCAAATGCATAGAGGCAGAAAGGACATGAGTAAAGGTGACCAAGGGTTAGGATGAGAAGGGAATGGAAAGCACCTGCTAATGGGTAGAAGGACTCTTTTGAGGGTGGTAAAAATGCTCTAAGACGGATGGTGGTGATGGTTGCACAATTCTCTGAATACACTGGCAACCACTGAGGTGCCCAGTGCCCAGTGCCCACTCGAACTGGGGGATGTATATGGTATGTGAACTGTATCTCCAGAAAGCAACTATATGTAAAAGTCACAAGAAACACTACTGTTGTAACAGAACTATGAAATAAGTAGGACGCCTTTGCCAACAGGAGGACTAATGGACACTCTCCGGTACAGTGCTGGATCACCCTCTGACCAACTGCTTCCAAACAAAGGGAGAAGAAAAAGTAATTTGGAAGGAAAAGGGAGAGGAGCTTTCACAAACTTGACATGGAATAAAAGTGGTTTGTCGCATTATAAGATATATGTATATATATTTTTTTTTAAAGGATAGCGCAAGTCACAGAAGCAAGGTCCACCTGCCCACTCCTCCTATGGGCTCCATCAGCATTCCCTGAGAGTTAGAAAAGGCTACCAAAATGTCGCAAAGACAACGTGGGTATCCAGAGGCAAGTGAACAGACCTAGAGGATGCTCACATCACAGCATATTCGGCTGCGTTTTACAAAGTCATACCTTGCAAAACAATAATGCCAGGCCTGCCATTTTCCTTCTACCACCCTGCAGTCATTTTGCCCAGGTTTTCTGCATCCCTTGTCCCAGTCAGCGAGAACAGGGTTTCAGGCAAAGCCAGAGAATAGCGTTAAGAGAGTCAGGTCCCCTAAGTACCTGAAGATGCCCCCCAGGAGTCATGTGGCCCAGGAAAGGATGAAGCAAGAGACACTGACCACAAGGGATTGCCCTGGAAACTCTTGTGTGTCTTAGGAAATGAACAGAAAACTCGGCTATCTCTTCTACTTTACATTTTATTAAGACTGGGGTTTCCAATTTGAGGAACCATGAACCCCCTTAGAAGTCTAGTGAAAATTTTTTGGATCCTTTTTAAGGAATAATGTTTTACAATGCCAAAAATAATAATAAATAAAACATAGGGTAAGGGAAGCCAAATATATTGCAATACTTCTTAAAATATTATTTAAAAGGTAAGTTTGTGATATATGAGTAACATACGAGGGGGCTTCAGAAAGTTCGTGGACAAATTCCATTTACCTTTTCATTCCATTTTCCCACCAACTTTTTGAACCCCCTCATGTATGCTTTTTGATTATGAGATTAAGTAATAACAAGAAGCTAATAACCACAAAAATGTTGAAGTAGTTATTCGCCTAAATGATGCTGTGATGCAACAAGAAAGGATCCGTCGTTGATGGACGACAAAGGCACATGGCGGTCTAACTGCACTGGGGTGTGTTGCCTACATTCATCAATTGTACAGATGCTAAATATCCATGGTTACATATTGATGTACTTTTTTAACAGCCATCCAAAGTCACGCCACCACCCCCAACTTTGAATTCTATCCACAGACCCCTTGGAGACCTGATAACCCTGAAAAACACCACCACACCACACTACCCCCGTGTTAAAAAATGATTCGTGACCATCTGCAAAGCACCTAGCAACATGGATGAACCTGAAGGACATTTTGTTGAGTGAAATTAGCCTATCACAAAAGGACAAATAATGTACCTGACCACTGCTGTAAAAAGTAAAGAAAAGGTTTTCTTGATAGAAGAAATAGTCTATGATGGTTATGGTGGAATTATTCATGGACTAGAGGGTAGTGGTGGTGGTGGTTGTATGCTGTGGAGTCAGTACCAACTGATAGGGACCCTGCATAGGGTTTCTGAGGCTGTAAATCTTTACAGGAACAGAAAGCCTCCTCTTTCTCCTGGAGAATGGCTAGTGGTTTCGAAGTGCTGACCTTGAGATTAGCAGCCCGACTCATAACCACTACGCTACCAGAGCTCCTTGGACCAGAGTGTAGACACATGTTAACATGGGTGACAGGACAGGCAACATACAAGATGAAGGAAAGCTAGAGATAGTGGGAGACACAGGGAATATCTATTAAAGTGAACAGAGGTACTGTTTACTGATGGAACAGGGAGGGGATTGCAATCATTGTAATAAAGCAAAGTATGTGATTTGTTGAATGTAAACCTGATGTTCTGCTCTATAAACCTTCACTCAATTCACAATAAAAAGTTTTAAAAAATATATAGATTCATAACCTAAAATGTGAGTCCCTCCAGAGGGATGCAGATTTTTAAATGTCTGCCAGGCACTACTGAAGAGATTTTCCTCATCTATGACATAGATACAAGAGGTTGACGTTTTCTTCTTCTTCTTTAATGCTGCTAATGGAGTCCTGCTAACTGCAAGGTAGGTGGTTCAAACACACCAGTCACTCCTTTGATGTGTGTATACAGGGCTGCTACAAGTAAGAACCGACTCAACGGCACTTAACAACAAAACCTTGTAACCAACACATGAAGCAAGCTTATGTTAATAAAGAAACAAATTAACATCTACACCTGGGACAAAAGAAATAAGCCATGCTCACTTTTATTCTGGATGTTCCCAGGACATAAATCCTGTTGGCAGATTTGGCTGACTGCTTGGGATGTTTTCTGGACGAGTCATTAACCAAGGGAGAGAAAGCAAATCTTCTACTGGTCCCAGAATTTACCCTCCACGTCCCTCTCTCCATTTCTTAAGATTGCTCACAGATTTCTTAATCAATATTGAAGCAACTCAAAATCTCCAGTGGCTATGAATTTTGGCACTGTTAATGGTATCCATGGAAACATCCTAATTGAAAACATTCAGTCCCCATTGGGTCTTACCCTGACAAGCATTTAAGAGAGTTCATTTCTATCCTCCCCCATATTTGACATCCTATAAAGAGTCTTGCAGTACTTGGTTATATAGTGTATGGTAGAAGGCATGGGGAGGAACCTGTAATCTGAGTATTCAAATTTCTGGGGAATTGTTTGCCTGACACAGGATGTGTTTACAGTGCTTGATAAATTTAGCATTGGGTCTATAATAGAAACAGAACTCCGAAGGTAGACAAAGATCTTCAGACATCTCCTTTATTGCATTAAAAACTGACCATTAATTAACTTAAGCCATAGAAAATGAGGTATAAGAAACTTGGAGCCACGTGATTTCTCATCTTTCCTCATAATTTTGCTTCATGTGTTATCAAATTTCCCACACGTTCCAGTTATAATCAGCCTCAATTTCCCTATTTTAAAGATCCAATGTTAAAAATAGAAGGCCAAGACCATAGGAAGGCTCAGTTCTACAATTTTTCTCCAAGGCTTCAAACCGATTCATTCCAGTTCATCCCCCTGAGATGAATTGGCCTTTCTACCCCTGGTGCACTGAATCGGAAATCGACGCTTTGCCACCTGAGTCACAGCCTCCATGAGCCTGCAACCAGGAAAACTTGATGGTGCCCAGCTACTACTGCTGACCACTCTGGGGGGCTCACAATAGAAGGGCCTGGACAGAGTGAGAGAAAATGTAGAAGAAAATTTAAATAAGACTAACAGAGCAACTTCCAGCAAGATGGCAGGCTAGACAGACATGGTACATGGACCCTCTACAACAAAGATACCAGAAACCAAATGAAACAGATACAGATAAAAATCCTGGAACCCTGAACTTTGGAGGAAAGGCTAGAGAAGTGGACTGAGTGCTTGCTGGAAGGAGACGCTGGACAGGGACAGTGAGAGAGGGAGACTGACCTGTGAATGCCCCATCAGATGTGGCGCAACCATCTTGAACTTTTGTGAGCAGCTTTGACAGAAGGTATGCTGGCCAACAGAGCAGAGTCACACAGGCTACGGGATAGGTGTGTTTCCTTCTTTGTCCCCACACTCCCGTAATGATCAGAGATGTGGCCAGCTCCCACCCTCGTGCACCCCCAGCACAGACCCTGTTTTCCAGTGTGTGGTTGTGGTTGGGAGAGGCGGGGACTGGCGGAGCTGTTTTAGTGCCTAAAGTCAGGCAGGCTCTACAGGACCTGCACAGCCACCACACCAGCATTTGCAGTTAAGTGCCATCGAGTCGATTCCAACTCATAGTGACCTGTATAGGGTTTCCAAGGAGCAACTGGTGGGTTTGAACCACCAACCTTTCAGTTAGTGGATAATATCTAAGACCTAACTTACTGGTCTGATACAATTTGGGGAAACCCCTGAGACCACTGCCCTTAGAAACCCTTCAACCTTGGAATTAAACCCACGCCTAGAGTTCACATTTTCACCAAAAACAAACAGGCCTAAACAGTAAAAAACAACATCCAAGAGGAATGTGCACTTCAGAGAACAAAAGCGCACCACTGCAAAGTTCAGAAGAGGAAGACAGGCAGGAGGGTACAGGAAAGAGGGACGAATGGCAATGGGGAAGAAGCGGAGAAAGGGCTATTCCATTAGGGGAGTTGCAGTCAGTGTCAAGAACCCAAACGCTCAGACCTTATTGACTGGGTAACAAATTTACTCTCTACAACTGTCACCTAAATCACAACACAATGTTATTTTTTAAATTTACGTTTTTAACAAGATCTTGAAGCCGTTTTGCTATAGTCCAAAGCACATCTGTTTTGTGTTATCAATCGTTACTAGGGAAAGAGGGCAGAGAAGCAGATGCTAACATTAAGAAAAGTCATTTTCTCTTTTTATATCTTCACTCCCTTACCTGCACAATGGGGCCGGTATACCGAGCCCCTCTTGGACCAGGAACTTCGGAGGATTCCTGTAGCAGAATCCCAGCCTTACCCTCACCAAGACTGCATCCCAGCGCTGCAGGCTCCTGCTTTTAGCGCTCAGAGCACCGTTTTGAAGTCAGCAGAAGTAGCTCAAGGGAAACACAGACACACAAGGGCAGCGAGAGAGTGCATGGAAACCAGCCAAGACTGACAGGGTTTCAATAACCTGGGAATAGAAACGCTGTGCAAATATATTTATTATGAGGATGTTTCAACTTGTGATTATTATTATCAGCTTTCTCTGATTGAGTAAAAGGTCTTCCTATGTTCATGCCAGATGGCTAGGACAGCATTATGAAATCATTTCTGAAGGATGGTTCTCAGGAAGTAATCCAAACAAGCCAGAAGTTGAACCTCTGCTATTTGGGGAACACACAGTCCACACAAAGAGCAAAGGAAATGAAGAGTTCTTTCTTTCCTTCAGTGTTCTACCCTGACTGGGTTTTACAATCCCGTCAAAATAATAGGACAACTATCACAATCCCAAGATTAAATGCCTCTGGTACCATAGTGGTTATGAATCGGGCTGCGAATCTCAAGGTCAGCAGTTCAGAACTACCAGCTGTCCCACGGGAGAAAGATGAGGCTTTCTGCTCCCGTAAAGATTTACAGCCTCGGAAACCCTGTACAGGGTCGCTAGGAGTCGGACCTGACTCCACGGCACACAGCCACCACCACCACCACCCAGGGACTTTCAAACAGATATGACTGCCCTGTATAAATCACAAGTACCCACAGACCACCACAATGCAAGAATGACAGGATGTGGAGAGGCCCTGGAAGAAGCAACGCCTCAGAAGAGGCCAAGGACCCAGAGGAGCTGTCCAGTGAGTGCACAGATCACCTGGGAAGTGGGACCTCCAACTCCAGCCACTCAACCATCAAGAAAAGCAACAATGACCCAACTGAGACCTTTCCAAATTCCTCACCAACAAAACTGTCAGAGTGGTTACAGTGAGCCACTAGGTTCTGGGTGGGCTTTGAAACAGCAATATGAGTAGATAGTATATAAAGGAGTCCTGGTGTGGTGCTGTGGGTTAACGCGCTGGACTGCAAAATTGGTTTGAACAGCAAGTTCAGCAGTTCAATCTCACCAGCCGCTCCTCGGAAACCCTATATAAGGTCAGAACCGACTCAACGGCACTTAACAACAACAACGTAAGTACATAACCCAAACAAACAGGCAGCACCTTTCGAGTGAGCTTTTTGGTGCCACCAGAAATGACCGTCACATGGCCTGAGCACTCATCAGCTGACTTGGAACCTCAGACACATCCATTCAGAATCCTCATGCAGGAGTTCATTTTGGATCACCTAACTTCTAGCCTGGTAGCATAGCAGTTATGAATCAGGCTGCGAACCGCAAGGTCAGCAGTTCGAAACTACCAGCTGCTCCATGGGAGAAAAATGAGGCGTTCTGCTCCTGTAAAGATTAGCCTCGGAAACCCTGTGCAGGGTAGCTATGAGTCGGAACTGACTCCACTGAGTCGGGACTGACTCCACGGCACATAATAACAACAACAACAACTTCTAGCCAATTCATCCCAAAAGGCATCTTAAGTACTGGTGTTAAAGGACTACCTCATTCAAGTTAAGGTCTCCCCAGAGCAGAAAAGCCTTGAATAGGATCCTTAAAGTAATTACTGGATCTTCAGACAAATTACCTCTTGCCCCTAGGAATCTTCCCAACAGTGTGAACACCAGGGAAAGCCTGTAAACCATTCGGCAAATACCTGATAACAGGTTGTGCAATTTATCAATAAGTTAATGCCTCAAGAATGTAACACTGACAGGCAGGTCCTGGAGTTCTGTTCTACTGACAGCCCACCTGAACAGCCTCAAACCCACTGCTTACAACCACCCTATAGGACTGCAGAAATAAATATATAGGCGCCAACCCACCCCTTCCCCGGCACTCTCTTCGTGCCGGGTTTGATCATTCATTGCAGTGACCACACAGAACTCTGGGACAGTACTCACTGTTCTAGGCTTTATTAGGGAAGGTAACAGGTTACAACAGAGGATCAGAAACGTTCTTCCGTCAGGATAGCCTCTCCTCAGCTGTGCACACAGGCAGGCGTTTCTATCTGCCCGGTCAATGCTATAAAACTTTTTAGGGCTACTGCTCTATGCCCACTCCACAGTAAGCCTCACCTGAAAGCACTCCACCTGAAAGCCCCAGGCTCTAGCTCCATGGGTTAGCAAACCTAGTTCTCCCAATTAACTGCCTGGAAGCACCCCACTCTGCAAGAATGCTTCCAGCCCCAAATCACGCAGCTTTACTTGCTCCGTGGGCAGGACACTCCACTGCTCTGTCTGGTGTGCGGGCTCTTGGTTCTGCTGCTGCCACTGCTCCAGTACCACAACTTTCTAATGTACAGGGAACCCAGGGTCCAAAGGATGTGTTCCACTCCTGGCTCTTCTGCCCTGAGAGTAGTGAGAGTCTATTTCTGCTTCTGAGATAACTCCTTTTATATCCAGCAGGATGGCAACACGGATCAATCTAAATGAATCCTGTTAACACTCACTCTCAACTGAATCATATCTTCCATCAGCATCCTCCCTCGCCTTTTCTGACCTAAACCCATCAGGACAAAGTCATTTGGTGGGAGTTTACCAAGACTACGTATGGCCAGAAGAGAGATTAAATAATTCACTGTACCACAAAGACAGAAAAGAGAACTACCCCATAGAAGCAGAATGCCACAACTTTCTCCCACCTTTTATTTGGCAATCAAAAGCTTTAAGCCCTGCTCCAACAGGGCCCGATCTGCCGCCCCCAAAAGAGTACTTTCCCCTCTTTATGGTTGTTATTGTTGGCTCCAGGTCATGGCAACCCCATGTACAACAAAATGAAATCTATCCCACCTGAATTTAGAGACCATCTCAAGGAAAGATTGATTGAATGCATTAGACACTACTGACCAAAGACCAGAAAAGGTGTGGGATGACATCAAAAACATCATTCATGAAGGAAGCAAAAGGTCATTAAAAAGACAGGAAAGAAAGACAAAAATGAATATCAGAAGAGACTCTGAAACTTGCTCTTGAGCACAGAGAAGCTAAAGTGAATGGAAGAAATGAGGAAGTAAAAGAGCTGAACAGAACATTTTAAAGGACAGCTCGAGAAGACAAAGTTAGTACGATAATGAAATATGCAAAGACCTGAAGTTAGAGACCCAAAAAGGAAGAACATGTTCAGCATTTCTCAAGCTGAAAGAAGTAAAGAACAGAATTCAAGCCTCATGTTGAATACTGAAGAATTCTATGAGCAAAATAATGAAAAGCATCAAAAGAATATGAAAGGAACACAAAGAATCACTATACCAAAAAGAAATGGTCAATGTCCAAACACGTCAAGAGGTAGCATATAATCAAGAACTGAAAGAAGTAATCCAAATTGCACCAATGGCATTGGAGAAAAACAAGGCTCCAGGAAATCTTTCAACAAACTGATGCAGCACTGATTGGAAGAGAGCCATTATCTGTGCCCATTCCAAAGAGAAGTGACCCAACGGAATGCGGAAGTTATCAAACAATATCATTAATATCACATGCAAGTAAAATTTTGCTAAAGATAATTCAAGCTGGATTCAAAAAGGAACATGGCATGAGGAATCTCACTGCTGACATCAGCTGGATCTTGGCTGAAAACAGAGAATGTCAGAAAGATGTTTACTTGTGCTTTATCGACTACACAAAGACATTCGACTATGGATCAAGACAAACTATGGATACCGTTGTTCCAGAACACTTAATTGTGCGCATGAGGAACTTGTACATAGACCAAGAGGTAGTTGTTAGGACAGAACAAGGGGACACTGAATGGTTGAAAATCAGGAAAGGTGTGCAACAGGGTTGTATTCTTTCACCAAACTTAGTCAATCTGTATGGTGAGCAAATAAAGCTGAGAAGTTTGATATCAAGAATAATGTGACATTGGAATTGGAGGAAGACTCATTAACAACTTTCAATATGCAGATGACATAACTTTGCTTGCTGGAAGAAAGGAGGACTTGCAATATTGACGGATGAAGATCAAAGACTATAATATTCAATATGAACTGTACCTCAAGGTAAAGAAAATCCTTACAACTGGACCAAGAAATCATGATAAATGGAGAAAATTTTTAATTTGTCAAAGACTTCATTTGGCTTGTATCGACAATCAATGCTCATGGAAGCAGCAGTCAAAAAGTCAAAAGACATATTGCATAAGGCAATTCTGCTTCAAAAACCTTGAAAGTGTTAAAGAAGAGAGGACTGAGGTGCACCCGACCCAAGCCATGGTATGTTCAATGGCCTCAAATGCATGTGAAAGTTGGGCAATGAAGAAGGAAGACCAAAGAAGCAGCAATGTGTTTGAATTATGGCAATGGAGGAGAATACTAAATGTATGACAGACTGCCAGAAAAAACAAAAAACAAATCTGTCTTGGAAGAAGTGCAACCAGAATGTTCCTTAAAAGTCAAGATGGCGACACTTCATCGCTCATACTTCAGACATGTTATCAGGAAGGACCAGTTTCTGGGGAAGGACACACCATGCTTGGTAAAATGGAGGTGCAGAGAAAAGTGGAAGACCCCCAATGAGATGGACACAGAATGGCAACAGAAATGGGCTCAACCACAATGAGAACTGTGAGGACGGCGCAGGACCAGACAGTGTTTCGTTCCATTGTGCACAGGGTTGTCAGGGGTCAGAGTCGAGATGACAGCACTGAGCAACAGCCGAGGGAAATATTGTTTGAAACTAAAGGGTTACAATAACTTCCTCTGTGACTTAAGAATCATTAGATTCTGCCATTTCGGTTTCTTTACCTGTAAACTCGACATTAAAAATGCAGTTAATAAAAGCGTGCATGTTTTTTTTAAAAAACCATCCAGCTGATGATTCTGAAACATGTCTGTTAACTTTCAGAAGAAAATGCTTCACCGAGCAGGATTTGGACTTACTATATAGTAATTCATGCTGAAAGCCAGAAACTGCCCTCCAGTGTACAGCAAACACTGTTTTTCTCATTGTCCTGATTTGGGAACAAAAGTTGAGTGACCTTATCCACATCATCTAGGAAGCTAGTGGTCATTGTAAAATACTGTGATTGTGTGTACAACACCTGCATGAGGAAATGAAATTGTCGTGAACAGCAAAAATCAAGCATTAACGTTTCAATGGAGCAAACAGACAAGAAAAAAAAGTTAAAAACAATGGGATTTTCATGTTAGATATATGTTAATTAAGTGGTTTTGCAAGGCTTTTCAATCATTTTTCCATTTAAATACTGTTATGTCTAAGAATCCTCAAGCAACTGATACACTCTGAGATGCCGTAGCTAAAAAAAAAGTCAAACTCAAGGAGGCAACTCTTTGTAACCCAATGAACAAAGTTAAAATCACCAATAAGAGGCAGCCTCCAGATACATTATCCACAAAACCCACCTCACTTCTGCAGTATTGCAGACAAAAATGCATTATCTGACATGAGGGGACAGCAACCAAGTCCAAACTGAGGTACATTCCATAAAACAGGGTCATGAAATACCCTTGTCCAGGATGTCAATATCACAGCAGACAAAGGAAAGGCTAGGAAGAACTGTTCTAGATTACAGAAGCCAGAATGATGTGGCCTGAGGCTGGATCCTGGATCAGGAAAAAAATAATAATAGCAAAAGATTCCTACAAAGGACATTTTGGGGACAACTGGTAAAACTTAAACATGAACTAAGACCAAAATCAAAATCTCACCTCCCTATTCCATAGTCTCAATTTGAATAGGCTAGCCTGCTGTGGCACTCACTATAGGTCGGTTTGAACCTCAAGGTTGGCAGTTCAAACTCACCAATGGCTCCTTGGAAACCCTATATAGGGTCACTGTGGATCAGATATAGGGTCACTGTGGATGGCATTAACAACAACAACAACAGCAGCAGCAGCAGCAGATAACAAACTGCTTGTTTATCATCTTCACTCTCACTCACATACAGGGATTTTTATTTATAGAAGTAAAAGAAGACTTAAACCCACAAGCAAAAGAGAAAGGAAAAGACGATGATGAGTCCAGAAAATGATGGCGGCTGAACATGTAATGACTGTGAAAGTGCAAACCAAAAAGAAAGCCAATTCATTCGACACACTCTAGGAAAGGATCAAACTCCCTGTGAGGTGTAGACAGAGCTAGCAGCATTTCAAATCTAAGACACCATTACTGTATGCAGAACCAAGCATTACCACTTGGTATTTACTTTAGATTTATTAAAGGAGATCTTTAGACTTAGATGAATTTTCTGTCTCTCACATGAAAGAAAATTATTTAAGGTTTCCCTAAAAATTCTTCCCATTCAGAATTGGATTTCTGTAAATCTTTTTGACTCCGAGAGTTCAATGTCCACATTTTCTCACACTGTGCCATCAATGGCATTTGTTGACTCAGCATCTTGACTAGACTTTCATGTTGTTGTTGTTGTTGCTCAGAACATGCACCAATTCAACAATGTCTACAATTCGGTCAGTGACACATTGATTTATATTCCTTGGAGCTGTGCAACTATCCTCACCCCTCCTTTTCCAAATTGGTTTTTCCCCATTAACGCAAATTTAGGTCTATGCCTAAATACTTCAACTTGCTGTTGGCACTCAGATCCCATACGTCCACAGCCATCTTCTAGAACAGCATAGAACTGCCCCAGAGGGTTTCTCCCACAGAGCAGTTAGTGGGTTTGAAACATCAGCCTTGTAAGTTAGCAGACCAATGGCTAACCCACTACACCACCAGGGTACCTGAATCCCATATATTGTTGTTGCTGTTAAGTGCCCTTCAGTCATTTCCGACTCACAGACACCCTGTACAGGGTTTCCAAGGAGCAGCTGGTGGGTCTGAATCGCCTACCTTTTAGTTCACAGTCCAGTGCTTATCCTACAGCGCCACACCAGGAGTCCTAACCCCATATTGTTATTGTTGTTGAGTGCCATCGAGTTGGTTCCGACTGATAGCGACCCTGTATAGGGTTGCTAAGGAGCCAACCTTGCATTTCAAACCGGCTTTGCAGGCCAGTGCATTAACCCACAGTCGCACACCAGGGCTCCTTAGAGGCAGCTCTTAAAAGAGCACAATGCTCAAGGCAAACATTCTTCAATTGTTAAGCTAAGTCAGTGTTTGGTTTACAGGAAGACTCCATGGGGTATCTTTGGTTTTAAAGTTTAAACAACATCTCAAGGCAATAGTTTAAGGGTCCATGGCCCCAAAAATATCCAGCCTGGATAGCTCCAGAAAATCTTGATTCCATGAGAATTTGAAATTCTGTTCATGCTGCTGCATTTCATAAAATATAAAGCCAGCTACAATTTTGCAATTGCTCCTAAACATGGAGGAGAATCCAATTTACCATCTCTCTTCACCACGACACCTCCCCACCATTTAGTTCCTCCCAGTTAACAGGGTTCCAATTCCACTCAAGTCTCCACAGCATAGTCTTCCAAGCCACTGACATCCAGGCTCCAGATTTAAGCGTGGTTTTAAGATACCATCAATTGTGACATCTCCTCATTGTAACTGTGGAGTGGGAAAAAAATGTGTACCTTAAAACTGGATGAAATAAATGAAGACAGTGTGGTTCTGGCATAAGCATAGAAATACATATAAGTAGAATAGAACTGACAGTCCACAAACCAGCCATTACATTTTTGGTCAACTGATTTTAGACAATGGTTTCAAAAACCATTCAGTAGGAGAAAGAATACAGTCTTTACAACAAATGGTACTGGAACAACTGGTTATCCTCCAACTTACAGCAAGAGACAAATTAACTCAAAATGGATCATAAACCTGAAAAAATAATCACTAAAACTATAAAAACTCACAGAAGAAAACATAAAACTAAATCCCTGTGACTTTAAAGTACGCAACAGTGTCTTAAACATCACACACACACACAAACCCACAAGCAACAAAAGAAAAAACAAACAG
The DNA here is from genome assembly GCF_000296735.1 of Chrysochloris asiatica. Taxonomy (NCBI): domain Eukaryota; kingdom Metazoa; phylum Chordata; class Mammalia; order Afrosoricida; family Chrysochloridae; genus Chrysochloris; species Chrysochloris asiatica. The sequence goes on from NW_006408536.1 coordinate 19,007,878, forward strand.
ATAAATTAGACCTCATCAAAATGAAAAACTTTTGTACTTCAAAGAACACAATCTGAAAAGATAAGACAATCCACAAAACGGGAGAAAAGATCTGCAAATCATTTATCTGAAAAGGGACTTGTATCGAAGAAATAAACAATTCTTATATATCAAAATATTTTATTAAAAAGACAATTATACTCCATTTTAAAATGGGTAAAGGCTATGAAATGAACATTTTTCTAAAGAATATATGAACCATCAAGAAGGAAGGGCATGAGTGGCGTGTAAGATCCTACCTAGAAAGACGGCAACAGCAGAGACGGTGGCAGAGGTGATGGCATGGAGAGACAGAGCAGCTGTGGGCTCTAGACCCATGAACTGTGTGCCTGTGGGCAGGAGGCTGGCTTGCAGAACAGACCCTTAGGACATTTCATTTTTTTGTTTTATGTGTGTACATCAAATATTTTTGCTTTGTTCATGTGTGAAGTATAAAATATAAATTAAAAAAAGGGAAGCCTCAAAATACAGTTGATCTTAACAACTTGAATGGAGTACAGCTTTTGGGATCTTCATTTATTGATGGGGAAGAACAAGTCCAAATAAGAAGAAACAAATTAAAACATCAATTAATAATCAGAACATTGAATGTACAAAGTAAGAATCTAGGAAACTGGAAGCCACTGAAAAAGCAAGGGATGCAAAAAGATTGATATCTTAGACAGTAGTGAGCTAAAACGTAGTTGTCGTTGTTACATACCATCGAGTCAGTTCTGACTCACAGCAATCCAGTACAGGGTTGCCTAGGAGCAGCTGGTGGCTTTGCACAACTGACCTTGTGGTTCACAGTCCAGTGCTGATCCTACAGTGCCACATCAGTGCTAGGCATTTTTAATATGACAATCATATGGTTTACTATGCTGGAAATAACAAACTAAAGAGAAATGTAGTCGCATGCATCGTCAGAAAGAAGATTTCAAGATCTACCTTGCAATACAATGCTGTCTGTCATAGGAGAATAACCATATATGCCTATAAGAAGTCCTGATGTAGAGGAGGAGTCCTGACAAAAACCAGGAAGACCAGCAAAATCACCATTATTCAAATTTATGAACCAACCACTAAAGCTAGTGAGGATGAAATTGAGGAATTCTACCACTGTCTTCAGTCTGAAATTGATCAAATATACAATCAGAATTATTGGTGATTGGAATGCAAAAGTTGGAAACAAAGAGGAAATATCCATAGGAGAAAAATATGACCTTGGTGATAGAAATGATGCTAGAGATCCCATGATAAAACTTTGCAAGAATGATGAATTATACATAGTAAATCCCTTTTCAACAACACAAACACCAGCTATATATGTGGACCAAGGAATCCTGATAGCATAGTGGTTACCCATTGGACTGCTAACCGAAGGGTCAGCAGTTCAAATCTACCAGTCATTCCATGGGAGAAAGATGAGGCTTCCTGCTCACATAAAGATTTACTGCCTTGGAAACGCTATACAAGGTCACTATGAGTTGGAACCAACTCAACAACACACTACCACCACCACCATACATGTGGACTACAACAAATAGAAAACACAGGACTCCAATTTACTACATCAGTGGGAATAGAAGATAGAGCAGTTCAATATCATCAGCCAAACCAAGGCTAGGAGCTGACTGCAGAACAAATCATCAATTGTTCGTATGCAAGTTCAAGCTGAAGCTGAAGAAAATTAAAACAAGTCCATGAGAGCCAAATTAAGACCTTGACTATATCCCATCTGAATTGAAAGGCAGGCTCAAGAATAGATTTGATGCACTTGATACTAATGACCAAAGACCAGAGGAGTTGTGGGATGGCATCAAGAAAATCATACATGGAGAGACTTCCGGCGCTTCCCTGACCAGGCAGCACAGAGTAGACACTGGAGAGGGAGAGAAAGGAATAGTCAGGAACATCACACTAGAAGGCTTGTAAGTCCGTCTTCTGCCTATGACTGATTGGAATACCTAAAATGGGGCTACAGCATACCCAGTGAACGAGGCTTCCTGCGGAGCCTTTACAATACATAAAACTATAGGTAGAAACCGGAACCACATCCAGATCTCCAGAGATGAGGAATCCCCACTTGAAAGGGTGAGCAGACCAGCTAGAAGAATAAAAGATACCTCTTGAAAGAAAGACCTGCAGGAAAAACGGGGGCAGATGGACTGTTACTACAAGAACAAACAAATCGCTTCCACAGAAAACATCAAGGCAAGTGGCCAGGTCCTCTCAACGCAAACCCCCTTCCAAGACTAAGACTCAACGGAAATACACGCTGATTGGTGACCACACACATTACCGATGGGGGGAAATGGGGTAAAAGCAGCAATGAAGCGGCAAGCTAAGCCCTACAATGT
>NW_006408536.1:19011240-19023207 GCF_000296735.1 Chrysochloris asiatica
TTAAAAAAAGAAAATCATACATGAAGAAAGTAAAAGGTTATTAAAAAGACAGTAAAGAAAGAAAAGACTATGAAACTTCCTCTTGAACATAGAGTAGTTAAAGCAACTGAAAGAAATGATGAAGTAAAAGCACTTAACAGAAAAATTCAAAGTCAATTATTAAAATGAAATGTACAAAGACCTGGATTTAGAAAACCAAAAAGGAAGGACACACTGAACATTTCCCAAGCTGAAAGAACTGAAGAAAAAATTCAAGCCTCAGGTTGCAATACTGAAGGGTTCTATGGGCAAAATACTGAATGACACAGGAAGCACACAAAACTGATGAGAGGAGACACAACGTTCAACAATGATCAAGAACCAACAGTATATGGAAGGAAGAAGTGCAAGGTGCACTGAAGGCATTGGCAAAAAACAAGGCACCAGGAATTAATGGAATACAAATTGAAATCTGTCAACAAACTGATGCAGCACTGGAGACACTCACTCATCTGTGCCAGGAAATATGGAAGACCTGGCCAACTGACTGGAAGAGTTCCATATGTGTGTCTATTCCAAACAAAGGTGACCCAACAGAATGTTGAAATCATCAAACAATATCATTAATACCATATGCAAGTAAAAGTTTGCTAAGATAATGCAAAAATGGCTGCAAAAGTACGTTGACAGGGAACTGACAGAGGTTCATGCCAGATTCACATGATGACATGGAACAAGGGATATCATCGTTGATGTCAAATGGATCTTGGCTGAAAGCAGAGAATATACCAGAAAACTGTTTACCTGTGCTTTATTGACTATGCAAAGGCATTCAACTGTGTGACTCATGACAAACTATGGGCTAATACTGCAAAGAACAGGTAAATGGGTATTCCAGAAACAAAACTGTGCTCATGAGGAACCTGTACATAGACCAAGAGGCAGCTGTTAAAACAGAACAAGGAGACACTGGATGGTTTAATATCAGGAAAGGTTCAGACCAGGGTTGTGTTCTTTCACCATACTTATTCAAACTGTATGCTGAGCAAATAATCCAAAAAGCTGAATAATATGAAGTAGAATATGACATCAGGAATGGAGAAAGACTCATTAACACCTTTAATATGCAGATGACACAACCTTGCTTGCATGATCCAAAGAGGACTTGAGATATTTACTGATGAAGATCAAAGACCAAAGCCGACAGTATGAGTTGCACCTTAATATAAAAAAACAAAAATCCTCACTACTGGACCAATAAATAACATCATCATAAATGGAGAAAAGATTTAAGCTGTCAAAGACTTCGTGTTGTTTGAATCCTCTATAAACACTCATGGAAGCAGTAGTCAAGAAATCAAACAATGTATTGCATTAGACAAATCTGCTGCACAAGACCTCTTTACTTTAAAGAGCAAGAGCAAGGTACACCTGATCCAAGCCATGTTATTTTCAACAGCTTCATATGCATGTGAAAGTTGGACAGCGAATAAGGAAGACCATAAAAGAATTGACGCTTTTGAGTTGTGGTGTTGAAGAAGATTATTAAAAGTACCATGGATTGCTAGAAGAACAAACAAATCCGTGTTGGAAGGATAGCCAGAATGCTTCTTAGAAACCAGAATGGAAAGACTTTGTCCTGGAGAAGGACATCATGCTATGTAAAGTGGAGGGTCAGTGAAAAGGAGGAACCCCCACACACACACCCAATGAGATGGAAAGGCACAGTGGCAGCAGCATTAACAATGATTGTGAGGATGCTGCAGGACTGGGCAGTGTTTCAGTCTGTTGTGTACAGGGTCGCTCTGAGTTAGAACCAACTCAATGGTAACTAACAGCAACAAGAAGAACATATCATTCCATTACATGAAATGTCCAGAATAAGCAGATCTGAGGAGGTTGCCTAGAGCAGGGACTGGGGTAAATGTGAAGAGGGTACTAATTGGTATTGGGTGTGTTTGGGAGGTTACGGAAATGTTCTACAAAATTCATTGTGGTATTAGTGGTTGAACAGCTCTGTAAATGTACTAAAAGCTATTGAATTGTACAGTATAAATGGGTGAGTTGTACAGGTAAATTTTGTGGTGTGTAAATTATACCTCAAATAAATAATTGGATTAGGATGTTCTCAAATGGAGTAGAGACAAGGACAAAGAAAGCATTCAAAAACCTAACTGCATGAATGTTTAAAATTAGGTTCTGCTATATTGTTGCAGTTGCTGTTAAGTGCCATTGAGTCTGTTCTGACTCATCGAGACCCTATATAGAGTTTCCAAGGAGTGAATGTTGGGTTTGAACCACTGACCTTGCAGTTAACAGGCCAGTGCTTCTCCTTCAGTGCCATACATATGGAGAAACTTAAATTCAAACTGATGAATGTGGAACATAGTATAGAGGATTTATGAAACTGGAGCAGCACAATCAGTCCAGGTGGCTTAGTTAAGATTATTAAACTGTCAACTGTTTATGTGTTGGCTGAAAGCCCAAAAATAGAAAGCAATATAATTAGAAATAAATAGAGCTGAGGGTGCTGTAATTACTGACCTAGCAAAGAAAACACATTAACTAGAAAAATGAGAAAATTCATTACTCCCCCTCATATGGGAAGGGTTATGAATATCTGTTATGTTAAAAACCAATATGGGGATAAGAAAGTTGAAAACAAGTCTATTTGAGTTACGCCACAGCAAAGTTAACAAAGCTTGTAGAAACAGAAATATTCAAGACGTGAACATCAGTCTCCACGACCCTGAGACCAGAAGAGCTAGATGGTGCCCAGCCACCACAACCAACTGCTCTGAAAGGGATCCCATTAGAAGGTCCTGGATAGAGTGGGAGAAAATATGAAATAAATCTCAAAACCATGAAAAAAAAAAAAAAAAGACCAGGCTTACTAGTTCACATAGAGACTGGTGGAACCCCGAGGCTATGGCCCTTGGTCCCTTCAGGTCTGAAACTGAACTCACCCCCATGGCTTAAGGGGGACAACACTGGGGACGTCTGCACATCATTGAAAGGTCAATCATTTGAGACCAAAGGGGCAACATCTGCACCTAAGGACAAAATTCAGAACGGTTGGTAAAGGAGGAGGAATGGAAAGAAGAATCACAGGGAGGAAGTGGCGTAAGTGATCTTACACTGAGGGGATGGCAGTCACTGACATGAAACGAAATGTATGATTTGTTGAATGTAGAACTCATGATCTTCTCTGTAAACCTTCATTCGGTTGATAGTGAAAAGTTAAAAAAGAGAGAGAAAATCAGCAGCCAGCCGCATTCAGTGTTAAGGAAGGAACATGCATACCAAAAGAGAAGTCAAGCAAATCTGAACATGTCCATAAATCCAATCTGATTTGAGGATGTAGAATAATAGAGAGAGGGGCCGGCAAACTTTCTCTGTAAAGGGTCAGATGGTAAATGCTTGAGGTTTTGCAGCCCATACAGTCAGTATGAACTGCATTCTGCTCATTCAATGTTACGCCAAAGAAAACCAGGGCAAAACAAAAAATGAGCAAGTCCGTGTTCCAGTAACACTTTGTTTACGGAACCTGAGATTTGCATTTCACATCATTTTTACCTGCCACGAAAGTCTTGATTTTTTTTCAACCACTTTTAGCTCATAAAACCAAAGAACCACTCCCGCTACCATCAAGTTGATTTCAAGTCATAGTGGCCCTACCTACAGGGCGGAATAGAACTGCTCCCTAGGACTTCTGACACAGCCTTTCTCCCAAGGAGTGGCTGATGGGTTTCAACCGCCAACTTTCCTGTTAGCAGTCCAACATTGAGCCACCCACTGCGCCACCGGGGCTCCTACTCTTAGCTCATACACCGTATTAAAAACAGGCAGCAGGCTAGATTTAGCCATATTTTGCCAACCCTTGCTATACAAAAAAGACTTTCAGTATCAGAAACGCTTGAGCATGCTAATAAGCTAGAGGGAGCAACCAAGTCTGCCATGACACAGGGATGCTTCCTCATCATTAACCCAAAGGTACTCTTATTCGTTATCTAGGAAACAGTGCCCCAAACCATTCACAGTTATTATGGGAAGTTCTGAGAGTAGTGTGGGGGACCCAGCAGTTCACTCAATACCTAAGGCAAATATCATTAGCAAACGATATGCATACTGGCACCAACAGAAAAGACAAGGGCAATCATTTTGTTTGGGCAGGAGGACAATGCCTAATCCAAGTTATAACTTTTAGTTCTAAAATGCCCAGCTAAAGTAATTTTCTCAAGAGAGCCTCTAAAATTTTTTAAACCAGAATAGATTTTATCTTCAGAACCTAAGAAGCTGTTATTTATATGTAAGAGCAATTTTTAACAGATTGGGGAGATGTGAGAAAACGTTTGACAGGTCCTGCTCCCAAGATTTTCCTAAGGGAAATTTACAATTCAGGTCAGAGGTCACCTGAAAGGTGACTGACTTTTAGCAGCAAGCTGTTCTCTTGAAGAATGTGCTCTAGGTTATTGTTTGAGAAACAGCTCAAAGCGCATATAGTCCATGTAACCACTTAGCATTTTTCCATTTGTAACAACAGCTCATTCCAGTCAGACCCCATGCTGAGAATTTGCCTTTCTACTCCAGGTAAACAAATACTGACTCAAAATGTACAATTAAGAACTGTAGGTGATTCTTGGACTCTTGGTGTGGTGCTGTAGGGACAGCTATAGGTCAACAGTTCAAACCCACAAGCTGCTCCTCAGAAATCCTATACAGGGTCCCTATGAGTGGGAACACACTTGACATCACTTAATAACAATAACAGGTGATTCTTATGCAAATTTTAAGCAGGTGGTTGAGCTGGAAGAAACCAGAACCAGATCAAAACCTAGGTTTATAAATGTAAGGCACTTCATGTTGTTGTATAGGTCTTCTGACTCATAGGGACTCTGTATAGGGTTTCCAAGGCTGTAAATCTTTACAAGAGTAGAAAGCCTCATCTTTCTCCCTCGGAGTGGCTGGTGGGCTCAAACCACCGACCTAGTTCTTCACAGCCCAATGCTTATCCTACAGAGCCATTAACCCCCTCTTAAGGCACTTGGTATTGAGTTGGTTCTGATTTATAGTGACCTTGTATAGGTTTTCCCAGGCTCAACTGGTGGGTTTGAGCTGCCGTCCTTGAGATTAGCAGTCTAGCACTTTGTTGTTGTTAAGTGCCGTCGAGTCAGTTCTGACCCATAGCAACCCTGTGTAGGGTTTCCGAGGAGCGACTGGTGAGCTGTTGAACCACTGGCCTTCTGGTTCAAACGACTTTGCAGTCTGGTGCATTAACCCACAGCACCACACCAAGACTCCTTAAGGCACTTCGGTAGGACCATTTATTCAAGGAGAAAATCATTCCTACTTGCCCCCACTCCACCCCAATCTTGTATTGCACCCTCTGTAGCCCAAACAAGGAGCCCTGGTGGCGCGATAATGAAGTGCTCATCTGGGAACCTAAAGGTTGGTGGTTTGAACCCACCAACCACTCTGCAGCAGAAAGAGTGGGCAGCCTGCTTCTGTAAACACGACAGCCTTGGAAACCCCTCTGGAGCAGGTCTAGTCTCTGCTATGGGGTCGGATGGAATTCATTTTTGCTTTTGTTAGCTCAAACAGAGAGTGGAAAAGTCATTTTCATGAGAGGGGGCTTCGATCACCATAAAGAACTTACCCACAAAGGAAGATGTGCAACTCATAATTAAACCAAGCCCCACTACCTGTTTTTTCCAGATAAAACTATGTTTTGATGGGTGGGTTGGGGGAGGGATCAATCCTCATTTTGGTTTCTCGACTTTAAACAATGGAATGCTGGGAAACAGCTCCTGACAAAGCAATGTGCTATACATTCACCCAACCGCCTGTCACTAACATCATCCGCAAACACAAAGGGCTATTTTTATGTGCTACACTACAGAGATAGATAATATCCCATTACCATGGCAACAAGTTTTCCAGAAGATATGCTAACCCATGAAGAATGCAAAAGAGAACAAAGCTATTTCTTTGCATTTGCTTTTACTTTAAAGTACAAGAAGGATGCTACCTTACTGGGATTTTGCTATACACTTTGCACTCCCCTGCACACATCCCCAATCCTGAGACACCCTTCCCCACCATGGCAGCTACTCCTGGCAAAGTCCCCAAGAGGAACCCTGAACAAGGAGAAACACTCCAGCCCATGGAAATGCACCACTCACATTAAAAGTACACACACACGCACACGCGCGCGTGCCATATCCAAACACAAAGTCACATTCCTCAGGGTCTCCCTGAAGACCCACCTCAGAGGAACCAGCTGCACCTACCTAGCCCTCAATTCCGCCCACCAGGGCCCTACTTGGCACCACCAGTGCCCCATTCTCCCTCAGATGCAAGGCAGCAGTCTCCACTTCAGCTCACAGTCAGCCTGGCTTTTCCTCCACGTGCTCCCAGGGCACTGCCAGTCCTTCCTGCCCAGGCTCCTCTGCCTCCTGGCTCTCAAGTTGGACTTAGACAAGGAGAAACGCCTGGAGCAAATAAGCAGACAGGAGACAGTGGCAGGCTAGTTGTCCCCCACCCTCCTGCTCCCTTTCCTTCCTGGCTACACTTGTGGCAATGGCCACGTTCTTCTGTGACTGCTGGTCCTGAAGGGCAGACCATCTTCGGTAGCTCTGGCAACAACATTGCCTCCATTTGCCCCTGCAGGTCTTAGTGTGGTAATGACCTCCCACATCTGTTAGTCCCTTGATGCCTCCGCATTCTGGTTTGCAGCAAACTGCTTGGAAGCTGCCACTTCCGACCCATAGTGACCCTGTATAGGGTTTCCAAGGAACAGCTGGTTGTTCAAAAAGACTTTGCAGTCGGACGCATTAGCTCAAAGCGCCACACCAGGAGTCCGTGGTGGAGCATACAGGGAGTAAAATGATGAAAACTTCTCAGATATTATCAAACAGAGTAAGGCAATGAGTTGCTGGGTCTGGGGGTTCAGGATCCTAGTCTCAGGGGACAATCTCAGGGGATATGATGGTCAATTGGTATAACACAGTCCACAAAGACAGTGTTGTACATCCTGCTTTGGTGAGCAGCATCTGGGACCTTAAAAGCTCATGAGTGGCCATCTAAGGTATAACTATTGGCCTCCCTATGTGCAGAAGAAAGAAGAATGGTGAAAATTAAAGAGACTTGGAATTAATTAGTCCAATGGACTAATGGAACACGCGAACATCAGTCACCATGACTCTGAGACCAGTAGAACTGGAGGAACCTGAGCCTGCGGCCCTCGACTACCCTTCAGGTCTGGAAAGGAACCTACCCTCGTGGCCCAATTTTCAGTCAAGCAGTAGATAGGTATATAGGGGAGACAACACTAGTTGGAATGGCCAATTATTCAAAATCAAAAGGGCCACATTTACATGAGGACAAAGGTGAGAAGGGGTGTGAAGGTGGGTGGAAAGGAAATAGGAACCCCAGGGAGGAAGTGAGATCATTGTTGTTACATGGTGGGGACTGTGATCATTGAGCTGAAACAAAGTGTGTGATTTGTTGGATGTAAAACTGATGATCTTGTCTGCAAACCTTCACTCGATTCACACACACACACACACACACACACACACACACACAAAATTCCATTGTCTTTCTATTTCCGTTTTACAAGAACTATTTGAAGCCTCCCTGTAAAATCAACTGTTCTTCATAGGGCTGTTCCTGAGCTAAAGGGCAACGAAAAGATTACTATATTAAGTCGGAAGTTCTCTTAAAGGCATGGGGTAAACATTACACAGAGGAATGCCTGCCTTTCAAAACTGAAACTGAAACACACAGAACACTGGCATTTACTTCAATTTTTCAGGAAATGAACGCAGGTGGCACACTTTATTGCCTCCACCAGGAGGTAGAACAAAGATATTTTTCGGTAAACACGTCTGCAAAGTGTTACAAATAAATTAATTCAAAGTAGATATTTGTTCACTAATGTTAAAAAGCCTTTGCTGAGCCTAAACGATGTGAGGCGCATCTAGTCTGTTAAAATGACTTTTTCCTTTAAGTCTAATTTTGAGCCAAAATCTCTGAAGAAGAAGTAAAGCAGGCCCCACAGCCTTGCTCCGGAAGCAGTGGAGAGGATGGGTTAAGGAAAGCCAGAGCAGAGCTGGGACTGTAGAGACTGACTGTAGGGTGTGAGTCTGGAAGAAGTGACTAAATACTTCTGAGCCAACAGGAAGAGGAAGGCACACCGGAGCCTCCTGGAAGCTTATTCCTGACCCCACTCACTAGCAGCTCTGCTGAGGTACACTTTGAAAAGAATGAACTGTATACCGAAATGATATTTCTAGTCCCAATACCTTGCAATTCTTGAGAGCAAGACTTTACCACTTTAGGGTGGTGGCTTCTTTGTAAATTGAGCGTTGGGACATCTCAGAACCTTTTCTTCCCCTCTACTTTAGCGTAGTGGTTACGAATCGGGCTGTGAACCTTAAGGTCAACGGTTCGAAACTACCAGCTGCTCCGCGGGAGAAAGATGAGGCTTTCTACTCCCGTAAAGATTTACACCCTCGGAAACCCTGTACAGGGTCGCTATGGGTCGGAACCGACTCAACGGCACTTAACAACAACAACTTTTTATTATGAATTGCATGAAGGTTTACAGAGCAGATCCATTTTCCATTCAAGTATTCATACACATTTTGTTTCATCTCATTGACTGCAATCCCCAAATGTGACGTCATATACGCCGCATGCTCCCAGCATTTCCTGTTTCCATTCCTCATTTTTCCCAAACCCTTCTGAACTTTGTCCTTAGGTAAATGCTACCCTTTTGCTATCAAATGGTAGGTTATTCTAAAGTGTGTGTACTTTCCTAGTGTCACTGTTCCCCTTAAAGACCTATTGTTTGCCTGAAACTTGGGCCAAATAAACTCCTGGGGTGAGTTTCTTTCTAGAGCTGAAGAGTGACCACGGGCCACAGTCTCCAGGGTCCCACCAGTGTCTTTCCAATCCATAAGCCTGAACTTGCCACAATTTCCAGTTTTGTTCCACATTTGTCTCCCACTCTCCAAGACCTTCCATTGTGACTCCCCCTTTCAGAGCAGGTGGTAGTGTCAGCTAGGCACCATCTACTTCTGCTGGTCTCAGAATCACAGAGATTAACATTCACGTGGTCTATTAGTGCACTGGACTGATTGTTTCCATGCATATGCAATTATCTTTGATCTTTGTCCTCTGGACAGGGAAACAGCAATAGTTGCACCTTATCTGGCCCCTCAGGAGCTTTTAAGACCCCCGTTGCTGCTCACCAAAGTAGGATGTAGAACATTGTCATTGTGAGAACTATGTTATGCTAACTGACCTTGGTGTCCCTCAAGACCATGGTCCTAAGCTCCCAGACCCAATAAATCAAGGTGTTTGGTTAAAAGACATTGTTATAACTTTGCCCTCTGCATGCTCTACCACACTCATGAATATATTTACAGCAAGGGTAAATACTCATGTACAGATGTCCTATCAAATCTACATATATTCATGGCATGCTCCCACTCCCTCCCACTCCTGTTCAACCTGTGTATCTAACCATGTCTGTAAATGCATAAATTCAAAACTTAAAATGCATGTTATTGTTGTTATGTGCCATCTAGTCGATTCCAACTCAGTGACCCTGTCTAGGATTTCCAAGTAGCGGCTGGTGAGTTTGAGCTGAGCACCTTGTAGTTCACGCCAACCTTGCAGTCCAGTGCTTATCCTTATCCACACCAGGACTCCCACAGGAAGAAAAAATAGATATGCTGAAATACAGCTATTAAAATGTTTTCTAAGAACAAATTTGTAGTAGTAATATATATGCTTCTTTATTGCTGTATATAAGGCCTAGCCAATATATCCAAAGCCTGGTACAGTATTGTTGGATCAACACTGTACTGTGAACCACAAGGTCGGCATTTCAAACCCAGCAGCCGCTCCTTGAAAACCCTATACAGGGTCAGTATGAGTCAGAACCAACTGAACAGCACTTAACAACAACAACCATAAACTGTCACTAAGATATCTACAATAATTATGATATAAGAAATATCCACTCAACAGGCGAAAAAGTCACAGGTACCACTAATATTATTGAGATTTGTTGTCTACGTTTATAATTGAAAGAAATGCTCCATTTCAATTAGGGGTTAAGCAGATAAATTAAAATGTGGTGCTTTTGTTGATTTGTCTGACTTTTTGCCCCACACCTACGTTTCTAGCCTCCTGAACTGGATCAGGGATGAGAAACCCTGCTATAGCATTCTGGGAAGGATTGGGCTACAAAAGCCAGCAAGGTATTCACACCTGGTATGGCACTGGAGCTCTGGTAGCATAGTGGTTATGAATCAGGCAGCGAACCGCAAGGTTGGCAGTTCGAAACTACCAGCTGTTCTGCAGGCGAAAGATGAGGCTTTCTGCTCCCGTATAGATTTACAGCCTTGGAAACCCTGTACACCGTCACTATGAGTCGGAACCGACTCTACAGCACATAACATAACATTGCACTGTAGGATAACGCACTGGACCAAAATGCCGGTTTGAACTGCAGGGTAAACAGTTCAAACCCACCAGTTACTCCTCAGAAACCCTATACAGGGTCGCTATGAGTTGGAACCAACTAAATGGCACTTTACAACAACAACATTAGCTAAGAGGAAAATTTGCCTAAAGACTAAAATGTTAAATATCTATGAGCTCTGCATTTGCCAGTTCTCCTTGAAATAAGAAAACAAATTATGCCTGAAAATGTTTGTTTGTTTGTTTAAGATAAATCTGAAGTGAGTGACTCTGTAAAGACATTGTATAGATTCTGGCCCCAGAGAGCTAAACAGAACAGTTTTCTACTGTGCTCAAATGCCAGAAAGTAGGTGTGGATTGGCACAGTGGCAGCAGCAGTGGGTTTAAGCACAGTAACAACTGAGTGGTTAGTGTAGGACCAGGTACTGTGAGTCAGTACCAACTCGATGGCACCTAACATCAACAACAAGAAGGTGTGGTAAAAAGATCCTCACTCAGGTGACTGCCAATAATTCTCACTTCCGGCTTTCCCAGCTTCTCTGTAATCCTCTCGCCAGGAGTGTGGATGGAACCTCTTGACTTGATGCTCATCTACAGAATATGGCAAAGGTGATGGGCTGTCTGTCACTTTGACTTAGCTGACTACAGTGGGAGAACCGCCACATGACCTTGAAGAAGCAAACAGGCATTTCGTGAACTGCCTACGGAGGGGGCCAAGTGGCAGAGAGCTGTGGGCTTTAGGCCTAAAATCACAGAGAACTGAATTTGAGATCAGAAAGGAACAATTGCTCATATGTAAATTCAAACTGAAGCCGAAGAAAATGAAAACAAGTCCACGAGAGCCAAAATATGACCTTGAATATATCCCACCTGAATTTAGAGGTCATCTGAAGAACAGATTTGATACATTAACCACTAAAGACTGAAGACCAGAAAAGTTGTGGGATGACATCAAGAACATCATACAGGTGAGAAAGCAAAAAGTCATTAAGAAGACAAGAAAAAAGGGAAAGGTCAAAATGGATGTCAGAAGAGACTGAAACTTGCTCTCCAACGTAGAGATGCTAAAGCAAACAGAAGATATGAGGAGGTCCAAGAGCTGAACAGAAAATTTCAAAGACCAGCTTGAGAAGATAAAGCCAAATATTACAACAAAATGTGCAAAGACCTGGAGTCAGAAAACCAAAAATGAAGAACACACTCAGCATTTATCAAACTGGGGGAACTGAAGAAAAACTTCAGGCCTCGACTTTCGTTATTGAAGGATTCTCTGAGCAAATTATTGCATAATGCAAAAAGCATCAAACGAAGATGGAAGGAATATGTAGGGTCACTGTACCAAAAGGAAATGGTTAATGTTCAACCATTTCAAGAGGTAGCATATGATTAAGAGCCAATGATACTGAAGAAAGAAGTTCAAAGTGCATTGAAGGAATCGGCAAAGAACAAGGCACCAGGAATTGATGGAATAAAAATTGAAATCTTTCAAGA
>NW_006408536.1:19024237-19025290 GCF_000296735.1 Chrysochloris asiatica
GAAGAATTGATGCTTTTGAGTTATAGTGTTGGAGGAGAATATTGAAAGTGCCATGGGCTGCCAGAAGAACAAACAGATCTGTGTTGGAAGAAGTGTACCCAGAGTGCTCTTGGAGGCTAGGATGGACACACTTCGTCTCTCATACTTCGCACATATTGTCAGGAGGTACCAGTCGCTAGAGAAGGCTATCATGTTTGGTAAGGTGGAGGAGGATCAGAGAAAAAGAGCAAGACCCCCAGCGAGATGGACTGGCAAAGTGGCAGCATCAATGGGCTCAAGCGTGGCAACGATAGTAAGGTTGGCCCAGAATCGGGCAGTGTTTCGTTCTGCTATGCATACGGTCGCTATGGGTTAGTACCAACTCAATGGTACCTACCAACAAGAACAACAATATAGGGTGACCCACTACTCCAGTTAGTGAAGACCATCTTGAACTGAAAACTGAAAATTCCATGTCCTAGGAAACCCTGTAGGCTGGAACAACCCACGTTGGTTGGTCGCCCTACCAAAACATGTGTACTGAAGAAGAGAAAGACATGCATACAACAGGACTTCAAAGAACTCATGGAAATGTGGAATTAAAAGACTAGACACTTGCCTTTAGGAAGCAAATAGTAAGTCCGAAGAAACCTGAAAAGGAAGCAAATCCTCTTTTTTAAAAAGTTCCATAGTTAGCAAAACAACTCCAGATGTCCTCAAAACCAATTTGCCATAAGATAATCACAAGAGGAGGCAGAGACATGGAGAGATGGAGCAGCTGGGGACTTTACACCCAGAGAGGGAGAGGGGCTGTGTGCTGACGACTGGGGGGGGGGCAGACTTGTAGGATATACCCTTTGGTTGGCTGATGATGCATGGAGGGGATTGTAACCATGGCAATGAAATGATATACAATAGGATGAATGTAAAACTAATATTCTCCCCTGTAAATTATCACATAATTCACAATAAAACATTCAAAAAAAAAAAAAAAAGCCCCCGAGTTGGAAGGCAGAATCCGTGATGGCCGCAACGATGAATTCAAACAGACCCACCTTCATGAAGATGGCACAG
>NW_006408536.1:19025390-19058186 GCF_000296735.1 Chrysochloris asiatica
TGATGCATGGAGGGGATTGTAACCATGGCAATGAAATGATATACAATAGGATGAATGTAAAACTAATGTTCTCCCATGTAAACTATCACATAATTTACAATAAAACATTTAAAAAAAAAAAAAAGATAATCACAAGATGGCTAACTTTAGGTTGGGAGTTCAAACACCAGCTGCTTCTGGGAAACACTATACAGGATTACTGTGAGTCGGAATGGAGTCCTGGTGTGGCACTGTAGGATACATCACTGGATCGCAAGTTCAGTTTGAACCACAAGGTCAGCAGTTCAAACTCTCCAACTACTCCTTGGAAACCTCATACAGGGTGTCTCTATGAGTAGAAAACGACTCGAGAGCACTTAACAACAACATAAGTCAGAAACAACTTGATGGCATATAACAACAAAAAAACAAAATAAGACAGTCCCTACTTACAAGTGTGAAAACTAGAACAGTGGTCAAATTCATCTTGTATTCTCAATCTTCACTTTGTTATTTTTTCAATCTCCCTATTGGTGCTCACAATTATTCTCATTCAGTTCCCAAGCACCATTGCATGAGTGACTGCCCAATGGTTTGATGATGTTAGATCATTCTTTTGTTTGGGTTTTTGTTTGTTTGTTTGTTTGTTTGTTTGTTTGTTTGTTTGTTAGATCATTCTTGAGTCACGTCACTTGGATTTCAATTAAGAACCCTTAGGCTCCTTCCTTAAAGATGAACTCTTATGAATCACATGATGTCTAAGACTTGCTTCAGGATAATAGAAGAAGGGAATGGAGGTGAGAACATAGATGGAATAGAATTGTCAATTATTCTATCAATGTGTTTCTATTAAATTTTCTACTTAAAAAGTATGACAAAAATAAAGCCCATGAGAGCCTAATTAATTAGCTCAAAGGTCTGTTCATATCCTCAAGAATATCAGTGTACATTCTGTTATCTATAAAAGGTGCTTTTTCCTGTTCATACATGTTTGGAACAGTCCCTAAATGTATGATATTCTATATAAATAAAGAACAATGCCACCTACTTTTCCTGGGCATAGGGTCTCTACAGCACCATTAGGACGAGTATTGTAAGAATAAACTGAGATTTGTTCTAAAGAAGCATAAATAAACTACTGTCAAGAAGGCTGAATCCCAAAAATATAAGAGGAAATGCAAGCTGCGAATGTGACACCATTCCTCTTCAATTTGTCATTCCATTACAGTCAATCATATGACTCTCCAATTCAAAATGGCCAATACAAGTCCACTGCAACTCATTAAAGCGTTGGTTATTAATGTTTGTGCATTCCATTTCATTTTTGACAATTTCCAATTTTCCTAAATTCATACTCTGAATGGTCCATGTTCCAATTATTAATGGATGCTTACAGCTGGTTCTTATTTTGAGTTGTAGCCCCATCAGCAAATGCAAGTCCCACAAGCTTTACTCCATTCGTGTCATCACTGTTAACTGTACTTTGAAGAGGCAGCTCATCTCCCGTGGCATTTTGAGTGCCTTCCAGCCTGATGGCTCATCTTCCGGCACTGTATCAGACAATATTCTGGTGCTGTTCATCATGTTTCAGTATTCAATATGCTGGTACAATCTGATAGTGTTTCACTGCTCTTCATAAGGTTTTTAGTGGCTAAACATTCAGAAGTAGTCCTCCTCTCCTTCTTCCGAGTATGTCTTAATCTGGAAGCTCAGCTGAAACATGTCTGCCATGGGGGCCCCTGCCGGCATTTGAAATACTGGTGGAATAGCTTTCAGCATCACAGCAACATACAAACCACCACAGTGTGACAAACTGACAGTTAACATTATAATTATTCAAATTCACCCATCAACCACCAAAGAAAATGATAAAGAAAATAAGTTCAACAAACTTCTGCAGTCTGAAATTGATTAAACATGCAATCAAGAAGCACTGATAACCACCGGTGATTGAAATGGGAAAGTTGGACATAAAGTACAAGGACTGGTGGTTAGAAAATATGACCCTGGTGATAGAACCACTGGAAATCTCATGATACAATCTGGTAAGCCAGGTTACTTCTTCAATGCAAATATCTTTTTCAACATTAGTCCTGGTGTGGTGCTGTAGCATAACCACAATGTTTGAATCACAATGCCAGAGGTTCAAACTCACCAGACACTCCTCAGAAACCCTATACAGGATCACTATGGGTCGGAAACAACTCAAGAGCACTTAACAACAAAAACAGGAATCGATGGAACACAAATGAAAAGGTTTCCACAAACTGATGTAGCACCAAAGGCTATGCCAAGAAATTTGGAAGACAGTCACCTGGCCAACTAACTGGAAGAGATCCATATCTATATCCGTTCCAAATAAAGGTGCCCGTAGTGTTGTGGTTACAAATCGGGCTTCAAAGCTACCAGCTGCTCCGTGGAAGAAAGATGAGGCTTTCTGCTCCCGTAAAGATTTACAGCCTCGGAAATCCTGTTCAGAGTCACTATGGGTCAGAACCGACTCAATGGCACTTAACAACAACAACAGAATGTGGAAATCATTGAACAATATCATTAATTAATATCACATGCAAGGAAAATGTTGCTGAAGATAATTCAAATTGGTTGCAGCAGTCCATCAACAGGGAGTTGCCAGAAATCCCAGCCTAATTCAGGAGGGGACAAGGAATAAGGGAGATCATGGCTGATGTCTAATGGCTCTCAGTTGAGAGCAGAGAATACCAGAAAGATGTTTACTTGTGCTTTATTAACCATGCAAAGGCATTGAACTGAGTGGATCACAACAAACTATGGATAACATTACAAAGACTAGGAATTCCAGAACACTTAATTGTGCTCATGTGCAACTTGACAAAGCAGCCATTTGAACAAAACAAGGAAATACTGAGTTGTTTAAAATCAGAGAAGGAGTAAATCATGGTTGTATCCTTTTCACCATACTTAATCTGTATGCTGAGCAAAACATCCAAGAAACTGGATTATATGAAGAAGAACGTGGCAGCAGGATTGGAGGCTCATTAGCAACCTTTGATATATGACACAACCTTGCTTGCTGGAAACAAAAAGGACTTTGAAACACTTAATGATAAAAATCAAAGATTACAACCCTCAGTATGGATTATAACTCAATCTAACGTAAACAAAAATGTACACAACTGGACCAACAAACAACATCATGATACATGGGAGAAAGACTGAAGCTGTGAAAGATTTAATTTGACTTGGATCAACAATCAATACTCATGGAAGCAGCAGTCAAGAAATCAAATGACACACTGCATTGGGCAAATCTGCTGCAAAGGACCTCTTTAAAGCGGTTCAAGAGCAAAGCTGTCACTTTGAGGACTAAGGTGCACCTGACCCAAGCCAGGGTATTTTCAATCACCTCATATTTGTGAGAAAGTTAGACAGCGAATAAGGAAGATCAGAGAATTGATGCATTTGAATGATGGTGCTGGTGAAGGATAGTGAATATAGCATGGACTACAAGGAGCTCTGGTAGCGTAGTGGTTACGAATCGGGCTGTGAACCTTAAGGTCAGTGGTTCGAAACTACCAGCCGCTCCGCGGGAGAAAGATGAGGCTTTCTACTCCCGTAAAGATTTACACCCTCGGAAACCCTGTATAGGGTCGCTATGGGTCGGAACCGACTCGATGGCACTTAACAACAACAACAACAAGAACAAATCTGTTTGGGGAGAAGTACAACGGATTGCTTCTTAGACGGGACAATGGCGACACTTCGTTTCTCAGACTTTGGACATGTTCTCAGGAGAAACCAGTCCCTGAAGGACATCATGCTCAGTAAAATGTAGAATTAGTGAAAAACAACATCACTCAGTCAATGACTGGAAAAATTTTAAAGGTTGAAGTGAGCATAATGGAGAATGTGAAAGGCTCTGCCCCAATGAAAGCTACAATTATTAGTGAGCAACGCACTGTTTTAATTATTGAAATGGAAAGGCTATTGACAATTTGGTTAGATGATCAAACTCAATGTAACATGCCTATCAGCCTTAATTTTAGCGCAAGAAAAGGCTCACAAGATTTTTGATTATTTAACAGCTGCACGTGCAGTAAGTGAAGGGGACTGTTATAATTGGTTGGTTCAATCTTTTCAAAGTGAAAGCAAATTTACATAATTTCAAAGTGCAAGGTGAAGTTGCCAGCAGGTGTTGATGTAAATGCTGTGAGTAATTTTCCTGAAATGTTGAAAAAAATTATTGAGGAGAGAGGTTATTTGCCAGACCACACATTTAATGTGGAGTCATGGTGTGGCATTGTAAGATAAGCACTGGACTGCTGCTAACCACACGGTAGGTGGTTCAAACCCACCATCACTCCTTGGAAACCCTATACAGGGTCACTATGGCCAACTCGAAGACACACAACAACAACAATATTTGATGTAGATGGAACTGATTTATTTGGGGGGAAATATGCCTCAAAGGACATATATTTCAAAAGAGGAAAAAATGCCCCTGGACATAAAGCATATGAAGGACATTGTTAATGTGGTTAAGTGTTGTCGCAATGTTTCCAATTCATAGCAACCTTTTATAGGGTTTCCGAGGAGCAGCTGGTGGGTTTGAACTGCCGACCTTGTGGTTTGCAGTCCAGTGCTTATCCTACAGCGCCACACCAGGAGTCCTACTATATGAAGGATGTTGTTGTTGTTAAGTGCTGTCGAGTCAATTCCAACCCATAGCGACCCTATATATGGTTTTCAAGGAGCAGCTGGTGAGCTTGAACCAGCGACCTTGCAGTTCAAACATTATGGCTGGCACATTAGCCCACAGCGACTCCATATGACTCCTAAGTATGAGAGACAACGTTTGGCCATCCTGGCCTCCAAGGAGCACTCTCGCTGCACTTCTTCCAAAACGGATCTATTGGTTCATTTGTCAGCCCATGGCACTTTAAATACTCTCCTCCAACACTATGACTCAAATGCATCAATTCTTCTACAGTCTTCCTTATTGTTGATAGGCTAACATTATTGCTTGGGGGTAATACATTCTGAGATTTTAAGCTCAAGTCTTTGCTTGTTTTGTTTTTTTGTTGTTAATTGCTATCAAGTTGGTTCTGACTCATAGAAGGCTTTAAATATTTGCTGGAGCAGAAAGCCTCATCTTCCTTCCACAGAATGACCAGTGGGTTCACAATTCAGTGTTTATCCTACTGGTCTTCCAGGACATTAGGTATTCCTCTAGTTTTGCACATCTGAAATATTTTATTATAAAAAAGTCAACAAGTAACATAAATGTCCTCCTTTTAATCCAGGGGAGGGGGAAACCTCCAGGCTGTGGGCTAAGGCCTGCAAAATCATTTGGTGGCCCTTCCGTGGCAACCGCAGTTCCAGCTATAACATTGTTGTTATTGTTAGATGCCATGGAGTCAGTACTGACTCATAGCAACCCTATGCACAACATAACGAAACACTGCCCAATCCTGGGCCAACCTCACAATTGTTGCCACGCTTGAGCCCATTGATGCTTGAGCCTATTGATGCTGCCAATCCATCTCGCTGGGGGTCTTCCCCTTTTTCTTTTTAGGAGTGAGTTAATTAAATGTTTGACCAAATAAAGCAGGATAATTTTTAAACTGATAATTTGTATAGCCCACAAATGATGTTACAAATTTTGGCAGAAAAAGGTTTGCCACCCGTTTTGGAGTCCTGCTGTGGGACTGTGGGTTAATTAGACTGCAAAGTCGGTTTGAACTGCAAGGTTAGTGGTTCAAGCTCACCAGCCACTCCTTGGAAACCCTATTCAGGGTCAACTATGGGTTGGAACCAACTCGACGGCACTTCACAACAACAACAATCAACTATTTTAATCAGACAATGGTTTGGCTCTAGCACTTCTGTGATCCTCCATCATGCATTCTCTTTAAGAATAAAAGAAAGCCGACAATCACAAACAGCAGAAACAGCCTGTATTCCTAGTTACTGTTTTAGTATATACGGAACCCTGATGATGCTAGACTGCTAACCAAAAGGTCAGCAGTTCAAACCCACCAGCCATTCTACAGGAGAAGGATGAGGCTTTCTGCTGCTGTGAAGATTTACAGCCTCAGAAACCCTATACTACAAGTCCTCGTACATTCGATGGCAGTGGATGGGTTTTAGTGCTGGCCTCTTTCTTAGTGTTAGAAAATATGATCTAAAAATGCAAACATAGGACATTTCACTTCCATTTAAAAAAAAAAAAATCATTCTGGCTAATAATCTGACATTGCAAAAAGTTCGCAAGAATGTTGTCTTCTACCAGATCATTTTCTTTAGTGATTAAACAGATGCATAGGAAACTTTCAAAACAATTACCTCCTCCCAGAAGTAAGGCTGTGTACACAGTTTATGAAATATCTTCTACTTTCCACAGCTTTATTGTACTTGTTTACCTCAATCAAGGCTGCTTAAATAATCAGACATTACTTCCTTGGGTTTTTATCCCATTGAACGATTTCCCTCTGATAATACTGAATATACTGTTTTTCACAACTTAAGGTCCAAGGAGCTCTGGTAGCGTAGTGGTTACGAATCGGGCTGCGAACCTTAAGGTCGGCGGTTCGAAACTACCAGCTGCTCCGCGGGAGAAAGATGAGGCTTTCTACTCCCGTAAAGATTTACATCCTCAGAAACCCTGTACAGGGTCGCTATGGGTCGGAACCGACTCGACAGCACTTAACAACAACAACAAGGTCCAAGAATTAACTACTGTAAAAATGAAAACCACTTGCAATGACAATTTGAAAATTACACAGCATGCCCAGTAAACTAAATGATCCATATGTTAAAGGAGTCAATATAGCTTATTAATTTAATTAATATAAAACAAGCCCCCTAAGATGTGCCAATTTAAGGTAAATCTTTTTTTTTCCTTACCAAACAAACCAACCTCTGAAGAATAAAATGTTTACATTGGAATGTAAGCTCCATGAAGACAGGGATTTTTGTTTAATCAGAGAAGTAACTTCAGTACCTAGGACAGTGCCCAACACACAACAGACTCAAATATGTAGTGTGACTATATTTACATAATTACTTTTATCAATACTCTGATTGGTACCTCCCAACAACGTGTCCTTTAGATTTGACAAAAAGTAAACTGGCCACCAAAAGAATAACCAGTAGCATTTGGTGTGTGCTAGGCATTCAACATAACAAAACAAACCCACTGCTGTCAACTTGATTCCAACTCATAACGACCCTATAGGAGTAGAACTGACCAGAAGGGTTTCTAAGGCTGTAAATTGCTATGAAAAGAGACTGTCACATCTTTCTCCCACAAGTGGGTTCAAACCTTTTAGCAACCAATGCTTAATGCACTGAGCCAACAGGGTTTCTCAAGCCCTTGGTTGGTTGGTTGGTTGGTTGGTTATGTGCCATGGAGTCAGTTCCAACTCATAGTGACCCTGTACAGGGTTTCTGAGGCTGTAAATCTTTACGGGAGCAGAAAGCCTCATCTTTCTCCCGTGGAACAGCTGGTAGTTTCGAACTGCTGACCATGAGATTAGCAGCCCGATTCGTAACCACTATGCTAGTAGAGCTCCCTTCTCAATCCCAACTACCACCCAATTTTATCCTTATTTTCCCAGAGTCAAGTACCTGGCTTGCAAGGGGCAGCATCAGGCATCACTTGATTCCATGTGACCCTGCTTCTCCTGACAATATATTTAACACTTTTAAGCATACTGCATGCCAGCACTGCTCTAAGCAATTTCTAAATCTTAACTTATTTAATTCTCATGCAACCCTTCGAGATAGGTGATCTTATTGTCGGCATTTTACAACTAAGGAAATGGAAGCACAGGGAGGGAAATTATGGTGCCCAAGTTCCCACAGGGAGTAACAGGGATGTTTCTGTTTCACGTGGTCTCTCATCCTGCAACAGGATAGCCCAGACCTCATCTCATGGTGGTAAAGGATTCTTGGTAGAGAGTGTGGAAGTGTCTGGAGGTTCAGGCTGCAAACTGACCCACCATGATGGCCACACCACATGGTATTGGTCAAAGAAATTCACAGAGATGGCTCATGGTGGGCAGAGATGCCAAGTTACATTGGGAAGGGATGGGGTCCAGACAGGGAAATAATTGCAATCAATCTCTCTACAAACAATCTCCCAGGGCCAGAAAAACGCCCCATAAGAATCATCTCCAACAAGGGCTAGGAAACTGGGACCCACCCACCCTAAGGCAGCTGAGTACTGAGAGTGAAATCGTTGTCATGGAGCCCAAATGACCTGCAAATTCTTAAATGCTTATTACCTAGTTCTTTAAAGAGCAAGTTTCCCAGCCTCTGATCTACAATACATTTTTCTGGAGATGAGAAAACCAGAGTCCAAAGTCACATGGTTATTATTTTTTTTTTAAACCCAGACCTTCTGTTTCCCACCACGCTATACGCCTGCTAAAAAAAAACACCACCCTTAGGACACCAAGGAAATATTGCACAAACTGGGGAACCAATGTCTCTAACAATCTTGAAAAATTAAACAAAAATGATTTCTCTATTCCTCAAACATTCATATTTTTTTTCTAGCATAAAAGTGTTTCATTCGACCATTTTTGCCACCTAGTACTCGAGTCCAGCTTCTAAGAATAAATCATCAAATGAGGTCAGATAAATACGCTAGAGACCAAAAAGCCTTTAAAAATAGGCTACTGTTATGCATTATGATGTACGGTTGAAGTAGTACATTGACGAGGAGCTGCCAGAAATTCAAGCTGGATTCAGAAGATGGGGAACAAACTATATCATTGCTGACGTCAGATGACTCTTAGCTAAAACAAAGAATGCCAGAAAGATGATTACTTCTGCTTTATTGACTATACAAAGGCATTTGACTCTATGGACCATAACAAACTATGGATAACACTGCAAAGAATAAGGAATCTATACACAGACCAAGAGGCAGTTGTTCTAACAGAACAAGAGATACTGTGTGGTTTAAAGTCAGGAAATATATGACCAGGGTCATATTTTTTCATCATACTTATTCAATCTGTATGCTGAATAAATAATTCAAGAAACTGGACTATATGACGAAGAATGTGGCAGCAGGATTGGAGGCTCATTCATTACCAATCTGCAGCAATAGGTACACGGCACAACCTTGCTTAATGGAAGCAAAGAGGACTTGAAGTTCTTCCTGATGAAGATCAAAGCCTACAGCCTTCAGTATGGATTGTACCTCAGTGTGAAAAAACAAAAGTCCTCACAACTAGACCAATAAATAACATCATGATAAATGGAGAAAAGACTGTAGTTATCAAAGGTTTCATTTTACTTGGATCTGCAATCAATGCTCATAGAAGCAGCAGTCAAGGAATCAAATGATGTATTGTATTAGGCAAATCTGCAGCAAAGACCTTTTTAAAGTCTTCAAAAGCAAAGATGTCACTTTGAGAACTAAGACATGAGGTATTTTCAATTGTCTCTTATGCATGAGTAAGGAAAACCAGAGAAGAATAGATACAGTTGAATGATGGTTTTGGTGAAGAATATTTATTTAAAAGTATCATGGACTGCCAGAAGAATAAATAAATTTGTTTGGAAGAAGTATGACTGGGGGACTTCCGGCCAGATGACAGACTAGGTAGAAGCACTATATGGACCATCAACAAAAAAAAAAATATGAGAAGCAAAATAAATCGGACACAGATGAAAATTCTGTTACCCTGAACTTCAGGGAAAAGGTTAGAGAGGTGGATGGAGTACTTGCTGGAAGAAGAGGCCAAGCAGGGACAGCAAGAGAGTCGACTGACTGGTGAACAGCTAGCCAGACACAAATCACCCATCTTGCGAACAGCTTTGGCCATGGAGGACAGCCTGGCAGAGCAGCTTTGTGGGGGCGGCAGCAAAGGTGTGATTTCTTCTTTTTTTCCCCACATTCCTCTGGTGACCAGAGTGTGGCCAGCACCCACCCTCATCTACCCTCAGCACAGACCCCGATCTCTGGGAGGGAGTTCGGAGTCACATGGTTTGTAGCCACATGGTTGGGAGCCATGCCAACTTGAGGTAGGGGCTGGCTGCGCAGCTTTGGTGCTTGGATTCAGGTGGGCTTGGCTCCAGATCTACAAAACCCACAGAGCAACCACAAGAGTATATAATCAGTCACCCTGCCGTCAGTTTCCCTGTGGTCCTAAGACACTGAAACCAGCTCCATCAAGGAGCCCCATTGAACTACTTCCAGACTGAGTGCCCTGAATACAAATAACACCAAGGTAGATAGAAACTCCCTCTAGGGCCAGGAACTCTGCTGTCCTAGCCCTTCCAAAAACCACCTGAGGAGCTTCTGGAATTACAGGAGCCCCCCCCCCAGAGATTTCTCCCCTCCAAGTCCAATAACTACACTGTTTTTACAAAGATGACAACCTAACAATACCCCAGAGACAACAGACAATTTTGGCTCACACAAAGAAACAAGAGAGGATAGCTCAAACAAATGACCATGATGCAGAACCAGACAATGTTTCTGAGAAGAAAAGGTAATAGAACTAACTGAAAAAGATTCAAAAGAATGATAATTAGGTACCTTCGAAAGATCAAGGAAATGATATACGATAGGATGAATGTCAAACTAATGTTCTCCCATGTAAAGTATCACATAATTCACAATAAAACATTAAAAAAAAAAAAGATCAAGGAAAACAAGAACAACACAATAAAAACTTTAGAAGAATTCAGGAAAACAGAACAAGAACAGATAGGCAAACTGAACGCAAATTATGAAATCCAGGTTACTACAAAGATCTCAGAAACGGACAGTACATTGAAAAAGGCAAAGGAGTAGATGCGAAGCAATGGAAGCCCAAATAAGTAAGGTTGAAGAGAAATCTCATGATACTAGTATGCTAGAAGAACAATCAGAAAAAAAAAAAAAAAATCCCAAGAAAGCCTAAGAGTTATATGGGACACCATGAAGAGGAACAACTTACAGGGGATCGTTAATTCCAGAACAGGAACAGACAAGCACAGTAAAAATTATCTAAGAATTGTTGGAAGAAAACTACCCTAACATCATGAAAGATGAAAAGATAAACATACAAGAAGCTGGATGAACCCAAATAGGGCAGATCCCAAAAGAAAATCACCAAGATATATCATAAACTTTCCAAAAAGCAAAGGCAGGGAAAGAATCCTGAGAGCAGCTTGGGAAAAATGAAAAATTGTCTACAAAGGAAAACCAATAAGACTAACCTCTGATTTCTTAGCAGAAACTACGGACACAGGTAAGAAGGCAGTGGAATGGCATATATAAAACTCAAAGAAAACGATTGCCAGCCAAGAGTCATAAACCCAGCAAAGCTGTCCCTCAAATATGACAGTGAAATTAGGGCATTTCCTGATAAACAGAAATTAAAGGAATTTGTTAATAACCAGATCAACTTTACAAAAAGCTCTAAAGCGTGTTCTTTGGACTGCAACCAACAACAGCAGACAACAATTGGAGCTCACCATACATGACAACACCACCTAGAACTCAATCCAGATATAGAAGTATTTAAAGTAAAACAGACCTACAAGACTGAAAATAGGGAACCAGAGATATCAATGTATAATGAACTCAACTACAAAGCAAAAAGAGGGAATAGTGTAGATACAGAACTTCCAAATGTCAAAGAAATCCAATAGATTTCAAGATAAAAGAAATTGTTTTAAGCAGGGAAAAAGGTTACTAAATTACAGGGCAATCTCAAAGAAAAATAACATGCCTGTACATCAAAACAAAACAAGAAAATTAGAAAGATTTAGTAAACATTAACATAATAGAAATGAAAACAAAACCCACAAACAAAATGAACTCAGCATACAAAATTATGTGGAACAAAGAATCCACACACATACACACAAAAAAAAACAAAACAGAAAAATGACAACAATCAATAGATACTTATTGATAATTACATTAAATATAAATAGATTAAATGTACCAGTCAAGGGACATAAAGAGCAGAAGAAATAAGAAAACAGGATCCTTCAATGTGCTGTCTACAAGAGACATGCCAAAAACATGGAGACAGCCTAAATACCCATCAACAGAAGAATGGATAAGCCAACTCTGGTGCATACACACAATGGAATTCCAAAACATTAGAGTAATGATGAATTTGTCAAACACCTCACAACATGGTTGAACTATGCTGACTGAACTTAGTCAATCACAAAAGGACAAACACTGAATTAGACTAGAGTTGTAAAAAATGTTTGTTTTTTTTTTCAAAAAAGGGGGCGGTTCTTGATCAAGGAAACAATCGACAATGGTTACAGGGGAGGAAGGGAGAACGAAAATTATTCAAGGACTAGAGAAGAGACACATGTTAACATGGGTGACAGGTGAGGCTAGCTGAGGAAAGATGACAGGATCAGGAGACACAGGGAGGAATACAATAATGAAAGTGAGTAGAGGTAAATGCTGTTAACTGTTGGTACATGGTGGAGATTTGTTGTTGTTGTTATGTGCCATGGAGTCGGTTCGGACTCATAGCGACCCTGTACAGGATTTCCGAGGCTGTAAATCTTTACGGGAGCAGAAAGCCTCATCTTTCTCCTGCAAAACAGCTGGTAGTTTCGAACTGCTGACCGTGAGGTTCGCAGCCCAATTCGTAACCACTACACTACGAGAGCTCCATACATGGTGGGGATTGCAATCATGTACTAAAGCAAAGTCTAGGATTTGTTGAATGTAAAAATAATGATCTGCTGCTCTGTAAATCTTCACTCAATTCACAATAAAAAGTTAAAAAAAAAAAAAAAAGTAGTCCATCTGGATTGCTTGTTAGAAGTGACGATGGTGAGACTGAATCCCTAATACTTTGAACATGTCATCAGAAAGAACCAGTCCCTGGAGAAGGAAGGCCATCCTATTTGGGAAAGTGGAGAGTCAATGAAACAGGAAGATCCCCAATAAGGTGGACTGACACAGTGGCAGCAGCAATGGGCTCAAACTTAACAATTAGGAGGCAGATGCAGGAACGAGCAGGCTTCTGCTCTGTTGATGACTTGGAACAAACTTGACAGCACCTAACAACTAACAACGTGATGCATTAAAACATAAGTTAACTGACAAAAAAATCCCAAAGATAACTCTGTAGGCCCAATTCTAGGACAAAGTTAATAAGTGTTGAGGTTTATTTTTTTATTTTTTTACTTTGAGGAGGAGACAAAATTAAGTACTTTGACAGAATATTTATTTCAGGTAAGATTCTCTCCTTCCAGGAATATCATGTTACTCTTCATTGCATGCTATTAAGGAGCCCTGGTGACCCAGCAGTTAAAGTGATTGGCTGCTACCCAAAAGGTTGGTGGTCTGAACCCAACAGCTGCTCCGAGGGAGAAAGATGTGGCAGTCTGCTTCCATCAAGATTGGAAACCCTAAAATACAGTTCTACTCTGTCCTATTGTGTCGCTATGGGTCAGAATCAACTGGACAGCAGTGGGTTTGTTTGTTTTTTGTTTTATTAAGAGAAAAACCTGGCTGTTACCATAGAAACTACCTAAGCCGGTTAGTGCCACCCTGATTTGAGCAGTAATACCTGTTGGACCACTTGAGTCTACACTTACAGGTGCCTGTTTAACGTCTATGTTTTCACAACTGCTTAATACACACTGAGGTTGTGCAAATCAGTGGAGCACATACACTAGAGCCCAGACACACGACACCACCACTGTGCTGGGGAAAATCAAGTGGTAGCCCGGAGCTACCTTTGTCTTCACCTCTTCCGGTAACATTTACCGAATGCCTTAATGTTCCTGTTCATCTGTATGTAGAATATTGGCCTGTTGTCATTTTATCAGGCTGAAGGGGAAGAAGGTGTTTTGTTTTGCTGGGTTGAAAAAGGGAGCTTAAAACCCTCAGAGAATCGCTCTGACCCGCTTCAAGACAGGCTCCCTTCTGCCACTCTCTGAGGCAGTCTTTGGCAAGCATAGTTCAACTGGAAATCAAGACTATGACTCATCTGTGCAAAGCATTGTGCCTTGGGTTCTTTTTAAATCACAGGTACTTTTAAGGAGCATAGATTCTAATACCAGGAAAGCCCTCTCCCCAAATGCGGAGGAATTATTCAATGCATTCACCTTGAATTTGCCCACCTCCACTCAACACACTCAATGTACTACTGACAATAAACTACGTCTTAACAAGTCCCCAGTGACCAGAGATTGGCTGTGTGCCTCCGTCACTGATTTCTCTTGCCGCTGGGAAGTAGCTACCAGTGAAAAAACAGTTGTCGTCGAGTCAATTCCAACTCATGGAGACCCCAATATGATTCAGAGGAGAACTGCCCTCCATCAGGTTTCCAGAGCTGTGACCTTTCCGAAAAGCAGGTCGCCAGGACTGCCTGTCTTCCAAGACACCTCTGGAAGGGTTTGAATCACCAACCTTTCAGTTAGCAGCTGAGTGTGTTAACTTTGTGCACCATCCAGGGACCCCAGGGAAATAACTAACACAACAAATATGCTGCACTTGGAAGGAGCCCTGGTAATAGAGGGTGTTAAGTGTTGGGCTGCTAACTTCAAGGTTGGCGGTTCAAACTCACCAGCCACTCCGCAGGAGAAAGCTCAGGCTGTCTGCTCACATAAAGATTTACAGCCTAGGAAACCCTATGGGGTCGTTCTACTCTGTCCTATGACGTTATGAGAGTGAATCAACTTGACGGCAGTACATTTGGTTGTTTGGTTTTAGTATCCTCCGGGGGGTTTGAGGGGCTGCCTGTAATAGCTATGGTTTGTGTTTTAAGACGTAACTTTCTCTCTGATGACTTCAGAGTAATTTATACAAAGTGCTTCAACGAACAGGAAAGCCATGCTACCATTTAACAGATGGATAAACTGAGGCACCCCAGCTCAACTGCTCAACAGAAGAGGCAGAACCAACCTTCATAATGTGGCCTTCTTTGGGCACATATAGCTGTGCTAATGTGTCCGAATACTAATAAAATTTACAGAAATCCTAAATTCTAAAAGATGACAAGGAGCCCTGGTGATGCCATGGTTAATCACTCTGCTGCGGTTGGAACCCACCTACAACTCTGCAGGACAAAAGACCTGACCATCTGCTCCCATAACAATTTCAGCACAGGAACTCTACGGCATATTCTACTGTATCTTGCAGCCGTCACTATGAGTTGGCATCAGAATCGACTTGACATAATCCAACAGCAATGGCACAAACATATGGGCATACGCACATTAAAAACAGCAAAGACCACAGACCGTCTTAAATGAGTAAAAATGCCTGCAAATAGCACTACTGCAAGTGTACTATGAAACCCTCAAATACTCCTTTGGAACTAGACTTAAAATACCAGTCATCATTCTAGGTATGCGATTGGTGTTAATAACTGCTAAACCAAGGATTGTGATATTCAGAACCCTATCACCATGAAGTGCTGGTGGCATCCAATGGCAGTGCGTATCAAATAATCTTTCTCGGAAGAAAGCACAAAACAGCATCTGCTGTTTCCCCCCCCCCTCCTTCTTTTCCAGGTTGTTTTGTCGTTAAGTACCGTTGAGTCCATCCCAACCCATAGAGACCCTGTATAGACAAGGTTTTCGAAGAGCAGCTGGTGAGCTTGAACCACCGACCTTGCAATTCACACGGCTTTGCAGTCTGGCGCATTAACCCACAGCGCCACACCAGGACTCCTTTCCAGGTTGGGAGTGGCAAAAAGAGGGAACTATGTAACTAACCCGTTTCCTTCCAATTCTATTTCAAGTCCAAGTAATGTTAAGATCGCAAGCTACAACTGCCTTGAACAGTGGACGACTGGTATCCACCCCAAAGGCAAGGCTGGCTTTAACTTGATAGAAGTCCTTTTGCCCAGTGCCCCTGCCCTGAAGCTTGTCATTAGGTTTTCCAGTTTCAGGCTAATCTCCTGAAATAGGTGAGTGCACAATGTACCTACTAGTAGCGATGCTACTATATGCAGCACAAGTCCACAGAGAGCGCAACATTTAGTCCTGGGCCACCAGCCCTACAAACACACACATATCCTTCAAGTTCCAATCCCAGTAAGGCACCCCGAGCACCTCCACCCACCCAGGGGAGGGAGGGGCAGGAGAGGCGAGCAGAGGTTAACCCAGATACCAGCCAAAACAAACACCACTTCCAGAACCAGGCAAACTTTGGGTCGGGGCGGCTGCAGAGCCAAAGAAATGGCTGAGTGGAAAGGGGAATGTCAACCTATCTCCAGGGGCTGAGCTGCGGAGGAGGCTGGGTGTCCCCAGGGGCCAAGGGCGTCGCCGCCATCCTCTTCTAGGCTGCTGAGCCCCATCTCTGCCACCTGGTTGTGGCCTCCGGACCCCTGGGGCCACCCTGTCGCCAGTACCACCACCACCACCCCCAAGTCCCCACAGACACGGTCCTCCCCGGCGCAGGGGCTGCGGAGACCTACCAGGTGCAGCGTCTCAGCGGGTAGCTGCGACGCCCGGAACAGGTCGGCCACGGGGCCAGCGGCCGCTGTGACCGTGCTGGGAAGCGCTCGGGCGGGCTCGGAAGGTAAGGCGGGACCCACGGCAGCTGTGCGGGCGCAGCGCGCGAATAGCTCTGAGTAGCACTGCTGCTCGGCGTCGCTTAACAGCAGCGGCGGCCCAGAGCCGCCCCCTCCCGCCGCCTCCATGGCCTGCAGGACCGGCCGCGCCGCCGCCCCCACGCCCCACAGCTGCCGCTGCGCCGCCGCTTCCTCAGGCGCGCGCCCCACCCCGGCTTGAATGTTGTGCCTCCGCTGCGCGGCACATGGAGACGGGCGCGCGCCGGCCAATCACCGCCCGGGGGCGCCCGCCCCGCCTGCGCCAGGTAGCTCCCAGTGCGCCGCCCGCCACCACCCCTCACCTGCGAACCCGACCGCCCGCCCCGTGCCGTGCCCACCTGCCCCGGGCCGCGCCCACCTGCGCTGCAGCCGCGCGGAGCTGGATTACGACCAGCTGGGCTCAGCGGAGCAAGAGGGCGATTTCAGAGGTGGGGAAGGGTGGAGCCGATGTGGTGCCTACGCCGCACCAGGCCCTTCCCAGAAAGGGGACTTGACCCACTAACGTCGATTTCCTCCTTTCCATAGTACTGCTGCTTCAGCCCTGCAAAGCTGTACGGGGTTCCAGTGACTCCCCAGAGTGGTCAGAATGGCCACTGGATTGAGCTACTTTTTGGAGAAGCCTTCAACCCTGAGCTTGAAAGGATAACATGGGATACGACTAAATACTAGGAACAAAGTGCAAGGTTGGCCTTTCACCAGCCCAAGGACTCCTCAAGAGAAAAACCTGGTAATCTGCTCCCCGTAAGGATTACAGCTAAGAAAACCCTAGGGCAGTTCTACTCAGTCACCTGGGGTCACTAAGAGTTGAAATCAGTAGGCGCCTAACAACAACAAAGAGAACCAAAAAAGCCCATTTTGGAGATAAAATCCCTTGTTTTACAGATTAGGAAACTGGGCTGTTTCATTTGCACCTCCATTCATGGATGGAACGAACCAAGAAACCCACCAGCCACTCCCTGAGGAAAAGATGCGGCAGTCTGAAACTCTATGTTGTTGTTAAGTGCCGTGGAGTCAATTCCGACCAACAGTGACCCTGAGCAGCTGGTGAGCTTGAACCGCTGACCTTGCAGTTCAAATGGCTTTGCAGTCTGGCGCATTAATCCGCAGCGCCACTCCAGGACTCTATAGGGCAGTTGTATTCTGTCCCATAAAGTATCTATGATTGGAATTGACTAGAAGGCAACAGGTAACACGTTTATCAGCTAGAACCTGAAAATACAGGTCTCAGTAAGAGGATTTGCACCCCTAAAGGAAGTGGGTTTTTTTCCTGGGAAAATGTCATGTGGTTTAAAAAAAAAATTTTTTTTTAAGGTACAAAATTTGTACAAGTTCACACCAAAGTCAACAGTAGAATCTACATCTTCAGTACCTGCCCATGCATGTCCCCACCATCCCTCTCCATTCTAAAGTTTGCACACTCTGTTTTTCAAATGTGTTTACTCCACTCTCAGTTCCCCTGACTAGTGCTCTAGCCACTTTTAAGAAAATGTCTCAAAAAGATTCCACTGGAAGGAAATGTTTACCCCACTACCAACTTGAAAATCCATCATTCGGCCTGCATACTTGCATCTCTTGCTCTAAAGTTCTCTCTTAAAATATCAGTGTTCCTGAAAAGGATTGCACCAACATAATTAAGTTTAGCTGGTAAACATTAGCCTAAAGGGGAAAAGAAAGTAGCCCAAGGTTAAGCAACATTTTTTTAAAAAATCCATTTCAGCAATTGCTTTAATAAAGACTTAAAGCAATTGTTCACCCCCAAGTAGTTTTAATTAAAAACAGAAACAATTAGTATGGGAGGAAGAACTCAGAACAGGAGGATGAGAATGGTTGCACAATTCAAGAATGAAATCAGCGTCGCTAAACTGTTGATGTAAAAACTTGAATTGGTGCGTGCTTTTGCTGTGTACAAGAGAGCTTCAAAAAATTCATGAAGAAATTCAATTGAAAGGTAATGGACTTTTTCCGCAAGTTGTCTGAAGCCCCCTCATATAGTCCCAACAACAATCAAAATAAAATAATTTATTTTGATAAATAAGTACAAAATAGAAAACAAAAGACATCTCAAGAAATGCCACTGATGATAATAAATAAATATACCTTGGTATTGTAGCCAACTAAAATAAGGATCAAGGACAGAAAAAGATGAGAAGGAAAGATAATCAGGAGATGGTAACAATGAAAACGAAAAAAGGGATAATGGTAGAGAGGTATATAAGAAAGGAAAAGGAAAACTATGCCAGTCTTATTAAGGATGGCCATGGCAGTGTTTCTCTTTTGCAATCTAAAGAAATGAAAGATTCAGACCTGCCAGGAGAAATTTAAGACATCAATGTTGTTGTGAAGAGTCCGTTTCAACTCATAGCAACCCTGTATATAGCAAACACTATATAGCATTCCCAATGCTTTAAATCTTCTCTGGAGCAGAAAGCCTTACTTTTCTCCCTCAGGGCGGGTGGCAGGCTCCAACTGTGGACCTTGTAGTTAGCAGTCCAGTGCTTCTCGTCTGGAGCCACCATGCTCCCCAAGGCATCAATAGGCTTCGGGAGAAGCTAGTGAAAAGATAAGTTATTGATATTGATAAGATAAGTTAGAAGCAGTGAAGGCTTAGTTTGTGAATTTTGATTTCAAACTCTTAACACCTTTGTATTTTACACAATTTCTCATATCAGCAAAAATTTAAATATAACTCAAATGCTCAAGATCATCTTAGTTCCTTAAGGAAAACCAGAAGCCGAGAGATAATGCTTATTCTCTTCCTACCTTTCCAGTCCACCATCCACCCACCCATCCATCCATCCATCCATCCATCCATCCATCCATCCATCCATCCATCCATCCGTTTTGATGACTAAGGTGCATCAGACCCAAACCATGGTTGTTTCAATCAGATCATATGCATGCAAAAGTTAGATCATGCATATGGAAGACAGAGTTATTTATGTGTTCAAATTGCGGTGTTGGTGAAGAATATTAAATATACGTAGACTGCCAGAAGAATGAACAAATCCATTTTAGAAGAAATATAACCAGAAATGATAGTGAAACTGCAACTTGCTTATTTTGGACACATCATCAGAAAAGACTAATTACTACAAAAGGACATCTTCTTTGGTAAAGTTGTTGTTGTTAAGTGCCGTCGAGTCAGTTCCGACCCACAATGACCCTGTATAGGGTTTCGAGGAGCAGCTGGTGAGCTTGAACTGCCAACCTTGCAGTTCAAACGGCTTTGCAGTCTGGTGCAAAAGTAGAGGGTCAGTACAAACAAGGGAAACCCTCAATGAGATGGATTAATACAGTAGACTCAAACATATCAAAGATCATGGAGATGACATGGGACCAGGCAATGTTTCCTTCTGTTGTACATAAGGTCATCATGAGTAGCAGCCAGTTAGATAGCAACTAACCACAACCTTTCCAGTGCACTCAGGCTTTCCTGCAAATGGCCATCATTCGAGCAGACTGTTAGATAGCGATCCCTTCTCCATGATCCGCACCAAGCCCTACTGTCCCCTGTCACTAGTAGCAAAGGAACTGTGAGATACAATAATATCTATCTAAGTGGGTTAATGCGTCAGACTGCAAAAGCCATTTGAACTGCAAGGTCAGCGGTTCAAGCTCACCAGCTGCTCCTCGGAAACCCTATATAGGGTCACTATGGGTTGGAATCCATTCAACGCCACTTCACCACAACAACAACGTCATTTACATAGTGATTGGTTTCAAAGCACTTTCGCATAATTTTATACACAGTAATTCTCCATTTTGCAGATGAGAAAACAGACGCAGAGATGATATGATTTGCTCAGTGAGATACTGGGTTCAACACTAACCTTCTTCATTACTCAACTCAGTTTAAGAAACATGACAGATATTTATTAAGCTCCATATACTGCAGAGATGGGTAGGCAGTCTCCCATCTGTGCCTATCAATCCATCATTCAATCAACATGTATTGGTGGAAGAGGAAGCATTTACTGTGGCCCTTCTGGAGTTCTGGAGCTCTGGTAGCGTAGTGGTTATGAATCGGGCTGCGAGCCGCAAGGTCAGCAGTTCGAAACTACCAGCGGTTCCACGGGAGAAAGATGAGGTTCGGAAACCTTGTGTAGGGTCGGTATGAGTCGAAACCGATTCCACAGCACATAACAACATATATAGATATAGATATACACACACACACCCAAAACAGCCCTGGTAGCGTAGTGGATTACAGAGCTGGGCTGCTAAACCACGAGGTCAGTAGTTTGAATCTACCAGTTGCTACTAGGGAGGAAGGAGGCTTTCGGAGTGCTCCCATAAAGATTTACAGTCTCAGAAATCCTATACAGGGTCAATGAGTCGGAATTGACTCAATGGGACACAACCACCACCAACAAATCCATATACATAGGTGTGTTCTTTCAAGAAATCTGCAACCCCAAGGAAAATATAAAACTAATAGAAGCAGCAAAACCAACACTAACACATAATGAATAATTAAGTGCTACACTGTGTACTTCTGGCTAAGTGCTGTGGGTGTCGGGTTGTTGTTGTTGTTGTTTCATTCATAACACCCCTCCCTCCCCAGCCAAGTGAAGATGTTGTTGTTAAGTGCATTGAGTTGGTTCCCTGTAGAGAGTTTCTGAGGAGCAGCTGGTGTACTTGAACCGTGGACCTCGTGGTTAGCATACAGCACCACACAGGGTCCCTATGGAGTCTAGAGAAGAGAGGAATCCCTGAGCCAGTGTCCCAGCAGAAAGCTCGATGAAGGGGCCTGAGGTGGCTGCTGATGAATGGATGGGACTGGGGAAGTGAAAGAACACGACTGAAAAGTCACATCATGGGAGAAGGAGGAGCCAAGGAAGTGAGGACTAGAGGGACAGAGCCCTGGTGGAACAAATGGTTAAGTGCTCAGATAGTAGGTTGGCAGTTCGAACCCATCCCATGGTTCCCCAGGAGAAACACCTAGTAACCGGCTCCTGTAATGATTGCTGTTTTAATTGTTGTTGTTATGTGACGTGGAGTCGGTGCCAACTCATAGTGACCCTGTATAGGGTTTCTGAGGCTGTAAATCTTTACAGGAACAGAAAACCTCATCTTTCTCTCACTGGTGGATTCAAACTGCTGACCTCGTGGCTAGCAGTCCAACATAGAACCACTACACTACCAACCACTATGCTGTGAGGGCTCCTTGGAAGAGGAGTATGGCTGGTGGTGGCTGTGTGCCGGGGAGTCGGTTCTGACTCATAGAGACCCTGTACAGGGTTTCCGAGGCTGTAAATCTTTACGGGAGTGGAACGCCACATGTTTCTCCTGCAGAAGAGCTAGTAGTTTCGAACTCCTGACCTTGCGATTCGCAGCCCGATTCATAACCACTACCCTATCAGAGTGGAAAAATCTCTTTGATTTCTCTGGGCTTCAGAGTTTTCATGAATTATATTGAGCTATTGTCGGAGTCCTGGTGTGGCAGTGTGGATTCATGCGCTGGACTGCAAGGTCAGTTCGAACCTCAAGGTTGGCGGTTCAAGCTCCCAGCGGCTCCTTGGAAATCCTATACAGGGATGCTATGGGTCAGAACCAAGTTGAAGGCACTTAACAACACTTAATTCTCTAGTGCTGCTGGACGAAATCCCGCAGGCATATAACTTTAACAGACATTTATTGTCTCACCGCTTTAAGAGAGTAGAAGTTCAAAGTCAGAGTGCTGGCTTTCCAGGCAGCTCTCTGTCAGCTCTGGAGAAAGGCCCTTGACTTCTTTCAGCATCTGTAGACCCAGCATGCCTTGAAAAGATTGATGCATCTTAGCATCAATCTGTCTCTGGATTCAGGAGCTTCACAGGGCAGGGACCCCAGTTCCAAAGGATACACTCAACTCCTGGCTCTTCTGTCTTTGTGGTGGCAGGTCCCTCTTTCTTGCTCACTTCTCTCTCCTTTTATCATTGTAAGATGAAAGATGTTGCACGCCACACCCCCAAGGAAACTTCCTTTTAATTGATTGGCTGCTCATAGCTAATCTCAGCATGGAATTGATTATATTGTATTAGATCTCATCATGGGGGTTACTACCACTGAGACTCCTTGCCCAGGCAAGTTGACACAAACCCTTAACTATCACAGTTAAGTGTGTGT
Source organism: Chrysochloris asiatica (assembly GCF_000296735.1). NCBI lineage: Eukaryota > Metazoa > Chordata > Mammalia > Afrosoricida > Chrysochloridae > Chrysochloris > Chrysochloris asiatica. Next base: position 19,048,007 of record NW_006408536.1, read on the forward strand.
CATAGATTGTGAACTTCAAACAATACTTATTAACATTGACTAAGTAATGTATGGGTGACTTTAACTTTTCCCTAATATGAAGCAAGATAAATTGTTAGCAATGTGAGAGTAAATCCTTTTCCCCTGGCTGCATTTTTCATGACCAAGTTTCCTCTGTACTCCCCAGGAGGGAATATTGATAAACTGACACTGGCACTTCTCCAAACTCCTCTCATTTCCTGTTCTTCAAGGAAGGAGAAGTGATGGAAGGGAGAGAAAGTGGATCCGCCCTGGTTCAGTCCATGTCTGTCTCTGTCACTGGCTATATTGCTGTCTCCCCCCACTACTATTGTTGTTGTTGGGTGATGTGCGTAAGTGTACAACAGAACAGGCTCGGTCCTGCGCCATCCTGACACTCATTCTTGGGTTTCAGCCAATTGCTGCAGCCACTGTGTCAATCCAAGTCCATTCCATTGAGGGTCTTCCTCTTTATCACCAACTCTCTGCTTTACCAAGTATGATGGTCTTCTTGAAAGTCTGGTCCCTCCTGATAGCATGTCCAAAGTATGTGAGATGAAGTCTTGCCATCACTGTTTGTAAGGGGTGTTCTGGCTGTACTTCTTCTAAGACACATTTATTCGTTCTTCTGGCAGTCCATGCTATATTCAAAATTCTTCTCCATTATGTTGTCGTTGTTGTTAAGTGCGGTCGAGTTAGTTCCAACTCATAGCAACCCTGTATAGGGTTTCCCAGGAGTGACCGGTGAGCTTGAACTGCTGGCCTTGCATTTCAAACTGGCCTTTCAATCTAATGCCACACCAGGACTCCATTCTCCACCACACTAGTTGGTTTGAACTGCAAAGTCAGCGGTTCAAATTCACCAGCCACTCCTTAGAAATTCTATACAGGGTCACTATGAGTCGGAAATGACTCAACGGTACTTAACAACAACATACAGCCCGTGGGGCCAGATGTTCCCCACCACTGCCATAGATAAAGAGAGGGGATGAGTTTCTTGATCCTCCATATGGCCGACAAATTTCTAAATGGCAATGTTGCTGTTGTTAAGTGCCACCCAGTCAGTTCCAACTCATAGTGACCCTGTATAGAGTTTCCGAGGAGCAGCTGGTGGGTTTGAACCACCCACCTTTTGGTTAGTAGTCCAGTGCTTGTCCTGCAGTCCCACCCCAGGACAATAGAATCTTAAAAGTTACTGTCTTCCAGAAAGCCAGTGTTGAACGCTAGTGAAATGATATCCAGTTCTGTGTGTGTATGTGTGTGTGTGTGTGTGTGTGTGTGTGTGTGTGTGGTATGTGTGTGAGAGAAAAAATGTGCCCATGCCCTTCCTAATACCAACTCCATCCTCTGAAGCAAAAGCTTGACAAGTTGAGAAAGTGGTTGTACGCAGGCAACAAATAGCTTGTTCCCAGTTGGGCTCCTTCTTGTGTAACATTACCAGCCAGGCCCCCTCTCTCCATGGAACAGCTGAGCAGAAACGTGAACCAAACTAGAACCAAGAGTTCCCGCTCCTTGTTAACAACAGTGAGCTGTTTGACCCTAAGACAACAGCTTCCTGGTCTCAGTTTCCCAAAACAAATTTGGATAATAATGATCTTGGGTCATAAATTTTCATGGTGCCAGTTTTGATGACCCATATTACTGTGAGAGCAGTAACAATATTCTTAATGTACTTGTCCTCATCACAGGGTAGAACAAATGATTATGAGTGAGGAAACAGGCAGTACTCAGAAATTCAAATGTACAGAAACGGTTCCTGTTCTAGAACATGGAGCAGTCATTAGATGACTCAAGGCAGGCCACCTGCTGTGGCAGACAGTCGGAGAGGTCTCAGTGGGTTAACATAAGAACAATGGGCTTCTGGCTCAAGTCACAGTCCAACCTGGGTCTGTAGCATCTCTTTGTGCTCATTCAGGGACACTCCCTAAGTAGCGTTCCTCCATCTGCTAAAGCGTCACAGTCCTCCACTACTCATTCATCCTCTGCATCTAGCAGTTAGACAAAAAAAGAAAAGAAAAGAAAAAGGAACCCCAGCTGAGGTGAAAGAGAGTGAGCTCTGAAGACAGTTTACACAGAGACAAGACCCAGAGGTGGCACATTATCCGTTCTGCCTGCATTTCATGGGCTGGAACTGAGTCACATGGCTACACCAAACTGCAAAGAAACTGTGTGCCCAGGAAGAAGAAGAAGAAGAAGTGGGCTTGGAGACTATCTAACCAGACTCTACCGTAATGGTTGTTGTTAGTTGGCACACATGGCGGCCCTATGTGTGCAAAGTAGAACTGCTCTTTAGGATTTTCAGAAGTCGATAGTCAGAGCTGTCTTCCAAAGTGCGTCTGAGTGGGCTCGAACAGCCAGCCTTTCAGACAGGGGTCAAGCACCTAACCATTTGCACCACCTGGGGACTCTACTATAATTACTATGCAAAACTTGCAGGCCTAGACCAGACACCGTTACTCACTGCCAACACTCCCTTCCCCAGGTGTTGTCTACTTGTGGCTCTCAGCTACTCCCTTCTGTGGAGAACGGCCCTCAGCCAAACTGGAGCCCTTGCTGGGAAGCTCCATCTCCACCACCTCCCACCAAGCAGCCCACCACCAATGACTGACTGATCTAAACATAAGAAAGGTCAATCCTGAGCTTCAAGGTGGGGTGGATTCTCTGGTGCAATTGGAGTCCGCTTCCCATGAGTTCAGGAGTCCTGGTGGCGCAGTAATTAAGAGCTCAGCTACTAACCCAAAAGTTGGCTGTTCGAAGCCATCAGCTATTCCAAGAGAGAAAGATGAGGCAATCTACTTCCATAGGATTGCAGCCTTGGAAATCCCATGGGGCAGTTCTACTTTGTCCTGTAGGGTTGCTAAGAGTCCAAATCAGCTCCCCGGCAATGGGTTTGGTTTGGCTTTTGGTTTCTCGTGGGTTCAGGCTAAGGCTAGTCTCAACTGAGACCACATTCTAGCTTAGCAACTTATCTTAGTTGTCTTGGGTTGTCATAACAAAATACCACAACGTGGGTGACTTTAAAGAACAGAAATTCAATTTCTCACAGTTCTGAAGGCCAGAAGTTTGAATTCAGTGCTTTGGCAATGTCAGTTCCTTCTGGGAGCATTCAGAGAGGAACTATTTCAGGTCTCGTTTCTGGCGGCTACTAGCAATGCATCTGCCTCTGTTGTCACATGGCTTCTCTCTTCCTCCTGTGTGTGTGATTCTCCCTCCATGTCTGTTCTCCCCTTGTGTAAGCCACTAAGAGAGTTAGACCAGATCCCATCCTCATCTGGTATGACCTAATTGATACTATATTCAAAGAAAAAACCTATTCCCCAACAAGGTCACAGTCACAGGTACAAGGATTAGGACTTCAACATATCCTTTTGGGGGACATATCTCAGCCCACTCACTCCTACTCCTGTTTCCCCATCTCCTGAGAGTTCCCCTCAATAAAGGCCTTACACAAGACTCCTCAGCTCATTGCTGCTCCTGGAGAACTCCAGCAAAGCCCAGAATTGACAGCACATGTCATCTGTCCGTCTTTAAGACTCGTAGTGGAATACATGTAGTCTTATACTCAATAAACAAAGACTGCTTACTAACATGTCAAAAAAAATCCTTTTATGGTGAATAAAGATTGGGGTCTCACTCTTCATTGTTGTTGCCTGCCCTTTTCTGCTTTGACGAAGTCACTGGGGCTACTGGATCATCTAGAATTTGACTCTCAACCTTGCAGGACCAAACATGGGTTCACTAATTCTTTGGGTATATCCCAACCCACAGGAGATGGCTGGTTCATACACCCCAATTCCAGTTCATGGATTTCCATCAACCTATGTTGTGAACATGACTCTCTTGTGCACACAGCATGCCCCTTCTGGGTGTTTAAGTTCTCTTTGGAGATGAACTTCAAATAATAAAACTGCTTCTTAATTCTAGACCAACAAAGGAACTCAATAAGGACAAAGAGTCAGAAACACCCTTTTTCACAACTGAAGATATTTCCAAGTAGCATTTTGAGGACCAGGAGCACGTCTTAATTACTTGTGCTCAATAAATGATAGTTGATTTAAGTCAAGGGGGGGGAGGGTGTCAGGATTACCTAGGTGGTATTAGAAACACAGAGGCATGGCCTGTCAAGATGGCCTGTCCTCGGAGGCTCATGTTTGCTTTTGCCACTAAATTCACTGCTACTTTACACCTACTTTCATCACATTATCTCATTCTCAACTTCATGTGCAGTATATATTTTTACTCATTATGTAAACTTTCTAATTGTGCTAAAATACATATAACAAACATTTGCCAAGTCAAGCATCCCTAACTACACTTACCATGACGTTATGAATTACACTTACCATGTTGGTCAGCCATCACCATTTCCAAATTTTTTCATCAACTTTGTTATGGATTGAATTGTGTACCTCCAAAATATGTGAAAATCTTAACCACTGTGCCAATAAATATGGTCCTGTTTGGAAACAGAGGTGTTCCCTGGTTGTTAATGAGGCCATATCAGAGTAGGGTGGGTCTTAAATCTAATAACTTCTGGATGGTGTCTTACAAAAAGAGCAGAATAGATACGGACACTCACTCGCACAGGGGAAAGATAGACAATATATGTGGGTCCATCTACAAGCAAAGGACCACTAAGGTTTCCTGGCAGACACCAGACACTAGGAGACAGGTCCATGACTAAGTCCCTGATTTGGACTGTTAGCCACCCACTTGTGGTATTTGTGTGACAGCAGCATGAGGTAACTAAGGCAACCCTTATAAAACACTCAGTACCTCTAAGTCCTGGTGTGGTGCTGTGGGTTAATGCACCAGACTGCAAAGTTGTTTGAACTGCAAGGTCAGCGGTTCAAGATCACCAGCTGCTCCTTAGAAACCTATACTGAGTCGCTATGGGTGAGAACCAACTCGATGGCACTTAACAACAACAACCTCTAAGCTGTACCTCTTCCTTTCTCCCTCCCACCTGTCCCTGGAAACCATTAATACACTTTGGTCTCAATGTGTTTGCTTATTTCATAAGAGTGGGACCATATAATATTTGTCCTTTTATATCTGATTTATTTCAGTCAGCATAATGTTTTCAAGTTTTATCCATTGCATAGTATGTATCAGTATTTTACTAATTTCTCTAAGAAATTCTCTGGTAGCATAGTGGTTACAAGCTGGGTTGCTAACCTCAAGGTCAGCAGTTTGAAACTACCAGCGGTTCCGTGGGAGAAAGATGAGGCTTTCTGCTCCCGTAAAGATTTACAGCCTCGGAAACCCTATGCAGGGTCGCTATGAATCGGAACCGACTCCATGGCACACCACCACCACTAGCAAGAGTTATAGACAGCTGCTTTCTGATGCCTTCTAAGCAGGTACAATAATCTCATTAATAATTGCTTCTAAAATAACGATGGAAATTTGATTATCTCTTTGGAACTGTGACTGTCTGCATCTCCTTTCATTTACAGATTACAGCAGAATCTAGCGGGAAGCAATCCAATTTACAATTCAGGCCGCTGTCCAAGCAGTGTGATTTGAAGGTGCTTAAGACAAAAATTTGCTTTCATAATCTACTGCTCCATAACAATGTACTCCAAAATGTAGCCACTTAAAACCACAAATACAGTTTTTAATCCAGGGTCTACTTTCCCCCCTGCTGAGAGTTTACCTGTCCACCCCCAGATAGAGTGACTCAGAAGTTACAGCTTTAACAAGACCTTCAGGTGATTCTTACAGATGGTTCCCCAGGCATACCTGAGGATCACCTGGGGATCTTGTTAAAATGCAGTTTCTGAGTCAGTACATCTGGGATGGAAAAGCAAATTCTCCACAGGGGGTCAAACTAGGATTAACCAATTCCAAGTCCTGATTTTATCTCATGGTTTCCATGGAGCAGAAATTTGAGAGAGACGTAATTGGGTAGTTCTGGCTCAGAGTCTCTTGTGTAGTTATGATTAAGCTAAATCATCTCAGAATTTGACTGGGGCTGGAGGGTCTGATCCCAAGATGGCTACAGCTAGCAGCTGGGGGCTTAAAGCTCATGGTAAGCAGCCCTCAAGGCGCACCTGTTGGTCTGGAGTAAAATAGAAGGCTGTAATTGGAGAAGCACAGAAACAATCAGTCCAACGGACTAATAGACCATAGGAACATCAGTCCCTATTACCCGGAGATCCAAAGAACTAGAATGTGTCCCGCTACCACCACCAACTGCTCTGAAGGGAATCACATTAGAAGGTCCTGGATAGAGTGGGAGACAATGTGGACCAAAACTCAAAATCATAAACAAAAAATTCTTTAAAGACTAGGCTTACTGATTGAGTAGAGACTTGGTGGAACCCTTGGTAACACCCTTCAGGTCTGGAACGGAACTCACCCCTATGGCTCAATTATCATCCTAATATTAGATAGGTCTATAAAGGAGACCAAGGAGTCCTGGTGTGATGCTGTGGGTTAATGCGTCAGACAGCAAAGTTGTTTGAACTGCATGGTTGGTGGTTCAAACTCACCAGTCGCTCCTTGGAAACCCTATGCAGGGTCGCTATGGGTTAGAATCGACTCAATGGCACTTAACAACAACAACAACAATAAGGGAAACTTGGTGTGGTGTCATAGGATAAGTACTCCACCTCAAGGTTGGTTTGAACCACAAGATCAGTGGTTCAAACTCATCAGCTGCTCCTCAGAAACTCTACACAGGGTTGCTTGAGTCGGAACTGGCTAGACAGCATTTAACAACAACAAAATAAGGGGTACGGCCTATAAGGACTGTTGCTGTAACACTGCAGGTTAATGTGCTGGACTGCAAAGTCAGTTTGCACCACAAGGTCGGCAGTTCAAGCTCACCAGCTACTCCTTGGAAACCCTATACAGGGTTGCTATGAGTTGGCGCTGACTGGATGGCACTTATCAACAACAACAACATAAGGGGTACAGAGTCCTGGTGTGGTGCTGTAGGATAAGCACTCGACCACAAGGTTGGTTTGAGCCACAAGGTTAGTAGTTCCAACTCACCAGCCACGCCTTGGAAACCCTACACAGGATCGCTATGAGTCGGAACCAATTCGACAGCACTTAACATCAACATAAGGAGTACAACAACACTAGTGAGGCATGCACACCGTAGAATGAGGCTTGCACACCATAGAATGCTCAATCATTTGAGATCTAAAGGACAAAGGGACAAAGTTCAGAAGGAATGGGAAGGAAGAAGGACTGGAAACAAACACAGGGAGGAAATGGGATAAATGATGTTAGTTACATTGAAGGGGATTACAGTCAAGGAGGTGAAGCAAAGTATGATTGGTTGACTGGACAATGGATGATCTGCTCTGTAACCCTTCTACCAATTCATAATAAAAACAATTTTCTTTTAAATAATATGGTTAGTCCCCAGGCTTCTGGCAGGAGGCCTTAGTTCCTCATTGCCTCTGTGCAGAGGCCTGGGTTCCTCCTTACATGGGCCTCTCCTCACATGGCACCTGGCTCCCCCAGAGCTAGTGGTCCAAGAAAGAGTTCTGCTGCAGCCACACTGTCACTTTGGACTTACAAGTTTCACCTCAACCATATGCTATTCATTAGGAGCAAGGAGAGGAATAAAGCTCCATTTCTTGAGGGGAATGTCAAAGTATATGAAAACATTGTATACTACCACAGATTCATAGTTTCTCTCTTGTTGCCAAGAGATTCCTAGCTTCTTTCTCGTTCCTTACAGAGTCCCTCTCAAATTGGCAAAGTCCACTTCAACATGGGTTTGAGTTCACATTGATATCAATCTATGCATAATTTTACATTGAGAACATTTTTTAAATTCTTGGACATTATTTCACTTTAATAACTTCTCGGCAATAATTGCAAAAATAATATAAAACATTTCTGAATAGATTTCACCTGGATTCTCCCAAGTTTGCACATTTACTGTATCATTCTTTCTCTCTTGCTATTCCCATGTATGCTTCATTCTGAATCGTTTGAAAGTTACTTGCAGACATAATGTCCCTTCGCTCCTGAATGCTTCAGTGTAGACTTCCTGAAAACAAGGATACAATTATCAAAATCAGGAAAGTAACTATGTCTAATCTACAAACTTTATCCAGTTTTCAGTAATTTTCCTACCAACGTCCTTTATGGTAAGAACGGGGAGGGAAATTTGTTTTTTCCTGGTGCAGGATCCAATCCAAGATTACATGTTGCACTTGATTGTCATGCTTCCTTATTCTCCTTTAATCTGGATCAATTCCTTAGTCTTTTTTCGTCTTTCGTGCCCTTGACATTCTTGAAGATGACAAGTCACTTATTATGTAGTTTGTATCTTCATTTGGGAGCAGATAGTTTTTAATTTACTTACAAACCTGCATCTTCATACCTACTGAAGCTTTCTAAATCTTTCCGAGAAGTACATAAAAATAAACATGGCTAAATGTTTTTAGTCTGTCAACTGCCTGTAAGTCAACTATTTTGAGAATTCGTTGTTTTTTCTTTTTAAAATGCAACAGCTTAAACAGTGATCTTGCCTTTTCTGTAGATCTGGAGGACCAAATCAGAAATGAAATAGATGCGGAGAGTTTTGCTTTGCAAAAGTGATCCAGCAAATAAATACAGATGGAGGAACAGAATTAAAATGTCATCATTTTGCAAGCCCCAATGAATAAATATTGGGGGCAGCAGGGGTTCTGTGGAGAATTCTCACCTTCCATTCAGGAGACCCAGGTTTGATTCCTACTCAGTTCACCTCACACACAGCCAGCACCCATCTGACACTGGAGGTTGACAGGTTCCTATGATGCTGGACAAGTTTCAGGAGGGCTTGCAGACCTAAAAGGACTAGAAAGAAAGACCTGGTAATCTACTTCCAAAATTCAGCCAATGAAACCCCTGTGGATCACATTAGTCTGAGCTACAATCTGTCATCCAATAGATCCATTTTGGAAGAAGTACAGCCAGAGTGTTCCTTAGAGGCCAAGATGGCCAAACTTCATCTCTCATACTTTGGACATATTGTCAGGAGGGACCAGTTGCTGGAGAAGGATATCATGTTTGGTAAGGTGGAGGGTCAGAGGAAAAGAGGAAGACCCCCAACGAGATGGATTGGCCAAGTGGCAGCATCGATGGACTCAGGCATGACAACAATAGTGAGGTTGGCCCAGGATCGATCAATGTTTCATTTTGCTGTGCATAAGGTCGCTATGGGTTGGTACTGACTCGATGGCACCTAACAACAACAACAATCGATCATGAGGATGGCAGTGTTTTGTTCTGTTATACATGGGGTCTCCAGGAGTCAGAGGCGACTTGAGTACAGCTAACAATGACAATGAAGAAATAAATCCAAGCATTGATCATCAATAGTTACTAACAGCACAAAAACAGTCAGATAGTGTGTTCCTCTGGATGGATACACCAAGCACTGCTAAACACCCAACCTGAACTTCTTCAAGTGTCTCTAAAATCACCATTACCCACTAGAAATCTAATTAATGTAAGCCACATGTGTGGTTTCAGGAATTTTAGTAGCCACGTTAAATAGATAAAATTAATTTTAATAACATATTTAACCCAATATATCCAAAATGTTGTCATGTCAACATGTAATCAGTAGTTACTAGGGTAAGTCAAAAAGTGTTGCTGTAAAATCATAGAAATCTTCACTAAGCAAAAATATCCAAATGTGAAGCTATTGTTTCTTGACATCTAGGTCTATATACTTCTGAAGGCGCTATTCCTTCCATCTCTCTAGCCCTTCCTAGGACTCCTGGTGTCACGCTGGACTTCAAATCACAAGGTTGGCAGTTCAAACCCACCAGCTTCTCCTTGGAAACCCTACACAGGGTCACTATGAATCAGAACCAATTCCACAGCAATAAAAAAAAAACACCCCTTCCCAAGGGGTCTTGGTGTGGCTCTGTAGGATAAGCACTGGATTGCTAACTGCAATGTTGGTGGTTCAAATCCTATACAGAGTCACTTTGAGTCGGAACTGACTACAGTACATAGCAACAACAACCCTTCCCCAAAGAATGCAATGCTCTTCCATTAACACCACATGAAACTGACAGTTTGGGCCTCCTGAAAGAACTCAAATTGTGTTCCTTTACACCTATGGAAGCAGTAGCTCAAAAGAGGGAACAAGCCCTTACAGCAAGAATCCTTCCCACCCCCCCCCCCACACACAGAGTAGACAGGGATGGGCAGCTTG
>NW_006408536.1:19058812-19066720 GCF_000296735.1 Chrysochloris asiatica
AAAAAAAAAATTGTGTTCCTTTGAAATGTTCTTTGAGTTCTGAGGAAAAGAAGAAGTATGAAGGGACCAAATCAGGACTTTTGGGTGAATGGGGTAAGGTTTTCAGTGAAATTCTAACAGAACACCTCTTGCTACTCTCAAGAACTGAGCAAGTGGTAAAAAAACTGGACTCTGCGCAACTTTCCTGGTCTTTTTTCCACCACTGCAATTTTCAATTTTTAAATAATTTTTTAATAATACGCTATTATAATTATTCTATGTTCTTTGAGAAAATCTATCAAGATGACCCCTAGGAAGCCCCCCAAAACAGTCACCATAGCCTTATTATGAGCTTGCCTCTCTGCCTTGAACTTAACTGACCCAGAAGATCCCCTTAGAAGTCATTGTTTTGATCAGAGCCTTTTTTCTGAAGGTACCCCAAGGAGACTTAGACAAATGTATTACTGAAAGAACTTGTCTGCAGTTAGCCACTGACCACAGAGACATGTTTCCACGTGAATATGCCCCTGCATGTATGAAGTAGAATCCTAGTAGCAACAGTTTTTTACTTATACTCATATTAATGAGATGATTACATTCCATTTTTGCATGAACTCTTTGAAATCTGGTATGTATTCTATCTAGTCTTATGGCTGGCTGGCTGTGTGCTGTCTAGTTGGTGCCAACTCATAGTGACCCTGCATAGGGGGTCTGGGCTGTATATCTTTATGGGGAGTCCTGGTGTAGCACTGACTGCAAAGCCATTTGAACTTCAAGGTCAGTGGTTCAAGCTCACCAGCTACACCTTGGAAACGCTATACAGGTCCGCTATGGGTTGGAATCGACTCAACAGCACTAACAAGTCTTTATGGGAGCTGTAAATTCTTTATGGAGCGGCTGGTGGACTCAAACTGCTGACCTTGCTGTTAGTAGCCCAATGTGTAAGCCACCACCAGGGCTCCTCTTATAACACATCTCAGTTTCAACTAGGCACATGTCAAGTATTCAACAGACACACGTGGCTAGTGTTCATCATCTTGGCCTCTACAGCTGGAGATAGCCTCCTGGCAGGAAAAGCCCATTGGCAGAAAAAGAGAAGACAAACACGCTGAAACCCCACCATAGTGAAGCCAACAAGCCAAAACCAGACAGTGGGATTCTCTAGGCACAAGTTGATTAAGGAGGAAAAGAGATAGAGTGGGAACTCTAGTTAAAAGCGGCTTTACGATGCATATCTCATCACAATCCTTATATCTTATTTGGATCTTGATTCTAACAAAGTAAAGCAAATGTATGGTGTTTATGACATAACTGAAAATGTAAACACTGAATATTTTGTGATGTTGTGCTTGTTAAGTGCCGTTGAGTCTGTTCTGACTCATAGGTACCCTGTATAAGGTTTCCAAGGAGTGGCTGGTGAGTTTGAACCACTGACCTTGCAGTTAGTAGTCCAGTGCTTATCCTACAGCGCCACATCAGGATTTTATGATTGTAAGTACTTATTATTTACATTTTTTCAGGTGTGATAATAACTTTGCGATTATACTTAAAGAAAAAGAGTCCTAAAATAATAATAATAATAAAGAAAAAGACGTTATTTTTTAAAAGATACATACTGGTGTATTTATGGATGGAATTATACACGGGGCCTTCAAAAAGTTCATGGAAAAATTGAATTTAAAGATAATGGAATTTTTCCACGGACTTTTTGAAGCCACCTCTGGTGGTGTCTGGGATTTACTTTATAACTATAAGGTGTGCCCATCTTTATAACATGTTCCAAAATAGGTCAATCCAGAGAGACAGAAAGCAGCTTGGTGGTTGCCAGGGACTGCAGAAGAAAGGAATGGGGTGTGGGGGTGCTTTTTGGGGTGATGAAAATGTTCTAGAAGTAAATATTGGTGTTAGTTGCACAACACTGTGAATGTACTAATTGCCACAGAATTGTACATTTGAAAATGGTGAAGTTTTATGTTAGGTGAATTTTACCACAATAATAATAATAATAATAAAGTACAGAAATGATACATTTGAAAGGATAAAAACCCCAGGGAGTGGGAGAAGTGTGCGAGATTTGGGATGGAAACATGTGCCTAAATTGCTAATTGTTGAACCTGGGAGGCAAGTGCATGGGGTTTCATTCTATTATTCTCTCTACTTTTGTGTGTCTAAAATTTTCTGTCGTGAAAAACGAAGGCTGTCAACCACTAGGAAAATTTGAATATGAGCCAAATAATCAAGACTTTACAAGAAGTACTGCTTAGGTTTTAAAGTGGGATGGTTGTTTTTTCTGGAGAAGGAAAATCAACCCTTATCATTTTTGGTTTTTAATGTTTACAGTTGAAATCTTGAATTCACATGGAAATATACTCAGACCAAAAAGAAAAAAAGTGGGGAAGGAAGAGTTGGAAACAAGATTTGGAAAATTGTTGAAAGGAGTGCTCTGTGTCAGGCTCTCCACGACGGTTTGTGTTTCCAGTGGTCCATATCACACAAAGTGAAGTATGTCAACTTTTTTTTTTCTTTTGTAGACCTGTGTACTCACTGCAGTATAGAAACCCAGCCCTAGACTTCTGTATATAAGTAGTTTTGTACTTTAACCTTCAAACATACATGTTATTGTTGTTAAGTGCCATCGAGTCGGTTTTGACTCATAGCAACCCAGTGTAGGGTTTTTGAAGAGTGGCTGGTGAGTTCGAACTGCCGATCTTGTGGTTCAAACCGACCTTTTGGTCCATGCTGATCCCACAGCATCACATAGAACACTATTAAGTCATGCCTTTCTCTTTGAAAATAGTGAAAGATCTGACAATTCCCCGAGTTTTATTGTTGTTGTTTTAGAATATCTGGCTGACAATGTCTGCTTGCTCTCTGAACCTGAAGAAACAGAAGTGTATGTTCATTTTTAAAGGGATGTTTATTGCCCATGTGTGCGATAGGGTCACTACAAGTCAGAATCAACTTGACAGGCAGTGAGTTTGGTTGGGATTTTGTTTTTTTCATTATCTTCCTAAGACTCCACTCCTTAACTAAAATGGGAGCCAGAAAAAGGAGCTGTCGTTGTTTGGGGGTTTTTTAAGCTTCCTCTGGGTGAAGATGTGTTTGAAAGCAGTTTTCATACGATTAACCATGCCAACTCGGGAGCTCTGAAGATGATAACACTGAATCTGAGAGAAAGAGAGAGAACGTTGATCACTTCTATAATTATTTACATTTTGGAGCCGGGGTGCTTTACTTACATTGATACCAAAGGCCTTTGTACAAAATGAGACTTTAATCTGAGGCCTTGTGCCACATAACATTGGAGATGTTTTTGAATTTATGAAACTCATTCTCAATGGTTTACCTACCCCAGCTGTTTCCTTTAAGCCAATGAAGACTAAAAACAAAACAAAAAACTCTATATTCTTTCTAGAGCCAGATTCCATCTAGTAGGGCTTGCACAGACTTAGGATCTTTGTCCAAGACATTGTCAGAAAAAATCCCAGGGACTGTTCTCAACAATTGGCTTAACGTGTCTTGCTAGTCAAGACTACGAGAGTTCATCAGATCCACAGCATGGCTATAATCAGAGAGGAGCAAAAACCAGTATTGATGAGAATGTGGGGAAATTGGAACCCTCAGCATGTAAAATGGCAAACCACTTTGGAAAACAGTCTGGAAGTTCCTCAAAATCTCATACATAGTGTGACCATGTTGTTGTTAAGTGCCATAGAATCAGTTCCAACTCACAGCGACCCTGCATAGGGTTTCCGAGGAGCAGCTGGTGAATTTGAATCAGTACTCTTAATCTCCCATGATGAGATCGAATATAATGTAATCACCTCTATGATGAAATCTGCTATGAGCAGCCAACCAATTAAAAGGCAGTTTCTTTGGAGGTATGGCTTGCTTCCAACACGTTAGACACTCAGACAAAGCTTGCTTGCTTTTTGTTGGGTCTGGATCCTACATCTGGCTCCAGGTCTTTGGGCTTGAGCCAGTGGCCTGCCCATCCTGGATGTCGTCAGCAGCCTGTGATCTTACTCCTTGGATTCATTCACTGGTGTAGCCAATAGACTGCTGTCTGATCAGCCAATCTTGAGTTCATCAGCCCCCGCAGCTACTTGAGTCAGGAGAAGCCTCCAACGTATCTGATCCATGAACTTAGAACCTGCCAGCCATTTCCTTGATATAAACCTCTCTGTATATAAACATATATAAGCTTCACTGGTTTTGCTTCTCTAAAGAACCCAGCTGAAAACAAGCCATAAAGTGGAAGCAACCCAAATGTCCACCAATTGATGAATGAATACATAAAAGGTGGTATATCCATATAATGGAATATTGCTGAGCCATAAGAAAGGCTGATACAGTGTGGCAAGACCTGGGGACTAGTGACATAGCCACAGAGGACTAGAGTGGAGAGTGAAGCGTCCAGCTAATAAGAAGAGAGGGCATATGCATAAGAACACCCACACTCACAGATAATACCCACTTGACCTGGCTTCAATGACTGGATGATTAGAGCTCAACTAGAAGAAGAAAGAAGAGGGAAAAAAAGAGTAATCTGATACAATTTTATAACGTTGACCTACACCTATGGATGCAGTAGCTCAAAAGAGGGAACAGAATTGTGTTAGCAGCTGCTGCGCCGCCTCTAGCTCATGGAGCTCCAGCTGAAGGAGAAGGGGGGTCTTTATACCATGGCTCCTACAAAGAAGACTGCCTGCAAATCAACCCGTGGGAAAGCACCCAGGAAGCAACTGGCTACCAAAGCCGCTCGTAAGAGTGCGCCCTCTACTGGAGGGGTGAAGAAAACCTCATCGTTACAGGCCTGGTACTGTGGCACTTCATGAAATTAGACGTTATCAGAAGTCCACCGAACTTCTGATTCATAATCTCCCCTTCCAGCGTCTGGTACGAAAAATAGCTCAGGACTTCAAAACAGATCTGCGTTTCCAGAGTGCAGCTATTGGTGCACTGCAAGAAGCACGTGAGGCCTAGCTGGTTAGCCTTTTTGAAGACACTAAACTGTGTGCTATCCATGCCAAACGTGTAACAATTATGTCAAAAGACATCCAACTAGCACGTCGCATACGTGGAGAACGTGCTTAAGAATCCACGGTAATGGGAAACATTTCATTCTTTAAAAAAAAAATCCTCTTCTTCCTGTTATTGGTAGTTCGGAACATTAGATTTCCCCCCACACACACCCCAATGGGGTCAAAAGGTACCTAAGTATATGGTTGCGAATGGAAAAATAGGGGACAGAAATCAGGAATTGGCAGTTTTTCATTTCCGTTTGTGTGAATTTTTAATACAAATGCGGGGATATAAAGCATTAATGCAAGTCAAAATGTTTCAGTGAACAAGTTTCAGCAGTTCAACTTTATAACAATTACAAATAAACCTGTTACAATTTTCTGGACAATGCCAGCATTTGGATTTTTTTAAAAACAAGTAAATTTCTTATTGATGGCAACTAAATGGTGTTTGTAGCATTTTTATCATACAGTAGATTCCATCCATCCATTCACTATGCTTTTCTAACTGAGTTGTCCGACTTGCAAGTACATGTTTTTAATGTTGTCTGTCTTCTGTGCTGTTCCTATAAGTTTGCTATTAAAATGCATTAAACTATATAAAAAAAAGAGAGAGAGAGAGGGAACAAATCTTTACAGCAAGGATCATTCCCACCCCCTCCACACACAGAGTAGACAGGGATGGGCAACTTGGACATTGGCTACCCAAAAAGGGGGGGGGGGGGCTAGAAAGGCAAAAAGTGACTGGCTTACAAGCATCAAGAGGAAACCTAGATCCAGAGGGGGTGGAAAATCTCCACTGAGTAGTATCCAATCTGTCTAGGCGGGGCTGATGAAATGAAATGCAGATAGGTCTCTTGTGATACAATAGTGAATAATTGTTATCAGGACTCTGATTGTGAGGGTTGCACATGTAAAGGTAGACATTTTGTAGCAAGGAGGGGAATGATTAAGTTTTCCGTCTAGGAGCGGAGGTCCCTGGGACCATGAAGGGAGAAGAGCGGAGAGCGGGACCCTACCCAGAGAAGCAGTGATGCCTGAGATGGAGGCAGAGACAATGACATGGAGAGATGGAGCAGCTGGGGATTTTAGATCCAGAGAGGGAGAGGGGCTGTGTGCTGACAACCGGGGGGCAGGCTTGTAGTGTATACCCTTGGTTGGTTGATGATGCATGGAGGGGATTGTATCCATGGCAATGAAACGAAATACGATAGGATGAATGGAAAACTAATGTTCTCCCATGTAAACTATCACATAATTCACAATAGAACATTTAAAAAAAAAAAGAAAAGAAAGGCTGATACATACTACAACATGGATGAAACTTGAAAACATAATGTCACATGAAAGAAGCCATTGTGGTACAACAATGAAACGATCAGGTGTTCACCAAAAGACTGGCAGTTCCAGCTCACTCAGTGCCTACTGGAAAGAAAGACCTGATGATCTATTTTCATATAAATTCTAGCCCAGAAACCCTATGGGATAGGTCTACACTCTCACATGGGGTCGATATGAGTTTGAATCAGCTTGATGGCATACAACAAGTAAAAGAAACAAGACACAAAGGACCACATAGTATCTGATTCCATTGATATGAAATGTCCAGATCCATTGAGACCAGAAGTGGATTAGCAGTTGTCAACATCAAAGGTTGTCATCGTCTGGAAGAAGAGTCCTGGTGTGGTGCTGTAGGATAAGTAAGCACTCGACCGCAAGGTTGGTTTGATCCGCAAGGTCAGTGGTTCAAACTCACCAACTGCTCCTTGGAAACCCTATACGGGTCACTATGGTTGGAACCAACCCGACAGCACTTAATAACAACAACAACATCATCTAGAGGAGAGTGGAATGAGAATATGGTTTCTTTGGGATGATGTAAAGGTCATGGAATGAGATGGTGGTGATGGTTGCACACGACTTTGTGAATATACTAAAAACTACGGACTTGTACACATTAAATGGGTGAATTTGATAATATGTGAGTTATGTCTCAATAAAAAAAAAATTGTTTATACATGACCTGTGACTACCACATTCTTATTATTTCCTTGTAAAAGCAAACCAAGAACAATGTAGTGGGTACAATTATAATCTGGTTCCTCTCTTTTGCCTAAATCATGCTTGGAATGTGACTCTCCAGATTGCACCAGTCTAGACCAACTCAACTAGGCCCCACTTCAAACTGGGCGCCACCATCTCCTGCCACTTCATTACATTGTTCAGATGCCATTACCACCTTGGACCCTTTCCATCAGCCGCAAACATGGGAACTCGGCAGTGAGAGGGGTGCAGCTGAGCCTTCACAGATGGTGCCCTTTCGGAAGTTTGCCTCGCCCTGCTTCTGTCTTATGCTGGAACTGGGGCTCCAACACAATTCCCCGGCTCTGGAGAGCAGGACCACAGGAGGCAGTTCCATCGGAATGCCCAGTTATGGATGGTAGTTCTGCAGTCTTTTTCAGCTTTTTGATAGTGATTTATTTTTCCCACTTTGCAGCAGGAAAACAATTTAATAACTCAGTTGCGCCTCATTTGACCTAGTGGATATGTTTCAGATAGATCGGATTAAGAATCCATAAAAATTGAATGAATTCAGGACATGCTTAAAAAATAAATCTTATTCTGAATCATTTTATTAAATAACTCATTACTCCAATTTCCTTGTTGGCTTGTCCTTTATTTGCATAAACCCTGTACAGGGTCGCTATGAGTTCAAACCGACTCCAAGGCACATAGCCACCACCACCACCAGTTGACTTAAGCGACTCGACGGCACTTAACAACAACAGTTGACTTAATGAAGTCCTGGTGTGGTGCGCCACAGGATAAGCACTCAACCCCAAGGTTGGTTTGAACCACAAGGTTGGAGGTTCAAACTCACCAGTTGCTCCTAGGAAACCCTATA
>NW_006408536.1:19066965-19068210 GCF_000296735.1 Chrysochloris asiatica
CTCAGAAATGCCATATAGGGTCGCTATGAGTCAGAACCGACTTGATGGCATTTAACAACAGCAGAAGTTGACTTACAGTAGTATGGTGGCTCTGTGAGATAAGCACTGGACTACAAATCACAAGGTTGGCAGTTTGAGCCCACCAGCTGCTCCGTGGGAGAAAGATGAAGCTTTCTGCTCCTATAAAGATTGACAGCCTCAGAAACCCTATACGGCGTTGCTATGAGTCAGAACTGACTCCACAGCACTTAACAACAACGACAGTTGACCTAAAGGAACCCTGGTGTAGTGCTATAGGACTTCTAACCTCAAGGCCAGCATTTCAACTCCACCAGATTTACAGCCTCGGAAACCCTATACAGGGCCGCTATGAGTAGGAACCAATTTGACGGCACTTAACAACAACAACAAGTTGACTTAAAAGGAGCCCTAGTGGCACAATTGCTAAGTGCTTAGCTGCTAAAGATGGGTGGTTTGAACCGACCCAGTGGCTCAACAGGAGAAAGATTTGGCGATTGGCTTCCGTAAAGATTACAGACAAGAAAACCCTTTGGCACCTCTGAGGCAGTTCTACTCTGGTACCTGGAGTCAAACTGTCTATTCGTCAGCATTTGTCTTTAACAACACACAACGGTTGACTTGAAACATGCTAAAATTGGTACTATAAAGAGTCTGTATTACAGATACATCTAAACACATCTGAGTATTTATTGGTATCGGTGTGGCACTGTGGGTTAATGTGACAGACTGCAAAGCCATTTGAACTGCAGGATCGACAGTTCAAGCTCACCAGCTGCTCCTCAGAAACCCTATACAGGGTTGGTATGGGTCGGAATCCACTCGACGGCACTTAACAGCAACAACAATGTTTCAGCAAAAAAGAGCTTCCTGAACCCAGAAAATGATTAGGTTCAGCGCTTAAAAAGTCAAGTTAATTGAACATTTTCTTTCTAACAAGATACAAAACCACACACCCCAAAATTACTAAGTAAGGCTAACTCTTAGGTGGGTTGTATTTGTTTTCCTTTCCTTTAAAAAAACTCTAAGTGAAAATTCTGGCTCAAATAATGAGGGAGGTCGAGCCACAACACGAGAAGATATATGCACACCAATGTTCATAGCAGCACTATTTACAATAGTAAAAGGATGGAGACAGTCAAAGTGCCCATCAACTGAAGAATGGATAAACAAATTGTGGTATATACACACAATGGAATATTATGCTACCTTGAAGAATAACAAGGA
>NW_006408536.1:19070124-19086626 GCF_000296735.1 Chrysochloris asiatica
TTCCCAACCAACCTGTGGTCTGTTGATATTTTGACAAATCAGACTGTTGATGCTAATCGTCCTCCCTCGTACTATCAAGGTATTCCTGTCCCCAGCCTCCTCTTTGGCCACCATCCAACCATTATCCTCCTAGAAGTGCTGACTGAGTGTGGTCCTCTCACCACTGGTGATGCCTAGAATCCCCAAAAGATAGCCACAAAGAGGTTAGGCGTCTCTGAAGAAAAAGAGAACAATTGTATCCATATGCATGCAATAGAGTTGAAATGTAAGATGAATTATTGTTTTAACTGAAACTTCATCAGATCTTCAATTATCATCACAATCCTAAAGTTGGTCCATTCATCCTAGAACCTTGACCAGTAATTCCTTTCAGGTAACATTCAGTGACCAGTTGCCATTGAGGCAACACGGATTCATGATGACCTCATATGAGTCAGAGTAAAACTGTGTTCCATAGGGTTTCAATGATGGATTTTTCATACATAGATTGCTGGGCTTATCATCCCAGGCACCTCTGGATGAATTTAAACCTCAAACCTTTCGGCTAGCAGTGCGGTATGCACCTCCCAGGAACTCCACCCAGATACTCCAACCTTCAGCTACTAGAATACATTTATTTCCACTGGCAAATTTTTAGGTCCTTTTCACATTATTACTTACATATGTCCAATTTGCCTATTTCATTGTGCCTTCTGTGTGTCATTATAGTCCCAATCTGTTAAACTGGATCAGCAGTCCAATGAAGTATAAAAGTCATTCAAAAAAAGTGGTATTAATACTGCAGCACAGAATGACGTCATAAAATGCACATAGTGCCTGAGATGTTGGTGTGACCAGAAAGAATGACTCTGCATTGCTGGGACTAGAGAATCTATAAGAGTGATGGGGGAAAAAAAAGAGGAATGAAAAATATAATTATAAGAAACTTAGACTTTATTTGTCTCTAAGACCCCTGTGTTTTGTCTGTTATGAAACTGTCAAATGGTGGCAGGAAGCTACTGACACTACTGAATCCTTTTCAAACAAAACACAATGACCTCTACAGTGAACCAACTAAGGTTTTCCAAAATAAGCTAAAAATTGTGCTTTCCTGGATGCTAAAGGTTCAAGTTGTACTACTGCCAAGAAGTACATAAAACCACTCACAACATTAATATAAATGGAAGGCGACACCAGAGATGGAGGCAGAGATGGGGACATGGAGAGAGGGAGCAGCTGAGGACTCTAGATTCATGGAAAGAGAAGGACTGAGAGCTGGCAGCCAGGAGGCAGGCTTGCAGAATGTGCCCTTTGGTGGTTCAAATCATTATATACGCCTGAGTGCTTAAAAAAAAAAAAAGTTAAAATGAATAGAGAAACACTGTAAACTGATGGTACATGGAGGAGATTATAATCATTGTAATGAAACAAAGTACATGATTTATTGAATGTAAAACTGATGATCTGCTCTGTAAACTGTCACTCAATTCACAATAAAAACATTAAAATAGATAGATAGATAGATAGATAGATAGATAGATAGATAGATAGATAGATAGACAGACAGACAGACAGACAGACAGACAGATAGATAGATAGATAGATAGATAGATAGATAGATAGATAGATAGATAGATAGAAAAAAAAATGGAAGGAAAATGGACTGGCCCGGTAGCAGAATTCTCTTGTCTCAGATGGCAGAGTTATACATCACCTACTATCAGTAACATTCAGTATGTTGTTGTTATTATTATTATGTGCCGTTGAGTCAATTCCAACCCATAGTGACCCCGCATAGGGTTTCTGAGGAGCGACTAGTGAACTTGAACCGCTGACCTTTCAAATCAAACTGGCCTTGCAGTCCAGCGCATTAACCCACAGCTCCACAGTTGGTGTGAACAAATATTTTACATCACAGTTGCAATATATTTGCTCTTGGCATATGTGATGAGCAAACATGAGTGAGAAGTGTTTAATGTTTTCTTTTGTTGATGTCTGAACATCCATATTATAAAAGTGACTTTTTATTTAAGTAAATATTATGGTGGGAACCAGTACTGGGGTAGCACCTGCTATGCAAGCAGCAATGCAAGGGCTTCACTGGGTCAGTCAGATTGGTGACAAGAGACAGAAAAAGAACTAAAAATGTCTTAAGCCAGAGAGCATTTACTGGCTCACGCAACTTAATTCAGACATATAAGCAATATCATTGGTGGTGGTGGTGGTGGTTCCAACCCATAGCAACCCTGTATAGGGTTTCCGAGGCTGCAAATCTTTACGGGAGCAGAAAGCTCCATCTTTCTACCGCAAAACAGCTGGTAGTTTTGAACTACTGACCTTGAGCATCCCAACCTGTAACCACGTTACCAGACTTCCAAAGCCATATCATTATAATTTGTTTTGTTTCCATCTCTCCTTTCTGCTATGCTTCATTTCCAACCTCCCCTGAAAATAGATCTCTCAACTGCTCCAATTTCATATGCTCTCAAGTCCAATAAGCCACTCTTCCAATATAGTCCCAATGTCTACTTGAATCTCATTGACTCTGAGTCATGTGCCCATCCATCAACCAGTTGCTGTGGCCAAGGAAATGCAATACTTTGATTGGCCATGCTTCAGTCACCATACAGCCCTTGAACTGGGGCTGGACTAACTCTCCCCAAACCCCCATCTAAGAGGTGAGACAGGCTAGTCTTCCAAACTAAAACCAGACAAACGTACCAAGAAAGGTTGAGTGGATGCTGGGGGAATGTGATCATAACAACTGAAGTGTGTAAATTAAATGACAGTTTTTTAACATGCCCTTATTCACTCAGCACAGTTGGATGTCAACACTATGCATCTTGATTCAGTGTGGAAGTAATCTGACTAACTTGCCATCATTCTGTGTGTGATTGCTCACGAGCCTATGAAAAGTAATAGGTAGCATAGCATGTCTAAGATGACTTTTGCCCCCAGGAGTGCATTAACTATCGAGAAAAAGATCTTCAGGTAAGGATAACACAATGCCAGTAAAGGCCATTTCTGCATATTCTACTGCTTGCTGCTTTCAAAAGAGCATTGGGGGGGGGGGCGGAACGGGCAGAGCATTTACTGCACTGGACAGTCCAAACTTACAACTTGAGGTACAAACTCAGGTGATTTCTCATGTTTAGCATCAGATGTTACACTTTTTAAAGAAGAACATACTGAGAGCCAAAGGGTTCAGTCACCAGGAATTTGACCCTCTCTCAACCTGTGATGAGTTTCTTCATTTGCTGGAGAAAGAAATAACTGCTATATTCTTGGGCATATTTTAAAACTATGTCCAGTTGTAGCTAAACAAGACAGACTGGCCTCATGCATATATATCTTTTTGATATATGTCCATAGACAAGCTATGGACAACATTGCAAAGTATGAGTATTCCGTAACACTTAATCGTGCTCATGAGGAACCAAGAGGCAGTTGTGCAAACAGAAAAAGGGAACAACGAATGGTTTAAAATTAGGAAAAGTGTACAACAGGGTTGTATTCTTTCACCATACTTATTCAATCTATATACTGAGCAAATAATCTGAGAAGCTGGATTATTAAGAAAAACATGGCATCAGGATTGGAAAAAGACTCATTAACAATCTGTGATATGCAGATGATACAACCTTGCTTGCTGAAAGTGAAGAGGACTTAAAATACTAACTGATGAAGATCAAGTATCACAGCCTTCAGTATGGGTTGCAATGTAAAGAAAACAAAAATCCTCGCCACTGAACTAATAAATAACATCACTATCAATGGAGAGAAGATTGAAGTTGTCAAAGATTTCATTTGCTGGGATCAACCATCAACACTCATGGAAGCAGCAGTCAAGAAATCAAATGACACATTACATTAAGCAAGTCTGCTACACAAGACTTCTTTAAAGTATTGAAGAGCAAAGTTTGAGGACTAAGGTGTGCCTGACCCAAGCCATGGTATTTTCAACAACAAATCAAAATATCCTCTCTGTGTGTCATTTCAGTGGGCAGACAGGGCAATAGCCCGAAGGTGGATCGGAGCTACAGATGATTTTTTTTTTTAAGTTTTTATTGTGAACTGAATGGTAGTTTACATAGGAGAACATCGGTTTTACACTCATCGTTTAATTGCAATGATTACAATCTCCTCTGTGCATCATCCTTCAACAGTATTTTTGCTTCTGTTCTCTCTATTGTTTTGTGGTTTTTTAAGGAGCACAGTACTCATAGATGATCCTCTTTATATTTGGTGAGCCCCTCTGTTATTTAGGTGATTTCAGGGGCTACTTTTGGTTCAAGGTTTAAAGAGTCTCTCATGGCAACAGTCTCAGGGAATCCTCTAATGTCAACTGGTCCAATACGTGTTGAGTTTTGTTTTGTTTTTTTTAAATCGAGGTTATCTTCCACATTTTTCTCCCATTCTATCTGGGACCATGTATTCTGTCCTAGTCAGACAGTAGGTAGTAGTAGCCAGGCACCTCTGGTTCTTCTGGTATTTGGGCAAATGTGTAGACAGTTACTCTTGTAGACTAAGTCATTTCTTCTCTGAGTTGCCTTCTTTCTCTTTTGCTCTGGATGAGTGGGAACCAATAGTCGTATCTCTGATGGCCCCTCAAATGCTCTTAAGGCCCCAGTCACTACTCACCAGATTAAGACACAGAGCCTAAACTCCCTGGCAATTGACTGAGCTGTCCCACAAACAAGACTAGGATCCTAAGTTTTTAAACCCAGAAAACCAATCTGTCAAGGAATTTTTAAATACACATACTCACAAGGAAACAGAAAGGCATAGAAAAGATGTGATAAAGTCAACAGAATTTTGAATGCTGAGAAGTGAATGGCCAAGTGGTAAATGACATAATGAAGCAGAAAAAGCTAACTGTCTACAAGGTTGGATGCCAATCAGAAGCAAGATGAGTCATGTTACAGAATCCCAAAAAGGTTCAGGAATTACGGGGGGAAGGCCCTCTGAGGGTTGAATACAGGAAGGCCCAAAACAGGAGAATTGGTGACGATTATTTTCAAGGAAGTGCTGGATTCAGAGGGTCATCCTCCCACCACACATTCCCAAATACAGAATGAATGTGTATTAAAAATGTACTTAGTTCATTAATGAAGAAATCTGTATGATATAAAAGCTGGTTCCAAGAGCATTTGAGAAACCGGAGTGTATGTATTCAAGTAAGAAACAGATGCTGAAACAAGTTTGTTAAATTAGAGACGAAACTATCTTTATATCTGATAGGACAATAAACCCATGACCTTTGTGGCTCTTTTCTACTAGGTATCTCTATTGGACAAAAATTTAAAAGTTCAACTAATGGAGCTCTGATAGTGTAGTGGTTACGAATCGGGCTGTGAATCTTAAGGTCAGCAGTTCGAAACTACCAGCTGTTCCATGGGAGGAAGATGAGGCGCTCTGCTCCCGTAAAGATTTATAGCCTCTGAAACCCTGTACAGGGTCGCTATGAGTCGGTTCCAACTCCATGGCACATAACCACCAATGGATCAGCCTGCACGATCCTGACACCAACCAGCTACCACTCTGACTGAGTTCACAATAGAAGGTCCTGGAAAGAGTGGAGAAAAATGTGAGACAAGACTCAAAATCATAAAATTCCTGGTCAGATCAGGACTGGTGAACCCCCAGAGGCTATGGATTTTAGACACCCTTCAAGTCTGGATCTGAACTCACTCCCATGACTCACCTTTCAGTCAAATGGCAGACAATCCTCTAAGGTGACCAGCAACACCAAAGAAGTACATACTCCTTAAAATTAGCAACCAAATGAGATCAAAAGGGCAACATAGGCCCAGCAATAAAGCTCAGAAGGCAGCAAGGGATAGGAAAGGACAAATGGCAAGGATCAATCCGGACAGGAAGCGGGAAGCGAAGCGTGCTGTGGTTGCATTGTGAGGACTGTATTCAATGTCACGAAACAATGTACATGAAGTGTTTAATGCAAAATCAATGTGCTCTGTAAACTTTCACCCAAATCACAATTGCACTACCTGGACAGAGCCTGATTAGCATCTCAGCAAGTTGGAATATCTCGAACATATTATGGGATGTCTAGTTTAAGATAGTTTTGATCCAGGAGCTCAATTTGGATTGAGTAAAGATCCTGCTGTAAAAACCTGTAGTGACCCGACAGGGCTGAATAGAGTTTCATAGGGTTTCCAAGGCTGTAAATCTTTACAGAGTAGACAGTCACATATTTCTACTACTGAGGGGGATGGTGGGTTTGAACCACTGACTTTTCAATTAGCATCCAATGCTTGACCCACTGCACTACTGAGGCTTCTCTAAGGATTTCGTATTGATGGGCAAAGTGAGGTGAGGGCTTCAAGCAAGTCTTCCAGAGCAAACAGTTGTTTCATGCTATCTCTTACAATGTTGATAATCCTTTAAATCAAGAAGTTCCTGAAGAGAACAATAATTATTATTTGCAAATTTTATCTGCATTTCCTGGGGTAGTACAACATTGGTGAGGAAGACATTGGAATAGAAAACCCAGGTTAATATGGATCACTTGAGAGAGTGGGTGGTTTTCATTCTCAACCACAACCGCTGAGCCTATTTTGGTGATCAGAAGCTAGTCGTTGGCTTTCTCTTTAGTATTCCTGCTGCAATCATCTTAATCTCAAAACAACCGACACTCCAGCCTCACAGTGGAAAGGTTGAGTTCTAGAAAGCACCCCCACAAAAACACATTAATGTATCTATGCCATCTCTCTCTACTGGATCTTGCCTCATGAATATGTTCAAGTCTTTGGAATTGAAAAAAGAAAAACACAGTCTCTTCAGGTAGCCAGTGGCACACGTTCTTCATTTCCTGATTCGTGCTGTGTTTGCCTTCTCTTCCTGCTTACACCCTGCTCCTGAAGGCTGGTGGATATGCAAATACCGCTTACAGAATTGCATTGATAAAGCAGAGCAAAAAACCCAAGCCAAAGAGCGTTGTGCCTTGATTCTGACTCAGAGAGCCCCCACTGCCCCCTAGGACAGAGTAGAACTGCCTCATAGGGTTTCCAAGGCTGTAAATCACTGTGGAAGCAGATGGCCTCATCCTTCTCCCTCTGAGCAGCTGGTAAATTCAACTTTAACTGCAGTGCCACCAGGGCTATTGAATAAGAACAGAACGTGAACAAACAATAACAATCGCTGCCAAGCTTTTTGAAATAAGGGCTCACAGTTGTTAGAAATGAACCCTGATGTCACAAACAGACACTCGGTGAAACCAAAAGTATCTCAGCAAGGCAAATTTTTACTTCTGCAGAAGGGTGCGTAGCTACACATGAACAGGCTAACAAGCACACCTGGTGGGCAGTCTGCTTGCCTTTATCCCTCACACAAGGCTGGGTCTCGTCCTATTGGTTAGGATTTTGACCTCACAGTCTTGTCTTTACCCAAGTGGCTAATTCGACTTGGGCTTGGGGTGGGGGGGTGTTGGGACTTGAGAAAGTTTGGAATGTCTTTGTTCCAGGAGGTGACAGCGCACCTAGAACTGGTATGAGGGCAAGAATAGGGGAGTTTCTCTAAATAGCCTCAAAAGAGAAAGGGGCTAAAAGCCAGTTTATTCTACTTCTATGCCAACCCTATTTTACATCCTTTGAAGGGAAGACATTTGACTTTTTCTCACACGGTCACTGTTACTATTCTCCTCTATCCCTTGCCATCGGGCTTTTGTCTCCTCCATTCCACTGCTTTGACTAAAAGCATGAATAACCTCCGTGTCATACGGTCAGTCACTGGGCTAACTTCAGTGATCTCTTTTGATTCTTTATCTTGCCTGGTCTGCCTGCGCACACTGAGATTTCAAATTGAGAAGGGACTAGAAGAGAATGAGAGACACAGCGTCATGGAAGTCTTGGCAACATTTTCTGTCTATATTACTGTCTACCATGCGTAGTGGTTACGAATCGGGCTGCGAACCTTAAGGTCAGCGGTTCGAAACTACCAGCTGCTCCGCGGGAGAAAGATGAGGCTTTCTACTCCCGTAAAGATTTACACCCTCGGAAACCCTATACAGGGTCGCTATGGGTCGGAACCGACTCGATGGCACATAACAACAACAACAACCATTCAACTAGTCTTTGGCATGGATTGCAAATACAAGCAGAGGCCTGCCCTCCTCAAACCCTAACCCAATGCTGTGGAGTTGAGTCTGACTCATGCCCATCCCATAGGACAGAGTAAAACTTCCCCACAAGGTTTCCAAGGCTGTCTGTCGATCTTTGCGGGAGCAGACAGCCTGTGACTTAGTGAATTATCTAATGTCTCTTCTAGCCATAATGTATGGTGGTGGTGGTGTGCCATGGAATCGATTCTGACTCACAGAGACTGACCCTGCATAGGGTTTCCGAGGCTGTAAATCTTTACAGGAGCCTCATCATTCTCCCACGGAACAGCTGGTAGTTGAAAACTGTTGACCTTGAGGTTAGCAGCCTGGCTCCTAACCACTGTGCTACCAGAGCTCCTTGCCATATTGTATATAACTCCCTTCAAACAATGTTTCTGCCCTGCTGGGTCTGGTAAGAGAAGGTAGGAGAAGATCCTGGTGGGATGGCAGGATTCAGCTGTGGATGTTAGCAGAGTTCATTGTAATTTTATTCCCAAGCATGGGAATAAAATGAGCCATCTCAGAAGCCTGAAGAGGGGGTCTCACTACCATCAAAGAAGAAGAGTCAGGAGTGGACCCTGATATCCCTGCACACTGAGAGCCTCCTTGACTCAAGGGCAGAACACGGTGACCCTGGAGGAGGGGCAGAGGAGCAACAGCAGCAGAACCAAGAGCCAGAGCATGATTTCCCAGGCCACAGAGCAAGGACAGCTGAGTGACCTGGCACAGGAAGTTTGCTTGTAGAGGAGGAATGTCCCCAGGCACTTAAGTGGAGGAGCTAGGTTTGCTGACCCACCAAACTAGAGGCTTCAGGCTGAGGCTTATGGTGGAGTAGTGTGCCCTATGAGCACTTATCAGCAGCTGACTCGAACAACTGTGCCCTGAGCAGTTCTGATCCTGTATTGTAACCTGCTAATCTCAAGGTCTGCAGTTCGAAACTACCAGCTGTTCCGTGGGAGAAAGATGAGGCTCTTTGCTTCCATAAAGATTTACAGCCTCAGAAACGCTGTACAGGGTCGCTATAAGCCAGAACCGACTCCACAGCACATGACCACAACAACAGTTGTAACCTGCTAACTTCCCTAATAGACCTCATAACTATGAATATTGTACCTGAGTTCTGTGTGGTCATTGCAATGAATTATCAAAGCCAGTTGAATAAGAGGGCTGTAGGAGAAATGGTTGATGCCACAAACTTTTGCACAGCATCATCTTTCTTCCTCTGAGGACCAGGTGGGTTTGAACTGCCAACTTTGTGGATAGCAGCCTAATGCTCAACCCATTGCATCATCAGGACACAAACCTTAGGATGACAGATGTATTGCTTGTTGTTTATTTATTTCAATGACCTCATATGCATGTGACAGTTGGACATTGAATAAAGAAGACCGTAGAAAAATTGATGCATTTGAGTTATGGTGTTAGAGGAGAATATTGATAGTACCATGGACTGCCAGAAGAACAAGGAAATCTGTGTTGGAAGAAGGACAGCCAGCATGCTCCTTAGAAGCCAAGATGGCCAGACTTCGTCTCTCATACTTCGAACATATTATCAGGAGGGACCAGTCCTTGTAGAAGGACATCATATTTAGTAAAGTGGAGGGTTGGATAAAACAGAGCAAGATCCCCAATGAGATGGACTGGCACAGTGGCAACAGCAGTGGGCTCAAACGTAGCAACGATTGTGCGGTTGGCACAGGACGAGGCAGTGTTTTGTTCTGTTGTGCATAAGGTTGCTGTGAGTCAGAACCAACTCGATAGCACTTAAAAATAACACCAAATTACAAGAAACATATACTACTAGAATCAGGCTTCAAGTTGTATTCAGGATGTTCTAGGTGTGTCTTTTCTCCCAGCCTTCATTTCTATACTGCCATACATATCTGCCCCCATGACTGTCAAAGTCCCCAAAGAGACCACAGGTGTCACCTCTTGACCACACAAAGTTGCATTTAGTAAACTTTTTGAGCAAGTTCCACCTCCACAAAGTCTCAGTAGGGATTCAAAAGAAGGAAGTCAGGAACGATACTTCTAGAACTTTGAAGGCTGGGCCCTGAAAGTTCTAAGGTGCTCTGGGCAGGGCATGAACTTGTGTCAGACTCTGTCAACCGTACAAGTTGCTGACCCTTGGAAGACATGGGTATGAGCAAGTGGATGTTAAAACAATTTGAACTTAAGCAGCTTTTGTTGCAAGTTTAGACTTGCCTTTCTGGGACCAACAGGAATGTCATCCACTATAGGAAATGATGCTATTTCTAGTGCTTTAGTATGACATTGAAAGGACATGCAGCCACCATGTTGTCTGTCTAAGGGTCTTCATTAGATAGCAATGTCATAACAGAAATACCATGAGGGGGTGACAAATGTTGTATTAGAGCTTAAATTTGAAGCACTTGGATTGCTAAAGGCTTCTGTTTACAATGAAAGTTTTAACTCCATTTTCAGTCTTGATATCAATTCAGGTTCCATTGGAGTTCTTTCTGACCATGAACCAGAAATGTGGCAGCAGAAACTTTGCCCTCAGGAAGGCTATGTTTGAAAGTTGATTACAACCCCCAGGTCAGAGAAAAAGAGGAAGGCCCTCAATTAGATGGAGAAACACAGTGGCAGCAACACTGGAGGTAAGCATAACAATTGTGTGGGTGGCGCTGGACCGGGGCAGTGTTTTCTTCTGTTGTGCATAGGGTTGCTGTGAGTTAGAACCAACACCAAGGCAACTAACAACAACAACAACAATAACGGCCAGCCCAGAAAAAATGCCCCAGTGGTGTTGTAGAATAGGCACTGGTCTGCTAACTCCAACTTGGTAGTTCAAACCCATCAGGTCTATCCAGGGAGAAAGATGAGGTTTTCTGCTCCTGTAAGTATTCGAAGGAATCTATAGGGCCTCTATGAGTTTAAATCGACTCTATAGAAATGTGTTATTTGGTGGGGGGTTTGGTTTATTTGGGAAGGGTAGCCAGCCCAGGAGAAGCTCTGGTGGTGCCGTGGGTTAAGTGTTGGCCACCAGTTCAAAGCCACAATTCACTCTGAGTGAGAAGGAGGAGGCTGTCTGCTCCTGTGATGATGAACAGCCTTAGAAACCCTAGGGAGTGGGTCTACTCTGTTCTATAGGGTCGCTGTGAGTACGAATCAATCCGATTCAGTGGCACTGGGTTTGGTTTTGGCTTAGCCAGCCCAAGGGAGGGCAATCTTGCCATCAGGGGACTTGCCTGGACATGTACTTGAGTGGACGTTGGGGTACCACGGATGCATGGTCATGAGTATTCATTAGCTAGGTTTGGAGGGTCCTAGGCCCAAACCTGCAAGCATTTCTAATCTGCAATTGTGTACAACTCCCATTATGGTCCTTATCCCACTTCCCCCATCCTGCCTGTAACACTGATGAATTCATCTGTCGCCAACCATGCTTTGTGACAATTTCCTTTGTTTTCTAGGTTCTATAATTATGCCAAGTGGCTGTGAACTCTTTGGGCATCATTATGGCCTGATGCTAATGGCCTCCTTCATCAAGATGTGGTTAGTCCTTGTCTTGTCTTTCTCCAGTTTAAGATTAATAAGGGAGTCTCCATAAAAGAGATTAGAATTTTGGGATCATTTTTCCCCTAGAACAACTTTCAAGAACAAAAATGCATTTTCTCACAGCTCAAGAGGCTAAACATCCATATCAAAATCTCAGTCTTGTTTAACTCAAGTTGCAGGCCAGTCAAATCCAACATAGGAAGAGACTACCAGGGACATGAATTTGGGGAGGTGTGGTTTCACTGGGGCCATCTTTGGTAGGGAGCTACAACTGTCTGTACATTATACTGCCATGAAAAAGTTTACTAAAAGCCCTGTCATTTAGGGAGGTTTTGGGCTAAAATAAATTGGAGACAGAAAGTGTGCTGAGGAGGCAGAACATCAGTGAGGAGGTCCTCGGTCTTCTTGTGGACACCACCTGTGCTCACACCACGTGGTTGAGTTGAAAAGTAGAGATTTGGAAGTAACACTGCTCATGGTGTTAGGGTAAGGGGACAGGAGGCCAAAAGATCAATGGGACCATGAAACTTCCAAATACAAAGGACGGGGTGGGGCAGGATATAAACAAGATAGGGAAACTATCTCCAGATCAGGAAAATCTCTCCTTGTGTGTCTGGAACCCAGTGGGGTTTGTTAATCCTCCCTCCCAAGTCAGCTACCCAGCAGCTACTTCAGTTATTTCAAGATACCCACTAACTTCCCCCTTAACCAGGTTTGGATGCAGATGCAAAACATCACCAGCATGGCTCCACCAGGGCAGACGTGGTTCTCAAACCGGGATCCTGACAGAAGGGCACAGTTGTGTCATGGACACAAATTCATGGACAGTTGTGTCAAGTACCTGATATCTGCATAACAGAATCCATCTTGAAACCTTTGACTTCATCATGGACACCAGATGCCTGCAGCATGGAAAAAGAGAAACAAAGAAACAGCACATGGAAAGGGGAATGCACAAACAGAAAGAACACACCCGTTTTTTGAAATCTGGCAGAATTCCCTCTGCAGCTTGACTCATTATAAAACCACCTTAAACTGTAACCCCACCATTCGTCTGTCACTTTGTTGTTCTGTGGTGACTGGCCCGTTGCTGAGATGCTGGAAGCTGTATTTTAAATACCAGCAGGTTCGCCTATGTCCGGATGCTTAGCAGTGAAACACTGTTATATACATATCACCAGAATCTTGAATATTGAAACATGATAAATACCATCAGAATATTGTCAGATATGGTGCCAGAAGATAACCCCCCAAGTTGGAAGGCACTCAACACACCGCTGGGGAAGAGCGGCCGCCTCAAAGTACCGGTGACTGTGATGATGAAAATGGAGGAAAGCCTTTGGAACTTTCATTTGCTGATGGGGCACAGCTCAAAATGAGTGAAAACAGCTGTAAACACCCATTAATACTCAGAACATGGACTGTACGAAGTATGAATCTAGGAAAATTGGAAATTGTCAAAAATGAAATGGAATGCATGAACAATGATAACCGAGGCACTAGTGAGCTGAAATGGGGTGGTATTGGTCAATTTGAAAATGACAATCCTATGCTGGGAATGACAAATTGAATAAGAATGATTGATGTCCTATTCATCAGCAAAAAAATTTTCAAGATCTATCTTGAAGTATAAAGCGGTCTGTGATAGGATAATATCCATATGTCTACAAGGAAGACCAATTGTGTGTGTGTGTGTGTATGTGTGTGTGTGTGTGTGGTGTGCCATGGAGTCAGTTCTGACTCATAGCGACCCTGTGTAGGGTTTCCGAGGCTGTAAATCTTTATGGGAGCAGAAAGCCCTCATCTTTCTCCCATGGAACCACTGGTAGTTTCGAACTGCTGACCTTGAGGTTAGCAGCCCGACTCATAACATCTATGCTACCAGAGCTCCTTGAATACCAATTAATACCACTATTGTTCAAATGTATGCACCAACTACTAAAGCCACTGATGATGTAATTGAAGAATTCTACCAACAGCTTCAATTTGAAATTGATCAAACATGCAATGAAGATGTATTGATAATTACTGGGGATTGGAATGCAAAGGTTGGAAACAAAGTAGAAGTATTGTAATTGGAAAATATGGCCTTGGTGTTAGCAATGATACTGGAGACCGCATCATACAATTTTGCAATGACTTCTTCATTGCAAATACCTTTTTAAACAACACAAAAGACAATTATAAACATGTACTTCACCAGATGGAATACACAGAAATCAAATTGACTATCTGTGGAAAGAGACAATGGAAAAATTCCATGTCATCAGACAAAACAAGGCCAGGGTAGAATGTAGAACACACCAATTGCTCACATGCAAGTTCAGGCTGAAGCTAAAGAAAATTAAAACAAGTCTATGAGAGCCAAAATATGACCTTGAATATTGTTGTTGTTGAGTTGGTTCCAATCCATAATGGCTCTGTATAGGGTTTCTCAGGAGCAACTGATGAGTTTGAACACCGACCTTGTGGTTCAAAATGACCTTGTCGTCGAGCACTTATCCTACAGCACCATACCAGGAGTCCTGAACTTGAACATATTGTTGTTGTTAGTTGCCATCAAGTCAGTACCAATTCATAGCAACTTTATGTACAACAGAACGAAACACTGCCCAACCCTAAGCCAACTTCACAATCATTCCTACAGCTAAGCCCATCGCTTCTGACACTGTACCAATCCATCTCATTGAGGGTCTTCCTCTTTTCCTCTGACCCTCCACTTTACCAAATATGACATCTTTCTCCAGGGACTGGTCCCTCCTGACAACATGTCCAAAGAATGAAAGATGAAAGTCTGGCCATCCTGGCTGCCAAGAAGCACTCTGGCTGTTACCTCTTTCAACGCAGATTTGTTTGTTCTTTTGGTAGTCCATGGTACTTGTAAGACTCTCCTCCAGTACCATAACTCACATGCATCAATTTTTCTATGGTCTTCCTTATTCACTGTCCAACTTTCACATGCATATGAGGTTATTGAAAATACCATGGCTTGGATCAGGTGTACTTTAGTCCTCAAACTGACATCTTTGCTGTTCAACACTCTAAAGAGGTCTTGTGCAGAAGATTTGCCTAATGCAATACATCATTTGCTTTCCTGACTGCTGCTTCCATGAGTGTTGATGGTTGACGCAAGCAAAATGATGTCTTTGACTTCAATCCATTCATATGGATGTTGTTTATTGGTCCAGTGGTGAGGATTTTTGTTTTCTTTTCATTGAGATGTAATCCATACTGAAGGCTGTGGTCTTTGACTTTCATCAGTAAGTATTTTAAGTCCTCTTTGCTTTCAGCAAGCAAGGTTGCATCATCTGCATATCGCAGGTGGTTAATGAGTGTTCCTTCCGCCAGTGCTGATGTCACATTCTTCTTCATATAATTCACCTTCTCAGATTATTTGCTCGGCATACAGACTGAATAAGTATGGTGAAAGAATACAACTCTGGTGCACACCTTTCCTGACTGTAAATCATTCAGTGTCCCCTTGCTTGCTCTGTTCAAATGACTGCTTCTTGGTTTATGTACAGGTTCCTCATGAGCACGATTAAGTGTTCTGGAATACTCATTATCTGCAATGTTGTCCATAGCTTGTCATTATCCACTAAATCGAAAGCCTTCAATACATCCCACATGAATGTAGAGATCATCTCAAGGACATATTTGATACATTAGATACTAATAACCAAAAACCAGAAGAGTTGTGGGATGACATCAAGACCATCACACAGGATGAAAGCAAAAGGTATTAGGAAGACAAGGAAGAAAGAAAAGACCAAAATGGAAGTCAGAAGAGGCTCTGAAACTTGCTTTCCAGCACGGACATGCTAAAGCAAATGCAAGAAACGAGGAGGTAAAAGTGCTGAGCAGAAATTTTCACAGGGCAGCACGAGAAGACAAAGTCAAATATTATACTGAAATGTGCAAAGATCTGAAGTTGGAAAACCAAAAGGGAAAAACACATTCAGCATTTCTCAAGCTGAAAGAGCTATGGAAATAATTCAAGCCTCGATGTGAAAAACTGAAGGATTCTTTCGGCAAAATATTGAATGTAGAAAGTATAAAAAAAAAGATGGGAGGAATATACAGAGTCACTGTACCAAAAAGAAATGGTCGATGTTCAACCATTTCAAGAGGTTGCAGATGATCAAGAGCCAATGGTACTGAAAGAAGATGTCCAAAGTGCACTGCAGGCATTGCCTAAGAACAAGGCTCTGGGACATGATGGAATACAAATTGAAATTTTTCAACAAACTGATACAGCACTGGAGACACTCACTTATCTATGCCAAGAAATTTGGAAGATAGCTACTTGGCCAACTGAGTGGAAAAGGTCTACATTTGTGCTCATTCCAAAGAGAGGTGACATAACGGAAGGCAGAAATCATAGGACAACATCATTAATATCACATGCAAATAAAATTTTACTCAAGATAATTTAAAAATGGCTAGAACAGTCTATTGACAGAGAACTGCCAGAGGTTCAAGCCAGGTTCAAACAAGGACATGGAACAAGGGATATCATTGCTGATGTCAGATGAGTCTTGGCTGAAAGCAGAGAATATGCAATGACTATGCAAAAGCTTGTGACTATGTGGACCATGACAAACTGCAGACAACATTGTGGACAATGAATTTTCCGAAACCCTTAATCCTGCTCATGAGGAACCTGTACATAAACCAAGAAGCAGTCATTCGAACAGAGCAAGCAAGGGGACACTGAATGATTGACAATCAGGAAAGGTGTGCACCAGGGTTGTATTCTTTCACCATACTTATTCAGTCTGTATGCTGAGCAAATAATCTGAGAAGGTGAATTATATAAAGAAGAACAGGGCATCAGGATTGGAGGAAGACTTATTAACAACCTGAGATATGCAGATGATAT
>NW_006408536.1:19087291-19089264 GCF_000296735.1 Chrysochloris asiatica
TCCCCTAAATAAAAGGAAGGCGCAGAACGAATCCAGGGGCATTAAGACTGGCAAGGCGTTCGTTACAGCATGCAGGGGGCACAGTCCAGCCTTGCAACCATACTGCCTGTTTAGCTAAGATGTTTACTATGCAGGATATTACTGCCTTCATGGCTGAGATGTTTGCAATGCAGAATCTGCCTGATGCCAGTCCAGCATTCACTCTGGTTTCGGAGTGTCTCTTTGTCTCTCTCTTTACGTTTCTGTGTCTCTTTTGTTATCTCTATCACCGCTGGATCTCCCCTCCTCGTGAACCAAACACTCGTGAACAACACAACTATGTCGAGGCAGGTCCCCGGCAACAGCCTTCAGTATGGATTACATCTCAATGAAAAGAAAAAAAAAATCCTCACAACTGGACCAATAAACAAAATTCATATAAAGGGAGAAAATACTAAAGTTGTCAAAGACTTCACTTTGCTCAGATCAACCATCAACACTCACAGAAGCAGCAGTCAAGAAATCAAATGATGTATTGTATTAGGCAAATCTTCTGCACAAAACACCTTTAAAGTGTTGAAGAGCAAAGATGTCAGTTTGAGAACTAAGGTACACCTGACCCAAGCCATGGTATTTTCAATGCATGCGAAACCTGGACAGTGAATAAGGAAGATAGTAGAAGAATTGATTCATCCAGCACGCTCCTTGGAAGCTAGGATAGCCAGACTTCGTCTCTCATACTTCGGACATGTCAGGAGGGACCAGTCCCTGAAGAAGGACATCATGCTTGGTAAAATGGTGGGACTGTGAAAAAGAGGGAGAACCCCAACGAGTTAGATTGGCACAGTGGCAGCAATAATGGGCTCAAGAGTAGCAGCAATTGGGAGGATGGTGAAGGACCGGGTGGTGTTTCTTTTTGTTGTACATAGGGTTGCTGTGAGTCCGAACCAATTCGTCAGCACCTAATAACAGCTTGTGACCAAGAAGAGAGATGCTGCTGTCTACAGTGTGTTCCCCCTGCCAGAGGCATCACTGTTTGTGGCTTATCTCCCCTGCATGTATCTTCATATTCTAATAAATCTCTTCACTCCTATAATTCATGACTTTCTAGTCTTCTGTAGCCTGACCTGACATGTGCCTTCCTATGTGGGCTTCACTGTGACCTACATGGTCTACATTCACAGGAGACACTCATCTGTCAGCTGGACCTTGAATAGTTTCTGGTAATCAAAGCAGGAGGCAGGAAGAATGGGTTGGGACAACCACTAGTTGCTTTGGGCTGCTTTCACCTGTAAGCTCTTGTCATGAAACAATTCTGTTTAATCATTATTTGAGATTAATAAAATCAGTCACGTGATCTAATTAAGTACTCACAGAGCATCAGATTTGGCAGTCAGAAAACTCAAATACACCATTGTGCTTTAAAGGGAAAAAATAAAAAATAAAAGAAGGAATAATAAGACTCAAAAGGTTGTGTTTTTTTTTTTTTTTCTTTTTCTTCATAAATCTGATACCATGTCAACAAGTGTTTATACTTAAGGGACTCAGAATATGCTAACGTGAGGTGAAACCACAGGATCCTCGGGGTTAGGATAGAAAAGATACAAAGAGGAATGAAATTAGAGCTAGTCTTAAATGCCATCGAGTCGGGTCCAACCCATAGCCACCTTGTACAGGGTTCCCAAGGAGCAATTTGTGAGCTTGAACCACTAACCTTGCAGTTCAAACCGACTTTGCAGTCCAGCGCATAAAGCCACAGTGCCACACCAGGACTCCATGTGGGTTGATAAAAATACCGCTAAGAGAGCCTGACCACTATACGTCTGTCAGTTTGTCGTACTGTGGTGGCTTGTGAGTTGCTGTGATTCTGGAAGCTATGCCACCAGTATTTTAAATACCAGTAGGGTCACCCATGGTGGACAGGTTTCAGATGAGCTTCCAGACAAAGACAGACTAGGAGTAACGAACTACTTCCGAATATTTAGTCACTGAAA
>NW_006408536.1:19093544-19096344 GCF_000296735.1 Chrysochloris asiatica
GTGCACCTGACCCAAGCCATGGTATTCTCAGTAACCTCATATGTATGCGAAAACTGGACAGTGAATAAGGAAGACCGTAGAAGAACTGATGCTTATGAGTTATGGTGTTGGAGGAGAATATTGAAAGTGCCATAGGCTGCCAAAAGAACCAACAAATCCGTTTTGGAAGAAGTGCAGCCAGAGTGCTCCTTGGAGGCCAAGATGGCCAAATTTCGTCTCTCATACTTCAGACATATTGTCAGGAGTGACCAGTCATGGAGAAGGATATCATGTTTGGTAAGGTGGAGGGTCAGAGAAAAAGAGGAAGGCCCCCAACGAGATGGATTGGCCAAGTGGCAGCATCGATGGACTCACAAGTGGCAACAGTAGTGAGGTTGGCCCAGGACCAGGCTATGTTTCGTTCTGTTGTGCATAAGGTTGCTATGAGTCGGTCCCTACACCTAACAACAACAAGAACAAGAGAGCCTGAACCTGAAAGGGAATCTTTGTACAGCAAGTTATCTGGACAAACTTGTGTTTTTGGTTGTAAAGGGGTGGAAAAGGTTTTTCTTTTTAAATGGTGTGGTGCTGCAGATTAGTGTGCTGGAGCAAGGTCGTTTTGAACTGCAAGGTCAGCAGTTCAAGCTTACTAGTCATTCCTCGTAAACCCTATACAGGGTCAGTATGAGGTGGAACCAATTCTACAGAACTTAACAACAACACAACAACAATTGATATGATATAAAAGACAAACTACTGACCCCTTCCTCTTTGTTTCCAACCTTTGCATTCCAATCACCAGTAATTGCATGTTTGATCAACAACAACAAAAAGCATAGATGTTTACATTAGAAGGTCCTGGAAAGAATGGGAGAAAAACGTGGAACACAACTCAAAATCATAAACAAGATCAGACTTAATGCTTGGATACAGACTGGTGGAAATCCCAGAGACTATACAAACAACACTGCTAGGGAGGTCTGCACACCTTAAAATAATCAACCATTTGAAAGTAAAAGGGTAGCATTAACCCAAGGACAAAGTTTGGAAGGATTAGGAAAGAAGGAGGAGTGGAAACCGGAAACACAGGGAGGAAGTGGGATAAATGTTACATTGTGGGGATTACAATCAATGACATAAAACAAAATGTGTATGAATTATTGAGTGGAAAACTGATCTGCTCTGTAAACCATCACCCAATTCACAATCAAAATAAAATAAATGTTGTTGTTAAGTGCCATTGAGTCAGTTCTAACTCATAGTGACCCTGCATAGGGTTTCTGAGGAACGGCTGGTGAGTTTGAACCACCAACCTTGCGGTTCAAACCCACCTTGGCAGTCCAGCACATTAACCCACAGCACCACACCAGGCCAAAAGAAATAGATACAATTAATGCAAAAGGGTGCTATAAAAAAAAAAATAATAAAAGGTATAGATCTTAAATGTACAGTTCTATGAATTTTGCCAAGTAGACACCCAGGTAACCACCATACAAATAAAGATGTAGATTATTAGTTCCTTTACTCTAAAAAGCCCTCCCATACTCCTTTACAGTCAATCCCCACTCCCCAAATCCCCCTCTTCCCCAACCGCTGCATCTACTGTCTGAGTTCCAGTGCCATAGGTTAGGTTTTCTTGTTCTAGAATTCAAAAAGAGCCTACTATTGACCAGTAGCTGAAAGGTTTGGTACCTCAGAAGAAATGCCTGGCAATCTGCTTCAGAAAGGTCACAACCTTGAAAACCCTCTAGAGCGATTCTACTCTGAAACACCTGGGGACACCGTGAGTCAGACCCAACCCCACAGCAACTACCAACGACAGAATTTCATTTCCATGGAACCCGACAGAATGGCTTCTTTTATTGAACATAATGTTTGTGAGAGTCATCCTTCTTGTCACACGTGTCCTTTTTATCAGCTGTCCTCTACTGCGTAGACACAAGGCCTGCTTCAAAAAAAGTTCGTGGAAAATGGGATGAAAAGACCATGGAGTTTTTGAGGCCTCCTTGCACACCACCGTTTGATTATCCATTCTCTTTCTGCTGGATATTTGAACTGTTTCCCATTTGTTGTTCTTATGAAAAAAGCTGCTATGAGCATTCTGGTTCACTCTTTTGGTGGATAAATGTGTTCATGACTCATGAGAAAAAATGGGATTCCTGGCTCACAGGGTATACATTCATCGGTATAAGGAACTAAAAGTTCTGCAAAGTTGCTGTACCATTTTCCACTCCTTCAGGAAAATTCCAGTTGTTCCACATTCTTGCCAACAGTTGGTGTTGTCAATCTTTTCTTTTAGCCACTTGGTTTTAATTCCATTTCCGTGATGGTTAGTGATGTTGAGCACCTTTTCAGGTGCTTACTGGACATTCCTCTGTCTTCTTCTGTGAAGAGTTTCTTCTCAGTACCTTCAATCTGCCTTTTTTTATATAGCCTTTTTTATACCCCCAAAAGAGGCAGCTATTCAAGCTTTCTGCTTGAAAGGGTTCTATGATGAAACCAATCAATTCAAGCCATACATTTTGCCAATGTTGCTTTTCCTACTGGCCTGCTATCACTGTTAAAAAGCAAATGCCCTAGTTCAAATCAAATTGGTATGACCTCTGTGAAGGAAAATGCTGACTCCAGTATTTTATTTCCAACGGGGAGGTTTTTGTGTGTATTCTAAATCACCACAAGCAAGGCACGTGTACTGTGTTCTCTTGTAAATTGTGGTTTTAAAAAAACAAGCTATTTGCTATTTTAATGAACTTTGGGCCTGGGGGAACATTGCAAATCATAACTATTTCTAGTCTTACAAAATGAGACGGAAGCAACTATA
>NW_006408536.1:19096581-19133040 GCF_000296735.1 Chrysochloris asiatica
TTCAGGGTTGGTGGTTCAAATCCACCAGTTGCCAGCCGCCCCTCAGTAACCCTGTACAGGGTCGCTATGAGTTAGAACTGACTCAACTCGACAGCACTTAACATATATATGGCCCTGGTGGTAGTGCAACATTTAAGTGCTTGTCTGCTAACTGAAAGGTTGTCAGTTCAAAGCCATAGATGGCTGCACAGATGAAAGATTTAGCCATCTGTTCCTGTAGTAAAGATTACAGCTCTGTTGCATGCGGTCCCTAAAAGTCAAAAACGACTTGATGGCACCTACCAACAACATAGATATGGTGGTGGTGGTTATGTGCTGTGGAGTCGATTTTGACTCATAGTGACCCTGTACAGGGTTTCCAAGGGGCGACTGGAGACTTACTGAGGCCGTAAATCTTCACAGGAGTAGAAAGCCTCATCTTTCTCCTGCAGTTTCGAACTGCTGACCTTGTGATTAACAGCCCGATTCATAACTACTCTTTAACAGTTTTAGAATGTTTGGCAAAAAAATAAATAAACAGTAGGGTCTTATTAAATGATGAACAAAAAACTTCCTTTTTACCCACTACAAAGAGCCAAAATCTTACAGAAAGGAGGTTTTGGATTTTGGAGGTTGGTTCACACCAATTCATCTACCTTTCCTGTTGGCTATCACGAGTGACACTGGATTTGTCTTTGTACTTTAATCAATTTGAATGCTGAATTATTCTGGTATTG
This sequence comes from Chrysochloris asiatica, assembly GCF_000296735.1. Lineage (NCBI taxonomy): Eukaryota > Metazoa > Chordata > Mammalia > Afrosoricida > Chrysochloridae > Chrysochloris > Chrysochloris asiatica. Next base: position 19,097,298 of record NW_006408536.1, read on the forward strand.
TTTGTGAAGAATCATTAATTGGTAGCTTCGTGTGCTGTTAGAAATTTAAATTATTATTGGATATCATCCTGAATGAAATAAATGCTGGATGTAGTACAAGGGGTATCAGATATGTTATTCCATTTACACTTGACTGAAAAAACAACGACAACTTTATTCTTAACTGTGCAGCTATTGCATTATGATCATGTCAAAGCTTTCTGACGTTTGAACTTTTCTATTTCTATTTTTATATTTGAACTTACTCTTTGCTGTGCTTTTGAGTACTGATGCCAGTTGGTTCCTGCTTTATCTTGAGGAGCTTAGCCATTTATGCAGAGTACTTCTCCAAGTTTTATGTTCCTAAGAATCACCTGGAAATCTTGTTAAAATGCAGAGATAGTTAGTCTGGGGTGGAGCCCAAGACTCTGCATTTCTAAGAAGCTTCCAGATAATGAGGATGCTCTTGGTCTAAGGGCCACACGTTAGTAGTTGTTGTTGTTAGGTGCCATGGAGTCAGTATCGACTCATCGCAACCCTACGTACAACAGAACAAAACACTGCCTGGTCCTGCGCCAACCTCACAATCGTTGCTACTGTTTAGCCTATTGCTCCGGTGCTAATCCATCTGGGGCTTTTCCTCTTTTTTTTCTCTGGCCCTCCACTTTACCAAACATGATATCCTACTCCAGGGACTGGTCCCTTCTGATAATCTGTCCAAAGTATGAGAGATGAGAGCATTCTGGCTGTATGTCTTCCAACAAAGACCGGTTTGTTCTTCTGGCAGTCCATCGTACTTTCAATATTCTTCTCCAACACCATAACTCAAATCCATCAATTCTTCTCCAGTCTTCCTTATTCAGTGCCCAGCTTTCACATGCATATGAAGTTACGGAAAATACCACGGCTTGGGTCAGGCACATCTTAGTCCTCAAACTGACATATTTGCTCTCCAACACTTTAAAGAGGTCTTGTGCAGCAGATTTGCCTAACGGTATGTCATCTGATTTCTTGACTGCTGCGTGCAAGAGTGTTGATGGTTGATCTGAGTAAAATTAAGTCTTTGGCAAATTAAATCTTTTCTCCATTTATATGGATGTTGTTTATGGATCCAGTGATGAGGATTTTTGTTTTCTTTACACTGGGGTGCAACCCATACTGAAGGCTATGGTCTTCAATCCTCATCAGTGAGCATTTTAAGTCCTCTTCATTTTCAGCAAGCAAGATTGTATCATCTGCATATTAATGAGCCTTCTTCCAAAGCTGATGCCATGTTCTTCTACATATAATCCAGCTTCTCAGATTATTTGCTCAACATACAGACTGAAAAAGTATGGTCAAAGGATAGAACCCTGGAACACACCTTCCCTAATTTTAAGTTAATTTTAAATCTCATCCAGGTAATTTTCCTCCAGATTTCTTGGCAGAGATAAGTGAGTGTCTCCAGTGCTTCGTCAGTTTGTTGAAAGATTTCAATTTGTATTCCATCAATTCCCAGAGCCTTGTTCTTTGCCACTGCCTTCAGTGCACCTTGGACTTCTTTCTTCAGTATCATTGGCTTTTGATCATATGCTACCTCTTGAAATGGTTGAACATTGAGCTACAAAAGTACTTTAACCCCATAGCTGTTCTAACTGATATTCAAACACTAAGTAGGCCACTGTGGTTTAGTGATGTACTTTACCTACTTCCTTCCTTGCTTCCCACCATGCATGCATCTTCTGTTTTGCAAACAAAACTTGCAATTAATTCAGGGCAGCAATTCTACCTTAGTTATCCTGCTCTTTCCCAGACCCCCTGGCAGCTAAGAGTAGCCATGTGACCCAATACTGGCCGAAGGGGTGCAAGAAAAGAAGTCTCCTAGGAGGTTTCCGGAAAGGTTTTATTTCCCTGCTAAGAGACACTGTGGGGGCAGGAAACAGCTTTGCCTTCTGTGAAGAGATTCGCTAGCAGCAGCCATACACTTCACCGGTACAGACGGAATCTGTCTTCTATGAGCGAGACCCTCCTTTAGCTCCAACATGAATCTTGGCTGTTGGGACATCTAGGACATTGGGGAAAGCGCTTCTGGTCAGTCTACCATGGTCAGTGGTGAAGCGCTTGTGTCCTATAAAGCAGGGGGTTTCTTGACAAGTTGAGGGGCTCCTCAGGCTGTTTGAAAGGTAGTCTGCCCTGTCAGAGCAGTTCCCCACCATGGCCATCTCTTGCCCTTGGATTTCCTAGCAGAACCAGCTACATAATGTGTAAGACCGGTGCTGTAAGATATGCACTGGGCTGCTAACCACAAGGTCAGCAGTTCAAACCCACCAACTGCTCCTCAGAAACCCTATACAGGGTTGCTATCAGTTGGAACTGACTTGATGGCACTTACAAATCCAAAATGAAAATAGGATGTCCCCTGCAGGGCAGCTAATTATTCATTATGGCCCTTCTAACCATATTCCTCCATACTATGATGTACTATGAATCCTAGCTTCTGTGTGTGTGATTAGAGAGCTGGTATGGTGCAATAGGACAAAGCACTGGACTGCAAGGTAGGCAGTTCAAACGCACCAGCCACTCCCAGGAAACCATATACAGGGTTGCTTTGAGTCAGAACTGGGGTCCTGGTGTGGCATGGTGGGTTAATGCGCCAGATTGCAAAGCCTTTTGAACTACAAGGTTGGCCGTTCAAGCTCACCAGCTGCTCCTCAGAAACACTATACAGGGTCACTATGGGTCAGAACTGACTGAAGGAATAACAACATGCCTGTGATTATATGGACACATTTGGAAGGGAGTTGCTATTAAGGTGGGACTAAGGAGCTCTGGTAGCGTAGTGGTTACGAATTGGGCTGCTAATCTCAAAGTCGGCAGTTCGAAACTACCAGCTGTTCAGCGGGAGAAAGATGAGGCTTTCTGCTCCTGTAAAGATTTACAGCCTTGGAAACCCTGTACAGGGTCACTATGAGTCAGAACCGACTCCACAGCACATAACCACCACCACCAAGAATAAGGATTAAGGTACGGCTAAGGAGCTCTGGTAGCGTAGTGGTTACGAATCGGGCTGCGAATCATAAGGTCAGCAGTTCGAAACTACCAGCTGCTCCGCGGGAGAAAGATGAGGCTTTCTACTCCCGTAAGGATTTAAGGCACTTAACAACAACAACAAGGAATCCTGGTGTGGCGCTGTAGGATCAGAATAGACTGTGAACCACAAGATCACTGTTTAAAACCACTAGCTGCTCCTCGGAAACCCTATACAGGGTCGCTATGAGTCGAACTGATTTGACAGCACTTAACAACAGCAAAAGTAGATTAAGGTGAAACTAATAATTAAGGATAGACTCTTGGTGTGACATTATAGGATCAGCACTGACTGTGAACCACAAGGTGGGCAGTTCAAACCCACTAGCTGCTCCTTGGAAACCCTATACAGTGTTGCTGAGTCAGAACTGACTTGACGGCACTTTACTAATGAAGATCAAAACCCACAGCTTCCTGTATGGGCTGCACCTCAGTGTAAAGAAAACAAAATTTCTCACCGCTGGATCAATAAATAACATCCATATAAATGGAGAAAAGATTGAAGTTGTCAAAGACTTCATTTTGCTCAAATCCACTATCAACACTCATGGAACTAGCCGTCGAGAAATCAAATGACGTACTGCATTAGGCAAATGTGCTGCACAAGACCTCTTTAAAGTGTTCAAGAGCAAAGATGTCAGTTTGAGGACTAAGGTGCACCTGACCCAAGCCATGGTATTTCCCATAGCCTCATAAGCATGTGAAAGCTGGACAGTGAATAGGGAAAACTATAGAAGAATTGATGGATTTGAGTGATGGTGTTGGAGAAAAATATTAAAAGTCCCATGGACTGCCAGAAGAACAAACAAATGTGTTTTGGAAGAAGTACAACCAGAATGCTCCTTAGAAGCCAGCGTGGCTAGATTTTGTCACTCATACTTCAGACATATTGTCGGGAGGGACCAGATGAAGATGGACATCATGCTTGGTAGAGTGGAGAGTCCACAAAAAAGAGGAAGTCTCCCAAAGGAATGGATTGGCACAGTGGCAACAGCAATGGGCTCAAGTTTAACAACCACTGTGAGGATGGTGCGTAAGGTCGCTATGAGTTGGGACCGACTTGATGACGCCTAACAAAAACAACAAGGATTAAGGATGCTTCCACCTTCTGTTACAAAAAGATTATTAAAAAGAAAAAGTCATCCTCGCATGTTTCAGGATCCTGGAAAACATTAGGATGGGTCTGTTTTTGTTGTTGTTAAGTACCATGGGGTTGGTTCCAACTCATAGTGACCCTGCACAGGGTTTCCAAGGCTGTACATCTTTACGGGAGCAGAACACCTCATCTTTCTCCCGTGGAGCTGCTGGTAGTTTCGAACTGCTGACCTTGAGGTTGGCAGCCCAACTCATAACCACTACGCTACCAGAGATGAGTCTAGGAGGTAAAAATAGAGTGCTGGTGTGGCGCTGTAGGATCAGCACTGGATCGCTAACCACAAGGTTGGTGGTTCAAACCCGCCAGCCGCTCCTCAGAAACCCTATACAGGATCAATATGAGACAGAACCAACCCAGCGGCACTTAACAACAACAATAAGGAGTTATAAAGAAGCCATGGTGGCACAGTGGATTAAGCATTGGGATGCTAACAGACAAATTGGTGGTTCAAAGCCACCAGCTGCTCTGTGGAAGAAAGATGAGGCCGTCTAGTCCCATAAAAAATCTACAACCTCAGAAACCCTCGGAAACAATTCTTCTATGAGTTGGAATCAACTCAATGTCAGTGGGTTTGGATTTTGGTTTCAGAGGTAAAAGAAATAATAGAAGCAACAAAAACCACCAGCTGTCAGCAAATCGTCAAAAGAAGATATTAAATGAGGATAACAGATACATCGACAAAACCATTACAAAGGGCAACTTGGCGATATTTACCAATGTTTTATTTTTTAGATAGTCACACACGTGTTAAACGATGTCTGTACCGTGTTATTCGCTGTGACCTTGTTTGCTAGCAAGAGTTTAAAATTGCATAAATGCATATCATAGTGCAGTGATGAACTAGATTGTGGGACATCCATACAATGGACTACCAAGATGTGCAGGATATAATGTTAAGTGGGGAAGAGCAAGATTCAGAACAGTGTCATATGTAAGCACTTAAGTAAAAAAAAAAAAAAATGTTTTTAAATGGGAGAAATATCTGTGTCTTACATTTGCTTATATATGCATAAACATCTCTGAAAAAGACCTAGAAGAAATTAGTAACAGTGATTTTCTGTTGCAGACAGCGGAGTAGAGGGAGAGAAAGACTTTTTACTATATTCCTTTTAATATTTTAAAAACTCTGAAGAATATAATATATTGTTGAGTCAAAACATGTATTACATAAATGAGTTTTTTAAAGAAAGAGAACTAGTGAATAAGATTCATACTATCATTAAAGAATCTTAGATTATACAGCAAAAACAACAAAACAAAACACCAGTTACAAAAATGATCATATCTTCTTAATCCAATTTAAATACCTTTTGAGATGAAATACCATTTTAATTTAATTCTCTTTTTTAAATACTTTTATTTTTGCTCTATTTCCTTTACCTTTTTATTGTGGTTTGGGTAAAAGTTTACAGAGCAAACTTTTCATGACATTGGTTGTAGCATTGTTATTGTTTTTGTTTTGTTTTGTTTTGTTTTTTAAAGAGCTTCAAGTGTTCTATTGATTACGGAAGCTACAGACCAAATTCTTCTGGTTTACATTTTTAAGATAGCCACCAAAGAAAATGTTAGCCTTGCAACATCAGCCACAAGCTGAAATGCAAAAAGAAATGAGAACTAAGCAATCTGAGGTGTTAAAAATAGAAATTATAAGTGGTAATAATATCACCCTGCTTGCTGGGTTTTCCGTTTTCATGTTTTCAGAAACACTTCTGAAAAAGACATTGACTGTTAAAATCTTTGAGATGATGGATTCTCCTGAATTTGAGTGCTGTTTTTGAAACTTCTAGTGAATGTCTATCCTAAAGGAAATTGATACAATTGTTATTTTTCTTTCTCAGGAATAATTTCTACATTTGCTATGTTGTGTCAAGCTGAGTTTTGTTTCTGTTAAGGCTGCAGGACTATACATATGGCTGATTTCAGTAAAACTATTAGCAGGGTTTTCCCCACAAAGTTATAATGAAGTTCTCAGAATTTGAAGTTTAGTGTTTTATAAAATAAATAAAAGTATATGCTATTTGAAAACAGATTTGAGTTAATCCCTTAATAAACATAATCCCACAATTAAGTTTAATTTACTAAAATAAAAGTAAACTTTCATCCCAGGAGAAAAATCCAATATCAATATGTATATAAAATGCTTTCGAGTCAGTTCTGATTCATAGACTGTTCTGAGGAGTGGCTGGTGAATTTGAACTGTCGACCTTGCAGTCCAGTGCTTATCCTACAGCGCCACACAAGAGCTCCATCCACACTGTTGTTGTTGTTGTTAAGTAACGTCGGATTGGTTCTGACCCATAGCGACCCTGAATAGGGTTTCCGAGGAGCGACCCGTGAGCTTGAACTGCCAACCTTGCAATTCAAATGGCTTTGCAGCATGGTGCATTAACCCACAGCACCCCATTTTGTTAAGTGCTGTTGAGTCGATTCGGACTCATAGAGACCCTGTATAGGATTTCCAAAGAACAGTTGATGGGTTTGAACTGCTGGTCTTGTGGTTCGCCATCCAGTGCTGATCCTACAGTGCCACACCAGGTCAAATTATTCCATGGGGTGAGGGAGACTGAAAATAGTAACCACATACAAAAAATACCTGATTTCACCAGTGACTTATAAAACGTACATTAAAACAATTTATTCAAACATTCATCCTACAACATATAAGCACAAGAAATAAGAAGGATGTGGTGTCTTCTTTTGTGGACCTAAAAGGAACCCTGGTGGCACAATGGTTACGATGCTTGACTTTTCAACAGAAAGGTCTGCCTTTGGGACCTTTTCCTCAGGAGAAAGATGTGGCATTCTCTTTCCATAATGATTTAAGCTTGAAAACTGTGTGGGGCAATTCTACTGCCCTATGGGATCGTTAGGAGTCCTGGGGTGGTGCCGTAGGATAAGAACTCAACCTCAAGGTCAGTTTGAACCACAAGGTTTGCGGTTCAAACTCACCCTCTGCTCCTCGGAAACCTTATACAGGGTCACTATGAGTAGGAACCGACTCAACAACGGCACTTAACAACAACAACAGGGTTGCTATGAGTTAGAATCTACTTCAAGGCAACTGGTTTGGGATTTTTTGTTTGTTGGTTTTGGTTTTGAGGGACAAATGAATACTAATGCTTTGTAGATGCAAAATCAGAAATCTGAATGAGGTGCTATTGGTTCCAAAGAAGGGAATATTCAATTCAACCCAGAAGGGAGGATGGGTTTCCTTGAAAAGCTAAAGCATGTTCTTTCTCAAAAGATGTTTAAAAATGGATGGTGGATTAGTGTGTGGTGGGCATTGCGTTTCAATTGAAGCAGCAGGAGCAGTATTATAGGATGTGACTAGCAAAGGATGTTCAAATACCAGCCACAAGCTCTGTGTGTCTCAATCTTTAAGACCAGTAGTCACCTACGGACTTTGGACTTCATTTGCAGAGCCTCACAAGTCATGGGCTGATGATTTATATTCATTTCCTAGCCGATATCATTCTGATTCAGGGTGGTTTATCTGGTCAATGGTTACTGTGGTAGATTACAAATGGCTACCATAATCCCACTGACTCTAGGCTGGGTCATGTAACTTGCTTTGGACAATAAATAGGACACTAAGGTTGAAGAGTTAAAAAGCCATATTTCCTTAGTGCCTACCAGAGCACTAGGCTAGAGGGTTTCTCCAAATTCTTTCATTCACACCATAACTGCTTCTAAATTTTTATACAGAAAGGATCTAGAAGTAGCTACCTGCTTGAACCTGTATTTGCACAGCAATGTACAGATACCAAGGAAATGCCAATTGTCCGTGTGGCGCTGTGGGCTAATGCAGCAGACTGTAAAGTCATTTGAACTGCAAGGTCGGTGGTTCAAGCTCACAAGCTGCTCCTTGGAAACCCTATACAGGGTCGCTATGAGTCAGAAATGACTCCACAGCACACAACCACCACCACCACTTTGGGGATTTTAAGAAACTTGTACAAACATCCCATAGATATAGAAGCATCAGAGAATTTAAGTAGAATATTTGGGCAGGGTAGATGGAACGCCTCAGCTCACAGAACAAAACTGAAATACAACAGTAGCAAGAATGATCAAACACCATAACCATTACCAGATCTCTACAGCTACCACCCTAAGGAGCTCTGGTAGCGTAGTGGTTGCGAATCAGGCTGCTAACTTCAAGGTCAGCAGTTCAAAACTACCAGCTGTTCCGCGGGAGAAAGATGAGGCTTTCTGCTCCCGTAAAGATTTACAGCCTCAGAAATCATATAAAAGGTCACTAGGAGAAAGATGAGGCTTTCTGCTCCCGTAAAGATTTACAGCCTCAGAAATCATATAAAAGGTCACTAGGAGAAAGATATAAAAGGTCACTAGGAGAAAGATGAGGCTTTCTGCTCCCGTAAAGATTTACAGCCTCAGAAATCATATAAAAGGTCACTAGGAGTCGGAACCGACTTCACAGTACTTAACAACAACAACACTACTACCACCCCAGTACTACCACCCCAGTACTACCACCCCAGTACGAACCATGATTCTGCTCACCTGCACTCCTCTACAATCTGCATGCCACATGTCTTCCAAATACTTCTACCCTTTTCCTTTTATTCGTTTAGCAGAATAGGAAACTTGCATTAGTGACTCTGATCAGCTTCCTCTCACACTCCTTTAGTTCCTCCCCTAGGGCAGGATGGAGAAGTGTGGGGGTGCGTGGGTAGGAGCAGGGAAGTGCTTAAACCCAAGCTGAACCATTCACTACCTGTAGGGCCTGGGCCTGGCCTATGCTGTTGTTGTTGTTAAGTGCTGTCATCGGTTCCGACCCATAGTGACCCTGTAGGGGGTTTCCAAGGAGCGACTGGTGAGCTTGAACCACCATCATTGAGGTTCAAACCAACTTTGTAGTCTAGTGCATTAACCCACAGCGCCGCTAAGGCTGCAAGACAAAAGCAGTTCGCCCATTGTCTCAGCCACCTTTGGCAGTCTCCCTCACTCTCCGGGGATGATTCCCAGCATTCCAGGTGGAAGATCGCAGCTCCATTTTATTTGCTCATTCCACAAATATTGAATATCTGCTATGGGGCAACTGTTGCGCTATGTACTGGGGACAGGCTGATGAATAAGACACAAATGGGCCTAGTGTTTTACAGCTTACATTCCATTGATGGAGAGAGAGAAAAAGGTAAATAAATAAAGATAATATTCGCACAGTCTGATAAGGACTCGGAAAAAAGTAGAGTTTCCTATTAGACTAGAAAGTAATAGAGAGGGAGGCCTATTTAGATTGGGTTGTTGGCAAGGCTTTCCTGGGGGAAATGGAATTTAAGCTGAAATTTGAAGGACAAGAAGGAGGGGTAGGTTTGTGGGTGTGAAAGAGCAAGAAGGGAACAAGAAGTCCAAAGGTTCTGAGGTGGAAAACTGTTGGCAAATTCGATGAACTGAAAGAAGACCAGAATGTTCTCGGTACACAGTGAGCTAAGGGTCATTTGGCATGAAATGTGCCTGAGAGGTAGCCAGGAGCCCAATCTTAAGGTCTGAGAGACGACAATAAGGAGTTTGGATTTTATTCAAGTTACAACAATAAGGAGGCACCGAAGAGTTAAAACAGGGAAGAGAAAAAATCAAGTATCTCTCGATGTTATGTGGGAAATGGATTGGAACGGTCAAGGGTAGTGATGTGAATACCAGGAGGTTGTGGCTCTGGTCAGATGAGAAATGGTGGTGGTTGTCTGGGATAGAGCTGGTGATTATAAGATGGAAAAAACTGGAAGATTCCAAACAGAAATTTCAGAGGTAGATTCAAAAGAATTGCCTGATGGGACTGATTGTGACAGTTGGAAATGTAAAGGTAGACGTTTTGTAGCAAGGAGGGGAGTGATTAACTTTGCAGTCTAGGAGCAGAGGTCTCTGGGACCATCAAGGGAGAAGAATAGAGAGTGGGACCCTACCCAGAGAAGCAGTGATGCCTGAGATGGAGGCAGAGACAAAAATGTGGAGGGATGGAGTGGCTGGGGACTTTAGATACAGAGAGGGAGAGGGGCTGTGTGCTGATGACTGGGGGGCAGGCTTGTAGTGTATACCCTTTGGTTGGTTGATGATGCATGGAGGGGATTATAACCATGGCAATGAAATGATATACAATAGGATGAATGTAAAATGAATGCTCTCCCATGTAAACTATCACATAATTCACAATAAAACATTAAAAAAAAAAAAAAAAAAGAATTTCCTGATGGGTTAGATTTAGATGGTAGAATGAACCAAGGATGACACCAAGATTTCTGGTTGAGCAATTAGTTGGTTGGTATTGCCAATTGAGCAGGGCATGAGGCCTTCAAAGTCCAATCATGAACACTGAGATGGGCTCAGTCTTCTTGACTCTGCATAAGGGGGCTTTTATGAAAATTCAGTGGGATCTAAATGGATACAACAAGAAATCGACAACTAAGAACAGGAGGGAAATTTGTATAAGACTTTCTAAACATTAAAGCACCTACACTGCAATGCTTCTTAAAGAATTTACTTGGAATTTGTAAATGATAACACTTTGAGGAAAATGCAAGAGTAATGTTTTCATTATAGAAGAGGGAGGGGCAAATTTACAGTCATCCAAAATGATGCCTCTAGTAAGGGAGGAAGTTAGGATAATATAGATTGTGATCATTTTTGATAAAGTAAGGAGCTCTGGTAACGGAGTGGTTACAAGTCGGGCTGCCAGCCTTAAGGTCAGCAGTTCGAAACTACCAGAGGTACAGCAGGAGAAAGATGAGGCGTTCTGCTCCCGTAAAGATTTACAGCCTCAGAAACCCTGTGCAGGGTTGCTATGAGTCGGAACCGACTCCACAGTACTTACCAACCAACAAGGAGCTCTGGTAGCGTAGTCGTTACGAGTTGGGCTGCAAACCACAAGGTCAGCAGTTGGAAACTACCAGCTGTTCTGCGGGAGAAAGATGAGGCTTTCTGCTCCCGTAAAGATTTACAGCCTCGGAAACTCTGTGCAGGTTCGCTATGAGTCAGAACCGACTCCACGGCACATAACCACCACCAGCAATTTATTTCTCTATGACCTAGTGCCAGTCCTTCGATACTCAGCTGGGTGATGCTGGGTCTAGGATTTCTGCTTTGCCAGGTGCTTCCTGTTCGACTCTGCCAGTAGGGGGAGCAAGCGAGTCAGGGAGCAGATTTTCAGCAGCTATTGAGAGGGAGACTATAAATCTGAAGAAGTGACAAGAGACTTACTCCTCCCCTGGTGTGGCGCTGTAGGATAAGCACTAGTGAGTTCAAACTCATCAGCTGCTCCTCAGAAATCCTGTGAGTCGGAACCGACTCAACAACACTTAACAACAACAGCAATCTGCTTTCTACCCCTTTGGCAACAGCACTTATTTCCGTAGCAGCGTCTGAAACTAGTTTAGAATTTGTCCCGCACTTACAGGTCCAACTTCATCACCATGCTTTAAACTCAGCATCAGAGATACCAGCCCTGTTTTCAGGTGCCTCCTGCTCAGAGGTCTCAATCTCATGCCTCTTTTCTAAGATTCTAAATGTTCATAATTCCAACCTCTTTCTTTTGTTATCTTTTCATCTTTTGCTAGTTAACAGTTCTTTATATTGAATTCTACTGTTTAAATAACTGGTGTGGTTTCTGTCTCCTGACTGACCCCTAACTGACACAGGCCTAATAAATGAAAATTATCAGGCAATATTACCACTGGACCAAGTAGCGTAATGGCTACCAATTGGGCTGCAAACCTTAAAGTCAGCGGTTCAAAACTACCAGTAACTCCGCAGGAGAAAGATGAGGCTTTCTACTCCTGTAAAGATTTACACCCTCGGAAACCCTGTACAGGGTCACTATGGGTCGGAACCGACTCGACGGCACTTAACAACAATGACAATTATTTAGGAAAATAAATATTAATTCCTAAGGGAAAAAAATGTCAAACTCTTAACAGCAAAATGGTTAGACACACAGCCTGTGGCCTTGACATGGATCATCCTGGTGTAGGTCGGACTGGCTAAACCATTCATTCATTCAACAGATTCTTACGGAGGGGCCCTCTCTGTATAAGACACCACAAGGCACAGGCGACAATAGTGACCAAAATCAACAGATTCCTTTCCTTCATGGAGCTTACAGCCTGGGGGGAAGCATGATAATACTTAACTACTCATAAACAGAGGAGCTCTGGTAGCGTAGTGGTTACGAATCGGGCTGCGAACCTTAAGGTCAGTGGTTCGAAACTACCAGCCGCTCCGCGGGAGAAAGATGAGGCTTTCTACTCCCGTAAGGATTTACACCCTCGGAAACCCTGTACAGGGTCGCTATGGGTCGACTCCGACTCGAAGGCACTTAACAACAACAACAACTCATAAACAGAGTCCTGGTGTGGCGCTGCAGGGTAATGCACTGGACCGCAAGGTCAGGCAGTTCCAGCTCATGAGCCACTGTATAGGTGTTGGAAACTCTATACAGGGTCGCTAAGGGTCGGAACAGACTCCATGGCACTTAACAACAACAACAGTCACATAAACACAAGCTTTATGAGAACATTTACTAGAGTATGTGACGTAATCAGGAGGGTCAGGGAAGGCTTCCCTGAGGTGATAACACTTGAACTGAGATCTGAAGGATGACTAGAGCAAAGCAGACCAAGAAAGGAGTGAACAGCATGTGTGAACATTAAATACTAGGAGGGAGCATGGCTAATATGGAGGAGGATTGACTAGTGTAGCGGGAAATAAAATGATGCATTGCATTTGGGCAAATCTGCTGCAAAAAAAGTCTTCAAAGAGTTAAAAAGCCAAAGATGTGCCTGACCCAAGGTTGGTTGGTTTGTTTTTTCCAGTCACCTCATATGCATGTAAAAGCTGGACACTGAATAAGGAAGCTGCAAGAAGAAATCAATCCCTTTCAGTTATGGTGTTGGTGAAGAATACTGAATGTACCATGGACTGGCATGGTGTGACTTTGTCTCAAGTATTTAGGAGGGAGCAATTCCTGGAGAAGGACATCATGCTTGTTAAAGCAGAGGGTCAGGGGAAAAGAGGCAGCCCCTCAATGAGATAGCTTGCACAGTGGCTACAACATTGGGCTCAAGCATAGCAACAATTGTGACAAGAATACAGGATCAGGCAGTGTGTTGTTCTGTTGTACACAGGGTCACTATGAGTCAGGACCAACTCTCCAGTACCTAACAACAGTGTGGCAGGAACAGAGAGAGTGAAGGGGAATGTCCTGAGAAATGAAGTTGGAGAGGCAGACAGGAGCCAGGTCATGAAAGGGTCCTGTGGGATGTGTTGAGTTGTTTATTTTCATTCTTAAAATATTTGAAGCTAGAGTAAGCAACACAATATGGTACTGATATATGGATAGGTATATAGAGAGATCAAGAAAGAGAATCCAGAAATAAACGCTTAGGTTTATAGTCAATTGATTTTCAATAAAGTTGGGAAGGCAATCCAATGGGGAAAGGATAGTGTTTTCAACACATGGTACTGAGACAACTGGATATCTATATGCAAAAGAATGAAGTTAGGGTCCTACCTTACACCATACACAAAAAATAACTCAAAACAGACCAGGGACTTAAATGTTAAAGCTAAAACTATGAAACTCTAGGTAGAAAACATAGATGTACATCTCTATGACTTTGAGTTAGGCAAAGAGTTCTTAGTAAGACACCAAATGAACCAGACATAGAAAAAACTGTGATCAATTGAACTTGATTAAAATTCATTTTTCACTTAGAATGTGCAAAACTCAAGCCACTGACTGGGAAAAATATTTGCAAATCATATATCACATAAAGGACTTCTGCGCTCCTCAGAAACCCTATACAGGGTTGCTATGGGTCAGAACCAACTCGACAGCACTTAACAACAACAACATTCAGAATATATTAAGAATTACTCAATATTTATTATCTGGGTTTTCTTTATTTTTTTTCTTAACTTTGCTACTAATGCTGGGGTAAAGTGTTTTCATTTGATTCTCCCTGGAGATATACAGCCTCATATCCCATATCCCATAAAGATATACAGCCTCAGAAACCCTGTACAGGGTCGCTATGAGTCAGAACGCTAACAGTTATCATTACTGTTTTACAATAATGGTCCTATGCAGTATTTCTCCTTTTGTGACTGACTAATTTCACTCAGCATAATGTCCTCAAGGTTCATCCATGTTATGCAATGGCTTGCAGCTTCCTTGTTGCTCTTCAAGGTAGCACAGTATTCCATTGTGTGTATGTACCACAGTTTGGCTGTCTCCATCTTTTTGCTACTGTAAATAGTGCTGCTATGAATATTGGTGTGCATATATCTACTCATGTTATGGCTCATATTTCTTGTGGATAAATGCCAAGTAGAGGAATTGCTGGATTATAAGGTATTTCTATTTCCAACCTTCTGAGAAAGGGTCATATTGCTTTCCAGAGAGGTTGGACCATTTTGCAATCCCACCAGCAATGAAGGAGTGTCCCAGTCTCTCCAGATCCTCGCCAGCATTTATTGTCCTCTACTTTTTTGATATTTGCTGTTATTGCTGGTGTGAGATGATATCTCATTGTTGTTTTGATTTGCATCTCTCCAAGGAGCTCTAGTAGTGTAGTGTAGTGGTTACGAATCGGGCAGTTCAAAACTGCCAGCTGTTCCATGGGAGAAAGATGAGGCTTTCTGCTCCCGTAAAGATTAACAGCCTCGGAAACCCTGTTCAAGGTCACTAAGAGTCAGAACCGACTCCACAGTACATAACCACTACCACCAATGGCTAGTGATCGTGAACATTTCTTCATATGTTTTTTGGCTGCCCAGATCTCCTCCTTGGTGAAGTGTCTGTTCATGTCCTGTGCCCATTTTTTAATCAGGTTATTTGTTTTTTTTCTTGTAGAGGTGTTGTAGTTTCCTATATATTTAGAAATGAGTCCCTCATAGTACTTTTAATATTCTTCTCCAACACCATGATTTAAATGCATTGATTCTTCTCCAGTCTTCCTTATTCATTGTTATTGCATATGCAGCGATTGAAAATACCATGGCTTGAGTTCTGACTCACAATGACCCTATAAGTCTAACAGAATGAAATACTGCCTGTTCTTGCACCATCCTCACAATTATTGCTCTGTTTGAGCGCATTGTTGCGGTCACTATGTCACTCCATCTCCGTCGTGTCTTTCCACAGCTGCAGTCAGTCGGGTGAGGTCCACGTGTCTAGTCATTGTTACTGTTGGTGGGGGAAAACAAAATGGTATTTGCAATGACTAAGTCTCTGATCTTGCAAAATTCTATCATGTGATCTCCAGCATCATTTCTATCACCAAAGCCATATTTTCAAACTATTGATTCTTCTTTCTTTCCAACTTATACATTCTAATTATCAGTGTCAACACATCTTGACTGCATGGTTGATCAATTCCAGACTGCAGCAGTCAGTAAAAATTTTTAGTTTCTTCATCTTTGGCATTAAGGGTTTGTCTAGTCAAGCAATTAAAGATAAACAGATTCATCATTTAAACCCATAACTGGTTGTACCTTATTAATTGCCTGCTTCAACAGAACTAGTGAACTTAAGATGCAAATGGGAACTGCAAGTTCAAAGCTGTCAGAATGTTAATGATTTATCCTCCCCCTCCTCCCCTTTGCTATTTGATAACATTCATGTTTATTTCAAAAGCAAAGGAGATGCTTCCTATAAAGAAAGATTCCAATCTCTGGTCCCTTCATCAAGAACTCTAAAATTGTAGTCATGCTTTTTTTTTTTTTTTAACTTTTTATTTTGAAACAATTTCAAACTTACTGAAAAATTGCAAAACTAGTACAAAGAGATCCAGTCTACCCTCTTCACCCAGATTCAATTGTCAGCATTTTATCACATTTGCTTTATGATTTTTTCTCTCTCGCCTTAGACTCCATCTCTCTTCTCTCTCTTTCTCTCTCCCTTTGTGTGTGTGTTGCTTACAAGCATATGAGAGTATGCTCATCATGCCCCTTTATCTATAAATACTTCGGAGTACATTTCCTAAGAACAAGGACCTACTCATATATCAGCACAATTCAACCACAAGAATCAGGAATCTACAGTTCATATTCAAACTTTTTCAATTATCTCTAAAATGTTCTTTATAGCAACTTTTTTTTCCAATCTAGATTTCCACATGATACTGTCTTGTCTCTTTGATCTCCTTAACCCAGAAACCACCCCTCACCCCCAGCCGACTTTGTCACTCTTGATCTTGACAAGTTGTGAAGAGTACAGGCCAATTGCATTGTGCAATGCTCCTGAATCTGGGTTCGCCTGATGTTTACTCCTGCTTTGATTTGGGTGACACATTCTTGAGTGGGAATACATATAAAAGATCTGGTGTCCTTCTCAATGTACTATATCGAGACATTCATGAAGTGAGTTTGACCTATCACAGGTGATGTTAACTTTGATCACTTGGTTAAGATGGCATTTGGTGTGAGCTGGGTTATTCCACTGTGAAGTCCCTTTGTTATGTCATCTGCTAGAACTAGGAGGAGGGGAGTGAGGTGCTTAGGGTACAGGGTCCTGGGAGCAACAGTCCTGGCCCTCATGGGGAGACACCTCCCTTTTAAAAATCAACTGGGTATATAAGCAATTCACCTGCTACCTCTTTTCATGTTCCGGAGGAAATCTTGTAAAAATAAAATTGAAGTAAGTTCATCATATCAAATTGAATTGAAATGAGAAGAAAAGAGGAAGCAGAGAGCCATCTAAATGGAGGGGATAAAAAAAAATGGAGGGGAAAGGCAGGGCACGTTGGGGAAAATGGCACCGATACCTTGTGCTTGGAGCTGAGGGTACTGGTCTGGATGACTGTGATGGCCACCCAGCTGAGCCTCCTAAGTCCATCCCTGCCCCTTTCCAATCTGTTTCAACATAGAAAAAGCACTTGAGCAAGTGAGCCTTGAAAACTCTCAGTGCCGCCCTGTGACTCTTCGTTGCACACAGAGTTCAAGGCTAAGTGTCCAACAAAACCCTGCATAAACCGCCCACACACACCTTTCTGGTCTCTTCTCCCACTCCTCAGCAATAGCTCATTTATCTCAGTCCTCCTGTCCTGCTTTAACAAAGTGAGTCACCCCAACTTGTCCTGGGGACTTTGCGCTACTTCCCTCCCTCCCCTCCATCAGATTTTTGTTCAACCTTCTCAGTGGGATCATCTCTAACTGCCTCTGAAAAGATTTTCCTGCGCACTCCCATCCCACTCAGTCCCTTCTCAGATTTATTTATCTCTGTAGTATTCATAATCATTTGACAGTCAAATGTGTTTTGAATTATTTTTCTGTCCTGGTCCAAAAGAATGTGAGCTACCTGAGGGTAGGGATTTTTATTTTTTAACTATCTACCCCATTACCCAAGTTAACATGGGTCTACACTCTAGCCAGTGAATAATAAATACTCCCTCCCCTTCTACCCCTGGTAACCATCATAGGATGGTTCTTTTTAGCATGAAAACCTTTTTCTTGACTTTTGCAATAGTGATCTCATACAATATTTGTCCTGTGATTGACTAATTTCACTCCACATAATGTCTTCCAGGTTCATCCATGTTTTGAGGTGTTTTGCAGATTCATCCTTATTTTTCAACATTTCATAGTATTCCATTGTGTGTATGTACCAAGATTTGTTTAACCATTCTTATGCTGATGGTCATTTAAGCTGTCTCCAGATTTTTGCTCTTGTGAATACGGGCTCAGTGAACATGGATGTGTTCATGAGATGGCTCTGATTTCTTGAAGATACTCACCAAGTAGAGAGATTGCTCAGTCAGACGGTATTTCTCTTTTCAAATTTTTGAGCAAGCGCCATAGTGTTTTCCACAGTGGTTTAGTATCATTTTATAGTCCCAGAGGGTAGAGAACGTTGTCACCTTTGTTCACATCTGTATCTCTAATAGCTAGAACAGCATCTGGTACATAAGAGCTCAGTAAATTATTTGTTAAAGAGTGACTAAGACAGAGAAAGGGAAGGGAGGTCAGATAGAATTGAGAGGTAGACTGAAACGAGATTCCATTGGCTCTCTAGCAGGATCCCTTTACCATGAAGCTAATGAAGCTTAAGGAAAGACCCTAGAAATGCATTAACATGGCCTTGCAAGTTGAATGCTTCCCTTGTAATCCGTTAAGACCACCATCTCTTCCATTACAGTTCTCACCTCCCTTATCCCCCATCATTGTTCTTCAACTCAGCTAACCTAGGACCCTGCTTCTCAGCATTCTCTTCCCTGTATGGGTTCACACTAGCAGTGGTCACTAAAGACATTTTGCAGGAGCTATGAAGCAGGTTGGAAGGTTAGTGTCAGGTAGTGTGGCATGTACACAGTGTCATGAATGATCCCTCACTCTGATGGCGCTGGGCAACACCCAGACCTGCAATTCCTTCAGCTTCCACCAGATCTCCCTCTCCTCTTGTGTCTCCAAGTCCTAAAGCAGATACATGGGCAGCTCCATGGCAAAGCTCCATGGCTTCTCCCACAGCTCATTCATGACATCAAGGTTGGAAGTGGTATGAGATGGACACAGGATCCAGTGTGCCCTCAGGCATTCCAGTTGTCCCTGTGGGTTCCACTTTATCTTTGCTTTTGTCCACAGTCAGTTCTCCTTCCCAATTGATGCAGTGACTGACCTATAGTGACTTCGGGCTCAACAACAGGCACGTGAGAGACAGCCTGCCTGGGCTCTCTCACCAGCTCAACCACAACTGCATAAGCTCTAGCCTTTAAAACAAATCCCTTCTTCTACATCACACATGGCAGCTCTCCTTTGATGGCACCCTGACTGGCACACTGCCCATTCTGTTCAGTGGCACTGGAGTGGCTATGGGCATTCTTGGGCCCCAGTGAAGAAAAAGTGAAGTTGAGGTGAAGATATCTCTCTAGGGTTCAGAGAGATACTTACATGGCTCACAATCACTTCTATAAATGGTTAAGTCATTGACAGCCATTAGAAATGGCTTTTTGAAATACTCCTTCAACTCAAGGTCAGGGGTCATAGCATATGATCGGGTCTCAGAGTACCCTGGATTTCTTGGTTGCTGCTTCCATGAGTGTTGATAGTGGATCCAAGCAAAATGAAGTCTTTGACAACTTCAGTCTTTTCTCCATTTATCATGATGTTATTTATTGGTCCAGTTGTGAGGATTTTAATTTTGGCTGGAGGGTAGAAACTTGTTAACTTGGGTGCAGGGGAAGGCAATATACAACAAGAGGGAGGGAGGTTGGCAGAAGAATGATGAAGACAGAGGAAGACACAGGAAGGAGTGCAAGAGTTCAAGGAAACAGGAGTAAATACTGGATAAAACCTCTATTCTCTTTAATTCTTCCCCCATGTCTTCCCTTGCCTTCATAACTCTTCTGCCAGCCTCTCTCTTCTCGTACATAGCATTCCCCTTCACTGTTACATGCACAATCTTCCCCAGACTTCCGTCAGTTTGTTATACTGTGATGGTCTGTAAGTTGCCGTGATGCTAGAAGCTAGGTTCTGGTGTGTCAAATACCAGCAAAGTCACCCACGGTGGACAGGTTTCAGTGAAGCTTCCAGGCTAAGGAAGAAAGAATAGGGACTAGCCCCTGAAAATCTTACGAAAAAATGTCTGATATAGTGCCACAAGATGAGCCCCTCAGGTTGGAAGATACTCAAAATAAGACTGGGGAACAGCTGCCTCCTCAAAGTGGAGGTGGTGGTGTGCTGTGGAGTTGATTCCACCTCATAGTTGTCCTGTATGGGGTTTCCAAGGCTGTAAATCTCTACAGGAGCAGAAAACCTCATCTTTCTCTCGCAGAAGGGCTGGTAGTTTCGAACTTTGAGATTAGCAGCCCGACTCATAACCACTACGCTACCAGAGTTCCTTTCCTCAAAGTGGAGTCAACCTTAATGATGTGAATGGAGCAAAGCTTTCAGGACTATCATTTGCTCATGGGGCATGACTCAAAATGGAAAGAAATAGCTGCAAATATCCACTGATTATTAGAACTTGAAAGGCACAAAATCTAAATCTAGGATAATTGGAAGCCGTCAAAGATGAAATGGAATGCATAAAGATTGATATCCTAAGTATTTGTGAGCTAAAATGGACTGGTATTGGTCATTTTGAATCAGACAATCATATAGTTTATAGTTTACAATGCCAGGAATGACACATTCAAGAGGAATGACATCACATTCATCATCAAAAAGAATATTTCGAGATCTCTATCTTGAAATACAATACTGTCTGTGACAGGGTAATGTCTGAGTCTATAGGCAAGACTAGTTTATACAACTATTATTCAAATTTATGCATCAAAGCCAGTAAGAAAGAAATTAAAGAACTCTGCCAACTTCTTCAGTCTGAAATTGATCAAACATGGAATCAAGATGCATTGATAATTTCTGGTGATTGGGATGTGAAAGCTGAAAACAAAGAGGAGGGATTGGTAGTCAGAAAATACGACCTTGGAGATGGAAATGATGCTGCATATTGCATGATAGAATGTTACAAGACCAACTACTTATTCATTGCAAATATCAGTTTTAAACAACATAAAAGGTGACTATCCATGTGGCCTTCACAGATGGCATACACAGGAATCAAACTGACTATGTCTGTGGTCAGAGATGATGGAGAAACTCAATATCATCAGACAAAACAAGGCCAGGAGCTGACTGTGGAATACCCCATCAATTGCTCATATGCAAGTTCATGCTGAAGTCAAAGAAAATGAAAACAAGTCCAAGAGAACCAAAATACGACCTTGAATATATCCCAGCTGAATTTAGAGACCATCCCAAGAATAGATTTGATGCATTAGATATCAATGACCAACCCCAGAATGACAGTATAGCACTGAGCAAATCTGTTGCAAAGGACCTCTTTATAGTGTTAAAGAGCAAAGCTGTCACTTTGAAGACTAAGATGTGCTTGACCAAAACCATGGTATTTTTCATCGCCTCATATGCATGTGAAATTTGGACAATGAATAAGGAAGACAGGAGAAGAGTCGATACATTTGAATTGTGGTTTTGGCGAAGAATATTGAAAGCACCATGGAACTTGGAAGACGTATAGCTGGAATGTCCCTTAGAAGCGAGGACGGCAAGACTTTGTTCATGTACTTTGGCCATGTTATTGGGAGGGACCAGATCTTGGAAAGAAAATCGTGTTTCTTAAAGTGGAAGGTCATCAAAAAAGAGGAAGACCCCCAACAAAATGGATTGACACCGTGGTTCCAACAGTGGACTCAAATCTACTTGACTTGCTCACCATTTGGAAGATTTGTAAGTACACTATTCCCTCTTTTGGCCTTGTAGTTGTTTTCATTGTAAGTTGGTAGCTCTGGTTCCCTGTTTTTAGTCTTGTTTTACTGTGGATACTTCTACATCTGGGTTGGAAGATGTAGAGCCCAAATGCTCCTTAGAAGCAAGTATGGTGAGATTTCATCTCTCATACTTTGGATATATTATGAGGAGGGACCAGTCCCTGGAGGGGACATTATGCTTGGTAGAGTGGCAGGTCAGTGAAAAAGAGAAGACCCCCAACAAAATGGATTGACACTGTGGCAGCAGCAATGGGTTCAAGCATAAAAATACTTGTGAGGATGGTGAAGGACCAGGCAGTGTTTCATCCTATTGTGCATAAGGTCACTCTGGGTTGGAAGTGTCTTGAGGGCACCTAATAACAACAACAACATATCTGGTTTGATGTCTGGGTGGTGTCCTCAGGTGTATCAATATCAGCCTGTTGTCTGCTGTTGTTGGTTCTCTCTTCAAAGAACTCACTTTAGTTTTATTTGTTGTTTGTTTGGTTTTTTGTTAAGTTCGCCTGGTTTTTACAAATTCATTTCATTTCTGTTTATCTAGAAAGGATAAAGACAATGGCGGCAAGAGTGAAGAAGGAGAAAAAGAAACAAAGTAAAAACAAGGGGGGCAGTGTATCTGGTATGGGTTGACACCTGGCAGATGGTAGGCCCTAAATGGAGTTCCTATAGGCCTACGTGTTGTCTGTGGTCAGGGCACCTAGTCTGGAAGTAGTTCACGCAGGCCCTAAAAGTGGCTGAGGTCAGCATCTTTGTTCCCAGAAGGAACTTCTTTAAGTTAAGAGGGCACCTGGGGTTAGAACAGTTAGTTCTGAAGTTTCTGCTTGTTCAGGGCTGACTAGGGACTAGTTCTGCACCTTTTGCTGGTCTTAAAAAAAAACAGAGTTCATGTGCCACTAGATGCAGGGATGGTACACCCAGCTCCTGACTCAGAAAGACGTGACTCCGACGTCTGGCAGTGCAGTGGGTGGATGAGAATGGGAGTGGCCGTGTCTCTGGTCACCAGGGGAGTATGGGGAACATGAGAGAATTGCACCTTTCTCACTGGCAGCCACTGGTGTGTATCTGTACCACTAGGTTGTCTTCTGAATCCAATGCTGCTCGCTATAGTGCAAGATGGCACACCTAGTCAAGCCAGTCAATAGTTCACCCTTCTGTCTCCTCTCTCACTGCCCCTGTTCAACTTAGTCTCCTCATCAGTATTCACTTCACTTCTTTCTCTTTTCCTGTGAAGTTCAGGGTTCCAGGATCATCATGTGTGTCTGGTTCATTTGGTCTCTTGTATCTTTGCTGTAGAGCATCTGTGTAGCATGTCCTCTATCTTGCCAGAGTCTCTTTGGAGTGGGCACAAATATGTATCTCTTCCAATCGGTTGGCCTGGTAGCTGTCTTCCAAATTTCCTGGCATAGATGAGTGAATACTTCCAGTGCTGCATCAGTTTGCTGAAACATTTCAGTTGGTATTCTGTCAATTCCTGGAACCTTGTATTTCACTAACACCTTCAGTGCAACTTAGACTTCTTCCTTTAGTAACATCAGTTCTTGGTCATATGCTACCTCCTGAAATGGTTGAACGTTGATCAATTCTATTCGGTACGGTGACTCTGTATTCCTTCCATCTTCTTTTGATGCTTTCTTCATCATTGAATATTTTGCCTATCAAATCCTTCAATATTGCAAGTTGAGGCTTAAATTTTTTCTTCAGTTCTTTCAGCTTGACATTCTGAGAATGTTCTTCCTTTTTGGTTTTCTAACTCCGGTCTTTGCACATTTCATTATACTACTTTATATTGTCTTCTGTCTTAGGAAATTTTCTATTCAGCTCTTTTACTTCATCTTTTCTTCCATTTGCTTTAGCTACTCTATGTTCAAGAGCAAGTTTTAGACTCTTCAGACATCCACTTTGCTCTTTTCTTTCTTTTCTGTCTTTTTAATGACCTTTTGCTTTCTTCATGTGTGATGTTCTTAATGTCATCGCACAACTCGTCTGGTCTTTTCAATCATTGGCAATAAACATAGATGTGCATATGTCTGTTCATGTCACTTCTTTTAGATCCCTAGGACATATACCTCAGGGTGGAATTGTTGGCTCCGTAGGATAAGCACCAGACTGTGAACCACAAGGTTGGCGGTTTGAGTCCACCAGCCACTCAAAGGAAGAAAGAAGAGGCTTTCTTTTCCTGCAAAGATTTGAAACCTTGGGAACCCTATACAGTATCAGTATGAATCAGAACTGACTCCATGGCACTTAACAACAACAACAACAACAACACTTTTTGAGTTTTTTGAAGAGCTCCTAGATTGTTTTCTATAAAGCCTGTATCATTTTGCATTCCTACCAGCAGTAGATGATAGTGCCAGTTTCTCCAGTGTTTGCCAGCTTTTTAACATTTGCAATGTTAAGACTTCTTTTCACATTCCAAATTATCTCCTTTTAGACAGTTGTTCATAGAGGCAATTAGCCACACATTCCATATCCTCTTCCTATTCCTGACTTTCCTTCTTTCTCTGCTGTTCCGAGTGAATATAGACCAATTGCTGTGTCTTGGATGACCAATTGCAAGCTTTTAAGATCTGGGCACTAGGCAATGAACTCAGAGGTAGCAGAGAAGTGCTAAACATGTCAGGCCAATTAACTAGGATAGCCCATGAAACCAGGACCCTGAACCTCCAAAGCAAGAAACCAAATCCCCGGAAGTTTTCAGATGCACATAATCAGCCTCAGGAGGTACTCTTTTTTTCTTCTTTGTTGTTGTTATGAATATATGTATATACTTATAAATATATATATTTATTACATTATATATTATAACTGTGTAATATGTATTAAAGGAGCTCTGGTAGCGTTGTGGTTACGAATCAGGCTGCTAACCTCAAGGTCGGCAGTTCAAAACTACCAGCGGTTCCGCGGGAGAAAGATGAAACATTCTGCTCCCGTAAAGATTTACAGCCTCAGAAACCCTGTGCAGGGTCACTATGAGTCAGAACAGACTCTAGGGCACATAACAACAACAACAACAATATTTATTATGCTATATATTATAAATATATATAACAACATATATATTTATAAATATAGATATATATTTATAATAACAACAAAGAAGAAAAAAAGAGTACCTACTGAGTCTGATTATGCGCATCTGCAAACTTCAGGGGATTTGGTTTCTTGGTTTGGAGGTTTAGGGTCACGGTTTCATATATGTTAAGGAGCTCTGGTAGCGTAGTGGTTACAAATCAGGCTGCTAACCTCAGGGTCAGCAGTTCAAAACTACCAGCTGTTCTGCAGGAGAAAGATGAGGCTTTCTGCTCCCATAAAGATTTACAGCCTCAAAAACCCTGTACAGGGTCGTTATGAGTCGGAACCAACACCAAGGCACATCACCACCACCATATATATGTTATAAATATTATTGTTGTTGTTATGTGCCGTGGAGATTAATATATAAATAGATATAGACAGATAGATAGATAGATAGATAGATAGATAGATAGATAGATAGATAGATAGATAGATAGATGATATATCTCACAACTTTTGCCAATTTAACTTTTTATTGACAGCAACTAAAAAATAAGCATATTTCCATCATCATGAACCCATCCACTTTTTCCTCATTTTCCCCACTCCTGGTGGTGATGGTGGAGATGGTTGAGCACCATGAAGTAGGTTTTGACTCATAGCGATGCTATATCAAGGTTTTGAGGCTGTAAATCTTTATAGGAGCAGAAAGTCTCATCTCTCCCCCACAGAATGGCTGGTGGATTCAAACTGCAGACCTTGTGATTAGCAGCCTAACACGTAACCCACCAGGGCTCCTTCCACTTCTGGAAGTCACTAAGAAACTTGGTTCTGTCTTAAAAATCTATATTTCCTTTTATATTTAATTGTAGTAGTATTACTAAGTTTATATTATTGTTCTTCAAGAAGACCCTAAACCGCCTAAGCTTCAGAACTCAGGAGACCTGTATTGGTCCCTTCTTTTAAATATCAAGTTGAAGAAGTCAGATTTTACTCCGCAGGTGATTGGGAACCATCACAAGATTTTGCAGAAGAATGGGACAAAGCAGACCTATAGTAAATGATGGTAAGGTGGAGCTGGGTGGGTCACATGGTGTCATGGGAGCTAACTGTTCACCTTTCAGGAAGTTTGCAAGGTAGTTGATGTCACATTGATAGCTTGAAATCAGCCACTTTAGGAATATTTATGCCATGAAAATTGACAAGCGAATACTACCAATCAGTCCCCTCTCCCCCATGCTAGAGAGCCATTTGTTAAGCATTTACCAGCACACATTAGTACTGATTTCATCAGTCATAACTCTTAAATGAGAAAAAGTTCTGTTAATAAATTTCACTCTCAAGTGTAGCTGACAGAGGTGAGGGCTATGGAGGGGGAAAGAGGGTAGGGGGCATGACCGAGAGGGTGCTTAAGAGCTGTGAATATCTGAAGAAGAAAAACATTTAAAGGGGATGGGAAACTTACAAAAGAAACAGAACTGCACCCACGCCCCAACTGACCTTCAATTGTATATTGGATGGGGAAAGCAGGGCAGTAGGGATTTTTGTTTGTTGCATTCCATGCCTTGGCCACCTGGAGGCACTCCGGTTATGGCATAAGTAAACTAGTATTCTTAACTGGATTTCAAATCACAATTTAAAAAGTCATCATCTTTGCCTCTAGGAGAATTGTTTAAGTCTGTATTTAAAAATCAGGCATCCTGGTGTGGGGCTGTGGATTAATGCACTGGACTGCAAAGTTGTTTGAACAGCAAGGTCAGTGATTCAAGCTCACCAGCCGCTCCTTGGAAACCCTATACAGGGTCACTATGGGTTGAACCAACAACAACAACAACAACAATTTAAAAATCACCCTTTTCATTGATAGTCAAACATTTGATAGACTTTATTTAATCTACTCTAAGGGTCAGAATCAACTCGACAGCACTTAACAACAGCAACAAGGTGCCTTGATTACAAGACACATTGTTATTTTATATAAAAGGCTAAGGACAAATGCTGTCAAGTATCCCGTGATATGTCACTGACTGTCAGATAAAACCTGAAGTAATTCAGAAATGTAAAAATGTGAGTCTCAGAATCAATGAACTATAAAATAGCCTTGAAAATCGCCTAGGCAAAAATCAGTGTTTCAGAGATGGGAAAATTACAACTTTGTAAGGTCACAGACCCATGTAGAAATGGAACCTGCTGTCTCCCTGACAGTCATTTAGTACACAACAGAGGCTATGGGGGGGGGGGGGGGTCTGGAGTGTCCTCCTACCTCAAAGATCATGATGCCTTAAAATGATAAATCAGGATATGCCCAGATGGACAGAGTCAGGGGCGGATTACCCGATAAGCAAGGTAAACACGGGTTAACTTGGGTTAATGCGCTGAACTGCAAAGTCGGTTTGAACTGCAAAGGTCCACGGTTCAAGCTCACCAGCCGCTCCTAGGAAGCCCTATACAGGGTTGCTATGGGTCAGAACCAATTCAATGGCACTTAACGGTAGTAGTAATACTTACTAATCTGCAGTGAACAATTTCACATGTTTTTCACTATAGATTAGTAAGTAAGTGGGAGCAAACCCATGTTTACCTTGCTTACTAGGTACTTTGTCCCTAGTCGGGATTGTAAATGTGAAAAGAGGCTTATTTCTATAGGAAAGCGGTGTGGGGTTGGAAGACAGACAGATGCCAACCAGACCCAGAAACAGAATCTTAGATGTGATGAAAAATTGTGAAACTGTTCACCACAGATTAGTAAGTACAAGTAAACCTGTGCTTACCATGCTTATTGGACAATCTGGCATTAGCTAGAAGGTCTCCACATCAAGAGTTGATTGCTGTTAGATTCCCAGTGTCTATTGCTGTTAAGTGTCGTCCAGTCGATTCTGAGACATAGTGACCCTTATAAGGTTTCCAAGAAGTGGCTAGTGGGTTTGAACCACCAACCTTGAGGTTGGCAATTTAGTGCTTATCCTACAGTGCCATACCAGGACTCCCAACAGTTGCTGTGGACGTGACAGCAATTCATAGCAAGCCCATGAATGTCAGAATAGAACTGTGTGTCATTAAAATTTTCAAGGGCTGTGACCTTTTAGAAGTACACCATTAGGTCTCTCAGTTAGTAGCCAAGCACTTAACCACTTGCGCCATCACCGGAGACTCCTTTTATAACGGTGCCTTGTTGTTCTTGTTAAGTGCCATCCAGTCAGTTCCAACTCATAGAGGCCCTAGATAAGGTTTCCGATGAGCAGCTGGTGGATTTGAACTGCCGACCTTGTGGTTTGAAGTCCAGTGCTGATCCTATAGTGCCTACAATGGTGCCTAACTAATATATTTATTAATATTCAATAAATGAAAGATGGGTCTATCTAGCTCCACAACTCTTTTATCTCTGGAATCTGCTTTCTCATTCATAAAATGAGTATAATAATACTCATCTTTTAGGCACATGTTGTTGTTAAGTGCTGTTGAGTCACTTTCGACTCATAGCAACCCTGTATAGAGTTTCCTAGGAGCGGCTGGTGAGTTGGAACCGCCAACCTTGCAGTTCAAACAACCTCATGGTAGAGCGCTTATCCTACAGCACCACACAAGGACTCCATGATGAGGTTAAATAAGACGCAGTTCTGAGCAGAACTGGACAGCTCAGATACAGCACATTTCTATCATCACAGAAAGTTCTATCCAAGAGTTCTGCTTACACTAATCTGAGTACAATACTGCTCAACGCCTCTTCCTCAACTCCAGGATCTTCTGAAGCGTGTTCTACCAAACTTCGTATTTGTGCGCCCTCCTGTGGCTTGATGTGGGAAATAGCCTGTATTTAAGGTGAACTAGAAGGAGCTCTGGTAGCATAGTGGTTACGAGTTGGGCTGCCAACATCAAGGTCAGCAGTTCAAAACTACCAGCAGTTCCGCGGGAAAAAGATGTGGCGTTCTGCTCCCATAAAGATTTACAGCCTAGGAAACCCTGTGCAGGCTCACTATGAGGTCGAAACCGACTCCACAGTACTTAACAACAGATGACACTAAACAACAGCACATTCACAAGGAGCCCTTGTAACATAGTAGTTATAGAATTTAGTTGCTAACCAAAAGGTTGGTGCTTCAAGTCTACAAGCAGCTTAGCAGAACGATGTGGCAGTGTGCTTCCATAAAGATTACAGTCTTGGACACTCTATGGGGCAGTTCTACTCCAGCTATAGGACTTACAGTAAATGTGCTATGAATTGGAAGTGACTCAACAGGTACAGGTTTTGGTTTTGAGCACATTTATAAAAGGGAGAGTTTAGAAACCTTTAGTAATCCGCCCATTAATGAAAGCAGGAAAATGAAATGGCATGTGGATTTTAACTGCTCTAGAGATGTGGCGCTGTGGGCTAATGCGTCAGACTGCAAAGTCATTTGAACTGCAAGGTTGGTGGTTCAAGCTCACCAGATTCTCCTTGGAAACCCTATGCAGGGTCGCTATGGGTCGGAATCGACTCGATGGCAATTAACAACAAGAGATTACCAAGGAAAATTGGTTTGGGAAGGTTTGATCACATTATTTTCTGAACCTTGTGAGCTAAACACACATCCTGTTTAAACAGTGGACATACTGTATAAATGTTGAGAAGGGTACAGCTCCCTTAGTGGTACCTGACAACGAACTAGCTGGAACCTGTGGTTCAGCTTGTTGGCAGTAGAAGGGCCAAACTCAGAAATCTGCAGGTTTCTGGATGTGGGGCACCTGGCCCTTCCTGGCACTAAGCTCAGGAGGCGTCTAAGCTTTAACCGCTTGGTGTCTGAGACCAAAAGATTTGATGCTCCACTTCGGCACGTGACATGCAAAGGTGTTTTCAAACAGCCATGTAGGTAGGAGCATGGTCCCCACCTGAGTTCAGCAGCCCAGCCCAAGTGCACCAGAGACATTGCTGGTACTGAGGGGGTGGGGCATGAGGAAAGCGAGAACTCGTTTTTTTTTTTTAAAGTTCCTTCTCCGTTTTTCATTACTACATTACTCAATCCTTTCAAAAACCATAAGAAAACACATAGAAGTGTAAAGAAAACAATGTTCACCCATGATCTGCCCAATACTTCTTCGGTTTTCTTTATCCATTGTCTAGCTTTTGTATGAAAATGCCATGCCTTGGGTCACACACACCTTAGTCCTCAAAGTGACATCTTTACTTTACCACATTTAAAAGAGGTCTTTTGTAGCAGATCTACTCAATACAATAAGTCCTTTAATTTCTTTTTTTTTTTAATGTTTTATTGTGAAATAATAAAACAATAAATTGTTTTTATTATGTGCTAGTTTACATGGGAGAACATTAGTTTTACATTCATCCAATCGTATATCGTTTCATTGCCATGGTTACAATCCCCTCCATACATCATCAACCTTGCAAGCCTGCCTCCCGCCAGGTCGTCAGCACACAGCCCCTCTCCCTCTCTGTGTCTAAAGTCCCCAGCTGCTCCATTTCTCCACGTCATCGTCTTTGCCTCCATCTCAGGCATCACTGCTTCTCTGGGTAGCATCCCGCTCTCTGCTCTTCTCCCATCCTTTAATTTCTTGATTGTTGCCACTATGGGCATTGATTGTGGATCCAAGTAAAACTCAATCTTTTCTCTGCTTTTCATGATGAGGCTTTATCGGCCCTATTGTGAGGAAGTGTTTCTTTACATCATACGGAAGGTTACTTCAAGTAATTTACTTCAAGTCCTCTTCACTTTCAGCAAGCAAGGCTATCTGATCTGCAAATTGCAGGTTGTTAATGAATCTTCCAATCCTGCTGCCACGTTCTTCTTCATGTAGTCCAGCTTCTCAGATTATTTGCTCAGCATATAAAATGGATAAGAATGATGAAAGGACACAACTCTGACACACACCTTTCCTAATTTTAAAACACAGTCGTAAACTATCACTCAATTCACAATGAAAAACTTTAAAACA
This sequence comes from Chrysochloris asiatica, assembly GCF_000296735.1. Classification (NCBI taxonomy): domain Eukaryota; kingdom Metazoa; phylum Chordata; class Mammalia; order Afrosoricida; family Chrysochloridae; genus Chrysochloris; species Chrysochloris asiatica. The sequence continues at coordinate 19,127,742 of NW_006408536.1, forward strand.
CACACACACAGCAGCCGCTTGTTTTGTCTGAACAACTAACTGCCTCTTGGTCTACGGAGAAAGAGTGATGCCTTTGAAATATGATGTTTGTGAACAACACTTAAGATTGAATGGACTGTCAGAAAAGGAATAAATTTGTCTTGAAAGGTGAACGGCCAGAATGCTCCTTAGAGGACAGGATGGCTTCAGGACTGGAATTGAACTCAGCCCCAGGGCTCAGTTTTCAGCCAAGGGAACTATAACATTCAGGAGGTATGCACCCCTTACAAAAATCAACCATTTGAGAACAAAAGGGTAGCATTTACCCAAGAACAATGTTCTGAGGCATTAGGAAAGAAGGAGGGGTGGAAACAGGAAACACAAGAATAAGGTGGGATAAGTGATGTTACGTTATGGGGATTGGAAACAACGATATGAAGTAAAATGTATATGAACTGTTGAATGGAAAACTGATTCGTCTCATGTACTTTGGACATGTTCTCATGCCTTGGAGAAGGACATCATGCTTGGTAAAGTGAAGGGTCAGTGAAAATGAGGAAGGTCCCCAAAGAGATGGGTTGGCACAGTGACTGCAACATTAGGGGTGCCTAAGGATGGCGCAGGACGAGGCAGTGTTTCGTTCTGTTGTAGTCAGAACCGACGAGAGAACACCTAACACCAAAAACGGAGTCCCGGTGTGGTGCTGTGGGCTAATGCGCCAGACTGCAAAGCCGTTTGAACTGCAAGGTTGGTGGTTCAAGCTCACCAGCTGCTCCTTGGAAACCCTATATAGGGTCGTTATGGGTCAGAATTGACTGGACGGCACTTAACAACAACAAACACCAAAAAGAATCTACTCACCCCAAAAGGGTCACTCACTAATGGAGGGCTGTGCTACACATAGGGTCTATTCACACGTAGTGTCTTTTCAGTCTCTTACTAAATACAGGACTTACTCCACTTAAGTGTTCCCTACCCCACCCTATACTAGTTGACTTAGTTTTCAAAACTCCACAGTAAGCAGCAGTCACTGCCTCTTAGGCTCCGGCCACGTTTCAGGCACATGCTCAGCTGTTAGAAATGAGGTTGACTCAGATGCAGAGTACTCAGAGCAGCCTGCTTTTTAAAAAACAAAACTGTTTTATTGTGAATTGACTGAAGGTTTACAGAGCAGATCATCACTTTCCCATTCAACAAATGATACTTGGTTTCATTCCCATAGATTACAACGCCTTCCACGCAACAGCAGTTGTCCCATTTCCTTCCTCCCTGTGATTCTTGTTTCCATTTCACCTCCCTTCACAATCCTCCTGAACTTTTCCCTTGGCAAATGCCACCCTTTTTATCTTGAATTGTGACCATTACAAGTGAACATTTGTAACAACTAGTGTTGTTATCTATTGCCTTCCCTGTCAACCAGGTTAACACATAATAGAGTAATTCACTGTAGCTTTTAACAAAGATGTACTTTCCCTTCCCTCCCACCCCTAGTAACTATCAAAGAATGTTTCTTTTAATATGAAAACTTTTCTTGAGTTTTGACAATAATGGTCTCATACAATATTTGTCCTTTGGTGATTGACTCATTTCATTCAGCATAATTTTCTTAGTGTTTCACAGTTGCATGCTTATTCTTCCACATAAAGTAGAATTTCATTGTGAGCATATATCAAAGTGTGTTCATCCATTCTTCTATTGAGGGCACTCAGGTGTCTCCATCTTTTTGCTATTGTGAATAGTGCTGCGATGAACATCAGTGTGCCCATATCTGTTATGGTCACAGATCTTATTTCTTGAAGACATATACCAAGTAGAGGGATTGTTGCATTTATATTTCCAACTTTTTGAGAAATTGCCATACCATTTTCCACAGTGGAGTCCTGGTGTGGTACTGTAGAATAAGCACTGGACTTCAAACTGCAAGGTGGTTCAAACTGACCAACTGCTCCTCAGAAACCCTATACAGGGTTTCTTTGAGGACCAAGGTGCTCCTGACCCAAACCATGTGGTATTTTCAATAGCCTCATATGCATGTAAAAGTTGGACAATGAATAGGGAAGACCACAGAAGAATTAATGCATTTGAGTTGTGGTGTTGGAGAAGATATTGAAGGTACCATGGACTGACAGAAGAACAAACAGGCACATTGTCAGGAAGGATCAGTCAGTCCCTGGAGAAGGGCATCGTGCTTGGGAAAGTGGAGGGTCAGTGAAAAAAGAGGAAGATCCCCAAGGAGATGGATTGGCACAGTGGCAGGGCAACAGGCTCAAGTATAGCAACAGTTGTAAGGATGGCCCAAGACTGAGTAGGGTTTCATTCTGTTGTGCCTAGGTCGCTATGAGTCAGAATCAACTCGATAGCACCTAACAAGAGTCAGAACCGACACAATGGTACTTAACAACAACAGCAATAGCTAATAGTCACGAGCATTTCTTTAGTTGCCTGAATGTCTACTTTGTGAAAGTATTCATATCCTCTGCCCATTTTTTGTTTGTTTTTATTCTTGCATATTGCCATCCCCATCACTCAAGTTAACATGTATCTAACTACCTCCTAACCAGTGAATTATTCTCCCTTCCCTCCCACACTTGGTAATCATCACGGAATGATTCTTTTAGCATGAACACTTTTCTTGAGTTTTTACAATAGTGGTTTCATACAATATTTGCCCATGCATGATTGACTAATTTCCCTCACCATCCAGGTTCATTCATGTTATTAGGTGTTTTGCAGATTCATCATTATTCTTCAGTGTTGCATAGTATTCCATGGTGTGTATGTACCAAAGTTTGTTTACGCATTCTTCCATGGATGGGCATTTTGGCTGGCTCCATCTTTTGGCTATTGTGAATAGTGTGGTGATGATGAACATGGGTGTGCATATATTTACTCATGTCATGGCTCCGATTTCTTGTAGAGAGACTGCTGGGTCATATGGTATTTCTATTTTCAACTTTTTGAGGCAAGGCCATACCAATTTGCACAGTGGCTGCACCAGTTTACAGTCCCGCTAGCAATATAGGAGGGTCCCAGTGTCTCCACACCCTCACCAACATTTGTTCTTTTTGTCATTTTGTTTTGTTTTTTATCTTTGCTATTAATGCTAGAGTGAAGTGACATCTCATTGTTGTTTCAATTTGCATCTCTCTAATAGCTAAGCACTGAACTACTAACCACAAGGTTGGTGGTTCAAATGCAACAACTCCTCCTCCGAAATGGGGTCTCTATGAGGCAGAACCGACTTGACAGCACTTAACAATAATAATGGCTAATTAGATTGTAAACATTTCTTCATACGAATGTCTCAGTGTCTTCTCTAGTGAAGTGTCTGTCCATGTCTTCTGTCCATTTTTTAATTGGATTGTTTGTCTTTTTCTTATAGAGATATTGTAGTTTTCTATAAATTTTGGAGATTAGTCCCTTGTCTGGTATGTCATTGCAAAAAAAAAAAAAAATTCCCTGCATGGACTGTCTTTTTACTCTTTTGGCGAAATCTTCTAATGCACCCAAGTGTCTAGCTTTTAGTAGGTTCCAGTTATATCTTTTGTTTTCTACTGCTTGTGTGTCTTTAGTTATGTTTGTTTTAACTTTTTATTGTGAATTGAGTGAAGGTTTATAGAACAGACCATCAGTTTTACATTCAACAAATCATATATACTTTGCTTCATTACAATGATTGTAATCCCCTCCACGTACCAACAGTTAACAGTATTTCCCTCTATTCACTTTAACTACGGCATTCCTCCCTGTGTCTCCCGCTACTTTCATCTTTCCTCTGCTAACCTCCCTCTTGTTGTGTATTGCCTGCCCTGTCACCCATGTTAACATGTGTCTAACCTCTAGCCCATGAGTAATTTTCTCTCCACTCCTCCGTCACCATCATACACTGTTTCTTTTATTAAGAAAACCTTTTTTTAAAAAAACTTTTCATAACATTGTTCTCAAACAATATTTGTCCTTTTGTGATTGACCAATTTCACTCAGCGTAATATCCTCTAGGTTTAGCCATGTTGTGAGGTGTTTCACTGATTCGTCATTATTTTTCAATGTTTGTAGTATTCCATCATGTGTATGTATCAAAGTTTGCCTAACCATTTTTCTGTTGATAGGCTGTCTCTATCTTTTTGATATGTCTGTTGTAGACAGTACATGAAGGATCCCATTTTCGTATTTATTCTACTCTCTGTGTCTCTTGACTGGTACAATTCATCCATTTACATTCAGTGTAATTGTCAATAGGTCTGACTTGATTGCTGTCATTAAGCTGTGTTTTTTGTGGTGCTTCTGGATTCTTTGTTCCACGTAATTTTCTATGCTGAGATCATTTTGTTTGCGGGCTTTCTTTTCATTTTCATTTCTGTTGTGTCATTTTGTTATTGCTGCTGTTGTTAAGTGTCATCGAGTAGGTTCTGACTCATAGCGACCCTGTATAGGGTTTCTGAGGAGCAGCTGGTGGATTTGATCTGCCAACCTTGTGATTCACAGCACCACATCTGTAGTGTTAAATGTTTACTAAATCTTTCTGGTTTTTCTCTTTTCTTATTTTGATGCACAGGTGTATTTTTTTTTCTTTGAGGTTACACTGTAATTTATTAAGTCTTTTCCCTACTTAAAACAGTCTATTTTATCTTGAAATCCACTGCCTTGTCCTTTAAATTTCTATACCTACACTATTCCCTCTTTTTGCTTCCTAGTTGACTTCATTATAAATTGATATCTCTGGTTCCCTATTTTCACTCTTGTAGGTTTGTTTTACTTCTACATCTGGATTGAGTTCTGGGTAGTGATGTCATGCATGTTCATCTCTAGTTGTTGTCTGCTATTGTTGGTTCTCAGTCCAAAGAACACCTTTTTTGTTTGTTTGTTTTTTATAAAGTTTGTCTGGTTATTACAAATTTCTTTTATTTGTTTATCTGGAAATGTGTTCATTGCATTGTCATATATGAGAGATAAGTTTCTGGGAATATGATTTTTCGTTGGCAATATTTTTTATTCCAAGTTTTGTATATGTCATCCCATGGCCTTCTTCTCTGCATGGTTTCTGCTGAGAAATCAAAGCTTAGTCATGTTGACTCTCCTTTGTAAGAAACTTTTTGTTTTTCCTAAGCTGCTCTCAGAATTCTTTCCTTGAGTTTGGAAAGTTTGACTATGATATGTCTTGGTGATTTTCTTTTGGGATGTATCCTGTTTGGGGTTCGATCAGCTTCCTGTTTGCTTTTCTTCAATCTTTCATGATACTTGTTGTTGTTGTTAAGTGCCGTCGAGTCGGTTCCGACCCATAGCGACCCTGTACAGGGTTTCCAAGGGTGTAAATCCTTAC
>NW_006408536.1:19133795-19134875 GCF_000296735.1 Chrysochloris asiatica
GGGGTGGGTAGGACTAAATAAGGAGTTAGGGTTAGCACTGTGGCTAGGCTTAGGCAAGGCCTGGGACGTCACTTAGTGTTAGGGTTATGGTTAGGACTAGGGTTAATGTTAGGGGTAGGAGTTGGACTAGGGCTAGGAGTAAGACTTGGTCTCGTTTTAGGATTACCATTAGGTTTAGTTTTTTTTAAAAAAAATTCTTGAAATCTACTTGATTTTCCCTTCATTTGAAAGTTCTGTAAGTAAATTATTCCCCTTTTTACTTTACACTTTATTGTTGTTGTTGTCACAAACTGGTATCTCTGGTTTCCTATTTTCAGCCTTCTAGGTTTGTTTTAGGAAAGGTGTGTGTCAGGGTTGTATTCTTTCACCATACTTATTCAACCTGTATGTTGCAAATAACCCGAGAAGCTGGGTTCTATGAAGAAAAACGTGGCATCAGGATTGGAGGAAGACTCATTAACAATCTGCAATGTGCAGATGATATGTCTCCCACTACCTTTCCTCTAAGGAGCTCTGGTAGCGTAGTGGTTATGAATCGGGCTGCGGACCTTAAGGTCAGTAGTTCGAAACTACCAGCTTCTCCTCAGGAGAAAGAGGAGGCTTTCTGCTCCCGTAAAGATTTACAGCCTTGGAAACCCTGCACAGGGTCGCTATGGGTCGGAACCGACTTGAAAGCACATAACAACAACAACCTTTCCTCTGCTAACCTCCTTCTTGTTATATATTGCCCTCATCATCATCCAACTTAATATGTGTCTACCCTTTAGCCTCTGAATAATTTTCCCTCGTCCCATCGTAACCATCATAGAATGCTTCTTTTATAAAAAACAAACAAACAAACAAACCTTTTCTTGGGGCGGGGCTTGATGGTGGATAGGGTAAAGGTGCAGTGAAGTTCACATTCAGCAATACCACAGGATACCAGGTGAAGCAGGTTCAGGGCAGAGCTCCAAAACTCTGAAACACATGGGTTGTTGTTGTTGTTAGGTGCCATCGAGTCGGTACTGACCCATAGCAACCTTATGCACAGCAGAACAAAATACTGCCCGATCCTGGGCCAACCTCACTACTGTTGCCATG
>NW_006408536.1:19136425-19161731 GCF_000296735.1 Chrysochloris asiatica
TGATGTGTCTCTTCTTAGAAAGCATATTGAAGGTCCCTGCATTTAATCCATTAACATTCATTGTAATCATCCATAGGTATGAATTGATCCCACCACTCATCTATCAATTTGTTGTACTGTGGTGGCTTTTATGTGGCTATGATGTTAAAGTTAGTGGTGATGAAATAGAAGAATTCTAGCAACTTCTTATGTCTCAAATTGATCAAAGATGAGATCGGGATATATAAATAGTTACTAGTGATTAGAATGCAAAGGCTGGAAACAATTAGGAAGTATCAGTAGCTGGAATCTATGGCCTCGGTGATACAAATAATGCCGGAGAACACATGATAGAATTTTGCAAAACCAATGACAGATTCATTGCAAATACCTTTTTAAAACAACATAAACGGGGCTATACATATGGAGCTCACGAGATTGAATACAAAGGGATCAAATGGACTACATCTGTGGAAAGAGATGGTAGAAAAGCTCCATATAATCAGCCAAAACAAGGCCAGGGGCAGACTGTGGTACACATCATCAAGTGCTCATATGCAAGTTCAAGTTGAAGTTGAAAAAAAAAATTTTAAGTCCATGAGAGCCTAAATATAACCTTGAACATATCCCACTTAATTTAGAGACCATCTCAACAACAGATTTGATGCATTGGACACTAATGACTAAAGAGGTTTGAGATGATTATCAAGAAAATCATATAGGAAGAAAGCAAGAAGTCATAAAAAAAAAAAAGAGAGAGAGAGAGGAAATAAAGGAAAGATCAAAATGGATATCAGAAGAGACCCTGAAATTTGCTCTCCAACATAGTAATGCTTAAGTAACTGGAAGAAATGAGCAAGTAAAAAAGCTGAACAGAAAATTCCATAGGGCAGCTCGAGAAGACAAAGTCAAGTATTACAATGAAATGTGCAAAGACCTAGAGTTAGAAAACCAAAAATCTGAAAGAACTGAAGAAAAAATCCAAGACTCCACTTAAAATACTCAAAGACTCTATGGGGAAAATACTGAATGATGCGGAAAGCATCAAAAGAAGCTGGAAGGTATATATAGAGTCCCTGTACCAAAAATAAATGGTCAATGTTCAACCATTTCAAGATGTAGTATACGATCAACTGATGGTACTGAAGGAAGAAGTTCAAGCTGCACTGAACACATTGGTCCAAAACAAGGCTCCAGAAATTGACAGCATACAAATTGAAGTCTTTCAACAAACTGATACAGCACTGGAGGTGTTCATTCACCTATGCCAAGAAATTTGGAAGACTTACCTACCCAACTGATTTGAAGAGTTTCCACATTTGTGCTCATTCAAAAGAGAGGTGACCCAATAGAATGCAGAAATCATTAAACAATATTATTAATATTACATGCAAATAAAATTTTACTGCAGATAATTCAAAAAGAGTTGCAACAGTACATTGACAGAGAACTGCCAGAAATTTAAGCCAGATTCAGAAGAGGATGAAGAACTAGGGATATCACTGCTGATGTCAGATGGTTCTTGGCTGTAAGCAGAAAATACCAAAAAGATGTTTACTTATGTTTTATTGACTATGCAAAGGCTTTCGACTGTGTTGACCATGATAAACTATGAATAATATTGTGAAGAATGGATATTGAAGAACATTTCATTGTGCTCATGAGGAACTTGTACATAGATCAAGAGGCAGTTGTTAGAACAAAACAAGGGGATAATGAATGGCTCATCTTCCAATACTATATCTGACAATATTCTGGTGCTGTTTGTGTTTTCATTTTCCTGCACTGTATCTGACAATGTTCCCGGCTATTCATTAGGTTTTCAGTGGCTAAATGTTCAGAAGTAGTCTTACTCTGGAAGCTCAGTTGAACCCTGTCTACTAGGGGTATCCCTGCTGGTATTTAAAATACCGCTGGCACAGCTTCCGGCATCACAACAACACGCAAGCCACCAGAGTATGATAAACTGACAGGCACTGAGCAACTAGTATGAGAAACTGTATAATCCAGTTTGAAGAATGCGGCATCAGGTCTGAAGAAGTCTCATTAATAACCTGTGATATGCAAATGATACAACCTTGCTTGCTGGAAGCAAAGAGGACTTAAAATACTTGCTGATGAAGAACAAAGTCTACAGCCTTCAGTATGGGTTGCACCTCAATGTAAAGAAAACAAAAATCTTCACAAGTGGACCAATACATGACATCATGATAAATGGAGGAAAAATTGAAATTGTCAAGGACTTCATTTTACTTGGATCCACAATCAACACTCCTGCAAACAGCAGCCAAGAAATCAAATGATGTATTACACTAGGCAAATCTGCTGCACAATACCTCTTTAAAGTGTGCAAGAGTAAAGATGCCAGTATGAGGACTAAGGTGCACCTGACTCAAGCCATGGTATTTTCAATAGCCTCATTTCATTTGAAATTGGACAACAAATAAGATAGACCGTAGAAGAATTGATGTCTTTGAATTGTGGTGTTGGAGAAGAATATTGAAGGTACCAAGGATTGCCAGAAGAATAAACAGGTCTATGTTGGAAGAAGTACAGTCAGAATGCTCCTTAACAGCCAGGATGGGGAGATTTCCTCTCTCATACTTCGGGCATATTATCAGGAGAGACCAGTGAGTGGAAAAGTACATAATGCTTAGTAAAGTGGAGGGTTAGCAAAAGAGGAAGACCCCCAATGAGATGGATTGGCACAGTAACAGCAGAAATGGGCTCAAGCACAACAACAGTTGTGAGGATGGCACAGGACTAGGCAGTGTTTCATTCTGTTGTACATAGGGCTGCTATGAGAAGAAACGGACTCGATGGTGCCCAACAACAACAAAATGAATTGATTACTATCATTTTGCTCTGTATTTTTTGTGGTGCTACAGGTTTCTTGGAGCCCTGGTGTGGTGCTGTAGGCTAATACACCAGACTACAAAGCCATTTGAACAGCAAGGTCAGTGGTTCAAGCTCACCAGCTGCTCCTTGGAAACCCTATACAGGGTCACTATGGGTCAGAATCGACTCGACAGCACTTAACAACAACAACTGGTTTCTTGGTTCCATATAATTTTCTGCATTTTGTGGGGTTTTGTTTTTGTTTTTAATTTTCATTTGTGTCGTGTTAATGTTGATCAAATATATCTGATTTTCCTCTTTTTTTAAATTTAGATGTGCAGGTATATTCATTTTCTTTAAGGCTACAGTGTAATTTATTATTTTTTCCCTGCCTAACAGTCTATTTTATCTTGCAATCTACTTTAACTCTTTGCTATTTAGAAGTTCTGTATCTACACTATTCTCTCTTTTTGCTTTGTAGTTGACTTCATTTTAAATTGTTATCTCTGGTTCCCTATTTTCAGTCTTGTGCTACTTTAAATGCTTCTATGTCTGGATTGAGTTCTGGGTAGTACCATGTATGTTAATCTCAGGTTGTTGTCTAATGTTGTTGGCTCTCTACCCAAAGAACATGCTTTAGTATTTTTTATAAATTTCATCATTACGAATTCCTTTACTTTCTGTTTATCTGCAAATGTCCTAATTTCATCATCATATTTGAGGGACAGCTTTGTTGGGTACATGATTCTTGGTTGGCAATTTATTTTGTTCTTCAGTTTTATATGTGTAATCCCATTGCTTCTTGCCTGCATGGTTTCTGCTGAGAAATCAGAGGTTGGTCTTATTGGTTCTCCTTTGTAGGTAACTTTTAATTTTTCCCAAGTTGCTTTCAGGATTCTTTCCTTGTATTTGGTTTTGGAAAGTTTGGGTATGGTATATCTTAATGATTTTCCTTTGGAATCTATCCTGTTTAGGACTCATTCAGCTTCTTGTATGCTTATCTTCTAGTCTTTCATATTAGGGAAGCTTTCTTCTAATAACTCTTTGATAATTTTCTCTATGCTTTTAATGATCTCTTCCTGCTCTGGAATTCTGATTACCAGTAAGTTATTCCTATTTGTGATGTCCCACATAACTTTTAGGCTTTCTTCATATTTTCTCATACTTCTTTCTGGTTGTTCTAGCATAGTGCTGTTGTTAAGTGGGGTAGAGTCAATTCCAACCCATAGCAACCCTGCATAGGGTTTCTGAGGAGCAACTGGTGAGCTTGAACCGCCAACCTTGTGATTCAAACTGACTTTGCAGTCCAGCGCATAACCCACAGCGCCACACTAGGACTCCTCCTCTAGCATTATTCAAGCTCATTAATTCAGATTTCCATTGTTGCACATCTACTCCTTTTCCCTTTCAATGCATTGTCCATTTCTGAAATCTTAGTTTTAACCATCTGGATTTCTAATTGCAGGTTTTGTATTATTTCAAAATTAGCATTTATTTTATTTGTTTGTTCTTGTTATGTTATCTTGAATTTTTCTAAAATGTTTTTTCTGTGTTCTCCTTGCTTTTCTCAATCTTTCTGTCATTCCTAAATATCACTCTTCTGAGTTCTTTTCCAGTTAGTTCCATTACCTTTTATTCCTCAGAAATGTTTTTCTGACTCTGCATCTTGGTCCTTTGTTTGTGCCATTGTCTCTTGTTTCTTCATGTGAGCTAAAATTGTCTGTTGTCTCCAGGGCATTGTGGTGTTATTGTAGTTGTATTTAATTGTATGTTGATGTGTTCTTGGGCTCTCACCAACTGTCTCCTGTGGGAGTGGTTAGAGAATGGGAGACTTATCTAATGGTTCTCTATGCTTACACCTTAGTTTAGGGTGGGTTTCACTGGTTTTGGATGCTGTCTATCACTGGTCAGGTGGTATAGGAGCTGATACTGTCTCTTGCCTGGTTGCGGAGCTGCAAATGTTAGTTGTGGCTGGGTAGTATGGGCATAGTTGCTGTCTCCTATTGGCTGGAAATGAGGATAACCACACACACAAACACACACACACATGAAAACAAAATGGAATAAACAAACAAAAACATAACAATGAAAAAAGAAAATAATAAAGGAGAAAAAAAGAAATGAAGCCTGCAGTATCCAGAAAAAAATAATATAATAACAAAAAAGAGCAAAGAGAAACAAGAAAATGGAACTGCAGTACACCTATTGCCCAAAATGGGAGGGGGGCTACAAAGACATGAAGTGACTGGCTTACATGCTTTCAAGAGGGTGCGGGGGAAGGTAGAATCTCCACTGAGTGGTTTCCAACCTGTCTGGATGGGGCTGGTGAAAGGAGATGGGGATAAGACTCTTGTGGTTCAATAGTAAATAATTGCTATCAGGACTGACTGTGAGCTTTGCAAATGTAAAAGTAGATGTTTTGTAACAAAAGGAGGGGAGTGGTTGATTTTGCAGTCCAGGAGCAGAGGTCCCTGGGACCATCAAGGGAGAAGAACGGAGTGCAGGAGCCTATCCAGAGAAGCAGTGACGCCAGAGATGCAGGCAGAGATGATGCAGTGGAGAGATGGAGCAGCTGGGGACTGGGGACTCTGGACTCAGAGAGCCTGTGTGCTGATGACTTGGGGTGGCGGGGGAGAGAGAGAGAGGGGGCAGGCTTGCAGGGTGTACCCTTTGGTTGTTTGATGATGCATGGAGGGGACTGTAATCATTGCAATGGAACAAAATACGATAGGATGAATGTAAAGCTGATGTTCTCCCATGTAAACTATCACTCAATTCACAATTAAAACTTAAAAAAAAAAATATTGAACCCGGAGAGGCGAAAACTCTGGGGGCCTTCTGTCAGTCCAGGGACTCACAAGGTGGGTGCAGGAGGAATGTGACAGCAGAGTTCTTGGCCCTAGATGGAGTTCCTATAGGCCTAGGTGTTCTATATATTCAGGGCACTCAATCTAGAAATCGTTTCTAGAGACTCTTGATGGAGTTGGTTTCAGTGTCTGTTAGGCCTACAGGGCGGCTTGGGGCAGGTTGGCTGGTTATGAGGGTTTCTACTAAACTTGCTTATCTGGTGGCTCTACAGGTTCTGTAGATCTGGAGCTGCATTCACTTGAATCCAGGCAATAGAGCAGCACAGTTTGCCCCACCTCACTCGGGCATGACTCACAACCAAGCAGCTCTGAATTCCTGAAGAGCAGAGTCTGACTTGGGGTGGATAAGGGTGGGATTTGGACACATTTCTGGTCACCAGGGAAAAATATGAAATTGCACCTTTCCTGTTTCCTATGTGAATCTGCTTTGCCAGGCCATCTTCTGTTGTCAATAGTGCTCACAAACGTTCAAGGTGGTCACACCACATCTGACCAGCTGTTCACCAGTCTTCTTCTCTTGCCGTCTTTGCTCAGCTTCTCCCCCCAGCAAGCACTCAAACCATTTCTCTAACATTTCCTCTGAAGTTCAGGGTTCAATGATGTTCATCTTTGTGTGTTTCATTTTGTCTCTTGTATTTTTGTTGTAGGATGTCTGTGTAGTGTAGTTGGCCATCTTGCCAGAAGTCTCTTTAGATGATTTTTGTCTTTGTGTGTAGGAAGTGCATCTCTTGTAGACAGCTTATTGAAGGAAGCATCTTGTTTTTCATCCATTCTGCTACTTTCTATCTATTGACTGGTGCATTTCATCCATTTCTATCCTATGTAATTGCTGATAGGTATGAATTTAGTGTTGTCATTTTGCTGTGTGTGTTTTGTGGCGATGCTGGTTTCTTTGTTCCACACAGTTTTCTGCACTGAGGTCACTTTGTTTACACATTTTATTTTCATTTTCTTCATTGATGCTATTTTAATATTTACTAAATCTTTATGATTTTTCTCTCTTTTGTTTGGCTTTAAGGTTTCATAATTTTCTTTGAGTTTACCCCGTAATTTATTCTTTTCTTCCTCAATTTAAAACAGCTTGTTTTATCTTGAAATACACTTGACTTCCTTGCCATTCAGAAGTTACTTACCGCCATTATTCCCTCTTTTTGCTTTGTAGCTGTCTTCATTTTAAATTGATATCTTTGAATCTCTATTTTCAATCTTGCAAGCTTGTTTTACTTTGGATACTTCTATATCTGGATTGAGTTCTGGGTAGTATTTTCATGTACATTAGTTTCAGGATTTTGTCAACTGTTGTTGATTCTCAGTAGAAATAATTCCCTTCAGCATATTTTGTAAAGTTGGTCTGATGATTACAAAGTCCTTTAATTTATGTTTATTTGGAAGTGTCCTAATTTTGCTGTTGTATTTGAGGGACAGTTTTTCTGGGTATATGAGTCTTGATTGGCAACTTTTTTCTTTCAGAGTTTTCTGTATGTCTTTCCCTTACCTTCTTGCCTGCATGGTTTCTGCTGAGAAATCAGAGGTTAGACTAATTGGTCAAGACGACGTAGGTAACATTCTTTTCCTTCAAGCTGCTCTCAGGAGTCTTTCCTTGTCTTTTGTTTTAAGACTTTGATTATTATATATCTTGGTGATTTTCTTTTGGAGTCTATCCTGTTTGGGGTTAATTCATCTTGTTGAATGTTTATCTTTTTGTTTTTCATGTGTTAGGTAAGTTTTCTTCCTACAACTCTTTGTCAGTTTTTTCTGTGCTTTTTTTTTTTCTCTCTCTCTTCTTGTTCGGAAATTCTGGTCACCTGTAAAGTTATTCCTCTTTATGGTGTTACACATAAACATTAGGCTTTCTTTGAATTGTTTCCTTTTCTCTGACTATTCTTCTAGCATACCAGCATTGAGAGACTTATCTTTAAGATCACTAATCCAGGCTTCTTGTTGTTGTTAGTGCCGTCAAGTCTGATTCAAATCTACTCCTTTGCCCCTTTCAATGTGTTATCTATTTGTGCAGTCTTAGTATTAATCTTCTGGATTTCTAATAGAAGGTTTTGTATTTTTTCCAAAGTTTGCATTTATTTTGTCTATTTGTTCTTGCAGTATTTTCCTGAATTCTTCCAAATTTTTTTCTGTATTTTCCTTGCTTTCCTCAATCTTTCTCTCAATCTGTTGACGGTACCTAAATATTCTTTGGAATTACTTTTCAGGTAGTTCCAATGCCTTTTCTTTCTCAGAAGCATTTTATGGCTCTGCATCTTGGTCACTTGCTTGAGCCACTCTGTCTGGTTTCTTCATGTGAACTGAAATTGTCTGGCATCTCTGAGATGTTGTGGTGTCATTGTATTTGTATTAAATTTATGATTGTATGTTGCTGTATTCTTAGGCACTCACCCACTTCCTCCTAGTGGGTGTGATTAGAGAATTTCAGCATGTGCACAGTTCTCCATTCACCATTTGTGTGGCTGAGTATATGGTGGGTTTGGCTGCTGTCTATCATTGATTAGGTAATATAAGAGCAGGTATTGGCTCTTTCCCAGAAAGTGGAGCTGAAGAAAGTAAAGTTTTGGCTAGGTTATATGGGTACCATTGCTGTGTCCTGTCAGATGGGGCAAGAGGAGAAAACATACATACACACCTAAGAGGAACAAAATTTTAAAAAGCAAACAAGAGTGAAAAAAAATAATAATGAAGGAGAAAAAAGAGAGGGAAAAAACGCCAGCAGCAGCAAGAAAAAAGAATACAACAACCAAAAAGAGAAAAGAGAGAAAGGAAACTAACTTTGGAAGAGAGAAATGAGAGAAAAAGTACTACATACAATTAGAGAAAAGAAAGAATAAAAGCGAAAAGGACCAGAAAATAGTAAAGAAAAAGCAAAAGCAAAGAAACAGAAAGAAAGAAGAGAAGGGAAATAAGAAATAAGAAAAAATGAAAGCAGACATAGGAAGGATAAAAAATAAGAGGAGTGCAAAAGCCACGTGGGAGTCCATATCTGACGGCCCCTGGCTTCATAAGGAGGAAAGAGAATCAAACTCAAAATCCACCCAAGGCTGAGATTCCTAGGAAGCAGAGGTCAGACATGCTTCCACCCTACAAACTTCTTGACCCTATTCTGACACCAACCATTCCTCCACAGCACTCTCTGCTTCACATCTGGGTTCAATAATGCATTGCAATGGCCACCCAGAACTCATAACAATACTCACAATTATGTTAGGGAAGTAAGCAGATTACAATTCAGGAGCAAAACGAACTCAGAACACAGCAGTTCTCCAGTCAGGAACAGCTCGTCTGCCATACTGCAGGCACACCTCACTCTTGTGGTCCGTCTCTCAGCCATGTGGTCCCTTGGCCTTTGCTCTGCTCCAGCAAGTGTTACAAAGACCTTTTCACCAGGCTGTGAATGCCTACAGGGCACATTCTGTAAGCCAGCCTCCTGCCTGTAGGCACTCAAGCTTTACTCAGTCCATAGGCCTAAAGCCCAAAGCTGCTCTGTCTCTCCATGCCACCCACCACCTCTGCCGTTGTCTCTTGCAGTAGCTGTTTCTCTAGGTAGGGATCTCACACTTCACTCATGTTCTTCCTTCTTGATGGTCCTGGAATCTTTCATCTATGCTTCTGAGATACTTCCTTTTAAACCTAGC
The DNA here is from genome assembly GCF_000296735.1 of Chrysochloris asiatica. Classification (NCBI taxonomy): domain Eukaryota; kingdom Metazoa; phylum Chordata; class Mammalia; order Afrosoricida; family Chrysochloridae; genus Chrysochloris; species Chrysochloris asiatica. The sequence continues at coordinate 19,145,751 of NW_006408536.1, forward strand.
TGAAGGGAAAACTAACCAATTCCAACCTTCGAGTCCTGTGTAACTTATTTGCATGGTACCATTCAATCACTTGGTGAGAATTAAGACAACTTTGGATAGAAAAACCGTATCAAGTAAATTCATTTAGCACAGGGAGAGAAAAGAGAAGAATGAATAAACAAACAGAAAGAATGAAAGGAAATCATCAAGGCAGGTGCCAGACCCAGAGAGGAGACATCTCGGAGGGGGGGTGGTCCTACCAGCCAATGAAGCTCACATGGGGGTGGGGCAGATGAGACAGTGGTGCTCCTGGCCCTAGGTAGAATTCTTATAGGCCTAAGTGTTGTCTATGTTAAGGGCACCCAATCCAGAAGTAGTATGTGGAGGCCCCAAAGTATCTGGAATCAGGACCTGTCAAGCCCAGAGGTCAGTCATGAGTCGGGAGACTAGCCATAAGATTTCCAGCTAGTCCAGGGATGGACAGTACCAGTTTTGCAGGTCTGGAGCAGGACTCAGCCGAATCCAGGCACCTGGAGTGGTGCAGTTAGAACCCTATACACAATGATGCGCCTCAAAACTATGAAGATCACAGCTACGTGATTCACAGCTGCGCACTCTGACCTCTTTGAGTGCAAGAGCTGTGCTGAGGGTGGACGGAGGTACAGACTGGCCATGCCTCTGGTCACCAGAGGAGTGTGGGGAACAAGAAAGAATCACATCTTTCTCACCATGAGTCACTGATGTGTATCTCTGCCTCTAAACCACCGTCTTCTTCCAAAGCCACTTGTGAATAGGTCACAGCTGCATTTGGCCAGCTGACATATTTCACCTGTCTGTCTCCTTTTTCACCCAGCCTGTTTAGCTTCATCCCTTAGTTAGTAAGCATTCAATCCACTTCTCTATTCCCTCACATCCAGTACATGTATCAAAGATGTTTATTCTAATCTATCTATCTATCTATCTATCTATCTATCTATCTATCTATCTATATCTATATCATCTATATCTATATCTATATCTATATATATATATATATACCATGGCTTGGGTCAGACACACCTTAGTCTTCTTAGCTCTTGAACACTTTAAAGAGGCCTTTTGCAGCAGATTTGCCCAATGCAATGTGTTGTTCTATTTCTTGACTGCTGCTTCCATGAACATTGATCCTAGCCAAATAAAATCTTCTCTCCATTTATAATGACGTTGTTTATTGATCCACTTGAGTGGACTTTTGTTTTCTTTACACTGAGTTGTAACCCATACTGAAAGCTGTATTTCTTTTTATCTTCATCAGTAAGTGCTTCAAGTCCTCTTCATTCACAACAAAGAAGTTGTGCCATCTGCATGTGGCAGGTTATTAATGAATGAGCCTTCCTCCAATTTTGCCACATTCTTCATATAGTCCAGCTTCTTGAATTATTTACTCAGCATGCAGATTGAATAAGTAGGGTGAAAAGATACAACCTTAATGCATACCTTTTCTAATTTTAAATCACACAGTATCCCCTTGTTCAGTTTGTATGGGTTCTGCATGAATAGAGTTAAGCGTTCTAGAATTCCCATTCTTCACAACGTTATCCATAGTGTGTTATGATCCACACAAGTAAACATCTTTCTAAGTGATTAATATTATTGTTTTTGCTAAGTACCATTGAATTGGTTCTGCTTCATAGCAATCCTGTATAAGATTTCCAAGGAGTAGCCGGTGGGTTTGAACGTCAGCCTTGTGGTTAGTAATCCAGTGCTTATCCTACAGTACCACACCAGGACTCCAATGTATATTAGTCCCCATATGACCACCTACTCTTGTCTTGTCCTAACTGCTGGTGTTGTAAGGTAAGTACTAGACACAAGGTCAGCAGTTCGAACCCACCAGCTACTCTGTGGGAGAAAGAGGAGACTGCCTGCTTTCGTAAAAATTTTCAGTCTTGGAAACTCTACATAGGGTCTCTATGAGTCAGAACTGACTTGGTGGCAGTGGGTTTGATTTGGGTTTTGGTTATTTCATAAACATGAGATACATAATATTAACACCCTCCAGGTCATCCAAGTTGCAAGGTGTTTCGGGAACTCTTTTCTTTATGGATGAGTAGTATCCCATTGGTGTCCTAGTATGGCTCTATAGCGTAAGCGCTAGACTAATACACAAACTCACCAGGCACTCCTCGGAAATCTTATACAGGGTGATAATGAGTTAGAATTGCCTCAAAGGCACTTAACAACAACAACCAAGTGTTCCATTATTCCAACATATTCCAAAATGTTCCACATTTTGCTTATCCATTCATCCATTGATGAGCACTTAGGTTGTTCCTGCCTTTTAGCTATTGTGAAAAGTAGTGCAATAGGAATATTGTTGTTGTTCTTAGGTGCAACCCCATGCGAAACAGAAGGAAACAATGCCCAGGCCTTCCCTTCGCCTTCCTCACAGTTGTTTTCTGGGTGAGTCTATTGCTCAGTCACTATGACAATTCATCTCATTGAGGGCAGGGGGTTGGAGGGAAGGGTCTTCCTCTTTTTAAAGTGACCCTTTACTTTACCAAGCATGATGTCCTTCTCCAAGGACAGGTCCCTCCTTGTTCAAAGTATGAGAGAAGAAGCCTCCATCTAAGGAGAATTCTGGCTATACTTCTAAGACAGGCTGATTTGTTCTTTTGGCAGTCCACAGTACTTTCAATATTCTTTGCCAACACCATAATTCAGATGCATCGATTCTTCTCCAGTCTTCCTTATTCATAGTCCAGCTTTCATATGCATATGAGATGACTGAAAATACCAAAGCTTGGATCAGGTGCATCTTAATTCTCAAAGTGACATTGGTTCTTTAACACTTTGCAGCAGATTTGCCCAAAAAAGTAGAAGTCATTCTACTTCTTGACTTCCATGAGCATTTATGGTGGATTTAAGTCATATGAAATCCTTGACAACTTCAACTCTTTTTTCATTTATGATAATGTTTATTAGTCCAATTGTGAGGATTTTTAAATTTTCTTTGTGTTGTGGTATAATCACTATCGCAGGTTATAGTTTTTGACTTTCATCAGTAAGTGCTTCAAGACCTCTTAGCTTTCAGCAAGTAAGGTTATGTTATCTGCATATCACAGGTTGTTAATGAGTCTTCCTCTAATCCTGCTGCCATGTTCTTCTTTATATAATCCAGTTTCCCAGCATACAGATTGAATAAGCATGATGAAAAGTACAACCCCTTGTCCTATTTGAATGACTGCCTCTTGGTCTATGTATAGGTTCCACATGAGCATAATTAAGAATGGATTTCCCACTCTTTGCAAGATTATCCATAGTTTGTTATGATCCACACAATCAAATGCCTTTGCATGGTTAATAAAACACAAGTAAATGTCTTTCTCATATTCTCTGTTTTCAGCCAAGATCCATCTGATGTCAGCAAATAACCCTCATTTCATGTCCTCTTCTGAATCCAGCTTGAATTTCTTGCAGCTCCCTTCCAATGTACTGCTGCAACCATTTTTGAATTATTTTCAGCAAAAGTTTACTTACGTGTGATATAATGATGTTGTTGTTAGTGCCATTGGGTCTGTTTCAACTCAGTAGAGAACCTATATAGGGTTTCTTTCCAAGGAGCAGCTGGTGGGTTTGAACTACCGACCTTGTGGTTCAAAGTCCAGTGCTGATCCTACAGCACAACACCAGGATATTAATGGTATGATTTGATAACTCCTGCATTTTGTAGGATCACCTTTCTTTGGAATGGGCACAAATATAGATTTCTTCCAGTCGGTTGGCATAGGTGAATGAGTGCTTTCAGTCATACATCAGTTTGTTGAAACATTTCAACTGGTATTCTGTAAATTCCTGGAGCCTTGTTTTTCACTAATGCCTTCAGTATAGCTTGGACATCTTCCTTCAATACTATTAGTTCTTGATTATATGCTACCTCCTAAAATGGGTGAATGTCAACCAATTCTTTACAGTACCTCTGTGTATTCCTTCTATAGTCTTTTGATGTTTCCTACATCATTCAATATTTTGTCCATTGTTGTTGCTGGTGTTAAGTGCCGTCGAGTCAGTTGTGACTCAAGGCAAAATGTGTATAGGGTGTCTAAGGAGCAGCTGGTGGGTTTGAAATGCCAATCTTTCAGTTAGTGGTAGTGCTTATCCTACAGTGCCACAATATAGAATCCTTCAATATTGCATGTGAAGCCTGAATTTTTTCTTTAGTTCTTTCAGCTTGAGAAATGTCAAGCATGCTCTTCTCTTTTAGTTTTCTAAGCCTAGTTCTTTGCACATTTCATTATAATACTTTACTTTGTCTTTCTTGAGCTGTCCTTTGAAACTTTCTATTCAGCTCTTTTACTTCATCATTTCTTTGACTGACTTCAGCTACTCTTCTCTCAAGAGCAAGTTTCAGAGTCTCTTCAGACATCCAGTTTGGTCTTTCCTTTCATTCCTGTCTTTTAATGACCTTTTACTTTCTTCGTATATGATGTTCTTGATGTCATCCTGTAACTCCTCTGGTCATCGGTTATTAGTGTCTAATGTGTCAAATCTGGTCTTGAGATGGTCTCTAAATTCAGGTGGGATGCACTTTAGATCATATTTTGGTTCTTGGGAGCTTGTTTTAATTTTCTTCAACCTGAATTTGCATATGAGCAATTGAATGGTGTGTTCCATAGTTGGCCCCTGGCCTTGTTTTGGCTGATGATACTGAGCTTCCCCATCATCTCTTCATTTTGATTCCTGCAAATTCCATCTGGTGAAGTTCACATGTATAGTTGCCATTTATGTTGCTGAAAAAGGTGTCTGAAATGAAGAAGTTGTTAGTCTTGCACCAACAAAGACCAGAGTGGCGTGATCTCAGACAACAAGCTGTATTAAATGGACTCCATTTAATCCAGTGATTCAATAACAGCCATGCTTGACTGAGAGAACAAGGCTGGAGTAAACTTCAGCAAGTTCACCAGCATCATAGACTGGCAGAACGTCTTGTGCACCTACGACCAGGACAACTCTGGGATGATGGATAAGAATGAGCTCAGGCAGGCACTTTCAGGTTTTGGGTATCAGCTCTCAGAACAGTTTCACAATATCCTCATGAATACACAGGAACAAGAACAGATTGCTTTTGATGACTTCAACCAAGCCTACATCATCTTGCAGAGACTGACAGACATATTCCAGCACCACGACAAGGACCAAGACCATTGGATCTAGTGTCCTATGAGCAGTACCTGCCCATGATCTTCGGCATCATATGACCCCAGCCTCTGCGCAGAGCAGACGGCTTCTAACAACGAGAGACAAGCTAAATCCCTCACGCTACTCACAGGAAGAAATTATTCACAGTTAGATGCTGCTCTTGCTTAAATTCAGAAAATCTGTGGTGTGGGCCTAACTGTACACATGTGGATAAGCCGATGCTGGCTTTGTGATTATAGCAGTAACAGTATCATGGTCATACATAAGCATTTGGTTCGCTGTGCGTGGCATGTAATGCTTCATGAGCTGTGTGTGGAGGAATGTGTCACGTGTGTCCCAGTGTCACCAGTCTGTAGTGGTGCATCTCTATTTTAGTCATAAGAATTTTAGGTAATACTGATGTGTACATAAGGCTTTTAAAAAATGAGTTTATTGTATTCATTTGCATATGAAATGTACAGAAAAAAAATTAAAAGGTGGATTGCAGACACAGTACCAACAATGTCAGACAACCTGAGATTAACACACATGACAACACCAACCAGAAGTCAACCCAGATATAGAAGCATCCAAAGTAAAACAAACCTACAATATTAGTTTATTGTGTAACAACAAACAACCACAAAACTCACAAAGAAAAAGAGATAATAATGTAGTTACAGAACTTTCAAATGCAGAGTAAATCAAGTAGATTTCATAATAGAACAGATTATTTCTTGGCAATAAATAAATAAACCTTATGATCAAAATAAGTGAAGTCGTGGTGTGGTGCTGTGGGTTAATGTGCTGGACTTCAAGGTCACTTTAAACCACAAGGTCGGCAGTTCAAACTTAACAGCCACTCCTCTATACCCTATACAGGGGTTGCTATGGGTCAGAATCAACTCGACGGCACTTAACAACAACAACAACAATGCTGAAAACAAAAGAAAGGAAAATCATAAGGATATAAAACAACATCATAAAACACTAAAACAACAGCAATGAAGAAAATGACAAGAAAACCCACAAACAAATGAGCTAAGCATAGAATATTGCATGGAACAAAGAAACCAGTAGCACCAGAAAAAAAACACAGAGCAAAATGAGAGCAACCAATTGAATGCACCAATCAGGAGACTGTATAAGAAAACCAAACCGGAGCCAAGAGACACGCCTTACACACAAAGACAAAAATAGCCTAAAAATCAAAGTCTGGAAAAAATGTATCAAGCTAATGGCAATCAAAACTGGTAGAAATGGCAATGTTGATTTCTGATAAAGTAAACTTTACTAGGAACACCAGGATAAGAGACAAGGATGGATTTCCAGTAAGATGGTGGACTAGGCAGATGTACTACATGGACCCTCTACAACAAAGATACAAGAGACCAAATGAAACAGACACAGATGAAAATCCTTGAGCCCTGAACTACAGAAGAAAGGTTAGAAAAGTGTCTTGAGTGCTTGCTGGAAGGAGAAGCTGAGCAGAGATGGCAGGAGAGGGAGACTGGTGAAAGGCCAGCCAAACAAGCGTGACCATCTTGAACCTTTGTGAGTAGCCTTGGCAACAGCAGGTGGCTTGGCAAAGCGGAGTTAAACAGGTGACTGGACTGATGTGATTTCTTCTTTTTTTCCCCCATGCTCTCCCTTCTACCCTCATCTATTCCTAGTGCAATCCCTGCTCTCTGGGAGTTCAGAGCCTCACGGAAGGGAGCCACACCAATGTGGGGCAGGGGCCAGCTGCCTTTGATGTACCATTTTGGTGCCTGAATTCAGGTGGACTCAGCTACTGAACCACCAGATAAACATTTCACCAATCACCCTGCCCCCAGCTGCCTTGTGCTCCTAAACAGACACTGAAACAGCTCCATCAAGGGCCTCCAGGAACTACTTCCGGATTGAGTGCTCTGAACATATATCGCATTGAGACCAATAGGAACTCCATCCAGAGCTAGGAATTCCACATCACAACCTTCTCAAACCCATCTTGTGAGATCCTTGGCTTGGAGGAGCTCCAGAGTTTTATCCTCTACACACACAACAGCTGCACTGGTTTTTTGGGGTTTTGGTTTTTTCCTTCTGTTGTTTCAATGTTTTGGTTTCTTTTTATTTGGTTTAATTCTTTCTCTTTCTTCTCTTTTCATTCCCTTGAATTTTATCCTATCTATGCTTTTGTTTTTCCTTCTTTTCTTCCATCTCTCATTTCCCTGCTTGTTTCCCCCCCCTTTTTGATCTTTCTTTACTACTGTCTATTTTCTTTCTCTTTTTATCTTCTCTCTTCCTGGTTTCTCTGTTATTTTTGTGTTTCGTTCTTCCTTTTCTTTGTTTAGTTATTATATTCATTTTTTCTGGTCCCTATCTGGTTAAAAAAAATTTCTTCTACTTTACTATTTTCTTGTTTCATTGTTGGCTGCTTACTTGCTTGTATTGTTTTACTTTCTGGCGTGCATATGGTGGTGTTTGGGGAGAAATGTGGTTCTCCTCTTTCCCACCCAACATTGAGCCTATCATTGCTACTGCCACTGTGCCAATCCATCTCATTGGGTGTCTTCCTCTTTTTCTCTGACCCTCCAACTTACCAAACACGATATCCTTCTCCAGCAACTGCTCCCTCCAGACACTATGTCGGAAGTATGAGAGACAAAGTTTGGCCATCCTGGCTTCCAGGGAGCACTCTGTCTGTACTTCTTCCAACATAGATTGGTTGGCTCTTTTGGCAGTCCATGGTACTCTCAATATTCTCCTCCAACACCATAGCTCAAATGCATCAATTCTTCAATGGTCTTCCTTATTCACTGTGCAACTGTCACATTTTGCATATGAGGCGATTGAAAATACCATGGCTTGGGTCACGTGCGCCTTAGTCCTCAAACTGACAACTATTCTCTTCAACACTTTAAAGAGGTCCTGTGCAGAAGATTTGCCTACTTCAATACGTCATTTGATTTCTTGACTGCTGCTTCCATGAGTGTTGATGGTTGATCCCAGCAAAATGAAGTCTTTGACAACTTCAATCTTTTCTTCATTTATATGGGCGTTATTTATTGGTCCAATGGTGAGGATTTTTGTTTTCTTTACATTGAGGTGCAACCCATACCAAAGGCTGTGCTCTTTGATCTTCATCAGTAAATGTTCTAAGTCCTCTTCACTTTCAGCAAGCAAGGCAGTATCATCTGCATATCGCAGGTTGTTAATGAGTCTTCTTCCAATCCTGATGCCATGTTTTTCTTCATAGAACCCATCTTCTTGTAATCCATCTTCTTGGATTATGTGCTCAGCATACAGATTGAATAAGAGATCCTGGAGAAGCAAAGCACTACTAAAGAAGATGGCCTCTCACTTCCCCATCTCAAAGTCTACTACATAGCCATAGAAATCAAAACAGCCTGGTACTGGTACAACAACAGACATAAAAACAAAACAAACAACAACAAAAAAAAAACCCACAATGGAACAGAATTGAGAACCCAGAAGAGAATCCATACATCTTTGGATATCACCACCACTTGTCTGTCAATTTGTCATACTGTGGTAGCTTGTGTGTTGCTATGATTCTGGAAGCTATACCATGGGCATTTAAAATATCAGCAGGGTTACCCACGGTGGACAGGTTTTAGCTGAAAATCTAGACAAAGACAGATTAGGAAGAAAGAGAGACAGACTATTTCTGAATATTTAGTCACTGAAAACCTTATGAATAGCAGTGAAACACTGTCAACACCAGAATTTTGAATATTGAAACATGATGAACTCCAGAATATTATCAGCTATAGTGCAGGAAGATGAGCCCCTCAGGTTGGAAGGCACTCAAAATACGACTGGGGCTATGGACAACATTGCGGAGTATGAGTATTCCAGAACACTTAATTGTGCTCATGAGGAACCTGGACCTGGACCAAGAGGCAGTTGTTCGAACTGGGAACATGGGAACAGTGAATGTTTTAAAATTAAGAAAGGCGTGTGACAAGGTTGTATTCTTTCACCATACTTATTCAATCTGTATGCTGAGCACATAATCTGAGAAGATGGATTATATGAAGAAAAACATGGCATCAGGATTGGAGAAAGACTCATTAACAACCTGCAATATGCAGATGATACAACCTTACTTTCTGAAAGCGAAGAGGACTTAAAATATTTACTGATGAAGATCAAAGCCTTTGGTATGGGTTGCAACTCAATATAAAGAAAACAAAAATCATCACCGCTGGAACAATAAACAACTTCCATATAAATGGAGAGAAGATTGAAGTTGTCAAAGATTTCATTTTGCCCAGATCAACTATCAACACTCATGGAAGCAGCAGTCAAGAAATCAAACAACGTATTGAATTAGGCAAATCTTTTGCACAAGACCTCTTTAAAGTGTTGAAGAGCAACTAAGGTTTACCTGATCATGGTATTTTCAATAACCTCATATATGCCATATGCGTGTGAAAGTTGGACAATGAATAAGGAAGACCATAGAAGAATTGATGCATTAAAAGTACCATGGACTGTCAAAAGAACAAACCAATCTGTGTTAGAAAAAGTATAGCCAGAATGCTCTTTGGAAGCCAGGATGGCCAGCCTTCATCTCTCATACTTTGGACATATTATCAGGAGGGACCAGTACCTGGAGAAAGATATCATTTTTGGTAAAGTGGAGGATCAGAGAAGAAGAGGAAGACCCCCAATGAGATGGACTGGCACAGTGGGAACAGCAATGGACTTAAACATAACAAATACTGTGAGGTTGGCACAGGAATCGGCAGCGTTTCATTCTGTTATGCATAGGGTCACTATGAATCAATATCAACTCAATGGCACCTATTAACAACAACATGGACATCTGATCTTTGACAAAGGTCCAATGTGGATTACATAGGAAAGAGACAGTTTCTTTAACAAATTGTGTGGGCAAAATTGGATATCCATTTGCATAAAAATGAAACAGGACCCATATCTCACACCATATAAAAAACTGAACTCAAAATGGGTTAAAGACCTAAATGTAAAATCTAAAACTATAAAGATCATCAACAAATTGGGACAAACTTAATGGGACAACAAAAAATTGGGACAAACTTAAAGGCCCCAATACATTGTATATACTATCAAAGGTAACTGAAAACACACAACATAAGACAAATTGGATAATTGGGACCTCCTAAAAATTAGACACTTAATTGAATCAAAAGATTTCACCAAAAGACTAAAAAGAGAACTCATAGACTAGCGTTTGAGTTATGGTGTTGGAGGAGAATATTGAAAGAGCCATGGGCTGTCAAAAGAACCAACAGATCTGTGTTGGAAGAAGTGCAGTCAGAGTGCTCCTTGGAAGCCAGGATGGCCAAACTTCGTTTCGTCTCTCATACTTTGTACATGTTATCAGGAGGGACCAGTCACTGGAGAAGGATATCATGTTGGTAAAGTGAAGGGTCAGAGAAAAAGAGGAAGACTCATATGAGATGGATTGGCACAGTGGCAGAAGCGATGGCCTCTGGCATAGTAACGATTGTGAGGTTGGCCCAGAATCGAGCAGTGTTTAGTTCTGTTGTGCATAGGGTTGCTATGAGTAAGTACCAACTCAATAGCACCTAACAACAACATAGATTGGAATTTTTTTTAGCAATGACATGTTGGACAAGGGACTACTCTCTAAAATTTATAGAAAACTTAAACACCTCAACAAGAAAAAAAAGCAAATAATCCAATTTTAAAATGACCAGAGAACATAAACAGACATTTCACCGAAGAAGACATTCAGGTGGCCTACAAACATGAAGAAATGCTGGTGATCATTAACCATGAAAGAGATGCAAATCAAAACAAGAAGATATCGAACAAACATGATGGCGGATCGGGTGGAAGTGCAATAGGGAGCGCCGTCAGCAACAACACAGTATACAGGACCAAGCAGGCTCAGGGGATGGTCCCAGAACTCTGAACCACATATAAAGGAATATTTAGAAGGTTGGAAGGCTTACAGCTAGGGGAATTTGTAGCAGAAGCAAGAAGTCTATTGCTTTCTAATTTAAAACGCTCAGCTGCTTCAAGAGCTGCCACCTTGGGTGAGACCAAGTGGGGGAAGGATCAGAGCAGCCACGGACGTCTGACAGAACCGCAGAGTTAAAGATGTGGACATTCTTTTCTTTTGGTATCTGTTCATTGATCCCTTGCTGTCCGCGCACCTCCATTCTGGTGACTATAAGGGTGCCTGAGCTAGTGGACACCCCAGCCCCACCCTTGGAGGGTTCTATTACGCATGCACACAGATCTACTTGAAATTTAAAGAGACAGTTTCCACTTAAAACCAAATAACCACAGTTGGCCCTGAACTGTTTATAACTAGATAAAAGGCCAGAACAGGGATTGTGGAGCAGGACAGGCAGACAAAAAAGGAAACAGACCAAAAATTAAATCCTAATTTTTGTGACAATAGACAAATAGAAGAGTCAAGAACAAAGCAAAATGATAAGAACAGAGGATCTGGGAGGTCAGTCTATGATCAAAACAATTACAATGTGAAAGAAAGTAAACACAGAGGAACAGAGATCCACGTGGTGGGAAGGTGAGGCAGATTACTGGATAAAATAGACTGCCTTAAATGGAGGGTAGAACTAATGGAATATAAGGTAACCACAATGGGGTTGGGGTGGGGGGTTTACTTTGGGTGTTGGGGAGGGCAATACAAGAAGGGGGGAAGAGGAAGAAGAACAAGATAGATAGGGGAACACTGAGACAGGTTTGCATAGCCTTGTAGGACAGAGGTAAATAGTGATGCATACTCAACCTTGGAGCAACAGGGCTCTGGGATACAGGGATCTAGGTATAGCTTGAAGAGGGTAAATAACACTAAAATCCTTGACTGCCTTATGAATATTAGTTTGGCTTCCCTACGATTGTAAAATAGACACTTGAGTGGGATAGAAAGGAATGTTGGGAAACATGATTAGAGAAAACTTGTAAGCCCGCATTCAGCCTACAACTGACTGGAATACCTAAAAGGGGTTCTACAACTTGGCCAGTGAAATAGGCCTCGTGCAAAGCCTTTACAGAGTATAGGACCTTAGGTGGAATCCTGAGTCTCATCCATAACCTTGTGAGGTGAGACATTCCTACTAGGAAGGACAAGCAGACTGGAACAGCTACAGTGACAGAAGATACATCTTCATGATGAACCTGACCTATACTCAGAGCAGTAGTTACTCTAAATACCAACAGAGAGGGAAAGAGTCTTCAAATCAAGTATCAATGCTATCCGCTCTGTGCACAGGGTAGATAGGGATGGGCAACTTAGACATTGGCTATCTAAAATGAGGGGACAATAAAGGCACAAAGTGACTGGCCTACAAGGTTTCAAGAGGGAGTTTAGTTTAAGAGTATGGGGGGAAATAAAGAGTCCCCACTGAATAGCTGTCATCTTGTCTAGATGGGTCTGAAAAAGAGATAGGGATAAGATTGGTAAGATTCAAAAGTGAATAATTGTTATCATGACTAACTGCAACTGTCACAATTGTAAAGGTAGAAGTTTTGTAACAAAAAAAAGGAGGGTGGTTAATCTTACAGTCCAGAAATAAAGGACCCTAGGACCATCAAGAGAGAAGTGCACAAGCAGAATGCGGGACCTTATCCAGAGAAGCAGCAGCACCAGAGATAGAGGTAGAGATGGGGAAATGGAGAGGGGGAGCGGCTGAGGACTCTAGATTCATGGACTAAGAAGAGAAGGACTACAAGCTGGTGGCCAGGAGACAGACTTGCAGAATGTGCCCTTCGGAGATGTAAATTATTATATATGCCTGAGTGGTTTTTTTGTTTGTTGGTTGGTTGGTTTTTTTAAAAAGCTAAAGTGGATAGAGAGAAATACTGTTAACCGATGGTACATGGAGGGGATTATAATCATTGTAATGAAACAAGGTGTATGATTTGTTGAATGTATAACTGATGATCTGCCCTGTAAACTTTCACTCAATCCACAATTAAAACCTTAAATTAAAAAACAAAAACAAAAAACAAGAAGATATCATCTTACCCCAGCATCAATAGCAAAGTTCAAAAAAACAGAAAACAACAAATGCTGGTGAGAATGTGGAAAGAATGGAATCCTCATCTACTGCTGGTGGGACTGTAAAATGATACCGTATGGCACTTAGTCAAAAAGCTGAGAACCGAAATTCCTTACGACCCAAGAAATAAGAGCTGTGCCATGCATACCCATGTTCATCACAGCACTAGTCAAAGTAGCAAAAAATAAATAAATAAATAAAATGGAAATAACCTCAATATTCATTAATGGAAGAATACACAGAAAATAACAATGAATCTGCAAAACATCTCAAAACATGGATTAACCTGGAAGGTATGCTGAGTGAAATAAGTCAATCACAAGAGGACAAATACTGAATGAGACCACTATTGTAAAAAGTTAAGAAAAGGTTTTCATGCTAAAAGAAACATCTTTAATGATTATCAAGGGTGGGAGGGGAAGAGGGAACGTTACTGTTAACTTGGGTGAAGTGGAAGGCAATTTACAATAAGAGGGAGGTTGAAAAAAATGATAGAGGCAGAGAAGACACTGGAAGGCGTGCGGCAAAGGTAAGTACTGTTATATACACAATCTTGTAATAACAACAATCTATGAGTAGATGCATGGACAGATATGCAGGCCGAATGGGAGTGGGAGGGAGAGTGGGAGTGCATTCAGGAATCTATATAGGCTTGACAAAGGATATTGGTACATGAGTATTTTCATAACTTTTCTGCGAATATATACATGAATGCGATAGTGCATCCTGAGGGCAAAGTTATGAAAACTTCTTAGATATAGCCAGACACCTTTAGGGAATGAGTTGCTGGGCCTGGGGATTCAGGTACATAGTCTCAGGGGACACTAAGGTCAATTGGCATAACATAGTCAGTCCACAAAGACAATGTTCCACATCCTACTTTAGTGAATAGTGACTGGGGTCTTAAAAGCTTATTAGTAGCATTCTAAGATGCAATTAATTAGTGGTCTCTCCCTGTCCAGAAGAAAGAAGAGTCATGAAAACTAAAGACACATGAAAATAATTAGTCCAATGGACTAATAGACCCCAAGTCTTCATGACCTCAAGACCAGAAAAGCTAGATGGTGTCCAGCTACCACTATCAGTGCTCTAAAAGGGATCATATCAGGTGGTTCTGGATAGAAGAAGAGAAAAATGAGAACCAAACTCAGAATCATAAGAAAAGACCAAGCTTACTGGTCAGCTAGAGACCTGTAGAATACTCAGTCACACTTTAGGTCTGGAAATGAACTCACCCTCAGGACTCAATTTTCAGCCACAAATAAATTTTCAGTCTAGAAAGGGAACAATAACACTAGGGAGGGACGTACAACTTCAAATAACCAACTGTTTGAGATCAAATAGACAGCATATACCCGAGGACAAACTTCAGAAGGGTTTTAGGGCAGAAGGAGGAATAGAAACAGGAAGCACAGAGAGGAAGTAGAATAAGTAATGCTAAATTGTGGGGACTTCAACCAGTGAGATGACACAAAATGTGTATGAATTGTTGAATGGGAAATTGATGTGCCCTGTAAATATTCATCCAATTCACAATAAAAAGTTTTTAATTAATTGATTATAAATATAAAGGTCTATTTATGGACTCTTCATTTTATTCCATTGATTGTTGTTGTAGTTGTTAAGTGCCATCAAGTTGGTTCTGACTCATAGGGTTTCCAAGCAGTGGCTGGTGAGCTTGAACTACTGACCCTGCAGTTCATGCCGACCTTGTATCAGTGCCACACTGCCTCAATTACTGTAGGTTTGTTATCAGTCTTGGTATTAGAAAGTGTGAGTCCTCCAACTTTATTCTTCTTTTTCAAGACTATTTTTGTTTTTTTCTGGATCCCTTCCATTTCCATTGGAATTTGAGGATCAGTTTATCAATTTCTGCAAAAAGTTTACTTGAAGATTTAGCAGCAATTGCGTTGAATCTGTAGATTACATATAATGCTTTATAACATTTTTTCCAGTTAAATATATTGTGTTTATCTTTTCATTTCAATGATCTTTTTCATTTATTCATTCAACAAATATTTATTAAACAATGATAAGTTGTGAGGTAGTCTTATTGCTGATTATACCCAGCTGAATCAGGCACATATCCCATCTGTAAAGATGAGCTTTCTATCTACGGATGGAAATAAGGCATAGACATAAGAAACTGCATATAGCAAAGAGGTATAGGTTAATGCTACAAAAAAAGGATGTCTTGCAGATAAGAAGGATGAGGTAAAGTTCCAAGTGTTCTGTTGAGTTGGTTACAACTCACAGCGACCCCATGAACAACAGAATGAAACACTGTCCAGTCCTGGGCCATCCTCACAATTGTTCTGTTTGATTCCATTTGTAGTTACCACTGTGTCAAGTCATCTTGTTAGGGATCTTCCTCATTTTCGCGGACCCTCCGCTTTTCCAAGCATGATGTCCTTCTCCAGAGACTGGTCCCTCTTGATAATATGTCCAAAATATGAGAGAGAAAAATCTTGCCATCCTTACTTCTAAGGAACATTCTGGCTGTACTTTTTCTAACATAGATTGGCTTGCTCTTTTGGAAGTTCATGGTACTTTCAATATTTTTCTCCAACACCATAACTCACATGCATACATTCTTCTACTGTCTTCCTTATTCGCTGCCCAACTTTCACCTGCACATAAGGCAACTGAAAATGTCATGACTTGCTCAACTGATTTTTGACAAAGGACCAAAACACATTAAATGGGAATAGTCTGTTCAACAAGTGATGCTGGCAAAACTGAAAATTCATTTGCAGAAGAATGAAACAAGACCTCTCTCTATATATATATATAT
>NW_006408536.1:19164381-19172210 GCF_000296735.1 Chrysochloris asiatica
CATAGTAAACCATGTGGTTGTCAGATTCAAAATGGTCAATACCAGTCCATTTCAGCTCACTAATGCCTAAGATATTGATGTTTATGACAACTTCCAATTTTGCATATATTCTGAAGAAATAAGAGCTGCGACACGAATAGATACATGCACACCCAAGTTCACTGCAGCATTATTCACAATAACAAAAAGATGGAAACTGCCTAGATGCCCATCAGTTGTTCCAGTTAAGCAAACTATGATGCATACACACAATGGAATATTATGCAACATTGAAGAATAACGATGAATCAGCAAAACTGCATAACATGGAGGAACCTAAAGAACATTATGCTGAGTGAAATTAGTCAGTCACAAAGGGACAGATATTGAATGAGATCACTACTGTAAAAAGTCAAGAAAAAGGTTTTCCTGCTAAAAGAAACATTGTATTATGGTTACCAGGGTGGGAAGAAAAGGAGAGTAATTCACTGGCAAGACTGTAGACATGTTGAACTTGGAACTTGGGTGATGGGAAAGGTAATTAAAAGGGAAAAGAAACTAATCTCTTTCTTCATCTTTTTTCTTCATAAAATTCATAAAATTTTCTTCATATTTTGTCTTTATGACAAACCATTGAGAACTTTCCCACAAAAGAAAAAGAGAGAAAAAAGATTTGGCAATGGATAGTGGTGATGGTTGTGCAACATGGGGAAGAGAGAGAAAAATAGAAAATACCATAGTTTGTGTTAGGTGCACCTTCGTCCTCATCTTTGCTCTTGAGTACTTTTTTTTTTTTTTAACTTTATATTGTGAATTAAGTGAAAGTTTACAGACAAGATCATCAAGTTTTACATTCAACATAGCATACACTTTGTTTCATCTCAATGATTACAATTACAACGCAACAACAGTTAGCCTGCTTCCTCCTTGTGGCTCCTATCTCCATTCCACTTACCTTCCCATCCCTTTTCAACTTTGTCATTAGGTAAATGTTGCCCTTTTGATTTTGAATGAATGACCATTCCACAGTGAACATACCTAACTAGTGTTATTGTTCCCCTTATATACCTATCTACTAATTATTTTTGGTACAGTGACTCTGTGTATTCCTTCCATCTTCTTCTTTTTCAAGATAATTTTTTTTTTCTGGGTCCCTTGCATTTCCATCTGAATTTGAGGCTCAGTTTGTCAATTTCTGCAGAGGTTACTTGAAGATTTAGTAGAATTGTGCTGAATCTCATTGCTGTTACACAATTCTATCAGGCGATCTCCAGCACCAATGCCTTCTTTTTCAACTATGGATCCTTCCTCTGTTTCCAACTTTCTCATTCCAATTACATGTAATTATCAATGCAGCTTGATTACATGTTTGATCACTTTCAAACTGAAGAAGTTGGTAGAATTCTTCAATTTCATCATCACTGACTTTAGTGGTTGGTGCATAAATTTGAATAATAGTGATACTAGCTGATCTTCCTTGTAAGTGTATGGATATTCTCCTATTACAGACAACATTATACTTCAAGATAAATCTTGAAATGTTCTTTTTGACTATGAATGACACTATTCCTCTTGAATTTGTCATTCCCAGAGTAGCAAACTATATAACTGTCTGATTCAAAATGACCAATCCCAGTCCATTCCAGTATACTAATGTCTAGGATATCAATCTTTATGCATTCTGTTTCATTTTTGACAATCTCCAATTTTCCTAGATTCCTACTTCATACATTCCACGTTCCAATTATTAATGGATGTTTGCAGCTGTTTCTTCTCGTTTTGAATTGTGCCCCATCAGCATATGAAGATCTTGAAAGGTTAATTCCATCCACATCATTAAGGTCAACTGTGCTTTGAGATGGCAGCTTCCCCAATCATATTTTGAGTGCCTTCAATCCTGAGGGGGCTCATCTGCTGGCACTATATCCTACAATGTTCCTCTAATATTCATAAAGGCTTCACTGTCTAAAACTTCCATGTAGATGTAGCTATTTTGGTAGACTGGAGTTTCTCAACCTCAGCACTATTGACATTTGGAGATTTTTCTTTCTTGTAAGAGGGCTGACTTGTACATTGTAGGATGTTCGGCAGCATTTCTTGTCCTGACACACTAGATACCAGTAGTACTGCCTCTCCCCCCTGCCCCCAAGTTGTGACAACCAAATATGTCTCCGCCCAGTGTCAAATATCCTCTAGGAGGCAAAATTATCCCCGGGTGAGAACCAGTGACCCAGACCATATGTCATCATTTTTAATGCCCATGGATATAATACAGCCCATGGATAATCTACAATTTGTGCAAGTAATATCCTATAAATGACATATTTATGTGGTGTCCAATTTTTCATTTTTTAAATAAAATACCAAATTGAGAATGCATGACATCTGTTCTTTGGAGATAAATAGCTAGATCATGCTAGTTCTTTTATATTATAAAAGTTTGCATGTTAAAAATTGTTCACGACAATATTAAATTGGCAAATGTGAATTATCTATATTTTTTACAAGAAAAAGACCACACTTAATTATACATGTGAACATTTTTGAGATGAAAATGTTTTATTATCTATATATTTATGACAATAAATTTTTTTAAAAATAAAACTTTTTTCCAAACAATTTTGAAGATTTTAAAGGGGTGGGAGCACTCTCTCTCTCTCTCAATTTCATTCCCCTGATATAATCTATTGTGTGTGTCAGTTAAAATTTTTTTAAGCTATTCAGAAGTGTAGTGGCAAAATCTTTTTTGAATGCATGTTTATCATTACAGGTGGTAATTTGGCTTATTCAATTTCATCTGGAGTTCTCAAAACCATGTTATGCTGCTGCAGGTCTTGGCCCATTAGTGAAATCAAATCAGAGGATCATGGCCAGCATTTAAGAAAAAATGAAATATAACAGAGCAGAACAGATAAGAGTGTACTGCAAACAGATAGTACTTTGCAAAAATTTTGTTTCCGGATGAGACTTCCAACAAGAAGCAGACTAGGCAGACTTACTACACAGACCCTCTACAACAAAGATATGAGACACCAAATGAAACTGACACAGATGAAACTCCTGGAGCCCTGAACTACAGAGGAAAGATTAGAGACATGGACTGAATGCTTGCTAGGAGGAGAAGCTAAACAGGGATGGTGAACCGGAGGCTGACTGGTGAAGGGCCAGCCAGGTGAGGCAAGACCATCTTGTGTGCAGCTTTAGCAACAGAAGGTGGTCTGGCAGAGTAGATTCACAAAGGTGACTTGAAAGGTGCAATTCCTTCTTTTTCCCATGCTCCCCTGGTGACTAGAGATGTGGCCAGCTCCCACTCTCATCCACCCCCAGATCAGACTGTGCTCTCTGGGAGTTCAGAGCCATGTGGTTGGAAGCCATGCCAATGTGAGTCGGGGGGCCGGCTGCACCGTTTTCATGCCTGGATTCAGGTGGTTCAGCTCCAGACCTGCAGAACCCATAAAGCAATCAGAACCCATAGAGCAATCAGCCAGTCACGCTGCCCCCAGCTACGTTGTGGTCCTTACAGACACTAAAACCAGTTCCCGCAAGGGCCTCCAGGAACAACAACCAGACTGAGTGCCCTGAACATAGATAACACCCCGGCCAACAGGAACTCCACTCAGGGCCAGGAACACTGCTGTCACATCCCTCTCACACCCACCTCATGAGGTCCATGGCGTGCCAGAGCCTTCCAGAGTTTTCTCCTCTCCAGGTCCAACAGCTGCACTGTTTTTTGTTGATAGGTTTTGGTTTGAGGATCTGGTTTTTTTTTTTTTTGTTTTTTTTTTATTGTTTCAGCTTATTTTTTTCTCCTCTTTCTTTTTCTCTTTCCATTCCCTTGAATTTTTATCCTTTTTATTTCTGCTTTTGTTTTTCCTTCATTTCTTCTGTTTGTCAAATCCTGCCTTCTTTTTTTCCATTTTGATCTTTCTTTGTGTTGTTGTTGTTTAGTGCCATCTAGTCGATTCTGCTCATAGCGACCCTGTTTAGGGTTTCTGAAGAGGAGCTGATGGGCTTGAACTGCCAACCTTGTAGTTTGCAGTCCAGTGCTGACTCAACAGTGCCACACCAGAAGTCCTGATCTTTCTTTACGACTCTCTAATCTCCTCTTCTTTTCTTCTTCCTTCTCCCTGGTTTTCCTGTTTTTAAAATTTCTTCCTTTTATTTTCTATCTTATTTTTCTCTTCTTTAGCTCCATTTTCCTGTTCCTCTTTTCTCTTTTTAGTTATTCTTGTGTTATTTTTTTATTTCTTCCTTTTATTTTCTCTCCTACAACTCCATTTCCTTGTCTCTCTTTTGTCTTTATAGTTATTACAGTCTTTTTTTCCTGTTACTCCCTGGTTTTATTTCTTTTTTCTCTTCATTATTTTTTCACTGTTGATTCCTTGTTTATTTATTCTATTTTGTTTTCATGTGTACGTGTGTGGGGGGGGTGGGGAGGTGGTTTCTCCTTCCCACCCGACAGGACACAGCAACAGGGCCATATAGCCCCACCACAGCAGCTCCATCCACTGGGCAAGAGCCAATCCCAGCTCCTATACCACCTGATCAGTGATAGACAGGAGCCAGCATGGGTCAAATCCACCTCACACCCATGTGCACAAAAGAAAAAAGAAAATGGTGTACACGCTTCCATTCTCTAACAACACTCAGTTGGTGAGAGCCTAAGAACACACCAACATAAAATCATCAATTAAATACAAATACAACAAACCCACAATACCCCAAAGACAACAGAACATTTTAGCTCACATGAAGAAATAAGAGACAGTGGTTCGAACACATGACCAAGATGCAGAACCAGAAAACATTTCTGAGCAAGAAAAGTTTAATGGAACCAACTGAAAAAGAATTGAAAAGAAAGATGGTTAGGTACTTTCAAAGAGTTGACAGAAAGATCCAGGAAAGCAAGGAGAACACAAAAAAAACTTTACAAGAATTCAGGAAACACTACAAGAACAGACAAAATAAATTCAAAATTTGAAACAATATAAAATATGCAATTAGAAGTCCAGAAAATTAATACTAGGCTTTCAGAAATGGACAATACATTGAAAGGGCAAAGGAGTAGATGCAAAGCAACGGAAACCCAAACTACTAGGCTTGAAGATAAATCTCTCAGTACTTGTATGCTAGAAGAACAATCAGAGAAAAGAATAGAAAAAAATCCAAAGACTTCTATGAGAAAACTTGAAAGGAAAAACTTTGGAATTCTAGACTAGGAAAAGATCATTAATAGCACAGAGAAAACTACTGAAGAGTTGCTGGAAGAAAACTTCCCTAACATCATGAAAGACAAGATAACAAAATCAGACAACAATCTGAGATTACCATACATGACAACACCACCCAGAAGTCAATCCAGGTATAGAAGTATTTTAAGTAAAATAAACCTACACGACTGAAAATAAGGAACCAGAGACGTCAATTTATAATGAAGATAATAACAAAGCAAAAAAGGGGGATGGTATAGATGCAGATCTCCCAAATGGCTAGGAAGTCAGTAGATTTCAAGAGAAAACAGACTGTTTTAAATAGTGAAAAATTAATAAGTTACAGGGTAACCTCAAAGAAAATAAATATACCTGCACATCAAAAATTTACAAAGAGGAAAATCAGAAAGATTTAGTAAAGGCTAACATGACAGAAATGAAAATGAAAAGCAAACCCACAAACAAAATGAACTCAGCACCAAAAATTACGTGGAACAAAGAAACCAGCAGTACCACACACACACACACACACACACACACACACACAAACCAATAACAACCAAAAAAGCCCAGCAAAATGACAACAATCAATTAATACCTATCAATAATTACACTGAGTTTAAACGGATTAAATGCACCAGTCAAGAGACAGAGAAAACAGAATGAATAAGAAAACAGGATCATCCATCAAAAAGATGGAGACAGCCTAAATGCCCATCAAAAGAAGAATGGTTAAACAACCTTTGGTACATACACACAATGGAATATTGTGAATATGTTGAAGAATAACAATGAATCGGCTAGGCTAAACACCTCACAACATGGATGAACCTGGAGGACATTATGCTGAGTGAAACTAGTCAAT
Source organism: Chrysochloris asiatica (assembly GCF_000296735.1). NCBI lineage: Eukaryota > Metazoa > Chordata > Mammalia > Afrosoricida > Chrysochloridae > Chrysochloris > Chrysochloris asiatica. Next base: position 19,170,436 of record NW_006408536.1, read on the forward strand.
CACAAAAGGACAAATATTATATGAGAACAATGTTGTAAAAAGTTAAGAAAAGGTTTTCTTAATAAAAGAAACAATCTATGATGATTATGGGGAGAGAGGGAAAGAAAATTATTCACGAGTAGAGGGCAGACACATGTTAATATAGGTGACAGGACAGGCAATACACAATAAGAAGGTGGTTAGCAGAGGAAAGACTACGGTAGCAGGAGACACAGGGAGGAATGCCATAGTTAAAGTGAATAGAGGGAAATACTGTTAACTGTTGGTATGTGGAGGAGATTACAATCATTATAATAAAGCAAAATATAAGTCAGTGTCAAAAATTATCCACACTCTGGCTGTAGAATTTTAATGAACTTTTAGAAAAGACAAATGTATCATTTTTTGACATAATATCCTTGCTTTTCAGTACACTTTGTCCATCTGTCAACAAGGTTTCGTATTCCCTTATTAAAAAATGTTTTAGGCTGAACTGCGAGCCATGAATGCACCACTGTCTTCACTTCATCAGAGGTGAATCTTCGTCCTTGAAGGGCTGCTTTCAGGGGACCAAACAAATGAAAGTCTGATAGAGCAAGATCGGGATTACAGGGAGAATCCTTTAATACCTCAAAACCAAGTTTTTTTGGTTGTTTTTTAAAAAGTTTTTATTGTGAACTGAGTGATAGTTTATGTGGGAGAACATTGGTTTTACACCATTGTTTCATTGCAATGATTACAGTCTTCTCTGTGCATCATTATTCAACAGTATTTGCTTCCATTCCCTCGGTTTTGTTTGTTTGTTTGGGGGAGGGGATATACATAAAAACACTCAGGAATATATAATTTAAACAACCAAAGGGTACATTCTGCAAGCCTGCCTCCTGGCTGCCAGAACCCTCTCTTTCCATGAGTCCAGAGTCCTCAGCTGCTCCCTCTCTGCCTCCATCTCTGGTATCACTGCTTCTCTGGATAGGGTCTCGCCTTCCGCTTGTGCTCTTCTCCCTTGATGGTCCTAGGGTTCTCTGTTTTTGGACTGTAAGATTAACTACTCCCCCATCAAAACCAAGTTTTTGCAGAGTGTCAACAGTGTGAGTATAGGTGTGTGGACATGCATTGTCATGCAAGATCCCACGTCCTTGGATAGTAGCCCTCTGCATTTAATCTGAAGTTTAGGCTTCAGGTCTTCTGTGAGCATCCCTCTGAAATGAGCACTGTTGACTATTGAACACTTTTCCTGATAGTGTTCTAATGCTGGCTCTTCAGAATCACAGAAAACTGTACGCATCAATTTTCCAGCTGATGGTTGAGTTTTTAACTTTCTCTTGGTCGGCAATTGAGGATGTTTCCATTCCATACTCTGCCATTTACTCTCAAGCTCATAGTGATGAATTGATGTCTCATCACCAGTAATAATTTTTTTAAAAGAAACTTTTACCTTCCTTCAAGTATGGATCCAAATTGTGTTTGCAGATGTCCAAATGCTTCTGTTTCTGCTCTTCCGGGAGCTGTTTCAGCACCCATCTCACATAAACTTTTCGGAACACAAATCTGTTGTGGATGATTTTATAGGCAAAGTCATGACTGATTTGCAAATAATTTGCCACATAACCCACTGTCACTTGTCTATTTGACAGAATCATTTCATGTGCATGCTCAATGTTGTCATCAGCCATGGACGTGGATAAGCATTTTAATATAACCGGAGTGTGGATAATTTTTGACTCACTCTCGTATATGATTTGACAAGTGTAAAACTGATGAGCTACTCTGTAGACCTTCATTCAATTCACCAT
>NW_006408536.1:19172583-19184289 GCF_000296735.1 Chrysochloris asiatica
AGACGAAGTTTGGCCATCTTGGCCTTCAAGGAGCACTCTGGCTGCACTTCTTCCAACACAGATCTGTTGGTTCTCTTGGCAGCCCATGGCACTTTCAATAGTCTCCTCCACATAGATAGATAAAATATGTTATTATAGGTTGCAGCCAAGAAAAACTTTTAAAGCCATTGATTTAAGCAATTTAAATATACAAGGGTAAGTCCAAAAGTATTGGTATAGTAGACCGCAGAGACCTAGGGTATTGCTGGTTGATCCTGGTGGAAAAGTCCAACATGAACTCCATGGGACAGACTGGAAAGAGATTTGGCACAGGAGGAGAACACATTCCAACTGTTCCCATTGATGGTAACTGCAGAAATTATGGAAGAAGTGGCGTACAAGCTGATTATAGAGTTTACTGGGGAACCTAACAACCCACTCAATGTAAGTGAAAGGGTTTCTGAAATACAGACAAACCAAATGGCAGAACTGAGGGTAGCCCACAAAGCAACTGAACAAGCAAAGAGCCAAAATACAGATCAGTTCACCATTGAAACTGAGAGCAAGTTTGTCATTAAAGGCATGACAGAATGGATTGGTAACTGGAAACAAAATGGATGGAAAAGAGCCTCTGGAAGAGATGTTGTCAACAAAAATGATTTTGAGAAAATTGATCAAGTTTCCCAAAACAGTAGAAGTATGTTCCTGGAAATTCATGAAAATTCAGAGAAGTCAATGTTAAGGATTGACAAATTGTTGTAGAAATAATAAGCTTTTGTATAAGCTTCAAATTTAGCTCTCCTTGGGGGGGTAATAATACTAAGATGCTTGACTGTCTTATGAATATTGGTTTCCCTTGCCTACTATTGTAAAATAGACACTTTAATGGGATAGAAAGGAATGTCAGGAAATAGGCCTCTTGCAGAGCATTTGCAGTGTATAGGCCCTTAGGTGGAATCCTGAGCCCCATCCAGAACCTTTTGAGGTGGGACATTCCCACTAGAAAGGACAAGCAGACCCGCCTGTAACAGCTAGAGAAACAGAAAATACATCTTCAAAGAAAGATCATCAGGAAAATATCAAAACAATAATGGCAGTATGATTGGCTACTAGAAGAATAAACAAGCTGTTTGCTGGGAAGCCATCAAGACAAGCAATCAAGTCCCTTCAGGACAAACCCCCCTCTAAGACTGAAACTCAAAGGGAACATATGAGCAGGCATGTAAGATTGCTGGTGACGACATTGGTCTACTGGTGAGTGGAAGAGGGGGAAAGGCAGCAATGAAGAAATGGGCTTAGTTCAACCATGTTATATAGACTCCCCTTGACTTGGAGATGAGAGAGAGAAGAGGAAGGGCTGGTTGGTCCAAAGTGTGGTGAGATCTGGGGACACCTGAGCCCATGGACAACGACATAGCCACGGAGGGCTAGAGCTGAGAGTAATATGAAGTGAGGGCAGACGCACAATACCCAAACTTGCAGGTAGTACCCATCTGACCTGGCCTCAATGACTTGATAATCAAAACTTGGCTAGAGGAAGATTAAAAAAATTTTTTTTTTTAATAAAGGAAACGAGGGTAAAGTGTTACAATTTGATGAACTTGACCTATACTCATGGATGTTGCAGCTCAAAATACCAACAGAAAGGGAAGGAGTCTTCACATCAAGTATCAATGCTATCCCCTCTGCATACAGGGTTGATAGGGACCGGCAACTCAGACATTGGATATCTAAAATGAGGGGGCGATAATGGCACGAAGTGACTGGCATATAAGTTTTCAAGAGGGAGTTTAGTTTAAGAGTATGCGAGGGAAGTCCCCACTGAATAGTTTTCATCTTGTCTATATGGGTCTGATGAAAAGAGATGGGGATAAGATTCTTATGATTCAATAGTGAGTAATTGTTATGACTAATTGCAATTGTCACAATTGTAAAGGTAGAAGTTTTGTTAAAAAACAAAACAAAATGGGGGAGTAGTTAATCTTACAGTCCAGAAACAGAGGACCCTAGGATTATCAAGGGAGACAAGCACAAACGGAATGCGGGACCCTATTCAGAGAAGCAGCGACACCAGAGATGGAGGCAAAGATGGGGACATGAAGAGAGGGAGCAGCTGAGGACTCTAAATTCATGGAAAGAGAGCGACTGAGAGCTGGCAGCCAGGAGGCAGGCTTGCAGAATGTGCCCTTTGGTGGTTTAAATTATTATATACACCTGAGTGTTTTTAAAAAATAATATTAAGAGCTAAAATGAATAGAGAGAAGTACTGTTAATTGATGGTACATGGAGGGGATTATAATCATTGTAATGAAATGAAGTATATGATTTTTTGAATGCAAAACTGATGATCTGCCCTGTAAACTTTCACTCAATTCACAATAAAATCTTTGTTAAAAAAAAAATTTTTTTTCACTCTCCTTCGTTCATGATAAGTGTTTCAGGAAACCTGTGAAAGACTCATTTGGCTACAAAAATGAACAGACTTTCTAGGGTCTAAAGCGATTTACTTGAAGATACTCCAGTCAGCAGAGGGTCGTGTTGAGCATTCTACAGACAGAATTGTTTCAAATGTGCAGTTTGCCTGGGGGACCCAGGAGCCAGACAAGGTGAGCAAGAGGGTTGGGCAACTATCATTTCTGGGTTGGTCACTCCGTGGGTGCGTTGGCCAGGCCAGACAGCCCATAGATGCATTTTTTTTTTTTTTTTTAGTGATCATTGTAGATTCATTTTGTTATATTTTTGTGCAGTTGTAAGAAATATTATAGAGAGATTCTGCGTGTACTTTGGTCAGTGTCCCCCAATGGAATCATCTTTAAAAATTATAGTAGAATATCACAACCAGAATGTTGCCATTGATGCAATCCACTAATCTTATTCAGGTTTTCCGTTTTCCTTTGACTTGTGTGTGTTTGGTTCCATGCAATTTTACCACATGTATCCACCATCACAGTTACTCCTCTATAACCACACCCACTTCCCTTCCTCCCCTCTTCTGGCAGCCCTGGCAACAACTAATCTTTTCTTCATCCTTGTAATTGTGTCATTTCAAGAATGTTAATGCATCAATGGGAATACACGGGCAGACATGTGCTCTGACTGGTGACTATGTTGGTCACTAATAAGGGGAAGTGAGGGAAAAACAGCAATGAAGCTGCGAGCTAAGTCCGACCACATTCAGGAGACTCCTGTGAACCCTGGGTGGAGACCTGGTGGGCCAGCAGTGTGGCAAGACATGGGGACTCCTGGGCCCAGAGTCAATGATATAGCCACAGAGGAGAGTGAAGCATCCAGCAGATAAGAAGAGAGGGTATATGCACAAGAACACCCTCACTTGCAGATAATACCCACTTGACCTGGCTTCAATGGCTGGATGATCAGAACTCAACTAGAAGAAGAAAGAAGAGGAAAAAAAAGAGTAATCTGATACAATTTGATGAACTTGACCTACACCTATGGATGCAGTAGCTCAAAAGAAGGAACAAATCTTTACAGCGAGGATCATTCCCATCCCCCTTGATACACAGGGTAGCTAGGGATGGGCCACTCGGATATTCGCTACCCAAAATGGGGGGGGGGGGACTACAAAAGCAAGAAGTGACTAGCTTATAAGCTTTCAAGAAGGATCCTAGACCCAGAGGGCGCGGGAGAAGGTAGAATCTCCACTGAGTGGTATCCAATCTGTCTAGACGGGGCTGATGAAAGGAGATGGGGATAGGACTCATGTGGTACAATAGTGAATAATTGCTATCAGGACTGACTGTGAGGGTTGGAAATGTAAAGGTAGATGTTTTGTACCAAAAGGAGAAGAGTGGTTGACTTTGTAGTCCAGGAGCATAGGTCCTTGGGACCATCAAGGGAGAAGAGCAGAGTGTGAGACCCTACCCAGAGAAACTGACACCAAAGATGGAGGCAGAGACAATGACATGGAGAGATGGAGCAGCTGGGGACTCTAGACCCAGAGAGGGAGAGGGGCTGTGTGTTAACACCCAGGGGGCAGGCTTACAGGGTATACCCTTTGGTTGGTTGATGTTGCATGGAGGGGATTGTAATCATGCCAATGAAACAATAGGATGAATTAAAGCTAATGTTCTTCCATGTAAATTATCACATAATTCACAATAAAACATTTAAAAAAAAAAAAAAAAGAATGTTAATGCCAATGGAGTCATACCCTATGTAACCTTTGGGGACTGGCTTTTTCTGAGCATTATAATTTCGTAGAAAGTGATCCAAGTTGTTGTGTGTATCAACTGTTCGGTCCATATTCTTGCTAAATCCTTTGGTATGGATGTACCAGGGTTTGTTTAATCACTCACACTTCAAAGGATATATGGGCGGATTTCAACTTGAGGGGTCCTACAAATAAAGCTGCTCTACACAGTCTTGGTGTGACGCTGTGGGTTAATGTGCCAGACTGCAAAGCCCTTTGAACGGCAAGGTCGGCGGTTCAAGCTCACCAGCTGCTCCTTGGAAACCCTATACAGGGTCGCTATGGGTCGGGATCAACTCAGCAGCACTTAACAACAACACATTCATAAGGAGTCCTAGTGTGGCGCTGTGGGTTAATGAGACAGACTGCAAAACTGTTTGAACTGCAAGGTCAGTGGTTCAAGCTCACCAGCTGCTCCTCGGAAACCCTATATAGGGTTGTTATGGGTCGGAACTGACTCGATGGCACTTAATAACAACAAAACACATTCATAAAGAGCTATTTTCATCTAATATTCTGGTTTACTACTAGAATAATAACTTCTCTTTCTAGTAAATAATCTCAAAATGATGGTTAATTTTGCAATTTTTCCAAATAAAAATCTGTTGGCTTAATCTACCTATACATTTGAAGCATGTAATTTCCCTTCTGTGAAAGTATAAAGTATTTTCTCAATGATACAATCAATTTCTCTAGTTTTTCTTCTAAGATAGTTTGAAGTGCAATTCTCAGTGAGAATTTGTAAATGACCTTACAATTACAGACCTTCCAATGACTAAGATAACTTTATAGCAATGCAGATTTCCTTTCTGTAATAACCAAACTGAACAATCTTGTTCCACACCTCTACCATACTTCATAAATATGTATAGGAAGACTAATTTTCCGACTGGTATATCCATATGCCATCACTGAGGGTTGGAGAACTTGTTATAGATTTGAAATGTGTGCCCTTAGGTCTTTCGGTACAATAATGATGTCATTTACATGCAGCCACAGATAGATTGAAAATTTCTAATTTACTAGAGAATTCTATTTTCAAAAACCACTACTGATCTTCTTTAAAGTGAGACGTTCTTTTGTCCTGGTTATTTACTGGTTGTTTCTTAGCTCTAAGCTAATTTTTTCTGACTCTGTTCTATGATGTTAGGGCTGGGACGCTGAAAACTGCTTTTCCCAGACTTCTGGACTGGGTGCCTTCCTGTTTGGTGGTGGGAGAGGGTGTGCTGAGACTGGGAGGGGGAAGAAAGGACTTTTTGTTGTCAGTTTCCATCACCATCTCCCCATGGCTGCTGTCTCCGGCTTCCCCAGCATTCCCAGGCCATGCTAGACTAGGTACCGGCACCACCAGCCTTGCCTGCCATGGTGGGCTTGGCATAAGCCCAGTAGCCTACCTCCAGGACATTAACACTGGCTGTGTGGAGCACCCCCACTAGAAGTCCCAATCGCAGCCCCCACAGGACCACTCTTCCCATCTCCTCTCGAGGTTCTGCTCCCTTCATGCCCTTTCTGTGGTTCCCTCCTCCCTAGATGTACTAACTGCTTTCTGCAGTGACGAATATTAAGCCTGGGGATATCGCACAGGAGTGTCCAACATTTGGGTTATCTCACTAACTCCTTTTCAGCCTTCCATTGCCCGTGTACCCAATGTCCTGGGTTCAATAGGCTGCGAAATAATAGGGCTTCTGTTTCTCTGACTGTTTTAATTTTTTATATAATTGCAAATAAAACTGTATACAATCTTAAATATTTTATCTATTTTCTGGTCAAGTACAAAGGTCATCTTCCTTACTCAGGAGACTCTGTAACTGAAGTCTGGACATGAGGCCTGAAGGGGATAGGGTTAAGGTTAGGTAAACATGGAGTTCTAGGGTTGTAAGCAACAGATGGACTCAGTCTAACTAATTTAAACAAAGAAGGAATCTATGGAGGGATATGAGCAGCTCCCAGAATCCAAGGAGATTGGGAGAGGGTGGGACTCAGAATCCATCCAGAGATCTAGGAAACACCCTTTCAAAATGATTTACCTGCAAGAATCTAGGGCATCCACATTCCAGGAAGGACACAGGTGATGTCCCCACCCCGGTCATATGCCTACCCGCTAGCTGGAGGAGTGGGCCCCCCTGACGGACAGTCTTACCAAATGATTCAGTCCAGAAAAAGTAACTCACTGATAAGACATTTAGCATGCTGTTCCCAGGAGAAGGGAGGCGAATGGATGGTGGCCAGCAATGACAACAAACTTTCACTCCCATGAAGGACAGGAAAGGTCTTCAGTTGTAAATTACAATGAATGCACTGTATACTAAAACTCTGAATAAAAGAACCACTGGCTTGGGGTGGACTGCTCAGAGCCATTTTTCTGAAAGAAGGTTCTCCATAGTAAACTTCCCCATCACTGGGTATGGATTGGGACCAGTCCAGGAAGACTTTTTTATTTGTTATTTTTCGTTGGACAAATATTTATTTACTACGCCCCAATGATTCTAAGTCTAAGCCCCAGTGATTCTGGACTAGGTCATTTCCTTTATTCACTGTTACCAATATAGAGCTCATGTTGCTTAACATGAGTAGCTAGCATAACAGGGTAAGCTGGCCTTTTAGAAACCCAGAGACCCCACACAGGTTACACAGGAACACATGTGTAAGTATAAAATAATTCCTTCACTTTACCTAATAAAAATATCACAATAGTAAATGAAAACAAAGTACAAGTTCAAACAAGTACAGTATTATAATAATTTTTCTTTAAATTCTTCTCATACTATTTTAAGCAGTATCTTTGAACCCTGTCACGTTATGACAATTCTTGTCATGTGTCTGCATTACTCCTCTAACATTTAGTCATATGTTTTTTCTAAAGTATGTAAGGTTTTTTCCCCTCCTGTTTATAAGAGTAATGTGTGTCCACTGGAGAAAAATAAATTAGAGTAATATATGAAGAATAAAAGAATCAACATCTGTAATAGCAGTACCAAGAGACAATGGCTTCATAATTTAGCATATTTTCTTTACCTCCTGAAGACTTTTGGTCAGAAAAAAAATTGGTATTCTTTATTCCCCTATTATTTTTTTTTTATGTTTTATTGTGAATTATGTGATCGTTTACATGGGAGAACATTAGTTTTATATTCATACTATCGTATGTATGTCCCTTTTTTTATTATTCTTTTTATTTAAGCTTTTATTATGAATTGAGTGATAGTTTACATGGGAGAACATTGGTTTGCACTCGTCCCATCATATTTTGTTTCATTAAAGCGATTATAATACCCTCCGTATTTGTTTCTATTCCCTCTGTGTGTTTTTTTTTTCTTAAATGTTTTATTGTGAATTATGTGATAGTTTACATGGGAGAACATTAGTTTTACATTCATTCTATCGTATATTGTCTCATTGCCATGGTTACAATCCCCTCCATGCAATCCTTCCCAAGTACCCCCCAGGTCTTCAGCATACAGTCGCTCTCCCTCTCTGCATCTAAAGTCTCCAGCTGCTCCATCCCTCCACATCATCATCTCTGCCTCCATTTCAGGCATCACTGCTTCTCTGGGTAGGGTCCCGCTCTCTGCTCTTCTCCCTTTATGGTCCTAGGGACCTCTGCTCCTAGACTGAAAAGTTAATCACTCCCCTCCTTCCTATAAAACGTCTACCTTTACATTTCCGACCCTCACAATCAGTCCTGATAACAATTATTCACTATTGTATCACAAGAGACCCGTCTTATGCCCCTCTTTTTAAGTAAAATGTTCAGATTTTTTTTTTTTTTGGTAATGAGCTTTGCTTTTGTAATAAGGAAAACGAACAATAAAGGAATGTATAAAAAAGTGGCATCTCTCTTTGTCTTGTTCTTCCATGTACCCCGATTTCCAGCACACTCTGGTGGTGGTGGTTATGCGCCGTGGCGACGGTTCCGACACATAGCAACTCTGTACAGGGTTTCCGAGGTTGTAAATCTTTACGGGAGCAGAAAGCCTCATCTTTCTCCCGCAGAACCACTGGTAGTTTCGAACTGCTGACTTTGCAGTTCGCAGCCCGATTAGTAACCACTACGCTACCAGAGCACACTCTAGGTACTCCCAAAAATACTTCTGAATGCCTAAGATTTTCTCCAAAAACTAGTTAAGGTGGGGTTGCTAATGCGCATGGACTCACACTACAACTGTGCCTGAGTATTATTTCTCTCACTCCCTCTCTTCCCTTTTAGTAAAAAGATGATTGTAGTATATATCATCGGTTCTCACTGTGTTTGCTGTCTTAACATAAAATGGATTGGATTCAATGATAACTCCAACACTCACTAGCTACCTGATCTCCCTCAGCTGGTTTGGGGTGCTGGGGATACAACAAAACAAAGACCACATCCTGACATTCACATGCTAGGCTAGGAGGCACAGCCTCGATCTGTCATCTATCAGATGGTGACTGTTGTGTTCTTGTTCAGTTCATCTCATAGGGGCCCTGTATAGGGTTTCTGAGGCTGTAAATCTTTCCAGGAGCAGAAAGCCTCTGCTGTAGTTCACAGTCTAATGTATAGCCACCACACTCCCACAGTTGGTGATGAGTTGAAAAAATTCAAAGAGAGGAAAGAAAAGGGGTTCAAGAGTGGCCATGGGTGGGATTTGGGAAGGGAGTATTACTAGTTTATAAAGAGTGGTCAGAAAAAGACTAAAGTTTCACAAATAGACGTAGTGCCGCGTTTTTTTACACTTCATGTATGTGTCTAACTGCACCCAAGAAATCAACTTAAGAGGGTAATCAGCAGATGTTTTCAAAACAAAAATATAAAATCCCAGCATGCATCACACCATTTGGCATGTACACGTCTGCAAAACATGTCGGGCGGCGGGCAGCGTGCAGGAATTAGGGGTTCAGACTCGACAACTTTGTTGTAAGGAGTGTCTGCGAAAAGTCCCTGACCAAGGCCTCCCTGAAGTACAGCAGTCTGCAGCTTGTGTGTGCACCTGTTAGGTCTTAAATAATAGGCTGAGCTGACTGCCACAGCAAATGCGGCCGAAAAGATCAGGATCCCAGCAAGCGGCTGGGGAGAAAGGCAAAATTAAACTATAGTTAATCAATTTGAGAGAGAAAACTGGTATCACATTTTTGTGTGTGTGCAAAATAAAAAAGGGAGAGAGAGAAATGGAACTGACATTCATTTTAACAAAACAAAAATCCCAGCAAAATCTAATGCTAAGGAATTACGCTGTACACGCTTGTATGCACGGTCTACCATACAACTAACAACAACTAGGTGAATATTTTCAGAAATTCCTAAAATATGTTCCATACTTTCTTTTCTGACCCCCGGTCAAGTAAGCAGTATAAAGATTTTAAAGCCATATCGCTGGGCAGATTGCTTGTCTTTCAAACCTATAAACATTTCATTGTTGTTGTGCAGTGGGTTCCAACTCATAAGTGACCCTATATAAAGTTTCTGAGGCTTTAAATCTTCGCAGGAGTAGAAAGCTTCATCTTTTTCCCGCGGAGCGCAGGCTTGAACCTTGTGGTTCCCAGTCCAGAGCTTATTTTACGGAGCCACCGTATTCCGAAACATTTAATAAGTTTGGGAAATCAAGCTTACCCATAAGAAATGAGTAAATTATATTAATGGGGACCTGGAAATCTCTGCCAAGCCCTTCCTTGCTGTGTCGATGAGACGGCTCCCATTGAAGCAGTAATACACAATTTTTCTAGATCAAGGTCAGACAGCCAAAGCTAACCTGCCACCTGTTTTTATATAGCCCATAACCCCTAAGAATGATTTTTACATTTGTTAAGTGGGGAGTTGGGGCAGGGATCAGAAGATTTTGTGATGTGAAAAAATGATATGGAATTCAAATGTTAGCGTCTATAAAGTTTTATTGAAACCTCCACAGTTGTCTGCATTGTTTATGTCTGCTTTAGCGCACCAACCATGGTAGGGATGAGCAGATGCCTGCAAAGGCTGAAATGTTTCCTCTTTGGTCCTTTAAAGACAAAGTTTGCTTTATCTGTGTTCTAGAATACGAGGGGCTGCACTGTCTCCCCCCACCTCCCAACGCTCTTTCTTCTCCAGACACCTCAGACAATAGGGTGAATTATTCATGAATTATATGGAAAATCAGCGAAAATACCAGACAGTAAATTTCTATATAAGGTCACAGAAGTGGCTCTGCCACCTACTTCAGTGATCTCTGTAGCGCCTGTATGCTTTTATGCCAGAGTCATCGTGGTCACCTAAGGGAAGGCACTTGGGAAGGTGTCAGGGCCACTGTGCTCTGAGGGGGCTGTGCTCTTGCAGCAGCACTGTGGTTTCTCTTTGCCTGTTGGCCACTCGCCTTCAGGCCCTCATTTTCGTTTCTCGCTTCCCCTTTGGGCCTGTGTGTTCTCACCTCCACCCGTCCAGAGAGATCAGGGCTCAGGGCGATGGGGGGGGGGGGGAGAGCCCAGTGGGGGTGGGGTTGCCCCGAGACCCCTGCAGGCAACAAGAATGACTTGGCAGGGTGCTGCAGTGCAGAGGGCACACTGCATCTTACAGACCCAAACGTGCAAACAAACGAGTACTTTATTCAAGTCGGCCTCGGCCCGGCCTGTGGGCACCAGTCTGGCTGACTGTACCATTGCACGTTTGGCTTAACAGGGCGGCCCTGTGCCCGGGGCCTCTCCCAAAGGCCTCTTCAATGCCGACAAGGCCCACTGCGGCCCGCCTGGGGCACCAGGAAAGGCCAGGCCCCCCATAGAGGAGTGCCCTTCGGGGTGCACAGAATTGCCAGGCCGTGAATAGTGGGGAGGCTTTTTGTGGGCGCGCTCATTTCTTGAGAACAGAAAACCTTTCTTATTACTCTGAGCTGAAGTCTCCAGATTCCTTTTTCCCTCTGGCCTTGGCTCAGCTAAGAGGCCTCAAGCTCCCTGCCCCCCTCGCTAGCCCCCACCACCCCCGCTTCAGACAACCACGCCCCGCGGCCCCAGGGCTTGCTGCCCCAGGGCTTGCAGCCCCCGCGCAGCCCGGTACGCCGCGCCTCTATTCGCCCCGCCCCCGCGCGCCCCCATCCGCCCCCGCGGCTGGCCCTGGGAGCGCCGGGCGAGGTCTTGCGCCTGCGCCTCGCCAACTTCCTGCCGCGGAACGCTCCGCCCAACCCCAGAATCCCGCCCCCGAACGCTGCATGAGACCCGCCCGCCTCACGCCATTGGTTGAGGCGGAGGAGCCGTTGGCTCCCAGGCCCGCCTCTCCGCCGCCTCTCACTTTTCCCAGGACGGCTGCGCCTGCGTTCAGCTGCCTGGGCGGGCTGAGAGGCGCGGGTTGAAAAGTCTCGTTCCAAGTTTGGAGAGAGAGAGAAGAGCGCCTCAGACCTCGGTACCTGTGAGCGTGAGGAGGCAGGAGAGAAGGACGCGGCGTCTGGGGAGTACCCAGGCGGCAGGCCGGAGCCCAGGCTTCGAGAGCTCGAAGTGCGTGACGCGCCTGGGAAAGGCAGGAGCGTCTGCGATCGGGTTGCTTTTGGCGAGTAAGGGGAGTCTGAGGCGGCGGTGAGGGGCAA
>NW_006408536.1:19184506-19228414 GCF_000296735.1 Chrysochloris asiatica
AGCTGGGCACGGGGCCCAGGGTTGGGCCCCGGTCTCGGCGCTCTCTCTAGCTCCCTCGGCGCGGGAAGGGCGGCTTGATCTTGGCGCGCGCGCTCCGGCCGCTGCGGGGTCGCGGCCCTGGTCCGCGGGGTTCGAGCTCCGGCCGGCGGGCCTCGGGCTGCCTACGCGGGCGTCGTGGGAGCGGGGCCTGGCCTGGTGGGGGCTGCGGGAAGCGAGGCGTGGGTGGCGGTTGGCTCCATGTGGATCTCTATCTCCCTCCGCATCTGAACACAGGTGCGAACATCTGTAAGACGCCGTTTGATGTCCGCGTAATCCCAAAATTTTGTAGACGCAGGAGGCGTTGATCTCAAAGTGCCAGAAATAAGCTTCCTAGTGTTGTGATTCGCTCCACATTCTGGAGGGAGCAGTTCGTTGCTTCTTGTCCCGATTCGAGAGAAAGGGGCAGCGTCGATTAGGTGTGGCCGTCTGGGGGAGGGGGGCGCGGAGGGCGACCTCCAGTAGCTTTGTGCAGATCCTGACTTCCATCTCGCAGCCGCTTAATCGTGTGGGCTTTCTCCCAATTTCAGTGTTCGAGGATACCGTGGAGGAGCGTGTCATCAATGAAGAATATAAAATCTGGAAGAAGAATACACCGTTTCTGTATGACCTGGTTATGACCCATGCTCTTCAGTGGCCCAGTCTTACAGTTCAGTGGCTTCCTGAAGTGACTAAGTAAGGGTTTCTGGCAACTTTAATTTTGCGAACATTTAAGTGTCCTGATGGATTTTCTAGTTTGGGGCGTTTTTCATACGTAGAACCCGAGCCACGTAATGGATGAGATGGTAGAAGTTTGGTATTTTCAAAATTGAAGTGGCTTAGGGGATCATTTCTGATGTGTGAGTGCCGCTGTTCCCTGATTGTAGGAAATGCAGAATGTATTTTGATTGACCTTTCTTGCTTCTAGATATAAAGCATTATCTATGAACCACAGATTAATGTGTTTCTGTACAAGTTTATTGGAAAAGGTATGTACACAGAAAAAATACAACGATGGGAGGCTTGATGAATTTTTCCAGAGTGAATATACACTATGTAACATGTACTCAAGATGAATGCCTTTTAATTGGCAAAAGGAAAAAGAATATGGCAGCAATTAATCAAAGTGTGTTGTTGGCTTATGGTATGAAATGTGCTTTGAGATTGTTAATCATCTTTGTAAGAAGTCGGCTAGTTCTAAAATGCCCTTGAGTAATAAATAATCACTGATGCTTACAGAAGAACACCTAGAACAGGGCCTGTCACATCTGAAGAGTTTTACTTCCTATGGCTTGGTCTAATCCTCCACAGTAAGGGGATAATAGTTTTTATCAACTCCGTTTTGCTGATGAGAAACCCTGAGGTTGGTAAATGGTGGCACTGACTTCAGGATGAAAACAGCTGGCTGAGTCCCGGCAGGCCCTGCACACTCCCCCTTGTCTCATACATGCCTCTCATTTCTATCAAGAACTTGGGCAGGATTTTTTTGTTTTGTTTTTTTTTTTCACGATTGTATTTTTTTTGTTAATGCACTGGATTTCGGTGTTTTAAGCATATAATTCAGGGGGCATTAAATCCAACTAACCTAGAAGGGAATTTTGTGACCATTTTGATTTTATATAAAATGAATTTACTTTTATTACGATGGCTAAATTCTTCAAATGCGAACGTTGACCATTTATTGGTATTCCTAAAAATCTTAAGTGCCCAGGTGCAAGAAGAGTAGCCAAGATCCAATTAATGGAGACTTGAAAACATTGGCATTTATAGCCACCTTTGAATAGATTTTTAAAATAGAAGGTATACTTACAGGTATTCAAGTGTTGAGCATCCTGTGCATTTGATGCCCTGTGTCTTCCTATTAAGCAGATTTAAAACTTTTCAACAATTTACCTTTTCTTGGACCGGGAACAAGGGCTGGCTCTAAGGTTTAAGCTTAGTGTTGAGGCTGAAGATAGGAATAGTTTTGTGACCTGGGGTAAGTTGTTAACCCTTATTCCCAGCCCTCCCCCCATTTGTAAATGGAGAAGTTAATGCTGGATGCTTACACTGAAGTCAAAGTCTCTGGGACACAGTAAGTGGCGGTGGATGATGATTCTCTAACTTGCTGTGCAGGAATTACTAGGATTTTAAAATGCTATCTGTAATGCGTTTTGCATTAACAATAATGGATCTATATGAGGAACAGATCTGCATGTTAATAGTAAAAGACGTGGCTTTTACTATTGTTAACACTTAAGAACTTGTTTTAATTAAGTGAATTATTCCATGGCGTTCTTTGCCTACAAAGAGGTTGTGGGATCTGGTTGTAGGGTGGGCAGTGCTGCTGTGTGGTGCTTCAAGGGTTCGGTGTGGGGTGGTTGTTGTGAAGTGCCGTTGAGTTGGTGCTGACCCATAGTGACCTTGTATAGGGTTTCCAAGGAGCAGCTGGTGAGCTTGAACCGCCGACCGGCTTTGCAGTCTGGTGCATTAACCCACAGCACCATCGGGGTGGGGTGAGGGTATTTATCACTGTACGTAGCAGTAAAAATGTTGGTCACTGGTGCTGTAGGATCAGCACTGGACTACTACCTGCAGGTTGGCAGTTCAAATCCACCAGCTGCTCCTTGGAAACCCTACACAGATAGCTGTGAATCGAAACCGACTCGACAGCCTTGACAACATCATCTTACAACCTGGCTGTTTGAAGAGCTAGACCCTACTCCATTTCATTCTGCCTACATGAGGAGCCCTGGTAGCACAGTGGCTAAGCACTTACCTGCTCTCTAAAAGGTTGGTGGTTCCAACCTACCAGGTGTTTCCTTGAGAGAAAGAAGGCAGTCTGCTTCTGTAACAGTGACAACTTAGGAAACCCTTTGAGGCAGCTTATACTGTCTTGTTGGGTCTCTGTGAGGTGTAATTGGATGGCAATGGGTTTGTGGGGTGGGGGGGTGCGTGGGAATTCTGCCTACATATAACATGCTTCTTAGCAATGACTTGAAAATTATAAGCGGCTTTTAAATTGAACTGTGTAATATATTTAAATATCTATAAGAAGTTTTTTAAAAAACTGGTAGGTTATTTCATATTTCTTAATAAATCCTTTGTTCATTAAGAATGACTTAATTCTTTACCAAAAAAATTTTGTAATCTTTCAAATCCAGACTGTACAAAGTATATAGTAAACCAAACAATTGTTTAGCCTAACTAGCTAAAAAGTTCTGTTTTGAGCATTGTGCTCTTTTAAGAACTATCTATGTGGGATCAACTTGAAGACAGCAACTCAAAAGAAATCTCCGAGGGCAGTGGGTTTATGTTAATGAGGGACAACTTAGAAAAGGAGGGTGAGAATGATTGCACAACTTGAAGAATGCAATCTGTTGCAGAGTTATACATGTAGAAACCGTTGAATTGGTGTGTTTTGCGGTGTATATTCTCAACAACAAAATAAAAATTTGTAAGTGTGTAATGAAAAATGCGTTCCCCTTCCACATCCCCTTTTCTCCCAGTTCCCTTCCCAGGAGCAGTCGTTTTCTTTCTAGTTCTTCTGTGTCCTGCCAGCATATAGATGTATGGACTGTGTTTTAAGGTAGCAAGTGTTCACCTGACATTTTAAGAGTATATTGGGGCCGTTGATAGCCACATGCTTAGGTACATTTCATTCTTTTTAAGGGCTGCGTGGGATCCTATTTATGGATCTACTATAATTTATGTTGGAGTCCTGGTGTGGCACTGTAGGATAATATGCTGGACTGCAAGGTCAGCAGTTCAAACTCACCAGCCGCTCCTCAGAAACCCTATACAGAGTTGCTATGAGTTGAAACCGACTCTGTAGCACTTAACAACAGTGACTCATGTTACCAGTTCCTTATTGATGGGCATTTAGGTGGTTTTCAGTCTTGCTACTATACAGACACTACTGCCCAAGAATAATCTTGTAGTTGGACACACTTAGGTGATTTGGGTGAATTTCCTAGCAGAGATTTAGGATTCTGGCATAGAAAAGGGACAAGCTCTTTTAAGAGTTTCCACTTGCTTGCTTTAGGAAAGGAAGTTTGTGTTTTAATGATGGAAGTGGGAGAAGTTAAATTCAAATGAAAAACCTTTATATGGTAGTCAAGGTAGAGAAAACGAATTACTTAATATCGGAGTCAAGGATTTTTAAACTCCTGGTGTCCATTTTGGGATTGTTCACCTTAAAAAGCTCTCCTGATGAACTTATATGTCCACCTACAACTTTGACCTGTTTTACTGCTTAAACCCACTCCCACCTTCCCACCCCCCAAGTAGCATCATTGCTGATACCTTCTTTCTCTCAAGCATTCCTTTAAAAAAAATTTTTTTCCCCAATGTTTCTCCTGAGTTTTAAGTCCCCCTTTCATTCAAGCTACTATTCTCTGCAGATATTTCATTTTGTCTAATCACTCCTAAAGTACATGGCCTTACAGCTTAATTTCCTAAGTGGTTTTACCAGTTAGAAATCAGTGCAAGTGCCTAAGGGCCGCCCACTTGCTTGCTGTCCCTTTATATTGACACCATCACAGATGGAATTACCTACCTTCATATTCTTGGCCCACTGAGCAGTCATCAGCTAAAGATCCACAACTTTTTCCAGACGACTTTACTTGCTGTTGCTTAGCTACAACTACCTGTTTTTGTTCAGTCGGAGTCGTGTGTGGTGATGGTGTTCTTTTTCACTTTAAACAAAATCTTGGTTAAATTTCATCTTGTGTTTCTGTAGTTATTAACTAAATTGCATGCCTACAAGTAACCTTCAAACCTTTTTTTTTTTTTTTGTAACCACTGAATCCTTTGTACAACAAATTTAGAAACATCAACAGATAAATGGCCTAACTTATCTGGAATTGGGGCCCAGAGCCCTGCGTTTCATTTTCTTTGGTGAAGTGGGAACATGGAGTACAGTTGAAAATTATTGCAGATAATATAAATGAGAAAATAATGGTTCTGTGCCAGGTTTTTGCCCAGAGCAAGGTGTCCATATGTATTACTGGGTCCTTCAGCTTCAACATAAGCTACCACAGAACTAGGTAACAAAGACCTGTCAGTAAAATCTGAGAAATTTCTTAACATTAAAGCACCATAAACCTAAATAATAGGTTTCTACGTTGGACTTACCTGCTTTTTAGGTAAAGAAACAGGCCCACAGAAAAACTGGTTTAAGTAATTGCGTAGAGCCAATTTTAGTTTAAACTAGGACGTAACCCTAGTTTTTCTGACCTTTCCATTTTACCTCGTTGGCTTTCATTGGGAAATTGGAAATATCAAGTGTATTAAAATGGAACTGTGGACAGAAGGAGCTCTGGTGACGCAGTGTGGTTAAGCACTTTATTGCTAAGCTCAAGGTCGGCAGTATGAACCCACCAGCTGCTTCATCCTATCTAATTTCTATGAGTTGGTCTTAACTCATTGACATCACACAGCAGCATGGATAGAAGAGACATTTTCGATGTAAAGTCTTGATTGCTACAGATTTATGGGGCTCAGTGAACGGACTCCTGTGGTGGTGTGTTTACTGAGTTGGGCCTACCTTGCTTACAAGCTGCTCTAGACCCTGATACAGGAGCATGACTCTAGGAGGAAAGAAGCAAGTTGTGGCTAGAACAGTTCCTTCTGTGTGGGGATCTACTGTTGGTAAATAAAGTGGAGCTGGTTGGTATTTATTTAGTATATGTTTGTTGAAGACATTTTAGTGTATGAAGGAGCTTCATTAACTTCGTGGGAAAATTCCACTCTTAATTCCAGTTCTCCATGAACTTATTGAAACCACTCATATTTGGGGAGTAGGATTGGGTTTAATTTATTAGCAACTGGAGATTTCTTGTAGGACCAGTATGACTTCCTTTTCTTTCCTAAACAGACCAGAAGGAAAGGACTATGCTCTTCACTGGCTAGTGCTGGGGACCCACACTTCTGATGAGCAGAATCATTTGGTGGTTGCTCGAGTTCATATTCCGAATGATGATGCACAGTTTGATGCTTCCCACTGTGACAGTGATAAGGGAGGTAGGTATATCATATACTCCAGTATCAGTGTTGAAGGAAACATGCCTCTTTCTAAGCATTTGCTTGATTAAAACTTCATACTTAAGCCAAACACCTCATGAGGTTTGGTTCCTTGGTTTTGAGGTTTAGGGTCATGGTTTCATATGACCGCCCAGTTAACTGGCCTAATAATGTATAAATTTCTACCTCCTAATTCATTGACTAATGCCTGAGGTCTTAAAAGTTTGCAAATAGCCATACAAAGCACAATATTGCTCTCTTCTGGAGCAACAGAAGGAGAATCAGGAATAGAATTGGAATGTGTAGGTGATTGCTTCCATGAACAACTGCCTCCTTTGCCATGAGAACAGAAGTACTTGATGTCAGCTACCATCACTGAAGATTTTGATGAAAAGATTCCATGGAAGAATCCTGAGCAGATGGGGTGGGTAATGCATAGGAGATTTGTGCATTCTCATGGTATCCAGACTCTCTGGAGCCATGAAGGGTGGATGAAGCCCTGAAACTATTGCCCTGAGATAATCTTAAAACCATAAACCAAAGTATTCCCTGAAGTCATCTTCAAATGAAGCAATAGTTTATCTTAATTAGTAAAAACAGGTCTGCCTTTTAAGTATTAACATGCTTTTTTAAGAACTCCATGAGATCAACCTAACAAGAAGTTGGAAGATGCGATAGCAACCTAGGGGCCATGGGCTGATGGTAATGGGGGAAATACAACTCAGAAAAGGAGGGTGAGAATGGGTGCGCAACTTCAAGAATGACATGGGTGTGACTGTATTGTCCATGTAGAAATACTTGAATTTTGGTGTATGCTTTTCTATGTATCTTAACAAAAGAATGAAATTTAGAACAAAACCTTTATCTTTTGGCCTAGCAGGTTAATTTTAGGAGTTATTTCAATGTATAATTGTAATAGTCCATTTCTTGTCAAAATAAATATGGGTTGGTTGTAAGCATAGAAAAAATTTCAGGACTCATTTAGAGTGGTTCCTTGGAATCTGTGGGGGTTTAGTTTTAGAACCCCCTATGGATACCAAAAACCTCAGATGCTCAAAGACCTTTGTACAAAATGGTGTAGTGTTTGTCTATAACCTATGTACATCGTCAGGTATAGTTTAAATAATCTCTGGATTATCATATCAAGTATAGTGTAAAAGCTATGGAAGTAACATTTCACACTCCCTCTTAGCCTTTGAAGGATTACTTTGACCACTTAATCCACCCCAGTGGAGATTTTTGATTTGTGCGTGGTTGACTCCATGGATGAGGAACCTGTGGATATGGAGGGTCAACTACACCAACCAGTTAATAGTGGCTTTTTGAGAACAGGAGAATGGGATAGGAGGCAGTGGTAAAGTTAATCACGGAAGTTTTTCACTTCCTTTGTTCCTCAAATTGTCAAACACACATAACCACCCCCTGTTTTAGTAATCCCATGACCAGTGGTTTCACTCAGAAGACTTGAGAGCACATTATATTCATAGCTAAATTTTGTTGCAGCAAAGGATAGAGAACAAAAGTAGCAGGAAAAAGACAGGCATTGACCAGTATGGGGCAGTCTGGCACAAGTTCATTGTCCAGGGCCATACATGATGCGTTTTCTATCTAGCAGTGAATTCTAAGGACACGAGTATGATAGCTTTGCCCAGGGAAACCCTTTGAGTCTCTAGATTTGAGGCTTTAATTCATAGAGGGGAGGAGGGGCTGGTTAGGTACATCCTGCTGGCATTTAGCCATGGCAGCTGAACTCAGGACCCCATAATGAAACGCAGGTGTGCGTTATCAGTCTTGATGTTTTTGTACAAAGCAACCCCGACAAACTGGTGCAACATGGTCCGTTGCTCTAGGTGTAGACCTCAAAATCGTCAGTCCATCAGTGACAGAACATGCTGAGGTCCATGTTCCTGGCAGTTGACCATGGGTCAGTCATGGTTCTGGTGTCCTTCAAAGAGTCGAGGGGCAGGTATCCAGACGTCCGTTGTTAATGCTTTCCTCACAGCCCCAAATGATTTCATAAGTGTTAATGCTTGCCGATATTTTGCTGTTAAAGTTTTTTCCTGTTGAAAATAAATACAGCTAAAATTCCACCAACTCACTACTCCTTTTCTCACTGCCTTTCTCTACAGTTATTTGCTGTCCTGAAACTAGTGTGAGCCATTTTCAATTACTTGTATTTTTACTACTAATTGGAGTACTGGTGTGGCACTGCAGGATAATGCACTAGACCACAAGGTCAATTTGAGCTGCAAGGTTGGTTCCAACCCACCAGCTGCTCCTCAAAAACCCTATACAGGGTTGCTACAGGTCGGAATCGACTCAACGGGACTTAACATTTAAGACTCCTAGTGTGGCACTGTGGGATCAGCACTGGACTGCAAACCACAAGGTTGGCAGTTCAAACCCATCAACTGTTCCTTGGAAACCCTATATAGGGTTGCTATAAGTTGGAACCGACTCGATAGCATTTAACAACATTTAAAACCATGGTCTTATTTCTAGGGCCCCTTGTTTTTGTTGCAGGAGTCCACTAGCAGTTGCACCAAGTGCACAGTCAGAACCAACATCAAGTGTGTGGTAGGAAAAGGGTGGTAACTGAAAGTGAGGATTTCTGATACGTGGGTACTTTTCCTTTTAGACTCAAGGAATGCTCATATTCCTGGTGGTGAAACTTCTGTTTTAATAAAACTGCAAACGAGGCTAATATAATTCAGTGTTTCTAAATGAAATCATTGGTGTATTTAATTTGTGGTTATTTGAAATTTGAGGAAGTCATCCTTTAAGCTGAAGAAACTTGTTTTACATTCAAGGTAGAACTGAATTGACTTGCATAAAAATAGGTATCTGTTTTCCAGTGAAAATGGATTTTGAGAATAAATTGCCTCCTTGTGGCAAGTGAACCCTTACTTTTTTGTGTTTTATCCATTTAGTTAACCTAAGGTTAAAATCTGCTGTGTTAATTCAACTAACTGATGTGAGAATTTAAAACCCTAAATCTATGTCTTTCTTTTCCCTTGTATGTTAGAATTTGGCGGCTTTGGTTCTGTAACAGGAAAAATTGAATGTGAAATTAAGATTAATCACGAAGGAGAAGTGAACCGTGCTCGTTACATGCCGCAGAATCCTCATATTATTGCTACAAAAACTCCATCATCTGACGTGTTGGTTTTTGACTATACAAAGCACCCTGCTAAACCAGGTACATGGTGATGAAGTCAGACCATTTCTAGAACTTTTTCTTAATTCAAAATGGTGATCATTTTAAGCCAAACTCTAGAATACACTATAATTTTTGAAGGTTTACATTTGTATGGGTGGTCCTGAAGTCCAGTGGTATGCCAGAAGGACTCAACAGCAGGTTATCCCCACAGCTAAGGTTGATTACAACAAAGGAGACAGCAAAAGCAGCAAGTAAAAAGGCGATACATCAGGCAAAGTCCAGAGAGAAGACCCAGGCATCTGAGCCCTCCCCTATCTGGGACCACACAGGATGTGGTTTCTCTCTAACAGCAGACTATAGGGACTAAATGTCTAAATTTCTCTGTCCATGGAAGCCCGTATGAATCTGAGGTGGGTTTTTATGGAGGTGTGGTGACAGGTACAACCTGCCAGGTGGCCCATCATAATAAGTAAAATTCAGGACCCCAACAGTGAAATCAGGTACTTCATGAATCTTGCCAAATAATCTTAACAAGTTTTGACAAGGTAGCTGCTACAGCGTGCCCCATTGCTCTGGGCGTATACAACTTCATCAGACAGAGACTCACAGAACATTTCTAGAGGGCCACCCTCTCCAGGGTTAGTTAAGGTTACAGGTTACCCTGGAGACATTTAAGGACTGAACAAACAAACTTACAGTATTAACTTTTCCTCAAATAGGAAAAAAAATTTCCACCCCCCAAAAGTTGACCTATGGAGGTGTGTAGGGGTATCACCACTCAGATTT
This sequence comes from Chrysochloris asiatica, assembly GCF_000296735.1. NCBI lineage: Eukaryota > Metazoa > Chordata > Mammalia > Afrosoricida > Chrysochloridae > Chrysochloris > Chrysochloris asiatica. Next base: position 19,194,471 of record NW_006408536.1, read on the forward strand.
GTGGAGTAGAGCTACAGTTTTCAGTATTTCTATGTTAGAAAAAGAAGTTGGTCTTCTGTGACCTCGTTTGCATGGAACATTGAAATGAAGCACAAATAATTGCTTTTTAAAGCAGCTGTGAGTTAGAACAAGTTGTATTCTGTATGGTGCTTTTCCCAGCATTGTAATAAATGTTAAGGCTCACTAAGAAAGAAGTGAGAATTTGCTCACACCCATTCTAATAGCAGATAATGATGTAATTTCTTAATGTATATATATATATATATATATATATATATATATAATTTTATTTTATTTTTTTTCTTAGACCCAAGTGGAGAATGTAATCCTGATCTTCGTTTAAGAGGTCACCAAAAGGAAGGCTATGGTCTTTCCTGGAACTCTAACTTGAGTGGACATCTCCTGAGTGCTTCTGACGACCATGTAAGAAATGGGTTCTTTCTGACCTGCTTATATTTGTTGTTGTTAAGTGCCATCGAGTTGAATCCGACCCATAGCGACCCTGTATAGGGTTTCCAAGGAGTGACTTGTGAGCTTGAACCGCTGACCTTACGATTCAAACGACTTTGCAGTCTGATGCATTAACCCACAGTGCCAAAGGGAATGTCTTGGGCAGCTCTGCACTGGAAAACTACATAGAACTTTTCCACGATCTGCTGCTGATGATTGTGGGAATATCAGCACAGAATTTAAGAGTAGTGATTTTCAAAACAGCCCAGTGGAGCCTTGGTGTGGTGGGTGGTGGTTGTGTTCCCTGCCTGGAGTCAGTTCCAACTCACAGCGACCCTGTATTAGGGTTTCCAAGGCTGTAAATCTGTCTGTTTGGGAGCAGAAAGCTGCATCTTTCTTTCATGGAGTGGCTGGTAGAATCGAACTGCTGATACTGCGGTTAGCAGCTCAATTTATAATCCACTACACTACCAGGTCTCCTTTGTAGAGCCTTGTTGTTGTTAAGTGCCATGGAGTCGGTTCCAACTCACAGCGACCTTGTATAGGGTTTCCAAGGAGCGCCTGGTGGGTTTGAACTGCTGATCTTGTATTTCAAACTGACCCTGCAGTCCAGTGCATTATCCTCCACTCCTGGTGGAGCATTAGGAGTCCACAAAGCTCTTTTGAAGCAGCCTTAGAATTATAATAAATGATTTGAAAGAGGACCTTGAAGTTTTTGCCAAAATGGGAAGCCTACAGTGTCTACTTGTTTTCTGTTGAATATTAACATATTCACAAAGTTGTACAATTGTCACCATTACTTCCTTCTAGAATATTTCCAACAGATGTCCCCAAAAGAAACCCTGTGTCCTTTAAGCACACGCCACTTTCCCCTCCCCCCAGACCCCCCTGAGAACCTCTAATCTCTTTGTTTCTATAGATTTGCCTGTTTGGAGTATTTCATATACATGGGTCATAAGGTTCATGTTGTAGCATATATCAGTGTTTTGTTCCTTTTTATAGCTGGATAATGTATTCTATGGATATATCTATCGGTCGTAGCAAAGTGGTTACAAATCGGGCTATGAACCTTAAGGTCAGCAGTTCTAAACTACCAGCTGTTCCACAGGAGAAAGATGCGGCTTTCTGCTCCTATAAAGATTTACAGCCTTGGAAATCCTGTACAGGGTCGCTATGGGTCGGAATCGACTCAACAGCACATTTTATTTATTGATGGACATTGGATGGTTTCTACTTTTGGGCTGTTGTGTTGCTATAAACATTTGTGTAGAAGTTTTTGTGTGTCATATATTTCATTTCTCTTTGGTGTATAGACTTAAATTGTCAAAGTATTGGGTCATGTTAGAGCTATGTTTAACTTTTTGAAGAACTGCCAAACTGTTTTCCACGGTGACTGCATCATTTTACATTCCCACCAGCAGTGCATGATAGTTCCAATTTCTTCTCATCCTCACTAATACTTGTTACTGTATTTATGATGAAAGCCGTCTTAATGTGTGTGATGTGGCACTGTAGTATATGCACTGAACTGCTAACCACAAAGTCCGCAGATCAGACCCACTAGCTACTCTTCAGAAACCCTGTACAGGTTTGCTATGAGTTGGAATTGATTCAGCACTTTACACACAGCAAGTGTGTGTAAAGGTAGTATCTTCTTAATGGTTTTGATTTGAATTTCCTTGATTACCAATGACTCAGCATCTTTTAATGTGCCTTTTGGCCATTTGTATCTTTTTCAGAGCAATGTCTATTCAGACCCTTTGTCCATTTTAAAATGGAGTCCTTTGTTTTTATTATTGAGTTTTCAGTATTGTTTCATATTTTGGATATATGATAGAGGCCTTATCAGATAGATACATGATTTACAAATCTTTTCTCCCATTCTGTGAGTTATCTTTTCACCACCTTGACTGTTCCTTGGAGTACAAGTATTAAGTTTTGATGAAATCTATTTTTTTCTTTTGGTGACTCCATTTGGTGTTGCATTAAAGAAACCATTGCCTGATACGAGGTCATGAAAATGTACATGTATGTTTTCTTCTAAAAGTTTTAAAGTTCTTGTATTTAGGTCTTTGGCTTTTTCTTCTTTTTTTAATCTTTTTATTTTGAAATAATGCAGAAAAATTACAAGGATGACATAAGAAGTTCTCTGACCTCTTTTGAGTTAATTTTAGTGTATGATGTGAGGTAGGGATTTAACTTCATTTCTTGCATGTGGATTTCCAGTTATCCCAGCACCATTTGACATAAACGTTGTTCTTTCCTGCTTTTAATTACTTACTGCTTTAATAATATATGTTAAAAATATATAAAGTTAAAAATATATAGTGGAAAGTATAACAAAAAGGTGAAGTGATACTGTTAATTTAACATTGTTAGCCACTAGTAGCCTATATAGTGTCTCATGTATATAGCAAACAATATCTGGTATGATTTTTAAGCAAACAATATCTGGTATGATTCTAACCAAACATAGAACAGATTTCTGGGGCTTTGTAAGATCATGTATGAGGAGGCTTCAACAAAATTCATGGAAGAACTTCTTGAAGCCCCTTTGTAGAGTTCACAGAGTTCTGGTGGTGCTGTAGAATAGCCACTGGCTTGTTAGCTATAAGGTTCAAACTGACCAGTTGCTCCCAGGCAGAAAGATGAAGCTTTGTGCTTCATAAAGACTTACAGCCTCAAAAACCCTGAAAGGGTTACTGTAAGTTAGAATCAACTATAATGGCAGTGAGTTTGGTTTTGGTTTGATGTGTATAACTTGGTCCAAGTTGGCATTTGGTTTAATGAGCAAGTTTTACCTCAAGTGCCTAGAACATAGTCTGTCACATGATACACCTTTCGTTGATTCAGATTTCTCTTGAGCTGTTGGAAAATACTGAAAGTAGATGATTGCAAGATAGCTTAAGGTGCTTTTGTTTTAAGCAACCCAAACCAACTCTAGCTTACTTAACAGAAAAGGAATTGAAAACTTTCTTTCTGCGTCCTCTCCAAATATGTGTGGAAGAACTCCTCAATTAAGGAAGGAGGTTATACTCCATAACCTGATTATTGGTACCTTCTGAAGACACCAGGCTGGGACGTACTAGAACTAATAGCTGATACATACCCAAAGCTCCTCATGTGGCAGGCATCAGGCTAATCCTCATCAGTTGTTTTAAATTTTTTAAACTTGTTATTGTGAATTGGGTGACGGTTTACAGAGCAGGTAAATTCTACCTTCAACGGTTCATACACAGCAGTTTGTTTCATGTCATTAACTACAATTCTCGCAAGGTGACATCACTTCTCCCACTTCCTCCCTGTGCTGTGTTTGCATTTCTCCTCCTTTCCTAACTCTTCTGAACCCTTCCTTGGGTCAGTCCTACCCTTTTGATTTTTAAATGGTTGGTTGTCCAAGGTGTTTATACCTCCCTAGTGTTATTGTTACCTAGTAGACCTGAAAATTGAGTCATCAGGACGCGTTCATTTCCAGGCGTGACTAAGGACTACCACAGTCTTGGGACTTCGCCAATCCCTATCCAACCAATAAGCCTGGTTTCTTATAATTGTGAGTTTTGTTCCCGTTTTCCTCCCACTCCCCAGGACCTTCTAATTGATTGCTTTCAGAGCAGTTGGTAGTGGTTGGGTACCATCTAGTTCTTCTGTTCTCAGGGGCATCAGTATCCTGAGGAGAGGAGCAGGGGAGAAATGAGAGCAGCTCTGCGTATTCCTTTCTCTGCAGCACATGCAGAGAACAGAGACAAGGAACCCTAGTGGCACTGTGGTTGAGTGCTTGCCTTCTAACAGTCAGCAGTTTAAACCCATCAGCAGCTCCACAGAACAGAAGATCTGCTCCTGCAAAGGTTGATTCCGACTTGCAGTGACGCTATCAAAGAAAAAAGGAGTCCTGGTGTGGCACTGCAGGTTAATGCACTGGATTGCAAGGTCATTTTGAATCGCAAGATTGGTAATTCAAGCTCACTAACCACTCCTCAGGAAACCCTATACAGGGTTGCTATGAGGGAGAACCGACTTGACAACACTTAACAACAATAATCCTTGTGAAAGCAGACTGCTACAGCTTTCTCCCTTGAAGTGTCTGGTAGATTTGAACCCTCCAACTTTCCAGTTTTCAGCTGATTGTATAACCTATTGTGTTACCAGGACCCCTGACCTATAAAGATTACACCTAAGAAACTGTGAGGTACTTCTCGTCCTGTAAGCCAGAATAAACTCAACAGCACACAACCACAGAGTGTGTAAAATTATTTTTTTGTTAATCAGGAAATTGCTTTGTTCCGGAAACCCCTTCAAATAAGCTAGTCTTTTAAAAGTTGTTGTTAGTGCTGTCGAGTCGATTCTGACCCATGGCGACCCTGTAGAGGGTTTCCAAGGAATAGCTGGTGAGCTTAAACCACTGACCTTGCAGTTCAAACAAGTTTGCAGTCTGATGAGAGATGGCACTTATACCAATTGTTTAAATTACTCAGTGCTACTTATAACTAATACACGTGGATGGCTTTAATGTATTCTCTCAGTTTAGGAGGCTAAAAGTCCAAATTCAGAGTGCCAGCTCTGGAGAAAGATCTTTGCTTCCTTTCAGCATTTGTAGACCCAACATTCCTTGGAGTCTCTGTGTGTTGTTGGGCTTTTTTTTTTTTTTTTTAAGCGTTTTATTGTGATTTGAGTATAGGTTTACAGAGCAGATCATCAATTTTACATTCAATAAATCGTATACTTTGCTTCATTATATGGTTGCAATCCCCTCCATGTACTAACAGTTAACATCATTTACCTCTGTTTACTTTATTGCATTCCTCCCCATGTCTCCTGCTGCCTTCATCTTTCTTCTGCTAACCTCCCTCTTGTTGTATATTGTTTGCTGTCACCCATGCCATTTGGAAGTTCTGTACCTACACTAGTCCCTCTTTTTCCTTTGTAGTTCACTTCATTGTACATTGATATCTCTGGTTCTCTATTTCAGTCTTGTAGGTTTGTTTTACTTAAAATGTTTCTATACCTGCATTGAATTCTGGGTGGTGTTGTCATGTATGGTGATATCGCAGGTTGTTGTCTGCTGTTGTTGGTTCTCAGTCCAAAGAACATCCTTTAGCGTTTTTTGTAAAGTTGGTCTGGTCATTACAAATTCCTTTAATTTCGGGCATCAGGAAATATCCTAATTTTGCCATCCCATCGTATTTGAAGGACAGGTTCTCTGGGTATATGATTCTTGGTTGGCAATTTTTTTTCTTTCCAAGTTTTGCCTTCTTGCCTGCTTGGTTTCCTGCTGAGAAATCAGAGCTTGGTCTTGATTGGTTCTCCTTTGTTAGGTGAGGTTTTCTCGAGCTGCTCTCAGGATTCTTTCCTTGTCTTTGGCTTTGGAAAGTTTGATTATGATATGTCTTGGTGATTTTCTTTTGGGGATCTGTCCTGTTTGGGTTTCATTCAGCATGCTTATCGTCTAATCTTTCATGATATTAAGGAAGTCTTCTTCCAATAGCTCTTCCACAGTTTTCTCTGTGCTTGTCTCTTTCTGTTCTAGGATTCTGATCCACCTATAAATTGTTTCTGCTTCATGGTGTCCCATGAAACTCTTAAGCTTTCCTTGGATTGTTTTCATTCTTTTGTCTGTGATTGTTCTAGCATACTAGTGTTGAGAGGTTTATCTTCAAGCTCACTAATTCAGGCTTCCATTGCTTTGTATCTACTCCTTTGTCTTTCTGAGATCTTACTATTAATCTCCTGGGTTCTAATTGCAGGTTTTGTATTGTTTCAAATTTTGCATTTATTTTGTCTGTTTGTCCTTGTAATGTTTTCCTGAATTCTTCTAAAGTTTTTTTTTTAAGAACACTCAGGCATACATAACAATTTATACCACCAAAGGGCACATTCTGCAAGCCTGCCTCCTGGCCACCAGCTCTCACTCCCTCTCTTCTATGAGTTTAGAGTCCTCGGCTGCTCTCTCTCTCCATGTCCCATCTCTGCCTCCATCTCTGGTGTGGCTGCTTCTCTGGATAAGGTCCCACATTCCACTTGTGCTCTTCTCCCTTGATGGTCCTAGGGGCCTCTGTTTCTGGACTTTAAGATTAACTACTCCCCTGTTTTTATTACTAAACTTCTACCCCTACAGTTGTGACAATTGCAGTTAGTCATGATAACAATTACTCACTATTGAATCATCAAGACTTTTATCCTCATCTCTTTTCACCAGACCCATCTAGACAAGATGAAAAATAAACTCCCTCTTGAAACCTTGTAAGCCAGTCACTTCATGCCTTTATTGCCCCCTCATTTTAGGTAGCCAGTGTCTGAGTTGCCCATCCCTATCTATCGTGCATATAGAGGGGGATAGCACTGATGTGACGACTGCTTCCCTCTCTGGTGGTATTTTGATTAACTTTTTTTTTTTTTTTTAAGTTTTTTATTGTGAATTGAGTGATAGTTTACACGGGAGAACATCAGCTTTACATTCATCCTATCGTATTTTGTTTCATTGCAATGATTACAATCCTCTCCATGCATCATCATTCAACAGCATTTGCTTCTATTCCCTCTGCTGTTTTTTTTTGTTGTTGTTGTTGGATGACACCGAAGCACTCAGGAATACATACTCATTCAAACAACCAAAGGGTATATCCTGCAAGCCTGCTCCCTGCCCCCTGCCTCCAGCACACAACCCCTCTCCCTCCAAGAGTCTACAGTCCCCAGCCGTTCCATCTCTCCACGTCATCGTCTCTGCCTCCATCTCTGGCATCACTGCTTCTCTGGATAGGGTCCTGCACTCTGCTCTTCTCCCTTGATGGTCCCAGGGTCCTCTGCTACTGGACTACAAGATCAACCACTCCCTTCTTTTTCTTACAAAATATCTGCCTTTACATTTGTAACAATCACAAGCATTCCTGATAACAGTTATTCACTATTGAGCCACAAGGGCCTTATCCCCCATCTCATTTCACCAGCCACCTCTAGACAGGTTGGAAACCATTCAGTGGAGATTCTACTCCCCCCACCCCAACCCTCTGAAACTAAACTCTCTCTTGAAAACCTGTAAGCCAGTCACTTTGTGTCTTTATAGCCTCCCCCCCCAATTTAGGTAGCTAATGAAAGTTGCCCATCCCTGTCAACCCTGTGTACGGGGGTGGAGGTGGGAATGATCCTTGCTGTGAAGATTCCTTCCCTCTTTTAAGGTCCTACATCCATAAGTACAGGTGGTCAAGTTCATCAAATGGTAGAGGATTACACTTTTTTTTTCCCCCCTCTTCTTTTCTTTCTTTAGTCGAGTTCTAATCATCTAGCCATTGAAGCTAGGTGTGAAATGTGTACTATCTGCAAGTATGGGTGTTCTTGTGCATCTTCCCTCACTTCATATCAGCTGGACACTTCACTCTCTGCTCTAGCCCTCTGTGGCTATGTCCCCATCCATGGGCAGGAATCCTCCCCAGGTCTCACCACACTGCTGGCCAACCAGGTCTCACTACAGGTTGACAGGAGTCTGTTGAACATGGTCGGACTCAGCCCACATCTTCATTGCTGCTTTTCCTCCACTTCCCCTTATCGGTAGACCTACGTGGTTGCCAGCAAGATTACATGACTGCTCATGTATTCCCTTTGAGTTTCAGTCTTGGAAGGAGGTTTGCCCTGAAGTAACTTGATTGCTTGCCTTGATGGCTCCCCAGCAAATAACTTGCTCATTCTTGTGTCTTCTAAAGTGTATATTGTGTTCGCCTTGCTTTCCTCGATCTTTCTATCTTTTGAAGGTACCTAATTATTATTTTGAATTCTGATTCAGTTACTTCCACTACCTTTTCTGCCTCAGAAACATTTACTGGATCTGTATTTTGGTCATTTGTTTGATCTATTTTCTCTTGTTTCTTTGTGTGAGCTAAAATTGTCTTTTGTTTCTGGAGCATTGAACAAACAGTGCAGTTGTTGAACCCGAAGTAAAGAAATCTTAGAGAGGCTCTTCCAATTCAAGGAGCTCACAAGGTGGTTGTGGAAGTGACAGCAGAGTCCCTGGCCCTAAAAGGATTTTTTTCTCAGCCTTGGTGCTATATATGTTTAGGGCACTCAAACCGGATGTAGTTCCTGGGGCTCCCTATGGAGCTGGTTACACTGTCTCTTAGGACCACGGGGAAGCTGGGGGCAGGGTGACTGGTTCAATGCCGGCCTGTGGCTCTGCAGATTTTGTAGGTCGGGTGCTGAGCCCAGCTGAGTCCAGGTACTGAAGCAGCACACCGCATCACACTGGTGTGGCTCCCAACCACGCAGCTCCAAACTCAGCAGGGTCTGGGCTGGGCTGTGGATGGATGAGGATAGTAGCTGGAGCTACTTATGGTCACCAAGGGTGCAGAGGGAATAAGAAGAAATCGCATCTTTTCCATTGCCTAGGCTAATCTGCTCTGTCAGGCCAAAGTGCTCACAAGATAGTCGAACCACCTAGAGTCTTGCCTGCTCAGCCTCTTCTCCCAACAAACACTTTATTCACCTCTCTTAACCTTTCTTCTGATGTTCAGGTTGCCAGAATCTTCTGTGTCTGTTATATTTAGTTTCTCGTATGTTTGTTGCCAAGAGTCCATGCAGTGTTACCTTCTCAGAAGCCCTCTCCATGTGTCTTGCATCTAGGACAAAACCTTTATCTGGATCAAGGAACTTGACAGTGCCGAGACCCCAGGTCCCATGAAGACACTCCATTTCTCACTCTTCTTTCTTGGTAGTGGTAGTTCCCTCTGAGCTCTTCTTGTTTAGTCTCATATATCTCAAAAGAGATGAAGTCTAGGTACCACCTAATCCTGTAGATTGCATCTGGTTTCACTGACATGGAAGTGAAGGTTGAAGGCACAGAGGATCGTTACCTCAGATCAGGGCTGATCACATCCTGGGAGTGACTGCATCATATTAGATCTCATTATGGAGGTGACTGCTACATCTTAACTGCTAAACCACTGAGAATCCTGGCCCAGCCAATTTGACGCAAAACCTTAACTGTTAGTGAAAATGTCCAATTAGTGCTCTTACTTTGAACCATTGAGAGCCACTGCCCTTTAGCTTGCTGTCTTTTTCCAGGTGCCCCCCCTGGCCTCTCCTGGGGCTCTGTAGAAGTCTCCAGGAATCCATTGTTGGAATCTGGCCTCTCCAAGGGCAGAGAGGCTTCAGGATCAGTGATGCTTCCAATGTCTTCTGGTATCTGTAGTGGTGTCTGCCTTGAAGTGAGAGACTCATCCAAAAATGGCTTTTTCTTTTTAAGAAGCACCTTTGAGTTTTCAGTGTCTCCATTTCCAGTCTTCCTGAGCCCATGTGCACTTAGGATGTTGTGTCTGTGTCCACTAGATACCAAGCACCTGTTCTGCCCTTTAGGTAGAGTTGGGTGCTCGGCTACCTGAGTGTTCCTCACCTGCCACATGATTGGTTCCTCTCGTCCAGTCTCCTAGTCCAGACTTCTGTCCCTGGAGGTTCACTTTGGTTTGTTTTACCTCATTTTCTTCTAGCTTTGATACAGTTGTGTCCTTTTATTTTTAACAAAGGTGTTTTAAATAAGATGTTAGTATTTAAATTCTTTCTCACACAGCTTTTATTCCTGCCCCTCCCCTTCACAGACTGTCTGCTTATGGGATATAAATGCAGGACCAAAGGAAGGCAAAATTGTGGATGCAAAAGCGATCTTCACTGGCCATTCAGCTGTGGTGGAAGATGTGGCCTGGCATCTGCTCCACGAGTCTCTCTTTGGATCTGTTGCTGATGACCAGAAGCTTATGATGTAAGGTGGCAAGGCCCGTGGGGAGTTGATGGGAGCACTGAGTGATCATCAGTGCTTGTTGTGGTCTCTGGTTTGAGAGCATTCTTTCAGTTATACCATGACCTTTGTCCGAATAGAACGACTTTGTTGAGGTATAACTGATGATAGCAAAGAAGTCGTTCATATTGCTGGATGAACGAATGCAGCAGCTTCCTTCAAAGAAGAAAATCCACCATGTGAATATAAAGAGACATAGTTAGTCTTTGCAGTTATCAAAGTCGGGATCTGGGTGACTTTAGTTGGAGGTGAGGGAGGGAAAAGATTTTATCAGGGCGTGGGTGGTGCAGCCTTGCTTGCAACTGCCTTGATATTTTTTAACCTCATAAAATATCCAAGGCCAAGGTGGCAAAGTATTAAAACTTGACAAAACTTGGTTATTGCTTCAAAGTGTTCCATTATCCTTTAGAAGTCTGTACTTGGTGTGTGCTTGAAACAGTTTGTATTTAAAGCCGAGGACACTAATAAACTAGAAATACTAGCCTTAGTTTGTTGGGGAGGTTCAGGATTGCAGTGTTGGGAGTGTGGATTTCCGGCCTCCTTTGTTTGTATGTAAGGTGGGCTCCTGGGGGGAGGTATGGGGGTATGCGGGACACTGCTGTCCTAGAGAAGAGCGGAAGTGTGGGACCAACAGCTGGCAAGGCATGCTCTTCCTCGAGTGTGCTGGCATTGTATGTTTGTTTTTTAGATGGGACACCAGGTCCAACACCACCTCCAAGCCAAGCCACTTGGTGGATGCGCATACAGCTGAAGTCAACTGCCTGTCATTCAACCCTTACAGCGAGTTCATTCTAGCAACGGGTTCTGCAGATAAGGTCTTCAAAGCTTTTGCAAATTTCTGTGTTCAGGAAGGGCTTTCTGCAGATATTTTCACATTCTTTTATGTAAAGTATCGGAAACTAATTCATTTTAATTTGTTCACTTTTGCCTTCAGACGGTTGCTTTATGGGATCTGCGCAATTTAAAATTGAAACTCCATACCTTTGAGTCGCATAAAGATGAGATTTTCCAGGTATGTAGCAATCTTCTGGTGTTAACCAAACATTTGGCAGGAGAAATTGGTAGGCTTCTTTTTCTTTGAAATGATTAGGCAGGCATAGGTCATTACATTTTTTATAATGCATCTTAGTTTACTGTATTCATAAATCAATGGAGAATGTTGAGAGACTATTTGAAGTAGACGAAAAAACCTTGCAAAATGGGATCACTTTTAAAAAATGAAATTCCAGGGTCCTTCCATTGCGTCATGCCGGTTTGATGGGCCACTGGGAGAAAGTGTCTACTTTGTCCAGACTAGAAAGCAGATTTACTTAGGTTGAGTTAGACGGTGCTGAGAACTTTTCGGGCTACTGCCATGGTTAGGGGCTCCCTAAGCTCATTGGGACCCCTCCTGAGACCCACTGTGCAGGACTGAGTGTGACTTTCATGGCTGCAGGCCCAAGAGCTGGGCCCACTCGGAACACTTGAGAGGCAGGGACAAGATGCTGAAGGCTCCAACCAGGAGAGAATGAGGGGAATATGCACAGGAAACCCCACTGATTAGCAGAGTGTCCACCAACCTGGGAATGCATGATTCCTTAAACACATTTTCAAAATACATGTTGCTAGGTCCACTGGTCTCCACATAACGAGACCATTCTGGCTTCCAGTGGTACTGATCGCCGCCTCAATGTGTGGGATTTAAGGTAAGTGCAAATCTGTTGATGAGAAATTGCATGAAATGCTAATAGGACAGATTATGTGATCATTTGCTCTCTAGAAGAGCAGTCTGCTAATCTCCTATGATAACCCTAATAGTGGACTGACTGCTAAGTACTAACAAGAGCCTTTGTTCTATAAAGTAGAGATGAATCAGTGACTCAACAAATAAACCCTAAAATATGGTTCAGTGAGGTGAGCTTTGTTTTCTGCTGATATTCAGACACATGTGCACAAGTATGTTTGGATGTGAATGAGCATTGACATCTAAGTGTTTATATTTAAAGCACTCCCAACTGTAGAAGGAAGGCACCATTCAGAATGTTAGCTGTTTGTGTTTTGCGGCTCAGGTTTTTGTACAGTGAATCCCATGAGAACGGGAACTTGACAGGACTCTCTTGTTTTTCCGGGTTTCTCCCATTTCCTGTATTTGACAGGGTGCAAGCTTCCCATTTTTCTATCACTTTTATCGTTGTTGTTAGGTGCCATTGAGCCAGTACCAGTTCATAGCGACCCTATGCAAACCAGAATGAAACACTGCCTAGTTGTGCACCAACCTCATAATCATTGCTGTTACTGTGCACATCTGTCTCTCACCCTTGACCCCAATATGATAGATACCCTTCTCCAGGAACTGATCCCTCCTTATAATATGTCCAAAGTATGTGAGACAAAGTTCAGCCATCCTGGCTTCCAAGGACCATTCCGACTATTTCTTCCAACACAGTCCATGGTACTTTTAATATTCTCCTCTGTCTTAACGCAAATGCATCAATTCTATGGTCTTCCTTATTCATTCACTGTCCAACTTCCATGTGCATATTGGGTTTTTGAAATACCATGGCTTGGGTCAGGGACACTTTAGTTTTCAAACTGACATCTGAGTTTTTGAACACTTTAAAAAGAGGTCTTGTGCAACAGATTTGCCCAGTGCAGTACGTCGTTTGATTTCTTGACTGCTGCTTCCATGGGTGTTGATGGTTGATCCAAGAAGAATGAAGTCTGACACTTTCATTATTTTCTCCATTTATCTTGATGTCGTTTATTGATCCAGTGGTGAGGATTTTTGTTTTCTTTACATTGAGGGTGCAACCCATATCGAAAGCTGTAGTCTTCAGTAAGTGTTTTAAGTCTTTTGCTTTCAATAGGCAAGGTTGTATCATCTGCATATCGCAGACTGTTAATGAGTCTTCCCCTAATCCTGACGTCACGTTCTTTTTCTTGTAGTTCAACTTCTTGGATTATGTGCTCAGTATACAGGTTGAATAAGTATGGTGATAGAATAAAACCCGTGCGCACACCTTTCCTAATTTTAAACCATTCAGTGTTTCCCTTGTTCTAGTCAAACAATTGCCTCTTGGTCTATGTACAAATTCCTCATGAGCACAATTAAGTATTCCAGGATACTCATTATCCACAGTGTTGTCCATAGTTTGTCATGATCCACACAATCGAAGCCTTTGTGTGTAGTCAAAGCACAGGAAATCATCTTCCTGGTATGCTCTTTCAGCCAAGATCCATTTGACGTCTGCAGTGATAGCCCTCATTCCACGTCCTCCTCCAAATGTGGCTTGAACCTGTGGCAGTTCTCTGTCATTGTACAGTTACAGCCGTTTTTGAAATATCTTTAGTGATATTTCACTTGCCTGGGATGTTAAAATGATATTGTCTAAAGATTTCCACATTCCATTTGAATGGGCACAAATATGGATCTCTTCCAGTCAAGTCAATTGGCCAGGTAGCTGTCTGGCAAATTTCTTGGCATAGGTGAGTGAGTGCTTCCAGTGCTTCAGTCAGTTTGTTGGAAGATTTCAATTTGTGTTTCATCATATCCCGGCGCCTTGTTCTTTGCCAATTCCTTCAATGCACCTTGGACTTCTTCCTTCAATACCATGTCTCTTGATCATATGCTACCTTTTTAAATGGTTGAAGCTCAACCATTTCCTTTTAATACAGTGGCTCTGTGTATTCCCTTCCATCTTCTTTTGATGCTTTGTGTATTCTATATTTTGCCTACAGAATCCTTTAATATTGCAGTTTGAGGCTTCCCATTTTTTCTTCAGTGCCCTCAACTTGAGAAATGCTGTGCATGTTCTTCCCTTTTTGTTACTCCCTTTTTGGTAGGTCTGCTATTTTGTTAAAATATTTGACTTTGTTTTCTTGAGCTGCCCTTTGAAATTTTCTCTTCAGCTCTTTTACCGCCTCATTTCTTTCATTAACTTTAGCATCTCTCCACTGGAAAGCAAGTTTCAGGGTCTCTTCTGATAGCTGCTTTGGGCGTTGCTTCATTCCTGTCTTCTGGATGACCTTTTGCTTTCTTCCTGCATTGTGTTCTTGATGTCATCCTACAACTAACTCTTCTGGTTTTTGGTCTTTAGTTTCTAATGCATCAAATCTGTTCTTCAGATGATCTTTAAATTCAGATGGAATATATTCAAAGTCATATTTTGGCTCTCCTGGACTTGTTTTAATTTTCTTCAATTTCAGCCTGAAGTTAGATATGAGCAATTGATAGTCTACTCCACAGTCTGCCCCCGGCCTTGTTTTGTCTGATGCTATGGAGCTTTTTCAGTGTCTCTTTTCAAAGATGTTGTCTATTTGATTTCTGTGTATTCCATCTGGTGAGGTCCATGTTTGTAGTCGTCTTTTATGTTGTTTAAAAAAGGTATTTGCAATGAAGAAGTCATTGGCCTTGCAAAATTGTATTTATCATGCAATCTCGAACATCATGTCTTTTACCAAGGCCTCATTTTCCAACTACTGATCTTCCTCTTTGCTTTCAACCTTTGAATTCAATCGCCAATAGTCACCAATACATGTTAACTGCATGTTTGATTAATTTCAGATGGAAGAAGTTGGTGGAATTCTTGAATTTCATCATTACTGGTTTTAGTGGTTGGCGCATAAATTTAAATAATAGTTACATTAACTGTTCTTTGTAGGCGTATGGACATTATCCTACCACAGACCACATTTTGTAATTCAAGACAGATCACTGATGTGTTCTTGATGATGAATGGTACACCATTCCCAGCATAGTTAGCTTTGTGGTTGCCGGATTTAAAATTAACAATACCCCAGTCCATTTCAGCTCACTAATGCCTAGGATATTGATGTTTATACATTCTGTTTCATTTTTGACAATTTCAATTTTCCTGTATTCCTACTTAATACATTTCATGTTTCAATTATTAATGGATGTTTACAACTGTTTCTCTTCAGTTGGAGTTTTGTCCCATCAGCAAATGAAAGTCCCTAAGGCTTTATACCATTGACATCAAGTTCTTTGAGGAATGTTTTCAGTGCCTTCCAACCTGAGGGGCTCATCTTCCGGCACTATGCCTGACAATATTCTGGTGCTATTCATAAGGTTTCAGTATTCAATATTCTGGTGCTATCTGACAGTGTTCCACTGCTATTCATAAGGTTTTCAGTGACTGAGTGTTCGGAAGTAGTCTGTCTCTACTCTTTCCTAGTCTTTGTCTTGAAACTCAGCTGAAACCTGTCCACCATGGGTTGGTCTTGCTGAAAATTAAATGCTGTTGTTAAAGCTTCGAGAAGCGCAAGCAACATACAAGCCACCACAGTATGGCAAACTGACAGATGAATGATGGATCCATACCTGTTAGTGAGGAATATTTGTTTTCTGTCTCTAACAGGTTTGTGCCTTACATAGGCTCCAGCTGTCACAGATGTTACTTATTTGAGCATCAGTTACTCAGTAGCTGTGTGCTCCTGCTACGAAATCTGTGCTTAGTCTCATTGGTTCTCCGTTGTTGGTGGAAGCTTCGTTTTTCCCAGCTGCTTCAAGATTCTTTCCTTGTGGTAGCTTTGTGAAGGAGACAAGCACAGGCCACGCTGCTATAGAAAGCTTTCTGCCTAATCCTTCAATTTCCTTTACTTCAGAGTTGTTCTGAGAGCATCAGATGCTTTCCTTTTTTTTTTTTTCTTCTCCTGAGTCTTTGCCGTTTGAGCCAATAATAAAGTTGCTCTCTGATAAGCAATGTTTCCTGATATGGCACTGTGGGCCACTGTGCTGGACTGCAATGTCGGTTTCAACCGCAAGGTCGAAGGTTCAAGCTCACCAGCCTCTCTCTGGCAACCCTGTACAGGGTCACTATGAGTTGGAACTGACTTTGTTGATGGCTCTTAAAAACAACTACATGATAAGGGAATCCATCATCTTAACCAAAAAACTTAATTTTCCACTGTATTAAATATTGTGCTTGAAGTGAACTACATTTAGTATATTAAAACCAAGATTCCTATAATTATATAGAGAATTTTCATAGTAAAATTCCAAACTTAAAACAAAAACATGCTATTGCCATAAGAAGAGTAGAACAAGTTTTGGAAGTCTCATGCTTTGGCAACTGAATTGCCCCTAAATGTGCCAGTAATAAACTATTATAATAAATAGAAGTTATGTAATTCTTTCTTAGAATTCATTTATGACTGGCTATTACTAAAATTTGATAAAAATTAAGGATCAAAATGGTCACTGTTAGTAATTGTAGTTATGGCAGATTAGGGAGAGACTTAATTGGGTAGGGGTACCACATGTTTAGGTTTTTTTGATTAGTTTTATGGCAAGGGAAAAATTCTATCATTTGGAAGGCTCTGTTTTGGCTGTTTGTCCCGCAGTTATTACTAGCAGGCGGCTACTGGTGTGTAATTTTGATTAAGAGTGCTATCACTGCAGGCTACTTGGCAGATTCTACAAACAGAAGTGTTGCAGATATGAACAAAAAGTAAAACTGAAAACCTTTCTTTGGTTTATACAGTTCCTAGGTTAAGTTGCATGCTTTCTTGCTGGGTCTTTTACAGATTTGTATCACTGCTATGTGACTTTATTCAATATTGGGAAGAAAAGACTGATGAAAAGTCAAATATAACAGTTTCTCATCCTTTGCCTTTACTTATGAACAAGTCTTTATCCT
This sequence comes from Chrysochloris asiatica, assembly GCF_000296735.1. Taxonomy (NCBI): domain Eukaryota; kingdom Metazoa; phylum Chordata; class Mammalia; order Afrosoricida; family Chrysochloridae; genus Chrysochloris; species Chrysochloris asiatica. Next base: position 19,211,331 of record NW_006408536.1, read on the forward strand.
TTTTCTAGAAAGTAACATTCTACCCTATCAAAAATAACTCCTATAAAAACCCTAATTGATATCATGTGGAGATAATTATTTTTAGGATGTGTGAGTGTGGGATGTTTGTGTTGGCATGTGTTAAGATGCACTTTCTGCGTGGATACTGGTTATACTAGTAGAATGTCAATAACAAAAAGCATTCATTATGTTCTTCCCTAATAGTAAAATTGGAGAAGAGCAGTCTGCAGAAGATGCAGAAGACGGACCTCCGGAACTCCTGGTACATGTTGACTTTCTGACTTGAGCTGAAATGTCATCTGCAGATTAGATTGTTCATAATTGGTCAATTCATCTTCAGAATGAATCAGATCTACAAGTTCTAGCTTTTTTTTTTAAATCTATTTTTTTGTTGAGTAACTACACAGCAGAACATAAAGTTCTAACTCTTAAATGGAAGCCTTGAAGGTTATTGTGATAGGTTTCAACATTTATCGGAAATACAGACAATTCTTGGGTTATGAACGAGATCTGTTCCTAAGTGTATCTTTAAGTCTAAGTAAATCTTTAAATTGAATTTGTAGGTACGTTGTAACAGATGCATATGGTCTTGAGTAACCTCATTACCTGTCTGTTTTGACTCATAGTACTGTCTGTTTTGACTCATAGTACCCTTGTATAGGGTTCCCAAGGAGAGCTATTGGTGTATTTGAATCACTGACCTTGCGGTGAGCAATCCAGTGGTTTTCCTACGGTGGTGGTGGTGGTTATGTGCCGTGGAGTCGGTTCTGACTCATAGCGACCCTATACAGGGTTTCTGAGGTTTTAAGTCTTCACGGGAGCAGAAAGCCTCATCTTCTGACAACGAATGGTAGTTCCGAACTACTGACCTTGAGGTTACCAGCCCGATTCGTAACCACTACGCTACCAGAGCTCCTTTTTTCCTACAGTAGGTAGCTTTACTTGGAGTGAGACGCTGCACATACATACAGGTGAAGGTGATAGTGATGAAGAATTTGTATCAAGTAGGGATTGGTTCATTCCTTTGAAAGTGAGGGCAAATTTATATCATATTAAAGGGCAAGTAGGAATTGTCAATAAGTGGACCTTCATAACCGGGCACTGCCTATAGTCAATTAGAAGTTTTTAAGAGTGTTCCACTAGAAAGTCCATTGAGATCCTTGAAAATGATGGGTAGTAGTATCACTGATTTCTGCTATAATATTTCTGTAGTACATTCTAATAGTCTTGATGACCCTGTTTTGTTGTTTAAGTTGTGACGCTATAGGATAAGCACTGGATTGCCTGGTTACCGTTCAAACCCACCAGCTGCTCTGGACAACCCTGTAAGGGTGGCTGTAAGTCAGAACCAACTAGATGGCACACAACCACCATCACCCAGAGAATGCCGTCTCCTTCCTATTTCTTTTGAGATCATTGCCACATACTGTCTCCCCTCCCCCAGGGTTCACTTGCTGGTATCCAACCTGATGACCCTTCAAAACACTGCCAGCAGCCTCAGTAATGCTTTTCTTGTCCTTTCATTTGAATCTCACCCACCATTTGGCAAGCAAGCAGTCATTGCTCTGTCATGACTGTTTTGTTGGGCTCTTCATCCTTCTGCTACTTAAAGAAGACAGTTTTCAGCACACTGCTGCTCTATATACAAAGGGCAGCTTACGGTGGCTCGCCTGGAATAAGGGTGCTTAGGGACAGGGTTGCATAGTCTTTCGATAGAGTATTGCTTCCAGGTAGTTTTCCCCAGCTGTTGTGGGCCTTTGTGCACTTCTGGTAGCAAGTTTCTTGAGAGGATTCACCCACTTATACTACACAATTAACCGTCTTCATGTATGTGGAGTGTGCACCCATCACAAGTCCTTTTACTGCCACCCGGTCTTCCCACCCTCAGGCCTAGACTTGCCTCCTATCTTGCACCTTTCATATAAATCCACTAGGATTTTGACTCTTTTCACAGGGAGCCTGCAATATCAAAGGACCTGCAAATGTTGTAACTGGTGACTCAGTAGAATTTTTATCTTAACGGTCTCTCGTATTAAGGACTCCATTTCTATATATATTTTAAGCTAGTGGGTGGGATGTATTTTCACTTTTGTATCCCTTTCAGGCTATCATGAAAAACTCTTTACCCATCTTGTGCTTTTGAGCTGATAAAATTATTAACAGGTAGAATTTTTATAGTGCATGTAAGATCACAAAAGAAAGAAAAAGGCAGGCACCTTTGTCAAACGAGAGTGGAATAGGTCTTTTTGTCGCCAATTGTGACAAACCCCGCATTATTGTCCTTGTGATTGTCTAATGAGTGAGGCACAGGCCACTCCCACCAGGTGGTCTCGGCTGTTTTCCTTTCCTCTGCTATCGCATTCCCAGGGCTTTGTGACCTGTCCCAATTGAGGGTGGGGACCTGGAGATGGGTGAGGGGGGAGTTACAAGAGAATCAAGGTCCACCTCAGGTAGAACTGTGGGATAAGGGATACAGGCAGACCTCCAGATACTTTGGGCTCAGTTCCAGACCACTGCGATAAAGCGACGCACACAGTTTTTAAATTCCTAATGCAACGAAAAAGGAGCTCTGGTAGTGTAGTGGTTATAAATTGGGCTGCTAACCTCACAGCAGTTCGAAACTACCAGCTGTTGTGTGGGAGAAAGATGAGGCTTTCTGCTCCCATAAAGATTTACACCCTTGGAAACCCTATGCAGGGTTGCTTTGAGTTGGAACAGACTCCACAGCACATAACGCATCGAAAAAGAGATGTTTCCATTCTGTAGTCTGTGAAGTGTGTAAACAGCATTATGAAAAAGAGACACTGTCTTAACGTGACACACAAGTGAGCACGTGCTGTGGGAAAACTGGTGCCAATAGACTTGCTCGATACACTGTCGTCACAAACCTGTTCATTTTAATAACAACAACCAAAAAAAACGCTTATATGCAAAGCACAAGGCATGCGTAATTGTCCAGAAATGTGTTCGACACGGCACTTAAATGATGCAGAGCCCTCCTTGCATTGAGTATGAAAATGGCATTGTGGGCATGAAGCAGGCTAAAGCAGTTAGAGGTGGGGTGAACTCTCCAATCTGTAACTTCTCAGCGCTGCAGTGAGGGGGTGAGCATCGATGGCCAGAGGGAAGAAAGCATCTGTAGCAAAATACTAGAATTTGGAGACTTTCCGTTAAGGGGATATGGGTGTTCATTGTGCTATTTGTAAGTACAAAATGGTAAAGGTAGTTTCTGATCCTGCACCACCTCCCTCCCTCCAAACCACAGAGCAGCACCCATCCCAACCCCCAATTGAAAGATCCATGATATAATAAATAGTACACCATAGAAATGTCCACTAAGTATGTGTCAGATGGACATGACAACACATGAAACTAAAGGTTCTTCTTATTAACAGTTTATTCACGGAGGACACACTGCCAAGATATCAGATTTCAGTTGGAACCCCAATGAGCCTTGGGTCATTTGCTCCGTGTCTGAGGATAACATCATGCAAATATGGCAAATGGTGAGCTGAAACCTCCCCCCCCCCCTTTAATTCCTGGGAAGTAAAAATGGGTTACTAATGAGATAATATAGCAGAAAGGTTTTCAGGTATTTAGGTGCCTATTATATCAAGTATTTCTAGAAAGGAGACAGATGGTTATTTTAGCAGCTTTCTCTGCCATGTCTATTCCCTGCGGTTGCTGGACAACACTAGCCTAGCAACAGAACTGCAGGTGACAGGTACATCCTGTGACACTTAAGTTGTCTGGTGATGGAGCACTAAGCACTGGCCCTCTGGAAGGTTGCTACCCAATCCTTTCAGTGACACCGCTGAGTGATGCCTCAAAATGCTTTTGGAATTCCTTATGAACAGTCAAGTGTATAGGGGGCTTCACCACGTTCATGGAAAATGCAATTTTAAAATATTGGCATTTTCCCCCACTAACTTTCTGGAGTCTCATATATGTGCAGTTACACAATTGTTACTCCTTGAGACTACTGGCGTGCCTTTGGCCTCATTAAATTACTGACTGGTAGGGAACCTACAAAAATGAAAAATGTGTATTTCTATTTACTAAATGAAACACCCTGATCAGGGAGTGAATCCCACGATCTGGTGTGGCGCTGCAGGGTAAGCACTGAACCACAAGGTGTCATGGTTCAAACCCAACAAAACCACTCCTAAGAAACCCTCTATTGGTGCCTATGAGTGAGAAGACTCAGGGGCTTGTTTTTTTTTTTATTGTTTTTGTGGATTGAGTGAAAGTTTAGAGGGCAGAGATCATCATCAGTTTCAGACTCAAGAGCTTTTTAAGTTTTTAGATGCTCTTAAAAAAAACAAACAAAAAAAACCTCATGGGAATTTTACCTGCAAATGTCTTTGGTTGTCATCTCCAGGCTGAAAATATCTACAATGATGAAGAGTCAGATGTCACAGCATCAGAACTGGAGGGGCAAGGATCTTAAACCAAGTCCAAGAAAAGTTTGTTGAATGCTCCATGAATGCTTGCCTTATCGAACGCCAACACGGCATTGTATAGTAGGAAACCTGAGTGGGTGGCATGGCATTCTTTACCCTTGATTCTAGCACTTTCCAGTGAAGCTATTGCGTACTGTATCATATTGTAGCTATTAGGGATGAAAGGAATGTTGCTTAAAAAAAGAGCATCACCTTTGTTTAAAAATACAAGTAGCAGGGTGTGTACTGCCTTTGATTCTACTGTTTTAAGTCTTCGTTTTCTCAAAAACTAAAAATGCTTGCTGTTCCCAAATATGCAAGAATAACTTTTACACTTTTTCCCCTCCCTCCAACACTTACTGATTGGCTTTGCAGAAATAAAGTTTTAAAATAAATTTCATTGTGTTTTTTTCGGTGCATGCTACCTAACCTTAAAGGGTCATTTAACAAAACAAATAGGCCAAGCCCTCTATAGAGGATTGTGTGTGCTATATGCAAGTATCCCTTGTTACCCACCTGGGTGTGCTGAGGCCAACTGAGACTGGAGAATAGAGTTGTAGTTCCAAACACTTTTGACAGAAGCTATACCCGACAATTATATAGACAATTCTACCTTAAAGGGCAAACTGGTATTGATAAGAGGTCCAGCTAAATAAAATGAGATTGCTTTCAACCCACCAGAGGATTGTCAGTTTGTATAATAAACTGGTTTTTAAAACCTTGAGAAACCGCTCTACAAGTCTTTAGACCAGGTTCTTCTGAAGACAGGTAAAAATACACAGAAGCGGTTATATGTATCATACATATTTACTTAAGCTATACAGAATCGAGTAGATAAAATCATTCACATTAGTGAAAAATCTCTACAAAATGTCTTTGAAAAGCAAAACAAGACTGCCTCTTAACAATTCGTATCCTCATGAAAGCCGTGAGCTGTAAAAATAAAGCAGTGTCTTTAGCACAAACTAGAAGCTATCTGCATCATCTTTTCACAGTTATTACCATCTACAGTCTGAAAGAGGTAGATTTTTCTGCAACACCTGAGAATTGAATTGTGATAACCAGGTGTAATAAAGGCAGTTGCATACATAACTAAAAACCACTGGTCTGAAGACCCAAGAAATGTATTCCTAAGGTTTGTGGATGAAATGGTCCATTAACCAAGACCCAAGTTGGTAACACGCCTTGGTGTGTCTACTGCCGCTATAAATGGTAAAGATCAAGATTCCATCCATGATGGTGCAACAAATGCAATTGCAGTGAATGAACATTGAAACCTTTTCTGAGCAGCCTAGTAGCATTACAGTGTTCTAGAATCTGGTAGATACAGGGTGTGCTACAAAGCCACAACACTGGGCTGGTGAGGTGATTGCTTTGGGAGGGTGTCCTTCACAGAGGGTCCCATTTTCATTCTTCACAGGGTAATGGGAAGATTCTGAAAGGAAACCAGATGTATTCCAGAGTTCATGTCCTTTAAACACCATGATAGCATCTAGCTACAAATACATAGTAAGCTGTAAGCAGCAGGCCAAGTACTGTTAATCACATTGCTTTATAAAGAAAGCCCTTGAAAATATGCAACAGGTCCAAGGTTTATAATCGTCCACACACACTAAGTACCACAGAGCAATGTGGTGGGCTACACAACTGGCTGGATAGAATGTTAGAGCTGTACATCTGGCAGAGTTCTTGTGAAACATGATCTTTAGTATTAATTTTAAGGTAGATTATATTTCTCATGTATACCTTCGTTATTGAGTCCCGTAGTTCCTTTAGTAGCTGAAGGGGAGGGGTTAGAAAGAGGCTGAGTGAGGGAGTTGTTGTTTTTGCTTCTACCTCATTGGACTAGTAATCAGATAACCTGTTCTGTGGGTTTCTTGTCCTTCGCTGTCTGGTGCTTGAGGAACATGACTGCTGGTGGGAGCTTAGGTATAATCCTCCACTCCAGGTGGTAGTGCCCATGGATTAGGCACTTGCCAATGCTTTTCAGCCCAGTCCAGAACAGGAATGGAAAGGACCTGGCAAACAGAACCTGCACAAACTTTTGAGAGTTTGTCAGTCCAGGAAATAATCTAGTGTCAGTTGGCTAGTTAGATCCCCTCAGCAGGATGTCTAAGGTCTAGAGTGCTCTCTCCCCTCCCCCTTTTTTAAAAACGTAAATTCTACCAGGGTTTAAAATTTTTCACCAGTGCAGCCTGATTAATCATTTGTATTAGCCAAATTCAAAATTGGGGGAGGGGTGAAAGTTAAGGAACTAATGCAAAAGTTACGTGCTCTAATTTAGAACTTTGCCACATTCCAAGGGCAAAGATCTTGATAACACTGGTTCCTTTCCTTTTAAAAAAATGACAGTAATTAAGGGGTGAGAAACAGACTGAAAGCTTAAGTCATAGGTTGAGACTAAACCTGATCTAAACCACTGCCAAGGTTTCTGAAAAGTTTAAACGTTTACTGAAGATGCAATCTGTTTTGGTTTGGGTGGCACATAATTACAATTCACTTGTAGAAACCTGGTCCACTTTGCTGGTAGGTAGGTAGCACTCGTGAACACCCACTGTCAAGTAAGCAGTACGTAGCCGCCTGGCTTTTGCCTACTGAAAGCTACCCCAAAACTTAACCCTCCTCTTCAACCGACAAGAGCAGTTTTCAGAGAATTAGTGGCTTTCTGTGGGAAGTGGAGGGTCTGTAACCAAATCCCAAACTGAAATCCAACAGACCACTCACTGTCCTCTACAGTTGTCAGCTTGCCTTCCGATGGTGCACACCCTGCATGTGCGTCTGGTGATGCACCTGTTGTACACCTTTATATACGTGATTTTCCCAGCTTTGAGGCTTGTGGCCTTGTCAGTTTGTCAAGTGAATAATAAAAAGCCAACTGTAATCAAACGTACTTGCTTCTGATCCAACATTAGAGCTTTAAGCATTTAAATGTGCACTTTAGAAAAAATGAAATCATCTTTACGTTTGTTATTTTCTTGAAATCATTTTAAGGAGGTGCTCCAAAGTTAAATATTGTTTTGACATCAAGGAACCGTTTTTCCTGTCCTGACTACAATTTTCATTGATCATTTTGTGCAGGGGGCAGGGGAAAGGAGCAGGCACCGAATACATGCACTCCAGTGACAGGGACGTCAGGGGATGTGCACCACAGCTAAGGAGCAGGGAGCAATTCAATCGACTCCAAATTGCTAAGCCACCTCCTGTATCACCACAGAAGTCCAGTAGTTCTAAGAAAATACAGATATGGTAGAAAAAGTAAGAAAGTTTTCACCACAAAACCAACAGTTAACCACTAACAGAAAGTCATACACAAAATATATCTCTCGAGACAGTGATTGCACTCTTAGTCAACGGATTCGGTGCCTGGTACAGGGCCAGCACCCAGGGTCTCTCGGGCAGCCGCAGGCTCTGGCCCCAGGGGGGCTGTGGGAGCCCCCGCAGTGGCGAGGCTGGGCTCCTGGGGGGACTCCAGGGTAGTACAGGGCTGGGACGCCTGCGGCACTAAGTCCACCTCTGCTCCGCGGACAGAGCCCTGCTCCTTGAGTACTTCCACCTTCTCGTTGAGCTCATTTCTTTCAGTCTGAAGAGCTCTGCACAGCTTCTCTAAGCGCTCTAGTTTTATTTGGAAGGCCTTATATTCTTTATCACGGATCGTTTTCTGTAAGGAAAAAACAATTTATGTAACATCCTAAATAGATTATTGTATACAAAACCCAGAAATCTGAGCCAAGTAGAAAATGACTCATTTTAGCACCTCTGAAAGATGTTCAACTTTTAAAAACACTTCTAAGCAATCTGGGGAGCAGCAATGCATATTCATCTGAGCTCCCAGATGGCTGGCTAGATAACATGGTAATGCTGGAGTGGTTCTGGGTACCTGTCACCACACCAATGGCTAACTAACACTAACACTGGAGTGTGTTCGAGGAGGGTACATGTCTGAGCACATCGAGGTGTACTTAGTACAGTTAACAGTGGGGTGTGATCTAGGAGGGTGTTATGTCTGAGCACACCGATGACTAGTTAACCCTGTAATACTGGATGTGTACTTGGGTACATGTCTCAGGACACCAATGACCAGTTAACACTAATACTGGATTGTTCTAGGGCAGCACAACTTAATTTCTCCTCTGTAATGTTTCTTAAAAAGAAGCAAAATCCACTTCCGTTTTTACAAAACACTTTGCAATGATGAAAGGTTAACATCAAACCACTTAGAATTCATGAATTACTGAAGCTATTTAAGAGACTGGTCTTAAAGACTAGCAGATACAAAACTTAACAGGCAGAGAAGAAGAAGAAAATGAAGCTTGTAGGACGAACTGCTGGTATGAAGCCGTAGAATAAGCACGGGAATGCTAACTGCAAGTCGGTGCTTTAAACTCAGCTGCTGCTTGCTCCTATGAGTTGGAACCAACCAATAGGTTCGAGGACCAGAAACTGCCATCAAAGTACCCCACCGTGTGTCCTGTGCAACACAATGCACCTATTCGCTCAGAAAGCTGTGAAGTTCAGCTTTACACTTTACATTAGACTGCATTACACTTCTTAAGGGGCCCAAAACACTTTCCTACCTTTCTGACAAGACCAGTGGAGTTGGTGACTGTGCTCGACCCCACTGAGAAATTGGAGCACTGTTTCTCCAGGTTTGGGCCCTCTCCTCAGGAGCTGGATGGGGTCTGACGGCACTTTGAGAAAGCACTGCTCTAGAAGCAGAATCTAGATACCATCTGGCCGTCTCAGCCCGCCAACCCAAGGTCCTGGGCAGGCAGCTGGGCATGGAGGTTCGTTCTGGTGAGAAGTTGCCTTTTCCTTCAGCTGTGAGCATTACCCTGATAGCCCTGACGACAAAGCCGCCTCATTCATGGAAACCACCTCACCTCTTCAGCCATTTGCAGAAGCGCTTTATTATTGTTTTCCCATTTGGTCCGCCACACTAGTGTTTCTTTTTCCAGTTTTTTAATTTTCTTTGTCATCTGTGAATCAACACAATTGCAAATTGAAATTCTACGTTTCAGTTCTCACTTCTAATCCCTGTCCCACTGCCAAACAACAATGTTGTGTGTCTCCCTTCACTCCTCCCGCATTAATGCACGTACCCCACCCTGCTGACAGCTGCGGAGGAATTGGTAAAAGGAACTGGGCCTGGCTGTGAGCAACATAGCCAATGTGGTGACAGCCCCCAGCTCTGGCACGCTCACAGTGATGCTGGAGTGAAGCCACTCCTAGACGCACGGAGAGCAGTGAGACTTCAGCTCCTCAAGCTGGTTTAAAAAATGTCCATGGTCCATTAAACTAATTCATTAGATTCGGGAAAACTCGGGGGGGGGGGGGGTCCTCAAAGATGGAACAGCTTTCTGAGTTTCCAAAAGCCAACATCAGTTTCTATCTAGTGGCAACATCACTTAGGTTAGACTCTATCCTTAGCTCTCATTGTTGCCCCCCTATTCCTGAGGCTGTTGGATTTCACATTTTGCCAAAGCTAAAATGGATCCGAAAATAGCAATTTTTATTAAGAACTCAATTTTCCAAAATTCAGACTTCACGATGTTTTAAAATCTTGGTATTCCCTGCAGTGTCCAAAGTAGGGGCAATGAGCCACATGCTGTGAAGGATCCTGAGCAACCATACACACAACCGACACAGGGCAAACTGGGTCAGAGGTCGTGGGAGAGCTCAGGGAAGACCTAGGCTGCGTGCCACAAGCAGAGAAGAACATGTTCCAGGCCAGAGGATTTTCTATAGGAGAGCTAATTTGGGAGTGCGTGTCTTCACTTGTGTTCTGCCTCACTAAGCGAGCAGGTGCCGGAGTCCAGCTAACACGTCCACCCCCCGACACTGAGGCTGGCAGCTCAACGGCCTGTCTAAAAATACTGGGAAGTGCTCACTTGTTACAAACACTTTTGTTTTATGAGGAGTATTGTTGTTGTCCTCATTTTTAATGATGAAGAAATCGAAAGGCACAGAAAGCCAAACAACTTGTCCGCACTTAAGACAGTAAATGACGCAGCTGGGCCATTAACCCAAGGACTTTGGCTAAAGAGCTAACAAAATTTACAGTTAACAGCAAGCGAATGCTTACAACGTGCAGGATATACTGTACGGACCCCCACCTACCAGCCCCTCTCATCTCCCCCACTGGAAAGGGGAGATGCCAAATTACACGAGGATGGGTGGACGGACCCATAATGAAATTATTTCGGTGGATATGTAATATTAACCACCTAGAATGTGTAACGACTCTTCTAGGTTGGCAGGGTTGTAAATAAGTTCCTCTCCAAGGGCCCGGAGTTTTGTAATAGGATAGGGGTGTGGAGAGGAGGTGGAACTACCTGCAGAGATTAAACAATAAACAGAAAACACAAACAACAAAAAAAGAAATCACTTTATTTCTAACAAATTTTATTTCATAGAGGAACTACTTCCTGGAGAAGTTGAAGAACATGAGGAGGAGTCTTAGCTATTTGGAGTATACAGAGGGCAAAATGAGCAAAGATGTCAGTGGGAAACCAGAGAAGGGTAAATTCAGACAGCATCCTGACCCCAGCAACTCCCCGTCTTATGGAATAGTCTACTAGATATATGCAAGTACCTTTTCCATTTCCTGCCTGAAGGTGGTAAACAGTTCATTGCTTTTTGCCATGGTAGTCTGGAATTCTTCAAACTTATCCATATACAGAGAAAGCTACAGGAAAAAGTATTAAACATTCTGAGTTCCAGGTAAGCAATTTAAAATCCCAAAGATGTTCAAAAGAACACAGTATGGTTGAACGTTGTTTATTTGTTTTAAGGTAAACATTCTTATAAGGCTAAAAATAAGAAAAACACGCACCCGATCCTTGAACACCAGACAGAAATGGCTGAATTCTGCAAACTCACTGAAATGCATTTAAACTTCAGAAACACCGCTGATGTAATAACCATCTTTCAAAGGGGGGGGGTGTTTAAAATGTGGACACTTACTGCTTCATCCTAACAATTGTAAAAACTGAACTCTAGGAGGATAGCTCTAACGTTCATACAACCATAATATGCTTCAGGAACTGTCCCCCCATTTGCATTTTCAAAACTGGCCTTGGATAGAGGTAAACACTGTTACCTGATGGGGCATGGAGGGGACTACAATCATTGTGCTAACACTGAGTATACGATATGGTTGGATGTAAAGTTGATGATCTGCTCGGTCAACCTTCACTCAGTTCACAATAAGTTCAATAAAGAAAAAAGACAATTGTCCTGGAAAAAGACCCTCTTTTTTTTTTTTGAGAATCCACCTGCAGTTCTTAGCTTGACAGCAAGGGTAGCTTAATGCAGGCAGGCCGATGAAACAGGTGGAGAAAGAACTCCGTGGGAATAGAGTTAAAAGAAGAGTCACTTTTTTTTTCTCCAGGCCCTCAGAACAGACGTTGAGAGAAGTTGCCAATGCCCTAGAGGCGTGGGACCAGCTCCGAAAAGCAGCACATGTGGCTGAGGGCTGGGCTGGGCTGGAGAGCAGCTGCGGGAATCTATCAGAGCAGGAGGAACCATTTAGGGATCATCTCACGTAATGACATGATGCTCAAGATGAGGAAAAAGAGGCCCAGTGGAAGAGTGTTTGCCTAACACCACACAATATGCAGAAGGGCAGAGAAGTAGATCAGATCAGCAGAGGCCAAGCAACAGCCTATGCAACGCTTCCTCCTCTCAGCAGCGATGTGTCAGAATTATTAAATGGGTCACTTGAACAGGGCAGAGGGGAGCTCAGAGCACCAGCCCATCTTCAGCTGTCAGGTGGGCTGGGCCCTATGGGAGGCCTGGAGAAGCAACTCCCAGCCTCTGAGGGAGGAGGAGACGGAGGGAAAGCAATGTGGCCCGAGATGCCAGGCTACCACAGAGGACTACAAGGCAGCCAGACCACGCCCGGAGGAAGCAAAGGCTCCAGCTAGGAGGATGCCAGCAGGAAGAGATTTAGGGGCAAAGCGAAAGAGACTACGGGGTGTTCTGTGGAGCAGACACCCATTGCCAATGCTCCTGAGGTTCCTGGTCAGGGCCTGGCATGATAGTGGTGTTCAGGCAGCAGGACAAAAGGAGCAACTGAGGGAAGTGAGAGGTCATGGGACCTTCAGCATGGTCGGTTTGTACTAAAGAAGAAACAGCCAGGTAGACCCTATCCCATACGGGACTTGGTGAACAGGAAGTGCCACCCTACGTAGACTCACAGGGCTAGGCCTCTACACACCAGTAAGATTCTGGGTACCAGTAACCAGTAATGCTAAATGACATAGTGCTGTTGTAGTTAAGTGCCATCGAGTCGGTTCCGACTCATAGCAACCCTGTATAAGGTTGCCAAGGAGCGACTGATGGGTTTGAACTCCCAATCTTGTGGTTCAAACTGACTCTGCGGTCCAGGACATTATCCAACAATGCCGAACCACAGAATGAACCTGTAACCACCCTCCGGGTCTGGAATGAAACTCTCCCTCCTCATGGCCCAATTTTCAGCCAAGCAGTAAACAGGTACATAGGCGGGACAGCACTAGTGAGGTCTGCTCACCACGGAATGGTCAATCATTCAAGATCAAAGCTGAGAAGGGGTGGGACGGTGGGTGGACTGGAATGGAAACAGGAAGCCCAGGGGGGCAGTGGGAAAACTTGTCGCATGGAAGGGATGGCAATCATTGAGATGAAACCGAGGGGTACTTTGTTGAATGTAAAACTGATGATCTTGCCTGGAACCCTTCACTCAATTCACAAGTTAAAGAACAACAAACACAAAGAGCAGAGAATGAAGACCACTCAGGAAGGCCAGCCACATTTAAGAAGCAGGAAGAACAAGAGACAGCAAAGGAAACTAGCAACGGTGACTCTGGGTGTCAGGGATGATGATGCGACAGCAGCAGCCACAGTAAAGGACACCTTCCAAAACTGGAGGGAGACATAGATGCCTTTTCTACATTGAGTCTCCTCTGAAGTTAAATGGAAAACTGAATTTTCTGAAATAATAAGGAAGAGGTCCAAATTATCTAGTGATATTCTAGCAGATCAAAACCAATGGTGGAAAGTTCAAAAGGTTTCTAAGGTTTGACTCATCTTGACAGCGTACTCTACGTATGGTGGGATAAGAAACTACCGCCATCAGCTGTCAACACTCCCAGAGGTAAGCAGAGATCCAAGGGGTGATCCTGAAGGCCATGTCGGTCTCTATGTGTCCGTGTTTGACTCAGTCCTTACAGCAAGCGAACGTACTATATAATCATCTTTTCAAATACGGAATACAGCAGAATGTAACCTTAACCAAACCAAACTTGCAGCTGTAGAGTCTATTCCAATTCACAGCGACCGTGTAGGTCAGAGGCGACTTGCCCCACAAGGTTCCCTAGGCTGTCATCTTTGGAGGAACAGCCTGCCACTGCTCTCTCCCATGGTGGGCTCCAACCGCCAGACCTTTCAGTGAGCAACTGAGTGCTTAAGCACTATACCACCAGGGCTCCTTGAATGCAACCTAGTGAAGTGAAAAAGGATAGATTGCCGGGACAAAATCCTAAGCTGGCCTGCACTGCAGTCAGCCTGGGACAGCAGTCTTTTTCCTCTATCTTGTCTTGGATGAGGAGACTGCATCTGCTCTCCTTCCTCCACACAAGGCCTCCACCAATACACCCACCTAAAAGGTTGAGTCTGAAAAATAAGCAGGGTTCGCCTTAACCATGCAAAACGAAACACAACTGCACCTAGGAGTGGGCCGTGGGCCAGTCACTAGGTTTTCAAATCAACTGTGTGCTCGGAGCATCACACGGGAAGGTATCGGGTGACGATACAGGAAGCACTCATTTGTGTAGGTGACAGAAGCCAAACCTTACCAATTTCACATGGCTTCAGTTAAAACTTGGAGTCTTGGTGCTGTGGGCTAAAACACTGGACCACAAGGTCAGTTTGAACCACAAGATCAGCTGTTCGAACTCATCAGCTGCTACCTGGAAACCCTATACAGGGTCGCTGTTAAGCTGGAAGCGTCTCAACAGCAATTAACAAGTTAAAACTGAAGATTGATCAATGTTTCCATAGTTGGGTATTAGCCTGATGACCAAGTTACCTGTAGAAACTGACTCAGAGAGAGGACAGTGAAATGGTGGTGACCAGCAGTCCCGGCCTGCCCAAGATGGAGGGAGTTCCTAAGCCCGGAGTGTCAGTGGGAAAACCCAGGAAGTATTGCACAAACCAGGACAAGAAGGTTTCCCTAATGAGGAGACTTCTAAGAGGCACATGTGATCTACTCCTAGTTGTGGCTGGGATCAAGATGCGCAGCACACGTACCATATAGAACCCTTACAAAATCTACTCCCAGTCCACCCCCGTCAACAATTTACCTGCTGCTTCAGTTGGACTTCCTGCTGTTTCATTTGTTCGTATTTGTGCCTTGATTCAGTTGCCTCTTTTAATAACTGGAAGACAGAAACATTCTGGCAAAATTCTAGTAGTAACTACAAATATGACTACGATGTCAAATGAGCTGCGAATGAGGCTCAATCCTCATTGTTTTTGCAGAACTCCGCAGACTCATCATGAACCATCTTGTGATTAGGTAGGCATGGCCAAGCACAGGGCTGAAGGCAGGAATCATCTGTTACTGTTTCAGTAGAAACAAGTACGGTTACAGAACTCAGGGTGAACTTGTGCTTTAGGTGCGAACAACTGGGTGCCTCGTTTTATTAGCAGAAAAAATAGCTTGGAATTTTGACATCCTGTGGCGTGTTTATGATTCACAGACCTTGGATTTTAAGAAAAGTCGGGAGAGAAGTGGCACAGTAAGCAGTAGTGAAATTCAGGCTCTGAAGTGAGAGGTCACCCAGTCCTGGTTAGCTTTGAAAAGTCCTTAAAGCAACCAGAAAGTAGACATGTAACACGTGTGTGTGTGTGTGTGTGTGTGTGTGTGTGTGCGCGCGCGCGCACGCGCCTAGGTAACTTCTCCTCAACACTGGGGACCCTGGCCATCATTTCTGCAGTTGAGCACTGGCTGCCATTATCAGCTGGCACACAAGGTCCATGCTGTGGAAAATATCTTTCTGTAAACCCTCGCCCTACACTCAGCAGATGCTCTCCTCATAAGGGTCACCGGGGACTGTCTTCCAAGCCCAGGCTCCACTCGGGGCCTATGTGACCTGAGTGAAACACTGGAATGAAGAGCCCACATTCTTGGCATGATTTTTCTCCTTTAGTAGTTTGATGGCCATGCCCGAAGAGGTGAATTTACACACGGGAAGTACACAGACTCAGTGAGAACCCAGTGTGTTAACAACTGGCGGGCAATATAATCTGAGCACATACACTGTGGGAACAATTCTGAGGATGAGGTAATAGAGGATTCTGTTCAATTGTCATCAGAAAACTATACCGGTGTAAGTAAACAAATCATTCCCTTAGGTTCAAATGACTTGCTTAAAAGCAAACAGTAATAGTCTACGGGAGCCTAATGTAGGGTAAACTCCCTATTCCACTAAATTGCTGCCCCTCATGCTCAAGATCTAACTTGCCAAATAACTGGCACAATTGAGAAAGGGAAGTCAGTCTTCTAAGCACAGAAAACTCAAGCAGGTACAGGTCTTTCTACTAACTTGGTCTCTTTCACCAGGGCATCTGCTAGTATAAAATATTTCAACATACACTCCCAGACCTCAGTGCCCAGCAAGCCACTCACAATCACGCCCGGGCGCAACGTTAAATACACAGTAAGTTTCAAGGCTTTCAATGGTTTGGGTTGCAATGTTGACAACAATTCCCCCCGACCAGAGACAAAACTTACAAACTCTCTCTCTCTCTGATGTTTTTCATCCGCTTCTTTTATGAGCTGTGTTGTCTGTTGAAGTTTGGCATCCACAAGCTGTTGCTGTAGCTCCTTATGTTTGAACACTTTATCAATATGCTGCAGGAAAAGTCAAACGTCTGCCATCACTCAGTGAATTAAGATACTTGAGGTGGAAAGGACACCACACAAGTTACAGTGCCTTGCTTGTCCTGCTTGGACCACCAGAGCAACCAACACTGGGGCCTTCTGTCCATATGCCTGCACAAGTGTCAACTCAACAGCACAGCAACCGTGCATGTGCTCCTGTGGGAGGTGGGCTGTCCCCATCAGTGACCTTGGCAATCGCCACCTTTAGAATAAGTTCTTATTTCTGCCCTACATTGAAAATAAGGCTCCAACTGCATCAAGAAAAAGACAAATAAGGAGCTGAAACTATCAAACTCATTCCTCATACACATAATTCCTGAATCCTCTTTTCTTGTACTTAGGGTGTCCTCCATTTTATAGTTGGAGGCAGCACGGTATAATGGTGGGGGTGGGCAGGCTTAATCCCTAGCTAAGTAGGTTGTTGTTGTTAAGTGCCGTGGAGTCGGTTCTGATTCATAGTGACCCTGCATAGGGTTTCCAAGGCTGTAAATCTTCACGGGAGCAGAAAGCCTCATCTTTCTCCCATGAACAGCTGGTAGTTTCGAACTGCTGACCGTGAAATTAGCAGGCCAATTCGTAACCACTACGCCACCAGAGCTCCTGGGCAAATGCACCTTGCTTAATCTCAGTTCCCCATTTGTCAAAGGGGATGCCCACATGCACCCTGTAGTTGCTGCAAAAACAAAGGCAATGGCTGAACTATGGAAGGTACTTGG
>NW_006408536.1:19228877-19245112 GCF_000296735.1 Chrysochloris asiatica
TGAACTATGGAAGGTACTTGGGGCCTAGCATATACTAGATGGTTGGTACGAGGTCATTATTATCCCCATTATTACTCCTAAATTGTTAGGTGGTTATTTATGTCCAATAAAGTAACCATAATATTATTCACTTCTCAAATGGAGAAATACGAACTCCTCTAGCCTCAATGCTCAATATACTTGTTGTTGTGAAGTGCCATCGAGTCGGTTCCAACCCATAGCGACCCTGTATAGGGTTTCCGAGGAGCGACTGGTGAGCTTGAATGGCCAACCTTGCAGTTCAAACGGCTTTGCAGTCTGGCACATTAACCCACAGCGCCACACCAGGATATACTAGGGGGCTGCAAAATGTTTCTGGGAAATTCCATCATTCTTCAATTCCATTTTTTTCCAAAAATTTTCTGAAGCTCTTTCGTACCAGAAAGAAATGCCAGTTGGTAAAGTAATCTAAGTATCGAGGTGAGAAAAGATGATATATGTCTATAACTGCATTTGACTATTATTATATTCTTACCAAAAAAAAAAGGATATTCTAGAATATTCAAAATAAACTCACAAGTAATATGATTTGGACATATTTCTAAATGCACTGCATTTTTAATGAGACAGAATGCCATATTAAACAACAAAACCAAACGTAATATTAAGAAAGTTGAGGGCTTTATATAATTTAAACGAAACTTCGCTATACAGGACAAAAAACAATGTTTCTTCAGTGAAAATGTACTGCATGAATGAAAAAATTAAAGAAAGAAAACCTGTATGAGACCTCAGACATATCAACCAGTGAAAATATGGACTTATTTAGATTCTGCAAGTTTTAAACAGAAAAAGTAGACACAGAAATTTTAATAACGACTAGATATTTAATTTAAATATTTATTGGTAATTTTTTAGGTGTGAAAATGGCATTGTGCTTTCAAAAGAAACTTTATCTTTGAGATATGCACTCAAATATTTAAGAACGGAATAACACACCCTCTTGGATTAGCTTTCAAACAACTCCAGGGGAGGTGTGGGGAATATAGACTAGGCTTGTAACTGCTTCACTCAGCTGATGCATTCTACTCTCACTTCAACTTCAAATTTTCCAAATTAAAAGTAAAAAATGTTTAAAAGCTAAAGGCAGAGAGTGGTTTACAAAAAGATTAGGAACAGTTTCTGTTGTTAAGTGCTAACTGAGTTGGTTCCAACCTATATTGACCCTGTATAGGGTTTCCAAGGAGCGGCTGGTGAGCTTAAACCACTGACCCTGTGGTTCAAACCGACTTTGTATTCCAGCGCATTAATCCACAGTGCCATACCAGGACTCTTAACAGTTTTCTAAGGTTATATAAAACTATAAATATTCTCTTAAGTTTCAGTTGAAAACTACATAAAATAACCCACAGAGAAGCACCACTCTTTTTTTTTTTTTACTCAGCTATTTTGATTTGGTTACAGACAGAGTGTAGACAAAAACACATTTTAGCAGTTTTAAAGGAAGGGGCTGCACCACTTACAAAACTCAAAGTCTCTATCCCTGCCCATTGGCCCTCAGAAGGGGAGAAAGTTCACCAAGCAGGGCATCTAGCACTGATTTGCTTCTATCTAGACATCACTTCTGAAGCTGCAGACTAGCGTGTAAACTAACCACATGAGTCTTTGCTGGAGGCCAATGACCAAGGTCAGCAGCCATGGATCCTTCCAGTATCCCATGGAAGACCAGGAGTACTTCAATGTCCACCGGAAACTCCCATTGTCCAAACCCACCAGCAGCTGGGCTATCACGTTCTATTTCTGCAATGCCTGGGCCACTCCTTGTCCACTACCATTCTACAAGTACTCAGGTTCTACGGACCCTGGGACCAGAGCGAGCGTTCAATGCGTCACGGATGAGGCAAGGTTTTTGGTAATAATGGTGGTTGCTGAAATACACAAAACAGCTTACCTCTTCCCTCAGTGCGTACTGCTCAATGAGCTTCTTGAGCTTCTCCCCCAGCTCAATGTTCTCCTGGCGGAGTTTGGCATTGTGTACGTCATGCTGCTCCAGCTGGGCTTGAATTTCATTTAACGTGATTTGGAAATGTGCTGTTGCTTCCTTCCGTCTTTCTTCTTCCTCTCGTGCTTGCTGCATGTTTTCTTCCTTATGATTCAAAACGATGTTTGTTAATAGTCTACACCTAGCAATACAACACTCACCAAGACACTGCAGCCCTGCACTCATGCATTACTGCTTTCCCCACGCTGCTTCTGACCTTACTACGCCCTCCTTTGAGTTTCCCACCAGAAGATTCTTGTTTAAAAATCAGTAGCCTCTCCCACGACTCAGGGGTAGGCAGGGAGAGGCAATGCGCCGGCCAGGAAACAAGTATTTGCTGACCACCCAACACTTCACTACACTGAAGTCACACAGACCTGTCCCTCCTCGCTGGCCAGGCCAGGTGACCTAGATCAGCCTGGAGCGATGTCACCCTACTGCAGCTTATATTTTGGGTCATACCTTCCATTCCCTAGAGGGAAGGGGACAAATGGATTCCTTGTTTTAAAGAGTCCAATTGCCAAAGACCTTTGCCCTAGAGCATTAGCAGTCCAATCACAATGCTGATTTGCTGCGGAAAAAACCACCACCTGCTCTTAATTCATATCTACATGAAAGCAAAGAAGCTGTCCCTCAGAGCAGGTGGGGAGCATTTTCTAAGTGAGAGTAGACTCTGGGGCCCAAAGGTGTGTTGTTGAGGGGCTGAGTACTGGACCAGGCCCCAGACGGCCCCAAGCCCCTCTACAGAAGGCAGCCAGCTCTGCTCTGAGTCCGTCCCCTCAGGAAAAGCACCCACTCTTTTGGGACCTGCTCCCTCCCTCTCCTTTACGCACAGGCAGCCTCTAAGGGAGTTAGGCAATCCAGCCATTTAAAGTCACTCTGAGTTTCTCATTTCCGCCCAGCCTTTCAGGCTTTATTTAAGGGAGGCATGGTAACCAAGTGCATCAGTGGTCAGCAGAAAGGCGAAGCTGCCTAAGCCAGGGCTCTCTCAGTGGGCGTGCTGGGGACATAAACATCCCACTCATCTGATCCCGGTGATCCAGTCTGTGGGCCTGCAAAGCCACCACTTCTGTACAGAGGGGAGGTCTCAGATGCACATGAACCTCGCTCATGACACCCGCACGTGCAGGCAGAAAGCCAGCCAGGCAGTCTCTGTCCCCGGGGCCCCACAAAACCATCCTCTCAGAAAGCAGCCCAGATGGCCAGGGGATTTATCAACCAGCAGCGACCATCACAGGTAATTCTCACCAAAGCAGGTACAGACAGGGACTGATTGCAAATAGATAGGAGGGGATTAGAAAATCTTGTGAGAGACAGAAAAAGAAACCAGCTCACCTTTTGATTGTTGTCTTTTGAATTATGGTAAATGTGTATGTAACAAAACATTAGTCATTTCAACATTCTTCACAAGTACAAGTCAATGATATAACTGTGTTCATCATACGGGGCAAAACCAACTAACCTTTAATGTCTTATTGTGGCGCTGAAGTTCCCTGCAAAGAGACTCGAGTTTGCTTCTCGCCAAGATGGCCTTGCTGTGTTCGCTCTGCAAGTGGACCTTCTCTTTCACTATCTGGGCTTGCTTTTTCTGCAGACTTTTCATTTGCTTCTGAACATTCCTGCTCTCCTCCAGCTGGAATGAACAAGTGCTTTACATTTAGGGGGCCTGGGAAGAACCTCAAAGTTGCAGCTGGATGACAGACGTTTCAACGTGTCCAATCCTGTGGTGTGTGTGAGGGGGCTTCAAAACGTTTGTGAGAGAATGGAAGGAAGAGAGAACAGAATTCTTCCAGAGTTTTTGAAGGCCCCTCACATTTTATTTAAATTGCTTCAGGCCAGCCTACTCTGCCAACCTTTTCTGCACCTCTTTTCTAGCTTGTGATGGAAACCTCTATTTTTGTCATAAAAACAAAAACATGACATTATAGGAAACCGTTTAAGAAATCAACACAAAGGCAACTATTCTGAAGCAACTGTCAAAGTGATCTTTCTAGTTTCTTCGTAAAAACAAGAAGTGGCATTTTAGGAAAACATTTCGGGAATCAACACCATAGAACACAAAGGCTACTTTCCTGACGTTGTTGTTAAACGCAGAACGCCAACACTGCAGCACGCAGAAATCTCAGGAGTGGAGGAAGGACTGCAGAAATGGGTCTACTCCAAGGTTACAGCAAGACTAGCGGATAAGATGGCAGCCTGGCCGGCCTCTCCATAAAGCTTTTCTTCTGAAGGAAATGATGATGAGTCACTCCGTCAGGAGCAAGAGCGACATCTTGTGGCCTATTAAAGCATACCAAGCGCCCTTGCAGGTGCTGAGCTTACAGCAGTTAGAAGCATTGTTATGGAAATCCCTGCAGGAAAGCAGAAGTTTTCCTGTAATTGTGAAGCAATTTTGCTTTGTCTTTTGACAGCCACAGAGGGAAAGTGGGCCCCAGGTTCCTGTGATGCCCCTAGTTCTGAGATGCCACCTCTTTAGCACTCCAAGTCAAATCTACCAGAGCAGGAGTAAACACACCTCCCATTTTCATTGTACACTCTGTGGCGTGTTGATACAGTACAGGCAGCTCAAATGTAACTGTCCCATTTGCACTGATGGTGACGTTACACTATGCTTAAGCTTACTAGGTACCAAGCACCCAACTAACCATTAATGATACATGAGTGTCCCAGAAGCTGGGTGTCGATTTGATTCATCTGTCAATTTACTGGTGGGGTGTTAACAGTCTCTCGTTACGATAAGAAATATGGGGCATGGCCACCATTTGCTAGAGGGAAAGAGATAGAGAGAGGTTCATAGTTATAGGTCAAAGGTTCACAATTGGCAGTGCCCTTGGTACATACACCCTTTTGGTCAGATACTGGTTGCTCAGAAGAAGAGCAGAGCAGGGGGCAAGTTGGGTGTGGAGGCTCAGCGACCACAGTGCACAGACAACTGCAGTCAGACCAGGCAGTGGCCAGCAAGGGCAAAGGGACAGGCTGAGGGATCAGACTCAAGTGTCTCAGACACACACCCATGTTCCCAACAGAAGGAGGGCCCTCAACGTTGCCTGGAAAGGTGCCTATGGGAAGGTTAAGATCCCATGGGGACGTCAGCCATTTAAATCCCTATCTGGGGGGGAAGGCCTGGGAGACACTGGAGGAAATTGGCAGGTGGCAACTCAAGGCACTATCCACCTCTATCTTTCTTTTTCTTTTTTGGGGAGGGGAGTAGGTGGGTAGGCTTGAGATTTTGAAACATGGTTTCTGAGTCAAAAAAGTAAAATAATGTTCTTCTTGCTGTATTCTAAAAAGTGCAAAATAGCACCCCACAGGGAAAGGAGACAAAGGGAATTAAGAGTTGATACTTGCAGAAATAGGTCCCAGCAAACACTTAAGACAGGCTAAGCAAATGACCTGAGACGTACAGGCAGAAGGCTCCAGCCTTTGTCTCCCAGACTTTGGACACAGTATCAGGAGGGACCAGTTCTTGGAAGGACATCATGCTTGGCAGAAGGTCAGTGACAAAGAAGAAGGTCCCCAATGAGAGGGACTGACACAGTGACCGCAACACTGGGCTCAAGTACAGCGATGACTGTGCCGATGGGGAGGGATGGGACTAGGCAACGTTTCATTCTGTTGAGCATGGGGCCACTATGGGTCAGAACTGACTCCATGGTACCCGGCTCTCACAGATGTCGGTCACCCGAGCCAGGACACAAACTCCAAGCCTTGGCCTTTCCCAGTACCCTAGTCCCAGTGCCTAGCACACAGCTTTACGCCCAGCAGGGAGAGACTCCCACTCCCATGATACCTTCTGGAAAGCCAATTTTCAATATGCACCAATGACCTTTCAAGTGCTTCTCTCCTCTGCCCACTAAATGTTTATTCATTAACACTCAGGGCTTTAAAGAATTATTGCTAATGTGAGAAAAAGGTTCACAAATAATTTTCTGTGGGGGAAATTACTAAATTATATAATATAAATTTTGCCTACTTATTTAAAATACAGGTACCTATTAACACGTGGTCATCTGGTATGGCACTAGAGGATAAACAGTGGACTGTGAACCACAAGGTCAGCAGTTCTAACCCACCAGTTGCTTCTTGGAAACTCTATACAGGGTGTCACTGTGAGTCGAAACTGACTCACCAGCGTTTACCAACATTAGTTCCCTAAATACACACGACAATCTCCCAAAGTCTCTTCTGGGCCACGGGCTTCCAGGGTCATTTTCTCCTTTTCTTTTTTGGATCTCACACACACAGATTTGGATTCACCACAATCCCTGCTCTACCTTACTTACCGCCCAACATGAACCCTGTAACGGTTAACAAGTCTTTAACTCTGCCCTGATTTCTCGTGTCCTCCTCTCCACAGGATTTCATTCCATCGCTGTAGACAGGGCTACGAATGTTTGTTTTGGTTTAGTTTTAGTATGTAACTTTGTCATATTTAGTGTAACTTCTGGTTATTAAGTCAGTTCAGACTCAGCAACCCTGTATTGGGTTTCCAAGGAGCACCGAGTGGGTTTGAACCGTTGACCTAGCAGTTAGCAGTCCAGTGCTTATCCTACAGTGCCACACAAACAGTCTTGTGTGACATGAGGAACTGAAGAAGACCCCTCACATATCCCCTTTATTTATCTTCTCTTGTCAGTGGGTATTGGGGCTGTTTCAGGTTCTCTCGCTACCCATGGTGACCTAAGCGTGCTCGTATTATATGTCTCTTGGTACACATGTGTGAGAATCTTTCTGGAGTGCAAATCTAGAAGTGGAGGGAGCTGAGGCAAAAAATTCCTAAATGTTCACTTTTATATGGCAGTGCCAAACTTTCCAGAGGGACGAGCAAATCTCCACTTCTAAGAGCGATAGGTAAACATCCACTCCAATCCATAGTATGATCTGAATGCTCTCTTTCTGTCTCTTTAGTAGGGATGATTCAGAAGTAGTCCTCCTCTCCTTCTTCCTAGTCTGTCTACATCTAGAAGCTCTGCTAAAACCTGTCCACTATGGGTGAGCCTGCTAGGATTTCAAATACCTGTGGCCTGCCTTCCATCACAACTACATGCAGACTACCACAGTGCAACAAAGTGATAAGACAAGTGGTTATCAGGGATTATTTCTGTTGAATGAAAGACAAATGTGTGCTGTTTTCAAAAATGTCCCAAAGCTTTTATTTCTTGAAACAGGGCTGATTCTTTTAAAAGGTAGAATATCTAGGCCCAAGGAATGTTTAGAAGGCTTCCTTGTGGCTACCACTGCCCTCTGGCCCGGTGTAGATGTTCCGGAGAGACTGTGCACTACCCTCTTGGCCACTGTGATCTGGGTTATTGCCTGTCTTTTTGGGGAGACCCTGTGGCAGTCCCTATGTGCAACATGAAATCAGAGCCTTGCCCTTTCTAGGTGTGGCTAACTCTCCACCTTTAGCATGGTGGTGCAATGCTTAAGTGCTCAAGATGCTGACCAAAAAGGTGGCTGAACCCCAGCAGCCCCTCGGTGAGAGAAAGATGAGGCAGTCTGCTTCCAGAAAGAGTCTAGACGGAAAAGCCCACGGGCCAGTGCTGCTGGGTCCTGTAGGGTCACTGCGAGGCAAGAAGCCACCCAACAACTGTGGCTTTTGTTTGGTTTCATTGTTAAATGACTTTTCTGTGCTCTTTTCTACTCCTTAGTCAGTGTGTCTAAATGATTATAGCACAGCAATATTCTTAAAATCTTGTAGGATAGGCACACCTTCCTCATCACAATTATTAGTTATCAAGAGACATCTAAAATAAATGGAAGACATGCCACACATGGTGGAGAACAGAACCAACAAAATGTTGGGTAAAGTGGAGGGTCAGGGAAAAAGAGAAAGCCCCCCTCCCCCCAATGAGATGGGCACTGGGCTCGAACCTAACAATAATTGTGAGGACAGCACAGGATGTTTCATTCTGTTGTGCAGGACTTCACTATCAGTTGGAAATAACTCAACAGCACCTAACTACAATTGCGAATCTCCAGAAGGCTAACCCTAAAATAAAGAGAGGTTACTAACTGGGACAGTGCTTCATCTGTCACTTCCTAAAATGAATGCACATCTGATTTCTGGCGCTTAATAACACCCATAACCACAGAAAACAGAAACGCATTCGCGGCTGTCGTGCCATCACTGACTGCTTCAAGTCCAATGAGACAGGAAGCCTTTCAGGTGTCCTCGTGGCCCCAGCCCTGCTCAATCAGACCATCAGAGAATCTGCACCTGCCAGAAACACTTGAGCGTGGAGGAGGTGTGAGAGGAGCTGTCTTTAGCCCCTTGGCCTCTCCACTGGCCTTTTCTTCTAATTCAGTCCTGGCTATGTGTCCTTGTCGCATCAGGCAGCTACCCTTTCCCACTTGGATTCTGGTCCTCTTGTCCTATGCCTTCTCACATGACTCTCCCCAGGCGGATGGTACCAGGAGGCACTGGCGTCCATGGGAAATGGAACAATGGACACGTTCCTTTGTTGAAATCAGCTACCTCCTCTTTGGGCTTTCTGACCATTCTAGATCATTTCCATTGATGCTCTGAATAATTGAAAGTGCCAAGACTGCTGAATGTCAGCTAAGTGGGGTACACAAGGGACATTCTCTCAATTGAGGGAAAGTAACTGCCACAGTTTCCCAGTAAAAAAAATCAACACAATCCATTTTTCAGAGCTGATCGTTGGTGAAATAGCGATTTCATGTTGCTTTACCAACAGGTGAAAATGCCAATGATAATTCATCTAAGTTCCTCATAAAAAGCCATCATTTTAACCTTTAAATTAGAGAGCAAAAAATCAAATCTAACCCATTCCTGTCCAGTGGCTTCCAATCCACAGGGACCTTACAGGTCAGAATAGAACTGCCCCACTGAGTTTGTAAATCTTTACGGAAGTAAGCTGCCACATCTTTCTCCCAGAGTGGCTGGTGGGTTCACATCACCAACCTTTCACTTAGCAGCTGAGCGCTTTAACCACTATGCCACGCGAGCTCCTTACTGTCACATACCCCAAAACAAACCTTACTGTCACATACCCCAAAACAAACCAAATCCGCTGTCACGGCGTCAATTTGGGCTCACAGGGACCCTATTGTTGTTATGTTGTTATGTGCCATCGAGTCGGTTCCAACCCATAGCGACCCTGTATAGGGTTTCCGAGGGTGTAAATCTTTACGGGAGTAGAAAGCCTCATCTTTCTCCCGCGGTGCAGCTGGTAGTTTCGAACCGCTGACCTTAAGGTTTGCAGGCCGATTCGTAACCACTACGCTACCAGAGCTCCTTCACGGGGACCCTATAGGGCAAAGCAAAACTGTCCTTAGGGTTTCCCAGACTGTAAACTGTTACGGGAGCAGACAGCTGGTGAGCCAGAACCACCAACCTTGCAGTTGGCAGTCCAGTGCTTAACCCACTGTGCCACCAGGGATGCTGGTGGCACACAGTAGATGTTAAGTATTTCCTGAGATCTGTGGGTTTATGAGCTGGACTGCAAAGTTGGTTTGAACCATAAGGTTGGCGATTCAAGCTCACCAGCCGCCCCTCGGAAACCCTATACAGGGTCGCTATGGGTCAGAACCGATTCCACGGCACTTAACAACAGCAACAGTATGACCTTAAGGAGCTCTGATAGTGTAGTTGTGATGAGTCAGGCTGTTAATCTTACAGTCAGCAGTTCAAAATTACCAGTGGTTCCACAGAAGAAAGATGAGGCTTTCTGCTCCTGTAAAGGTTTACAGTCTCAGAAACCCTATACGGGGTCACCATAAGTCAGAACCGACTCCATGGCACATAACCACCATCACCACACCACTAGTATGGACTCCTGATGTGGTGCTGTCAGATCACCACTAAACTGCGAACCACAAGGTCAGTGGTTCAAACCCACCAGCTGCTCCTTGGACACCCCTAGACGGGGTCACTATGAGTCAGAACCAACTCGACAGCACCTAACACCAACAAGAAGAGCATGACTTTAGTTGACTATGAGGGGGTGTCAAAAAATTCATGGAAAAATGCCATTTTTATTTCACTGAACTCACAATTTCAATCAAAGTGGTTAAACGAGCCTTTACCTCTAGAATTCCTTTGGGAAAAACTAAGTAAAGGAACCACTAGCTCCCAACAAACTGGCATCTAATGTACTGAGACACTCCGTGTTGTTGTTAAGTGCCGTCGTGTCACTACTGACCCACAGCGACCCTGTATAGGGTTTCCGAGGAGCGGCTGGTAAGATTGAACCGCTGACCTAGTGGTTCAAACCAGCTTTGCAGTCCAGAGCATTAACCCACAGCGCCACACCAAGACACTGTAGACCACCTCATAAAATAAAGTTACAGAACCAACTAAAAGCCCAAGAAGTCAGATTCTTCCCTGTAATTCTGGAATAAGATAATTTTACGTCTAAAGCTGGGTCAAAACCAAAAATACTAAAATAAAGTTGAATCTAAATTATATTCTGAAAAGTTTCCCAAGCACACACTTTGCTCTATTTCCTATGGTCCTTCCTCCCTTGATTAATACTCACAAGATCGGCATATTTCTTACAGAGAGCTGCCAGCTTCTCCTCTGGAGTCGAAAGGGTGTTTAGGGCTTGCATCAGTAATAAAACTTCTTTTCCTGATGATTAAAAAGGTCAGAAAGAAGTGTGAGGAGAAGAAAGAGCTCAACTCTAATCTGCACATTGTACGTAAGTCTTCTCATTTTACATGCAACACAGATAGCTAAAGAGTCAACTCCAAAGTCTATATTCCAAATTGTGTCACTTGTAGTTACTTGCTGAAGGTTTAAAAAAATTCCCCTTGTCTACGACTACCACTGACATCCAAGTTAGGTCTTTTGACAAAGGGCGGAGAATCTTTTTTAACAGTTTCCTCCTAACCAGCTATCAACCTAGAAACAAAAGCGTTTCAGTTACTACCCTCTGCCTAAGATGCACACCGAATTACTGGTAATACATTTCTTGTAGTATGAACAGTTTAAGAGAACTTATGATTGTAGTCTGCTGATTTACCAAAGGGACAGTATTTTAAAGGCATTTGGCAGTGAGAAGCAAGTGGCTGAGACAGGAGGGGAGAAATGGTGTTTAAAAATTTGTGTTTTATTTCTTAATCAGGGAGGTAAACACTTGTTTGTTTTTTTTAAATGTTCACTCTTCTCTGTAAGAAATTTCATAAGATATGAACAGAAACCAACCATGCAAAAGTCACTGTAAATCTTAGGTATAAAATGTAGGGAGGCAACCAGCAAGACTAAATTAAAATAAAAGGGGATTTCAGATTCTACCTTCTTAGAACTAAATCTCTAACATATCAAAAGAGAAAAAGCATACCCATGAAAACAGGTCTTAAACCCACTTTGTAAACTACAATGCTACTGGATCATTCTGTGCTTCATTTCTAAATCAACTGAGTAAGAGTTTCCCCATGCTTTCTGGTCAGAGTACTTTACAGATGCAAACAAGGCAAGTCAAGGACCACTTCTGTCAAAGTGGCCCCAAATCTGTTCTAGAAAGCCAGTTCTTGATTATTCAGAGAAATAACTAAGCTTCCTACTCCTGAGCAAAACACATGGGCTGACTGACCCGCCCAACGACAGCAGGTGGGCTAGCTCAGCAGCCTCAACCACCACACGGGTCATGCTCGCCAGTCATCTGTGCTGCAGAAAGCAGAAGGAAATCACGCACATGTGCAAGCAGCCACCACTGAGTAGAGATTGGTACCTAGTGTTTTCTCCTTGTTCCGGCTGCACTCGGAATCTTGCTGCCCGTCAGGGGGGTCAGTGCGAGCTTCTCGCCCAGGAGTTTCCTCTCGGGACTCTTGTGTGCAGTATGCTGGGCTCACTAAATTCCTGTTGTTTGTTAGGAAGGTGCTGCCTGCATCTTCTTCCAGTGAGTGTTCGGTACTTCTGCCATCACAGTGGGAGTCTTGATGTTGAAGAATGTCATTTGCTTGAGAGTTGTGCAACTTATCTGCCTTCGCCCCTAACCCGCAGATTCCAGCTTCTTCCATTGTGTCAATCACAAACTATAAGGAAGGCAGAAGAGTAAAAGACGAAGGAAGTGGTTAAATCAAATGCAATCAGTGTTTACAATCAATGGCACATCATAGCTTTAGAGCTTATTTTATACTCAGTGGTTTGTAAAACTGCTGTAAATACATCATTTCTAAGTTTCATGGAGAGGTGACCAAAAAGTAAAGGACAAGTACATTAAAGTTAATGCACAGTTCACCTACTTATCAACTACCTCATTATCTGACTTTTCACATTTAAGACAATAGGAAAAAGCTACTACCAACTATTTTGCGTGTTAACGTTAGATTAGCAGTAATTTGTGTAATGATGTAACTTGGCAGCTATGTGGAGTCCTGCTATGGCGCTGCATGTTAAGCACTGGATTGCTAACCACAAGGTTGGCAGTCAAACCCACTTCATAGAAACCTTTTGCAGGGTTCGCTTTGAGTCAGAACCAACTCTACGGCACTTAAGAACAGTATACAATGATCTAATCATCCGCCTTCGCGATCTGATGTGGGCAGCCTCCATTGTTGCATAATGCCAATGTTCACATATAGGCTTGGTCTTTGAAACCTAACCAGGTCAATAAGTGTGTAGTCTCAAAGGAGGCAGAAAATGTTATTTTATTGTAAATCTAAATCTACACATAAAAACTCAATACTTAAAATAATCAGCATCTTAACAGAAACTCAATATTAACAATTCTAATCTCCTTAAACAACTGGTACAGTAAGCCACCAAATACCACCTAAAAGCCAAGCTCCCCTAATGCCCATTGGAACTGACCCTGGTGGACAATGCTGTTTCCCAATGCACCTCAGGTAGGTGGGCATCCCATATGATCTTCCCACCAATGGAGTGTGGGGAGAAGCGATGCCTATCCCTTCCTCAACCACACTATTCTTAGAAGCACAAGTTTCTTGAGCAGCATCTCTTCTTGACTGGCCAAATGCAGCTGTCTCCAAGACAGTAAGGCATGGCAGAGCCACAAGATAAAGAAGAAACCTGGGTTCCTGAACCCCATGTACATAGAGAAAAGCCATACTGGACTAGTAGGGAAGAAAGAAAGAAAATTGTCCCATATTAAGCCACTGAAGTTTGAAGATGGATGTTTTAAGCAGCTATCCTTGCCCCATGCCTCCCTGGGTGGTGCAAATGGTTAAAGGCTCAACTATTAGCCAAAAGGGTGGCAGTTTGAACCCATCCAGGTGCCTTGGAAAACAAACAGTCCTAGTGATTTAATTCCAAAAAGGTCACACCTTTGAAAACTTCTGGAGCAATTCTGCTCTGTATACGTGAGGTCAGCCTGAGCATGTACCAACAGTCCCCACCCTAATATACACAGCTGTTGCTGCTGTTGCTGTTAAGTGTCGGTGAGTTGGTTGCAACTCTTAGCCACCCTATATAGGATTTCTGAGGAGCAGCTGGTGGGTTCGAACCACCGACCTTGTAGTTCAAACGGGTCTTGTAGTCCAGTGCTTACCCTATGGTAAAAAATAGTTTTGTTCAAGTATTTTAGTCTAGAATGAGTCCATTTTCTTACTCACTGTTCAGTATGTTGTTGACCTTATTTAATTATAAGGTTCCCCAACCCCTTAACATAGGATGTGGCACAAATTTTAATGCTGTACATTTCCTCTGAAGAAGAGAGAGAGCCTTGTTTTATTTTTCATTACCAGAGTATTTTCTAAAAGCAGTTTGAGTTTCCAGTAAACCCAAGAGTTCGCATACACCCTCTCCCCAGTTCCTGCTATTATTAACACCCTGTCTTAGTGTCGATTTGCTACAGTTAATGACAGAAGTATTAACTACAGTCCTGGGTTTCACTCAGATGTATGTACTCTTTGTGTTATATTGTCCCATGGGTTTTGATAAATGTTCAACGTTACATACCCACTATTTTTTTTTTTAATCAATAAAAGTGAGGGGTGAAATTATATTTAATATCTCTTTCTTATATCACCAGTGAAGTCCTGGTGTGCCACTGTGGGTTAATGCGCTGGACTGCAAAGTCAGTTAGAGCTGCAAGGTCAGCGGTTCAAACTCACCAGCCGCTCCTTGGAAACCCTATTCAGGGTCGCTATGAGTTATAACTGACTTGACAGCACTTAACAACGACATATCACCAGTGGGCAAAAGTTACTTCCAAAACTTAATGGTATTTATAAGGAATATCTGGAGTAGGCAAATTAATAGAGACCAAAAGTATTAGCAGTCACCAGGAATGGCAGGAAGGGAGAACTAAGTCAATGCTTAGGGGATACTGAGTTCCTGTTTGGGGGGGATGGAAACATTGGGAAACAGATAATGGTGACAGCTGCATATGATGAAAGTGATTGTGATAAGTCAATGAACTCACTGGGCCTGTATTCTCCATGGTTTGGCAGTTAAGGTATAGAAATGCCCCCTATGAGATCTAATTTAATGTAATCACCTCCCCCACAATGTGATCTGATGCAATTACTCTGTGTTATAAATCCTCTCTCCTTCTATTATGCTAGTGAGGCCAAATACAAGCTATAGGATTAGGGTGTGTCTTGAGGAAGACTCTTGTTTTGTTTTAACTGTTTTATTGTGAATTATGTGATAGTTTACATGGGAAAATATTAGCTTTACATTCATCCTATCGTATATCATTTCATTGCCATGGTTACAATGCCCTCCATGCATCATCAACCAACCAAAGGGTACACGCTGCAAGCCTGCCCCCCCCCGGTCGTCAGCACACAGTCCCCTCTCCCTCTCTGGGTCTAGAGTTCCCAGTCGCTCCATCATTCCACGTCATCATCTCTGGCATCACTGCTTCTCTGGGTAGGGTCCAGCACTCCACTCTTCTCCCCTTGATGATCCCCTGGACCTCCGTTCCTAGACTGCAAAGTCAACCACTCCCCTCCTTTTGCTACAAAATGTCTACCTTTACATTTCCAACCCTCAAAGTCACTCCTGATAATAATTATTATTATATCACATGAGTGCTATCCACATCTCCTTTCATCAGTCCCGCCCAGACAGATTGGATACTACTCACTGGAGATTCTACCTTCCTCTGCACCTAGGCTCCTTCTTCAAAGCTTGTAAGCCAGACACTTCTTGCCTTTGTAGCTCCCCCCCCCCCCCCCATTTTGGGTAGCCCATGTCCAAGTTGCCCATCCCTGTCTACCCTGTGTATCAAAGGGGTGGGAATGATCCTCGCTGTAAAGATTTGTTCCTTCTTTTGAGCTACTACATCCATAGGTGTTGGTCAAGTTCATCAAATTGTATCAGATTACTCTTTTTTTCCCTCTTCTTTCTTCTTCTGGTTGAGCCCTGATCATCCAGTCACTGAAGTGGGTATTATCTGCGAGTGTGGGTGTTCTTGTGGATATGCCCTCTCTTCTTATCAGCTGGACACTTCTCCACTCTAGTCCTCTGTGGCTATGTCACTGACTCTGGGCCCAAGAGTCCCCAGGTCTTGCCAAACTGTTGGCCAACCAAGTCTCCACCTGGGTTCACAGGAGTTTATTGAACATGGTTGGACTTAGCTCACAGCTTCATTGCTCTTTTCCCTCTCTTGCCCTATCGGTGGCCAGCGTGGTCACCAGTCAGAGCTCGTAGAGTGAGACTCTTTTGAGATATGTAAGAGATGAAACAGGCGAACAGAGCTCAGAGTGACCTACTACCACCAAGAAAGAAGGATGGGGAGTGGAGTACGCCTTTAGACCTGGGTTCCCTGCACTGCGAAGCTCCCAGATCCCGGGAAAGACTGATGTCATGAAAACGCTGGGCCTTTCTCCAGAACTGGCGCTCTGAATGTGGACTTTGAGCCTCCTAAACTGTCAGAGAAATTCTTGTTAGCTCAGGTCATCCACTTTAGGTATTTCTCTTATAGCAGCTATAGATAACTAAGACAGCAATTAATGTCACTGCAAATACATGCAAAAAACATTGAAACAGCAAATTATTTGTTATATATAATTTCACACACACACCCACACACACACATTACTGTGAGAGCAGATTATTATTTCAAATTTTAAAGTATCCAACTAAATAACTAAAAATAATTTAAGCTATCAAAATAGAGGATGGAGAAAGGGTAGAGAGGTTAAATGACCTAAATCTTTATCTTTTATGATTTAAGATTAGTAAATCAAAAAATTTTTTTTAATGTTTTATTGTGAATTATATGATAGTTTACATGGGAGAACTTTAGTTTTACATTCACTCCATCGTATATCATCTCAT
>NW_006408536.1:19245552-19264357 GCF_000296735.1 Chrysochloris asiatica
GCATTATTCACTACAGTATCACGAGTTACCCATCTGTATCTCCTTTCATCAGCTCCGCCCAGACAGACTGAATAGTACCTTCTGGAGATTCTGCCTTCCTCCATGCTCCCTAGCACCAGGTTCCCTCTTGAAAGCTTGTAAGCCAGTCACTTCTTGCCTTTGTAGTCCTCCCCTCCCCATTTGAGTATTCAATGTCCAAGCTGCCCTTCTCCGTCCACTCTGTGTGGGGGTGTGTGAATGTCAAATAAGTTTTTGAAAACTAAATTGGTACAACTTTGAAAACTCTTTGGTAATAATGGATACCTTCTAACCCAGTGATTCTATTCTTAGGATTTTACCCAAAGTAAGCGTATATATATGAATACTTAAAAGGCCAAGAATATTTTAAACAGCAGCACTGTTTTTAATACCCCCATGCAATCCACCTACATTTCTATCAAGGGTAAATGTGCATACTATATAGCAATGTGAATGAGCTCTTGCTACAGCGACAGATACAGCTCACAGACAGAATGTGAAACTCTGAACAACGTCTCCATAAGAAGTCAGTCACACTAGTGTGGCGCTGCAGGACCAGCACTATATTTCAAACCACAAGGTCAACAGTTCAAACCCACCAGCTGCTCCTAGGAAACCCTACACAAGGTTGCTATGAGTCGGAACAGACGCTGACAGCACTTACCAACAACAATAATGATCGTCCTGTGCCCTTCTAGAAAATCTACAAATATGATTTATTGAGTTGCCAAAATCTTCTAAGCTGACCTCTCTGTCTTGATCCCCTTGGAAGCCAATGTTTTAATTGTATGGTTTTTGTTTTTTGTTGTTGTTGTTTTTAAATGTACTCTAAATAGATGGGTGGTGGGGGTGGTGGTGGTGTGCCACGGAGTCGGTTCCAATTCATAGTGACCCCAGATAGGGTTTCCGAGGCTATAAATCTTTACAGGAGCAGAAAGCCTCATCTTTCTCTTGTGGAGCATCTGGGTAGATTAGAACTGCTGACCTTGCGGTTAGCAGCCCAATTCATAAGCCACTACGCTACCCGGGCTCCTTCTAAAGGGACTGTTGTTGTTGTTAAGTGCTGTTGAGTCAGTTCCAACACATATTGATCCTCTACAGAGTTTCCAAAGAGCAGCTGGTGGGTTTGAATTGCCAAGCTTGTGGTTTGCAGTCCAGCAAACTGCCTACAGCGTCACACCAGAAGTCCCCTGAAGAAACTAAGAGTAGGTAATTACTGAGAAAATTTGTCTGCAGCCATCCACTGATCGCAGAGACACATTTAAACACATTTTGTTTGGAATACACATGTATGAACTGGAACCCTAATCGCAATACTTTTTGACTTACCTGTGTATGTTATTTGGATAGAATGCTTATTTACAAGTTGTAATTTACACATTTTCTAAGTTATGAAGGAAGAACAAAAACAACAGAAATACTTTCCTCTAGAGAGAGAGGTATATCTCATTTAAAGATATTTTAAAATAATGAGCATGTAATACTTTATGGAGCCTTAGTGGCTCTTTGATTAAAGCACTCATTTGTTATCCAAAAGGTTGGCAGTGCAAATCCAAAAGTCTATCCATGGAAAATGTGACAGTCTACTTCTATAGAAATTTACCGCCTTGACCATCCTGCCTACAGGGTAGCGTTCTTAGTCAGAATCGACTCATTGGCAGTGGGTAGATAATGTTTTTAAGGAGCTCTGGTAGCGTAGTGGTTACGAATTGGGCTGCGAACCTTAAGGTCAGCGGTTCGAAACTACCAGTCGCTCCGCGGGAGAAAGATGAGGCTTTCTACTCCCGTAAGGATTTACACCCTTGGAAACCTTGTGCAGGGTCGCTATGGGTCAGAACTGACTTGACGGCACTTAACAACAACAACAATATAATGTTTTTAGTTCTGAAATAATTAAGGGGAAATAAGTTGTCTATTTTTAAAGTTCTGGTTTGATGTCATACTTTTTAAGCCTAATTCAAATACAAAAACGTATAAAATAACATTAAAGATTCTTTCTTAAATTCCTTCCTATTTTTTTTATTCCCTATGTAATATATTTCATAGAGCAGTGTTTCTTATGTTGTGAATAATTTTTCATAGAGCAGTGTTTATGTTATGAAAAATTGTTTTTAAAAATTCATGATGAAGTTTTAAGAAATGTCATTTGATTTCATTACTTCAGAAACTTTTAAAAGCCATTACTGTGTCCAAATAACACATTGCAGAAGTATAAAATCAACAAGCCAGATGCAAAGTTGTGGTATAGCAAATTATCTAATGTCTCTTCTAGCCACAGTCTATAATTCCCACCAAAAAGACTAGAAAGAAAGGACTGCCATCCTACTTCTGAAAATTAGCCAGTGAAGCTTTATGGATTTTAGGGTAGTGACGGTAAAACAGAATTAACATATTTATTGTCACTGACCAATATGTGTGGAGACTGTTGAAATGGCAACTGTTTTATTATCTAGATATTTACAATTAAAAAAAAAGAAAACTCTTAAGGATCACATAAAGAATATTGTCGGCTTGAGCGCTGGAAAATAAGCCCCTAGTTTGAAAGGCTCCACGCTGTGGTAGCGCAGTGGTTACGAATCAGGCTGCTAACCTCAAGGTCAGCAGTTTGAAACTACCAGCGGTTTCATGGGAGAAAGAGGCTTTCTGCTCCCATAAAGATTTGCCACCTCAGAAACCCTGTGCAGGGGTCACTATGAGTTAGAACCGACTCCACAGTACTCAACAACAACAACAACACA
This sequence comes from Chrysochloris asiatica, assembly GCF_000296735.1. NCBI lineage: Eukaryota > Metazoa > Chordata > Mammalia > Afrosoricida > Chrysochloridae > Chrysochloris > Chrysochloris asiatica. The sequence goes on from NW_006408536.1 coordinate 19,248,309, forward strand.
ATAATTACAACAATGGACTCAAACCTCCAGCCATCGTGAAGTCCGGGCAACGTTTCCTTCTGTTATACATCAGGTCATTCTGAATTGGAGCCGACTTCATGGCAACTACTGTCAATTGTCATTCACTAGTTGGGCACATGGAGAATGTTAACAAAGGCCGCTTCCACAAAAGTAATATGGAGAAAATATGTCCTATTACTACCATCTTCCTCAATATTTAAAATTTTTTTAAATTATTCCAAGAAAATAGAAATCGAACTACATGATACAATATCCACAGTCTTAAATACTGAAAGTCTATCAGTTCTGGAAGAAGTGCAGCCAGAGTGCTCCTTGGAGGCCAATATGGCCAAACTTCGTCTCTCATACTTGGGACATGTTGTCAGGAGGGACCACTCGCTGGAAAAGGGTATCACGTTTGGTAAAGTGGAGAGTTGCAGAAAAACAGTAAGCCCCCCAATGAGATGGACTGACACAGTGGTAGCATCAGTGGACTTCAGCGTGGCAACGATGGTGAGGTGGGCCCAGCATCGGGCAGTGTTTCGTTTTGCTGTGCATTAGGTCGCTATGGGTCGGTACCGACTTTATAGCACCTAATACCACCACCACCACCACCAAAAGACAGTTAAAACTGAACATTGCTTTTTTCTAGCACATAATAGAATTTCTCAGAAGAGTAATAATAATAACAACAAAAAGCCAATATAATTCCAGAAAGTGTGGTGTCAAATGAGTTAAGAAACCCATAAAATAGATTGTAAATACTCAATTTATTAGGGGGAGGAACACAAAAAATTATCAGCAAGAAAATCTTATGCCTCTCCTACGATCAGTTTAAGGAGCTCTGGAAGCATAGTGGTTACGAATTGGGCGGCAGACTGTAAGGTCAGCAGTTCGAAACTCCCAGCTGTTCCACAGGAGAAAGATGAGGCTTTCGGCTCCCGTAAAGATTTTACAGCCCTAGAAACCCTGTACAGGGTTGCTATGAGTCGGTTCCAACTCCACAGCACATAACCACCAAGATCAGTTTAATAAGAAAGCTACTCAGGGAATGGAACTGCTTATAGTTGTAGTATTTCAGGAGGCCTTTCCAGTTCCATTAGAGGTATATTTTGGTTATCGGCTTTATTAAAATATAACGCAACCCTGAGACTATGGCCCGTGATCATCCCTCCAACCTGGAACTGAACTCACCCTTGTGGCTCAGTTACAGCGGGGACAACACTAGTGTGGTGCACACAAGAACACCATAGAATGGTCAATCACTCAAGATCAAAGAGACAGCATTTACCTAAGGACACAATTCAAAAGGATTGTCAAAGAAGGAGGGATGGAAACAAGAATCGCAGGGAGGAAACGGGAGAACCGATGGTACATGGAGGGACTGCAGTCATTGAGATGAAACGAAGTCAAACTGATGATCTATCTGCTCTGTAAACCTTCACTCAAGTCACAGAAAAAAATTGAAAAAAAAAGATACCTTACAATTCAACTATTAAATTATGAAATTCCCTGGTTTTTAGTACAGTCAGAGTTCTGCAATCCTGACCACATCAATTGTAGAACACCTCCATCACTCAAAAGGAAACCCTTTGGCTACCACCCACAATCCTTCCAGCAGCCCAAGCCCTTGTTGTTGTTGTTAAGTGCCATCGAGTCAGTTCTGACCCATAGCATTCAGTTTCCAAGGAGCGACTGGTGAGCTTGAACCACCGACCTTGTAGTCCAGCACATTAACCCCTAGTCCTAGGTAACAGGTAATCACTAGTCTACTTTGTCAATACAGAGTTGACTATTTGGAACCTGTCATATAAATTCAATGGAATCAGGTATCACCTTTCACTTACCATGATTTTCAAAGTTCACCCATGTTGTAGCATATGGCGCTGTAGGATAAGCACTTGACCACAAGGTCAAGTGTGAACAGCAAGGTCAGCGATTCAAACTCACTAGCCGCTCCTCTGAAACCCTATACAGGGTCGCTAGGAGTTGGAACTGACTCAACAGCACAAGAACAACAAACATGGTTGAGTAGTATTCCATTGTATAGACAGACCAGATTCTATTTAGGTTGTCGCTATTTTTGTCCATTATAAAGAACACTGGAGTCCTGGTGTGGCGCTGTAGGATAAGCACTCAACCACAAGATGGATTTGAACCAGGTCGGCAATTCATACTCACCAGTCACTCCTCGGAAACCCTATACAGGGTTGCTACAAGTTGGAATCAACCTGATGGCACCAGACAACAACATAAAGAGCACTGCTGTGAAAATCTGTATACAAGTTGTGTGAACATACACTTACATTTCTATAGACTATATATGTGTGAGTCTATGTAGCACTGTAGGATAAGCACGGTACTGCTAACTGCAGTTTTTGATGGTTCAAATCCAACAGCCACTCCTTGAAAACCCTACATAAGGTTGGAACCCTATGAGTCGGAACCAACTCAATGGCATTTATCAACAATAACAAATATGTGTGTGTGTGTGTGTGTGTGTGTATATATATATATATATATATATATATAAACCCTCCTGGAAAGATTTACATCCTCAGAAACCCTATAAACAGTCACTAGAGTCTGAATGGACTCTGTGTCTGGGTTTAGGAGTCGATGTGTACTGGTATCTCATTGTGGTTCTGACGCTCAGATCCTTTACTATAGATCCATCCATGCCACTGTATATTACTAGTTTGTTCACAAAGCCACTGTTTAATTTTTTGAGGAAGTGCCAGACTGATTTCACAAGTAACTGTACCAGTTTACCTTTTGTGCCGCTGTGGAATAAAGCACTGGACCACAAGGCCGGTTTGAACCACAACGTCGGCAGTTCAAACTTACCAGCTGCTCCTTGGGTACCCTATACAGAACCCTATACAGTGTAGCTATGAGTTGGAACTGATTAACAACATGTAACAACAACCACCAACAATATATGTGGGTTCTAATTTTTCCATATCCTTGCCAACACTTGTCTTTTTAGTAGAGCAATCGTATGTGTTGAAGTGGTATCTCATTCCAGTTGTGATGGCCATTTCCCTAATGACTAATGAGGAGGAACATCTTTTCATGTGAATTATGAGCACTGTTTGGAAAAGTGTCTATTGAGACCCTTTTTATTGCTGAGTTGTAAGAACTCCTTTCTATTCTGGAGATCGTTGTGGCAGTTAGCTGCCGTCTGGCGGATTCCAATTCATGCCAGCAGGCTAGAGCTGCTCTACAGGGTTTGCAGGGCTATGACTTCTTTTCCATTACTGATTTTTCAGAGAACTACTTCAGTTCCTCAGGTCAGCTTGAACCGCTGACCTTGCAGTTCAAACGGACTTTGCAGTCCAACACGTTAAGCCACAGGGCCACCCCAGGATTCCATTATTACCATGTTGTTGTTGTTGTTAAGTACCGTGGAGTTGGGTCCGACTCATAGTGACCCTGTACAGGTTTTCCAAGGCTGTAGATCTTTACGGGAGCAGAAAGCCTCATCTTTCTCCCACGGAACCGTTGGTAGCATTGAACTGCTGACCTTGAGGTTGGCAGCCCGACTTGTAACCACTACGCTACCAGAGCTTCTTGCTACCATACACAGTGGAAAATAACCAAGGCTCAGAACCACCACCTTATTCAAAATAACAGATGGTGGCATTCAGCTTACACTCCAATATCAAAATGAAATTCACCTCTACAGTTCACTCACTTCCCTCTCATTTTCTCTCATCATTTGTGTGGTAAACACTACTTATTTTGGCTTTCCATGGAGCCCTGGTGGCGGCTGTAGGCTAAGCACTGGACTGCTAACTTCAAAGTCAGCAGTTCAAACCCAGCAGCTGTACCATGGGAGAAAGATGGAGGCTGTCTGCTCCTGTAAAGATTCACAATGTCAGAAACCCTATACAGGGTGTGTACCTTGAATTTATATGATCCGGCTTTTCTATCTAAAATCTTCTGAATTTCCACCAAGTGACTGGGTGGGACCATGCAAACAAGGTATACAGGACTCTCAGGCTGGATTGGTTAGTTTCGCCCTCCAGCTAGGTTTAAAAGGAGCCTTCTCAGAAGCAAGAGCAGACGATTCAAGGATCACTAAGAAGGAAGAACGTGAGACCCCTACCTAGAAAAGTGGGGACAGCAGAAGTGGAGGCCGCAGGCTCCAGGCCCACGGACTGCGTGTCTACTGGCAGGAAACTGGCTTGCCGAAGGCGCCCTTTGGGTCTTCAGACCTACTAAAAGAGCTTTGTAACATTGCCCAAGCAGGGCAGAGGCCACGGGGTCTCGAGGCTCAGTGAGGTGTGTCTGCAGTACAGCAGAGGTGTTCCTGATTGAAAAACTGCTGACTCCTGAGTTGGTTTTGACCCTGAATTGTTACCTGTTCAGTTCCCTAATAAACCCCGTAATTGTGAGTATTGTCATGAGTTCTGTGTGGTCACCATAATGGACTGTTGAACCCAGATGTGAAGCACAGAGTGCTGTGGGAGGAATGGTTGCTATCAGAATAGGGTAACAAAGGTTGTACGGTGGAAGCCACGTCTGACCTCTGCTTCACAGGGTTCAGTCTTGGGCTGATTCTAAGTTTGATCCGCTTTCCCCCTTGAGAAGGCAGAGGAAGTCAGACATGGCTCCCACATGGTTTTTGTACAGGGTCACTATGAGTAGGAATCAACTCGACAGCAGATTTTGGGGGTTTTGCTTTTCCAGGTACTTCTTCCACCTCTAAATTCCTGGGACACACATTACACTGTCACTTCCTTGATATGTACTGGTATACCCTTCTAGATAGAAACAGTTGATACATAAAAGGCATTTGAATGCCAACTGATGGACAACTAAAGATGAAAGATGGCCATCAAGATGTTAACACACAACTAAAAGAAAACTCCACCATCGCTGGTCCAAAGCAGGTCAATGACAGCACAGAGAAACACAGAAAGACATCAGAGATACCGTCCAGCTTTTAGAGCATCAGTGATTGGCATATTTGTCTTTCAACATGAATCTCCCTCCAGCAGTCGAAAGGCTTTTACATTTTCAAATGCCAAGTTTTACAAACAGACCATCAGATTTTCTTTTTTTTTTTTTAGCTTAAACTAGAAAACTAACTTTAACTTATTAATATGTTGTTAGGTGTTGTCGAGTTAGTTCAGATGCACAGCGACCCCGTATAGGGTTTCTAAGGCTGAATCTTTACGGAAGCAAAAAGCTTCATCTTTCTTCCACAGAGGAGCTCGTGGGTTTGAAATATCAACCTTGTGGTTAGCAGTCGGGCTCTTACATAGTTTATATACTAAGACTATTTTTAATCTTTCAAAGAATTATGCCATATAACAAAGTTTTCCATACCACTTTTTATCAATCATTCATCTCAAATTTCTATTGTAATCATTTTTGGTCAAAATCTTTTTAATAATACGTGTTACATTAGTCAGTGCTTCCTTAAATAGACTACTTTACAGTGTTAGAACTAAACAGTGAAATGAAATGAAAAGGGCTTCATTCTTAACAGATAAAAGGACATTATTACTGTGTGGTGGTGGTTGGTAGTTATGTGCCGTGGAGTTCATTCTGACTCATAACAAACCTGCTGTATGGGGGGTTTCAGTGCTGTGGCTCTATAGGTTAAGCACCGGATTGCTAACCACGAGGCTGACAATTTGAGCCCACCAGCTGCTCCAAGGGATAAAGATGAGGTGTTCTTCTCCCATATATATTAACAGGGTCAGCCTCCGTCCCGGTTGCAGACCCTGCTAGTTACATAATTCGTCGCTCTGCGTGGTCCCATTCCCAGGCTCCCTGCAACCCCAGGATGCACTGAGCCCCAAGATGATCTCTGCTGCTCCCACCCAAGATGTGAATGACAGAAATGGTGCCATCCAGCGTCCTCAGCGAGGTCAACCTGCGCCTCCCATGCCACGATGACATCAACACCGTGAAACACCTCTGTGGAGAATGGTTCCCCACTGAATACCCAGACTCATGGTATTGTGACATTGTGCCCAACAAGAAGTTCCTTTCTCTTGCTGCAACTTACAGAGCTGTCAAACTTAAAATACCATCATGGGAATGATAGTAACTGAACTCCAAAGTAGGACCAAGATACATAACAAAGATGGAGCTATTCTAGCCTCCAACTTCTCTGCCAACACCCAAATGGCATCCATCTATGTTTCAGAGTAGTGAAACAATTCCGGAAGCACAGCATAGGTTCCCTTGTACTTTAAAACTTTAAAGGATCACATATCAACCCCCGCCCAGGACCACTGCAAAGCTATTTACCTGCATGTCCTCACCACCACCAACACAGCAATACGTTTCCACGAGAACAGACTTTAGGTAGGCAGCACCACTACCTCCCTTACTGCTACTCCATCTGGGGGAGTCCTCAAAAATAGTTTCACCTACATCCTCTATATGAATGGCGGCCACCCTCCATGGACAATCTTGGAGTACATACCGCACTTGGGCTCCACACTAGCCAACCTGAGTCCCTGAGACTCACCTCCAGGTCCCCATAGCCTGCTCTGCAGCTTCCTGCCCTGGTACAGAATCTCTGCCAAGGGCGGCATCGAGTACAGCCAGACCGTGTGAGGCAGCCCAGTGGTACCCTGCTCAGTCCTCCTTCCTGTCGGTCTCACCCTACAAGGTCCCTGGGAAAGAGCCAGAGGCCATCTGTGGGGCCCATTGGCCTGTCCCTGCTGCAGGCACAGTGCTTCATGGGCTCGGGAACAGTGCCGGGCACAACTGGAGTGCACAGCCTCTGACAGCAACTGCTGCTGCTGAAACCTCTGCCTCGCCCTAAGCCCCCCACCACACACACACACACACTCACGTCCCTCCCAGCCCCCTTATGGAATGGCTGCCTTCACTGTGGTCTCATCCCCCTGTCACCCACCCCACAACCTCTCTAACAATCCTGTTGCCCTGTCCACCAAAGCTACAATGAACTTGTTTCTGGCAGGGAGAGAAACATGTGTTATGGACAGACTTGACCCTAAAGATGGGAACATTATCTCAGAACAACCCGGAACAGAGTGAAGACAGTGCCCCTGATCCAACCCTTATCCAGCGTCAGCCTGCTGGACCCCTGCTCCCCATGAGGGGTTAGCCAGGGGGGAGCCAAGCAACAAAGTCCAGGCTCAGCCAGGGCAGCAGGCCACTATCTCACTCCTTGGCAGGACAAGGTTCCTCTGATGGCTCCAGCTGCTTCACACCCATGCAGAGATGGGAGCTGGACCTGGGATTCTGGAGGCTGCGTCTGCTGTGCTGTGGCTGAGAACATGTCTTCGAGATCTCTCTGACGGTGGCTGGTGTGCAGGATCTGGGGCCCCGGGGCAGCACCAGTGTGTTGGCTCTGTACTCACAGCAAGCTGGAGGCATGCAGCCTGCTTCCTCAGTGGGCTTCCGTGTGTTCTCCCCTCTGTGTGTTCCCCAAACATCTGTCTCCCGCAGCGATGGGGGGGGGGGGGGGTGTGTGCATACAGCCTCTCCCAGAGTCTCTCCAGGGTCACAGGCCACTATCAAGGGTATCCAGGGAGAAAGAGCAGCCCTCACTCCTTCATAACATCCTGGCAACCCAGGGGGTTAACAGTGCTGGGCCCACCTGCCCCACACCCGCTCGACTGCTGCCAATCAATGTGCTGACAGGTTGGGTACCAGGTCTAGCTTTGTGTCCTCTCTAATCTGAACCAACAGTGCCCCTGTGATTTTTGTCTGCTCCGTGGAGAGAGGGATGGTTTTGCCTTGGACATTTATCACTGAGCTCCACATTCCCCCTGCCCCAAATCACTGTAGTGCCCAGACAGCCTTGAACTGATTGCAATGTTTTGTCTGATCACAAACCGTAAGCAGACTTTAGTCAGAACAGACTTGACCGACAGTGTCTGGCCTCTGTAATATACCTATATTCTTTAAAATAATATGTTCTTTTTGTCTCAAAACATAAACTCCCAAAAGTAAGAGCTTACTTATATTTCAAGCACATAATACTTGTCTGAGACTTCTAATTTATACAGCACCTACCTTGAAAAATGTAACAGGAAACCCAAATATGGGAATTTACTAATATTTAAAACTAGTGTTGTTTCAAATTGGTAAAGAAATGTTGCCATCTCTCCCAAGCCACACAGGGGGGTATATATACCATCCTACTCCTCCAGATGAAACAGGAATTAAACATAAAGACACGCACACCTCTCTTAGTGACATGGTTAGCTTTCAAAGACCAGGTTGTTATGGGACATTTGGCACTATGTGAAAGTAGAAGATGACCACATGACATCACAAAATGAAGGATGACTACATCATTACTAACTGCCACCTCAGCAGTCACCTCCTTTCTTATGGCGTCTGCTCAACTCTCTCCTAGTAAGCACTCAGTTCATTTCTCTAGGCCTTCATCTGAACCTCAGCGTTCTAGGACTATCTTCTGCATCCATCTCACCTGGTTTTCCAATAGCCATTCCTGATGGAAATCTTCAACAAAATAGGAATAGAGAGGAAATTCCTTAACATAAGAGCATATAAACAAATCCAACAGACAACATTACTCTCAATGGAAAGACACTGAAAGCCTTCCCTTTGCAAACAGGAACCAGACAAGGATGCCCTTTAACACCACACCTATTCAACAGTGTGTTGGAAGTCTTCCACAGCCTTCAGTATGGATTGCATCTCAGTGTACAGAAAACAAAAATCCTCCCCACTGGACCAATAAACAACATCCTATAAATAGAAGATTGAAACTGGCAAAGACTTGAGGACTAAGGTGCACCTGACCCAAGCCATGGTATTTTCAATAACCTCATATGCATGCGAAAGCTGGACAGTGAATAAGGAAAACCATAGGAGAATTGATGCTTTTGAGTTATGGTGTTGGAGGGGACTATTCAAAGTACCATGGGCTGACCAAAGAACAAACAGATCTGTGTTGGAAGAAGTGCAGCCAGAGTGCTCTTGAAGGCCAGGATGGCCAAACATCGTCTCTCATACTTCGGACAAATTGTCAGGAGGGACCCAGTCGCTGGAGAAGGATATCATGTTTGGTAAGGTGGAGGGTCAGAGAAAAAGAGAAAGACCCCCAGCGAGATAGATCAGCAAAGTGGCAGCATCAATGGGCTGAAGTGTGGCAATTGTGAGGTTGGCCCAGGACCAGGCCGTGTTTTGTTCTGTTGTATATAGGGTTGTTATAAGTGGGTACTGACTTGATGGCACCTAACAACAACAACAAATCTTCAGATACTTCAACTAAAACAGCACACAGCAACAAACGGGATGCAGCAACAGTTGCGAGAATTCAACTGCCTTCTAGTAAGTCATTCATTAAAAAGATTTGCGAAAATGTAAAGTAGGGTCACTCTTCTTGCTTTTATTTTGGAAAAGAGTTCTTCTGTCATGAAAATTACACCTTTGAGCTATCCCCTCCCAAGACTGGGCTGGACTTAGTGATTCCCTCCTAATGAACAGAAGGTGGCATAAGTAGACTTCCTGCCCTTGTGGAATCTCTCCTTTGCTTGGATGTTGTAAGATGTCTACAGGGCAAGGAACCCAGGGAAGCTTCAGTCCAACAGTCCGCGAACAACTGAAAGTGCCCACGGATCTTGTGTGTGACCTTGGAGAGCGAACTGACCCAGTCCAGCCTTGAGATGACCGCAGCCTCAGTGAGACCCTGAAGCAGAGGACCCAGCCAAGCCAGACTCCTGACCTGCAGTGACTGGGAGACAATACATGTGTGCTGTTATAAGCCAACAAGTTTTGGGGTGACTTGTTAAACACTGATTTTTTTTTTTTTTCCGTTGCTAAGTGGAAGTCTTGTGTGGCGCTGTGGGTTACTGCGCTGGACTGCAAAGTCGGCTTGAACCACAAGGTCAGTGATTCAAGCTCACCAGCCGCTCCTTGGAAACCCTGTACAGAGTTGCTATGGGTCAGAATCGACTTGATAGCACATAGCAACAAGAGCAAAGTGGCGTTCAGTCAGTTCTGACTCATAGTGACCTTAACACAGGGTTTCCGAGGCTCTAAATCTTTGTGGGACTAGAGAACCTTATCTGTTTCCCACAGAGCAGCTGGCGAGCTCAAAAATACTGTAAACCTTCACTCAATTCACAATGAAAAGTTTTGAAAAAACAAAACCCTAGAAATTTGGAGCCCTCAGATCTGGATTTTAATGTAGGCTCTTAAACTTTTTAAAAAAATACTGAAAATAAAAAACTTAAGACCTGGCAGTGGTAGGAAGAGGGCTAGAGAACACACCTGATGTGCTCAGTCAAAACATGACCTACGAGGGACCAATCACCAGGCAGCTCCACTGCTAGGCCAAGGGCAGTGAGCTACAGCGGGAGGGAGAACAGCAGAAAGAATGGCACCTACTCCTTGGCCAATTACACCCAATAAACAGGTCTCATTTACTCATTTTGTTAACGTGATTGTACAGCAATCAGTAGAGTCCAAATGGGAAGAAAGGGAGAATTGGAAGAAAGCATTTTCCCTTGGCCTTCATTGCTCTTGGCTCACTCAGAGGCCAAGGGCAATAGTACTTGATGTATTTTCTCATTTTATCCTCAAAACTAGTTTACAGTTAATGAGTAACTAGCCTGTAATAGTACTGTTGCTGTTAAATGCCATACAGTTGGTTGTGACTCATAGTGACCCTGTAGGGTTTCCAAGGAGCAGCTGGTGGGTTTTGAACTGTTGACCTTATGGTTCACAGTCCAGTGTTGATCCTAGCCTGTGTGATAAGGTCATTTTACGTAATTGGTCCAATGTGATGGACCTAGGACACAGAAAGCAGAGACTAAATTCTTACCTATATCTACATCTCAAAGAGTACGTTCTTCCCAGGTTATGTTAAAAATAAATTTGTGTGTGTAGCAACAGAGGAAGGAGAGTCAGGAACTGGAGAAGGGGATGAAATGTGCGGCTGTCTCCATGAGCAACTGTCTCCTCTGCTGGGAACCCAGAAGAACTGGACGGTGTCCTGCTACTCTGAACGAACATTCTGGTCAGAGATCCTGTGTTGTTGGTGTTAAGTGCTGTCAAGTCAGTTCCGAAGCATAGAGACCCTATATAGGGTTTCTGAGAAGCGGCTGGGGAGTCTGATTCACTGAGCGACCTTGTGGTCCAGTGCTTGTCCTACAGCGCCACACCAGGACTCCAGGTAGAGAACATATCAGATATTAACTGATAAGAACAGAAACTATAAGAATCTTAATCCAATGGAGGAAATACAAAATAGAATTTCAAATTCTCTGGAACCAAGGAGGGTAGAGGAATCCCTGAAACAACTGCTCCGAGATCTTTAAACCATAAATGAAAAATAGCCCCTAAAGTCTTCTTAAAACCAAACAATAGGTTAGCTTAACTAGTAAACAGTGTCGGCCTTGACTGAGCATTAGGTTCTTCTAAGAACTATCTATATGAGATCAAATTGACAGTAACAACTCAAAAGATTAGTTAGGATACCTTAGGGGCCAGTGAGTTGATGTCAACAGGAGAGGTACAACTCAGCAAAGGAGGGTGAAAAAGGTTGCACAGCTGGAAGAATGTCATCAATGTCATGGAACTGTACAGGTAGAAACGACTGAATTGGTGTATGTTCTCAGTGCAGATTCCCAACAACAAATTAAATTATAAATAAATAAATGTGCGGTGGTGGTTGCACAACTCAAGAAGGGCAAGCCAGTGCTCCAGTAAGGGAGGAGGGCAGCTGGTTTTCCTTCCGAGCTAGTGAAGAAGCCGACAAGGAGCAAAAGGTCTAGCTGGGAGTGTCCTCAGCCTCATGTCTACAATAGCAGGAATTGGTTCTACGGTTCCATTTTTACATGTGATCTATTAGATGGAAAGGAGCTGTAGGATAAGCAATAGACTATTAACTGCAAGGTTCACTCTGTGGAAGAAAGATGAGACTTTCTGCTCCCGTAAAGATTTACGGTCTCTTTTGCCTTATAATAATACAACAATGGCTGCATTAAATTCCACATTTTACTTCTGTGGCTATTTCTTTCATAAAAATAAAGGATGATGGATGATATAATTTGCAAAATCACTTCCAGTTCTAAAACTGTCATTCAACGCTTACCTCCAATCTGGAAAATACCTGTTTTCACCTAGAAACCTATCTCATCAGCAAAAGGAGCAAGAAATTCCAAGACCTTAACGACCAAATCGGTTTCAATAAGCTTGGGCCTGATCTGTTTTGCAGAAGGGCAGGGGCAGGATCCCGCAATCTGCATCCTCACATCTCAGGGTCCTACATGAAGACTGGTCGGCTCCTTTTATGAGATACCTAAGTGCAGCATCCCTGTACCAATCTTATATCAAGTCACCCTTCCCCAGCTCTACTTGGACCAGTCCTGAGGCCCCCTTTTGAAACATTAAGCCTTCTCTTTTTATTTAACCTAGTTGTCCAGACCACTGTAGCTTGTTAACACCATGGCGTGGCCTCTCTTGAACAGATGTGAAAATGGGTCTCTGTAAACTTGGCGCTTGGATAAAGAAGCACCTAGTCCACTCTGGTGTGGCGCTGGGGGTTAAGGCGTCAGACTGCAAAGCCGTTTGAACTGCAAGGTCAGTGGTTCAAACTCACCAGCTGCGCCTCGGAAACCCTATACAGGATCACTATGGGTCAGAAGCAACTCGACACACTTCACAACAATTCCACTCTACCTTTCCATTTATCCAAGTTACACTTGGAGGCAGCTTTGCCCCAAATTACAGGGCCGCACACCTTTTAAATCACACTTCTGAAGATCAAGCAAGAGCCTAAGTGAGTGAAACGAAAGACAGCCAAGCCTGTAAGGCACAAAACGCTCCTGGTTCCTTGGTGACACTAGATGGCTTCTTTTTGTTGTTGTTTAGTGCCGTCCAATCAGTTCCAACTCATCCCGACCCTATATACAGGGTTTCTGAGAACAGCTGGTGGATTTGAACTGCCGACCTGAGCTGGTTAGCTGAACAATGCTTATCCAACAGCGGCATAAAGTACAGTGGGGATGAGCAGCATCTAACCTTCCAGAGCTGTAAGATTAGATGCCATGAATATAAAATGCTGGCACATAGAACTTTATTACTTAAATAAGGATGCTTTATAAAATTATATAAATTAACATAACCCACATTTCAATCCAAAAGTTCTTTAAAAGAAACTTGTTAAACTCTTGGCATTCCTGCTTTGCCAAAACTTTTTACCTTGACCCTTCTGCAAGTAGGGAAAGAAGAAAAATGAAAAGGGAAGAAAAAAAGGTAGCTTAGTCAAGTAATTGTTATTCATGGCAAATCAAGGGTGGGAGCTATGAGAATAATGAGGGTCATTCTGAAGCTATGTTAACAATGTGACACAGGATGCAAGTCAACACCTTAAGCAGCAAATACTAATAAAACTGGTCTTTTATGTCTTTTCCTTCTAGTAATCACATTTAAGCAGTCATAAATGTCAATGGAATTTTAACTGAGACTGAATCATAAAAATATATTCTCAGTGTCTGAATGGGTCTTAGAGATCACTTGATGGATCTTTAGCCTCTTCTAGAAGTACCTAACTGGTAGCATAGTATGTTACGAGTACGGCTACTAATCACAAGGTCAGTGGTTTGAATCTACCAGCTGCTCCATGGGAGAACGACAAGGCTTTCTGCTCCTGTAAAGGTTTACCTCAGAAACCTCAGCATGGGAACTGACTCCATGGCACACCACCACCAACCACCACCACCAGGAGAATGAACTACAGGTAAGCCTCTATCTGATGAATTAACTAATTAAATGTGCATACCACTTTACATATTACACATACTGTCACATCCATTAACGAAAAGAAAAGTTACTAATAATCATGTTAGAACCAAACCAAACAAAAACATAGAGGAGGAGAGGGAAAAAGGAGGCAACAGGATTTATTTGAGCGATTCGGTTAAACAAAGTAGCTAAGCAGAAACTGGGCCCACTATAGGGTGAAGTCCTTGCTGTAGCAATTACACAAGTCCAGGTAGTCCCTGACTTATGATGTATTCAAGTTACAACAAATCGTACTTTAACAATTCTCCAGTGGGTTTTTGTTTTCTTTTGGGAACACGGCATCATTAGCAATAGTCCACAGCACATATTTGTTGATGTTATCGTTCCCAAATGTTAACTCTCAGATATTGACTTTTATTATTTGCTGTTCAAAACATTGCCAGCATAGTGGTTACGAATCAGGCTGCTAACCTCAGGGTCAGCAGTTCGAAACTACCAGCGGTTCCGCGGGAGAAAGATGAGGCGTTCTGCTCCCATAAAGATTTACAGCCTCGAAAATCCTGTACAGGATCACTATGAGTTGGAACCGACTCCACGGCACATAACAACAACAACAACAGTAAAGTGGAGTCCTGCTGTGACACTAGGATAACACGCTGGACCGTAAGGTCAGTTCAAACCACAAGGTTGGCAGTTCAAAGTCACCAGCTGCTCCTTGGAAACCCTATATAGGGTTGTTACGAGTCAGAACCGACTCAACGGCACTTAACAATAAGAAATAACAGGAAATGGAGTCTTGGTGTAGTGCTGTAGGATACGCACTGGACCGCTGAGTCGGTTTGTAAGGAAAGGTTGGCAGTTCAAATCCACCAGCAGCTCCTCGGAAACCCTATGCAGGGCTGCTATGAGTTGGAACTGACTGGACAGCACTTAACAACAACAATAACAGGAAACAATAATAAAAAACTTAGTTTTTAAAAAAGAGGTTGCCGACTTGTGCCAGAACTAATGCTGTAGTCACTGGGATGGAGCATGGTCATCAGTCAGACACTTATGTATACCAACTGTAGGCAAATGCCACAGACTAGAAGCTATGTTATTTAAGCAAGTTATGCAGGGTTATGTGTGTTGTGGATTAATTGCTTTTATAAGGTCTTTCTCACCATGTCTGTTGTTGTTAAGTGCCTTCAAGTCGATTCTCACTCATGGTGACCCTATATAGGGTTTCCGAGATGCAGCTGGTAGGTAGTTCAAATCGACCTTGCAGTCCAGTGCTTATCCCATAGCCGCCACACAGTGTCTTCTATAAAATGATGGGGTGGGGCTATGCAAACAAGGTGCTTGAGGCAGAAGAAAGGGATTAGACAGCTTGCTAATAATGCAAATGTTAGCAAGACCATGCAAATAACAAGGAGATGGGTCAGTTTTGCCAGCCCACTTAGCTTACAATGAGCCTTCCCAGAGGCAGAAGGGGGTATCTCCCTACTCCAAGATAACAAAGCCAGGAACAGAGTGTATTCCTTGGACACAGGGTCCTTATGCTGAAAACTCCCTAGGCCTTGGAGGCAGAGAGCTGTAATACCAGAGATGGCTCAAGAAGGCGAGAAGTGGCTGAGAACCTTAACAGCAGGAGCCACAGAACAAGAGAGCAGAGTGCCTTCAAGCAGGAAACTGGCTGGCAGAGTGCGGTGCCTCCAGGCATTTATCAGTTGAGCTAAAAAGCTTCATAACACTTGCCCATGAAGGTCAGAGGCCAAGTTGGCTCTAAGGGCCAACAGCCAAGAGGCCAAAGGCCAGGGAGAGACCTGCATGTAGGCACAGCTGAGAAACTACCCTGACCATAGAACTGTGTGCTGGGTTGTTCCTGATTCTGCATGGTAACTTGTTACTTCCCTAAGAAACCCCCAAACTATGAGTGTGCTCTGAGTTCTCTGCCCACTGCAACAAATTATCAGACCCAGCAGAGAACTAAGAGTGTGCCATGGAGGGAGAGACCATGTCAGAATTTGTGGAATCGTTGGAGAGGAGGCATGCTTGACTTCTAGCTCCTAAGTCTTTTTTTTTAATGTTTTATTGTGAGTTATATGATAGTTTACATGACAGAACCTCAGTTCCATATTCATTCCATCGTATATCATTACATTGCCATGGTTCCCATCCCCTCCATGCATCATCTTCCGACCAAAGGGCATATCCTAGAAGCCCGTGCTCTACACTCACCCTCCCCCATCAGTCTTCGGCCCACAGTTCCTTTCCCTCTCTGGATCCAAAGTCCCCAGCTGCTTCATCCCTCCATGTCATCATCTCTGTCTCCATCTCAGGCATCCCCG
>NW_006408536.1:19265220-19275697 GCF_000296735.1 Chrysochloris asiatica
TAGTAGCAGTCCATCTGTCTCCACTGTGTCGTGTTTTTCCTGTAGGTCTTCCATTTGAGACGTATCTTTTGTTCTTCTCACCGTTCCAGGCTCGTCAGCTCATCCCTTCAAGTGGGGATTTCTCATCTCTGGTGATCTGGATATGGTTCTGATTTCTACCTATAGTTTTATGTATTGCAAAGGCTCCGCAGAAAGCCTCGTTCACCGGGTACGCTGTAGCCCCGTTTTAGGTATTCCGATCAGTTAAAGGCAGAAGATGGATTTACATACCTAAGTCTTGGCTGCTGACCTTGATCCTTCTTCCTCTTCATGAAGTTAGACCAAGAGGTCAGTCGCCACTGACACCGCTGCCTGTGGCAAGTTTATTATCTGCGTGTTTTTAAGTGCCGTTGAGTCGGTTCCAACCCTTAGCAACCCTGTATAGAGTTTCTGAGGAACAGCTGGTGAGCTTGAACCGCCGACCTTGCTGTTCAAACTGACCTTGCATTCCAGCACATTAACCCAGGGTGCTACACCAGGACTCCATAATCTGTATAGGTGATAGCCCAGAGCCCTGGTGGTTGGGACATAGCAGCCACTCTGTAGAAGGATGCAGCCGTCTGCCTCTGTAAAGATCACAGCTTTGGAAGCCCCATGGGGCAGTTCCACTCTGTCCTATAAGGTGGCTCTAAATCCAAATTAACTCAATGCCAAAGAATTTAGGTTTTGAGGGTTTTGTTGTTGTTGTCTATAAAAGATACTACCTATCTGGCAGAGTTAAGGAGCTATTAGAATGCATATACTTTTTAAGTACCCAGTATAGTATATTAAATATAGTGAGGACTCAAATTTCTTTCCTTTGAAGTATAACTCTCAAAAAAGTCCGAACAGCTATCTATTTCAAAGAAACTTATTGGTGTGACAACTATTGTGATAAATCCTGAAAAAGCAAATCACATCTCTCTTGTTTTCTGTCATCTAGATTTGACATATACTTTTCCAAATAAAACTGCTCGAATCAACACCAAAACAAGCGACACACAAAATAACACGACAAACATCTTCTGGTAACAACATAATGAGTGAATGTGTTGCGTTATGGCACACAAACGTGGCCCGAGTAGAGGAATGGGCTGTATCTTATCTGCTCTTATTACTACCTGTCCTTTGGTTCAATGTGAAAATCATTTCAGCAAAGTGTGGGGAAACATAATTCACAAACAGAAGATCACTTTACTTTGTTTACTACTTCACGGCTGTACCAGAAGAGTGGAAGCTCATGGCATCCTCAGGTGGGGAGAGAGAGAGGTTAAGACAACGAAATGGTTTCTTCCTACCCACACACTCTTGGCTAAGCCCTGACCTGATTCCTCATTACGTTTCTCACATAGAGGTTCTGGGAAGAATACAAATGAAGGTTAGAAAATAGGTTTACAAAATAGTACCCTAGGAGCAAAAGAAAAATGAATCTTTTATATAGCCTCCCCTCCAAACCATTCTGCATGCCCAGCACTGCACCCAGTTTGTTACCTGAAGTCTTCATCTTCACAATGATCCTATGTAGTGGGCACTAGCATCATACCCACTTTAAAAATGATGAAACTGAGGCTTCGAAGGACAGAGAAACTTGCCCAAGGTTGCATGGCTCATGAGTGGCAGAGCGCCAAGAGTCCTGACTCCAAAATCCATACCATTTACCCACTACTACACTACTTATTACTGCATTATAGATGAAAGGGTGTTATTGGGTTCCAGACTCGGCTTCGCCCCTTGGGCAAATCACTTGACCTTGCCGAGCCAATTTTCCTCCATATATGAGTGCAATGACCACAGCCTGGTCTCCACAATGTCTGAGTGATGCTCAAAGAGTTAATGGATGTGTACGCGTGCTGTAAAGACCACAAGACTCTGTTTTAATTTAGGCCTCGGTTCCAGGTATTTTTATCCTTACAAATGGTTTATGAATCTAAAAATAAATTTAATAGTAGTAAAATCATTTGTAACATTCCCAAGCAAAATACAAAATTAGCTTTATGAAATAAATTCTACACAAGGATTTAAGAAGTTATTTAAATGAGCTTGATCTTCAAAAAAATGCAGGGAGTACTTGACCCTTTTCAATCAGTCCTATCCAGCAGAACTTTCAGCAACGATGGAAACGTCCTAGGTCGGCACTGTCCAATACAGGAGTGGCCAGCCACACTGACAACTAAGCACTTAATATCAGAGGAGTGAGACAGGGGGGCATGGAATTAATTTTATTCCATTCTAATCAACTTAAATAGCTACCTGATTAGCATAGTTTTAGACAATTTTTCAAGGGAACTATGAAAATGTACTGTGTTACTAACCTTAGAAGAACAAAGTCACCCAGAAGGCCATTCAAACAGATGGAGTTAAGAAACAATGCCACAAGTAATTAAAGCAGCTCAAGAGTGCCCAAGTAGAGGGTTCAAACAACCCAGAACCAATCAAGCCCTTCTCCAATTGTGCCTCACGTTAATTTGAATAGAGCCAAATCGGTAAGAGTTACTATTCTTCTATTTCCTTCAGTATTTTTTTAAAAAAACAACCCAGTTCATTAAGCATTATTTGGACTCCCTGAAAATGAAGGCACAGGTTCAGTTAGAATAGCTATTTTTGCAAGGCAGTGAGTGACCCAGAGGAAATTAAAAAATTAAGGGCCACAAGATAGTAACTTAAAAGTGATGTCTGCAGGCATAAGACAGTCACCCAACTTTTTTTTTTTTAAATGAAAATTCAAAAATAAATACTTAACCATGTATCTGCAGTTTTGCAGTTTAAACCCACCCCAAGGCTACTTGAAAGAAAGGCCTGGTGATATGACATACTTCCCCAAACTCAGCCATTGAAAATCGTATAGAGCAGTTGTACTCCGACACACACGAGGTCGCCATAAATCGAATCGGGCTCAATAGCAACTGGTTTAACCATATATTTCTATTCGATGTCATCACTTACTTAAAGGAGCGGAAGAAATCAAAAGAAAAATGATGCCCAGAAAAGCATGAGTAAAGAAGGAGTATGAGGTCAATATACAAAATGCAACAGCAGAGACACAAGGAGGTTTAGGCCATTTATACCCAGCTGTTACCAGAGCTCTGCACCTTAAAGGGTCATTACCTCTTATCTTGGTAGCTTAAAATGCATGGGTTAAACTTCTGTTCCTAACTGCTTTTGGTCCTTATCCCAGAGGCATGAAAGAGAACTTATGTCCCCTGGGTGCCTACGAAATCAAATACTGAGGCTGGCTCCCCACCTTCTGGGAATAAGTGAAGTGTCCAAAGTGACAATGGTGAGTCCCTAGGGTACATTTGGTCCACAGCTTCTTTTTCAGTCCTGCAAGTACTGGATCTGTCTTTCAGAGTGGAAAGAGAAAAAGAAAGAGGTAATTGAGAAGACTAACACCCTCATGCACAAAGGCATGAAAATTTCTGACCTTGTACACAGAACCCAAAAAAGCCAACTCGGGACACTTTGCTCAGATGCAAACCAGACCCTTTGTTCTGCCTTTTGAAATTCATTAACCACATTAGAAAAATATTTCCTAATTCCACAGGAGTGATTGTGCAGGATATTCGAATGCCTAATTAAGAAACATTAAACACCCTGAGTGATCAAGTAGCACGTCCAACAAGCTGAACGTTTCAATATGTTCAACTGCGAAGAAAAAAGAAAGGGAGTTTCCATCGTCCTAGGCCCTTTCCACGATCGGCAATTCTCAGCTCCTGGGCCCTGAAAAAATCCTGTACCCTGTAGGCGATTTGTTGTGCAATCTCTTTCTAACTCCACCCACTGAACTCCAGAACAAGTGCAATTCTCACATTCTGAAGGAGTTCTCGATTTTCCTGTATCCAGGGAGAAGCTGAAAACTCCTTGACGTGAGTCAAGTAAGGCAAGGGGAACGATTCAGCCAGTCTCCCAGATTAAGAGACCAAAGGCCAGGCTCAAGCTTACACACCACTTACATACATACGCACACACGCAAACACACACTGATAAGTGCAGTACAGCGGATTCCAACGCATAACTACCATATGCGTAACATACATAGAAAAATACACACAACATTTGATAATATAAAATACACACACACATATATATACAATAAATAAAACGAGAAAAAGCAAAAAAGGCTGGATTGGGAAGACAGGTTATCAAGGGATGGCTGCTCCAGCATCCCCTCCCATCCGCAGCCCCACGTGCAGCCGAGTTCAGGGCCTGGGTTCCGGATGAGAGACGCCACGGAGCCCGCTGGCTGCCGGCGCAGTGGTGGGGAGCACCGGGAGCGGGAAAAGGGGGCGCCGCGCACCCCTGGCTCCTGCGTGGTTATCTTACTGCGCAACAGCCCGGCCAGTGCGGCCCGCGAGCCCCCTGCGCACCTGCCGGAGGTTAGAAGGGCGCCAGTCTCTCGGCGGCGGCGCCCACGGTGAGGACTGCAGGGGATAGGAGAGGACCCCTGGCCCCGGGGCCCCGGCCGCACGTGGCTGTCACAACTGGCGCGCCCCCGCCTCGCAGCGCTTCGTCCGCAGACCTGGCTGCGCCCCTGCCCACCCTCCCCCTCCCGCCGCGCGTCCCCAAGCCCCAGCCATCCCCTCCTCTCATCCCATCCATCTTGGTCCCACTCCCCGACCTGCTCCGAGTCATCACCCCCATAGGGACGAGGACCGGATGTTCGTCCCGAGACTAAAGGTAAGCGGGGAGAGTGAAGAAGTGGCCCCCAAAAAACAGAGTTCGTGCATCCCCCCCACCAGGCAGCAACCAGACTGCTCCCCGGACTGACCTTCTGCCGCGGACTGCGTCGCCGTCCTCCCCGTCCAGCCTCAGTCGCCTCCTCAGCGCCTCCGTCTCTTCTCCGCGTTGCCTCCTCCAGCCGAGTCGCCATGAGGTGACGGCAGCAGCCAAACAAGCACCCCGACAAGGGGCACGGAACCGCAGGGCCGTGCGCCCCGCCCCCGAACCCCCATGGCCAATCACCGAGCGTCTGTGTCCCCACGTGACCGGAGGAGGTTGGGCCCCGAGGGGAGGGCGCGGGATGGGGGTGGGGAGCATTGAAGTCGGGGTTGGGGCTTCCGCAGGGCCGAAGGGCGGACAGAGGCCGCACGAGTCTGCGCGGAAAGGAAAAAGGGACTCTGAAACGTACTACAAGCCCCAATAGGCTGTACGGCTACGGCTCGCAGGCGTGGTTAGAGATTAGAGCGTAGTGCGGCGTTCTGGACAAGGGAATTTAACCACGGAGCTGTGCGTACAGCCTACTGGGACTTGCAGTTTTCAAGGGCAGTGTCCGAATACTTGTTATCCTACAATGAGGAACTCTTGCTGGCACACGCAGTACTTAAAGCGTCTGGTTGCAAGCCTCAAGATCGTCGGTTCAAAACCACCAACCGCTCTATAGGAAAACGAAGAGGCTGTCTGCTCCTGTATAATTTACAACCTTGAGACAATTCTACTCTGTCCTATTGTTAAGTGCCGTCGAGTTGGTTCTGACCCATAGCGACCCTGTACAGGGTTTCCGAGGCTGTAAATCTTTACAGGAGCACAAAGCCTCATCTTTCTCCCGCGGAGCGGCTGGTAGTTTTGAACTGATGACCTTAAGGTTCCCAGCCCGCTTCGAACCACTATGCTGTCAGAATCAACTTGACGACTGTGGATTTAGTCGGGGAAACACATCCTGTGGGAAAAGTTTAGAAGTTATTCACTGTTTGGGAGCGAGCGGGATCAGTGACAGGTTACTACTGGGTTTTTGTGTTGTTTTGTCATTAGGTGCCTCACCTGCTGTTCTTTGGCATGTTGTTGTTACAGGCCATCGAGTCGTCACCAACTCATAGCGACCCCTATGCACAACAGAACAAAACACTGCCTGGTCCTGGACCAACCTCACAATCTGTGCTACCTTTGGTCCCATTGATGTTGCCATTGTGCCATTTCATCTCATTGGGGGTCTTCCTCTTTTTCTGTGACCCTCCACTTTACCAAACATGATATCCTTCTACAGAGACTGATCCCGCCTGACAATATGTCCTAAGTATGAGAGACGAAGTCTGGCCATCCTGGCCTCCAAGGAGCACTCTGGTTGTACATCTTCCAACACAGTTCTGTTTGTTCTTTTGGCAGCCCATGGCACTTTCAATATTCTCCTCCAACACCATAACTCAAATGCATCGGTTCTTCTACTGTTTTCCTTATTCACTATCCAACTTTCGCATGTGTATGAAGTTATTGAAAATACCATGGCTTGCATCAGGCGCACTCTAGTCCTCAGACTGACATCTTTGCTCTTCAACATTTTAAAGAGGTCTTGTGCAGCAGATTTGCCCAACATAATACTTTGTTCAATTTCTTGACTGCTGCTACCATGAGTGTTGATGGTTGAGCCAAGAAAAATGAAGTCATTGAAAACTTCAATCTTTTCTCCATTTATATTTATTGGTCCAGTGGTCAGGATTTTTGTTTTCTTTACATTGAGGTGCAACCCATACCAAAGACTATGGTCTTTGATCTTCACCCATAAGTATTTTTTATTAGTTTTATATTTAATAAGTTATGATTTCACATGCCCTTATTTTACTGTTCACCCAAATATCAGTGGTCCATCAACAGAACACAAATGTATGTGTAAATAATTAAATTTAGTCATTTTTGATGTATTATTGCTTTTCAGTTAAATAACATCCCTAGTTTCACCTCTAATTTTTGTTTCACTATGAAAGTATGGTAGCACGGTGGCTCCGTAGGATAGGCACTGGACTGTGAACCACAAGGTTGGCAGTTTGAGCCCATCTATATAGGATCACCATGAGTCTGATCTGACTCGACTGCACTTAATAACAACAACATGAAGGTATATTTAACAAGGTAGAAGTATGTGGCTATTGCTGTTAAGTGTCGCCACGCCGGCCCCGACTCATAGGGATCCTGTATAGTGTTTTTGAGGAGTGGTTGGTGGGTTTGAACTGCCGACTTTATGGTTAGCAATCCAGTGCCTATCCTAGAGGGACACAACAGTTTGTTAGCTTGACTTGTAACTTTTAAATATTTATGTTTTTGCTATGTGGGTCTCTATTCATCCATAAGTATTTTAAGTCCTCTTGACTTTCAACAAGCAAAGTTGTATCAACTGCATATTGCAGGATGTTAATGAGTTTTGTGCACCAGGGTTGTATTCTTTCACCCTACTTATTCAATCTGTATGCTGAACAAATCATCAGAAAAGCTGGGTTATATGAAGAAAAACATGGCATCAGGATTGGAGTAAGGTTCTTAGCATAGAGCACAAAGTATTTATGGATAAGGGGAATTGCTTAGCAACTTTCAAGGGGAAAGTATAACAGCTTTCAGATTTGGAGGTTCCGGGCTTGGGCACTTTCCTCAGTTCTGCCTAGCCACCAGAGTATACCTAGCCCTGTCCCAAGCTCCTTGGCCAGTCGCCCGGACTTTTGGCACAGTTCTTCTATCTTAACTGGAACCAAAAGCATGTTGAGTGGATGGAGCTTGCTTACTCTGCTAGACGTTTCATTACTTAGATTCTTCAACAAACTTGGTTTGCTGACTAGATTTTATTTTCTCCTTCATGTGACAGGGTGGGGGTGGGATGGGAGGTCCTATTCCCTATTTCCATCTGATGTAACTAGATCTCCAATGACTGAACTTCTGAAAGTGACAGACTCCTATGAAATCTGCTGTATTACCTTAAATAATTCAATATGAGAACTTGTGCTAAATCTTAGACCATTTTTTTTAAAGCTAGAGTTGAGTACAGAACACTGGTTTTTGTTGTTAAGTGCTATAAAGTTGGTTCTGACTCATAACGTCACACCATGACTCCCCAAGATAGTGGTTGTTGTTGCTAAGTGCCGTGGAGTCACTTCAGACTCATAGCGACCCTGGATAGGGTTTCCAAGGAGTGGCTGGTGAGTTTGAACCGTTGATCTTGCAGTTCAAACCAACCTTGAAGTCAAGTACTTACTCTACAATGCCACACCAGGATTCCAAGACAGTAGTTGTTGTAAGTGCCATCGAGTTGGTTACAACCCATAGCAACCCTATATAGGGTTTCCAAGGAGCAGTTGATGAACCTGAACCACCCACCTTGTGGTTCAAACCGACCTTGCAGTCCAGCACATTAACCCACAGTGCTACACCAGAACTCCAAGACAGTGGTTGTTGTTGTTGTTGTTATGTGCCATGGAGTCGGTTCCCACTCATAGCGACCCTGTACAGGGTTTCCGAGGCTGTAAATCTTTATGGGAGCAGAAAGCCTCATCTTTCTCCCGCGGAACAGCTGGTAGTTTTGAACTGCTGACCTTGAGGCTCGCAGCCCGATTCGTAACCACTACGCTACCAGAGCTCCTTAAGACAGTGGTAGCAAGTGCCAAAAATGTAATTGCACATATGAGAGTACATTTTCATATGGGGTTGGGGGCAGACTCCATATGTTAATTTTCATTTTCTCTGTGTATTTGGAAAAAGAACCATTCTTTTGTTTCATGGATAGTACACCTCAGTGTAATTTTGAAATTTCAAAACTAGAGCAGAGTTTGAGGCATACATGGCAGCAGATTATAGACTTATCCCCAGACAAAATAAGGATGATGGCCTTAGGCACCAGAGTGACACCTTCTCAAAGATAAAATTCCCATCAAGATGTAGAATACACCTAGTAGTCTGCTCCTGTAAACATTATAACCTTGAAAACTCTTTGGGATCGTTCTGTTCTGTCGTGTAGGACCACTGTAGATCAGAACCAGCTTGGTGACTGTGGGTTTGGTTGGGGTTTACCATCCTGTCTCTGTGGAAGATGACAAACTATGGATAATATTGTAAAGAATCGGTATTCCTGAACACTTAATTGTGCTCATGAGGAACCTGTACATAGACCAAGAGGCGGAACAAGGGACTACTGGATGGTTTAAAATCAGGAAACGTGTGCACCAGGGTTGTATTCTTTCACCATATTTATTCAATCTCTATGCTGAGCAAATAATCCAAGACACTGAATTACATGAAGAAAAACATGACATCAGGATTGGAGGAAGACTCATTACGAACCTGTAATATGCAAATGATGTAACCTTGCTTACTGAAAGCGAAGAGGATTTCAAATACTTACTGTTGAAGATCAAAGACCACAACCTTCAATGAGTTGTACTTCAATGTAAAGACAGCACAAATCCTCACCACTGGACCAATACATAAAATGATAAATGGAGAAAAGATTAAAATTGTCCAAGACTTCATTTTGCTTGGATCCACTATCAACACTCATGGAAGTAGCAGTCAGCAAATCAAACAAGACCTCCCAGGATCACATCTGGAGAACAGCTAGTTTGAGGACTAAGGTGCATCTGACCCAAGCCATGGTATTTTCAATAGCCTCATATGCATGTGAAAGTTGGACAATGAATAAGGAAGACTGCAGAAGAATTCATTCATTTGAGTCATGGTGTTGAGGAAGAATATTGAAAGTTCCAGGGACTGCCAGAAGAACAAACAAATCTCTCTTGGAAAAAGTACAGCCAGAATGCGTCTTAGAAGCGAGGATAGTGAGACTTCATCTCTCATATTTCAGACTTTGTTGTCAGGAAGGACCAGTCCCTGGAGAAGGACATCATGCTTGGCAAAGTGGAGGGTCAGTGAATAAAAGGAAGACCTCCAAAGAGACGAATTGGCGCAGTGGCAGCATCAGTGGGCTCAAGTGTAACAATTGTGAAGCTGGTGCATGACTGGGCAGTGTTTCGTTCTGTAAGTGTATAAGGTTGCTGTGAGTTGGAACTGATTCGACAGCACCTAACAACAACAATGCTTCTCATAATCTATCTAAGGCATTTAGTGTTGAAATCCACCATTGTTACTTAAATTGTGATACAATAGAATATTATGCAGCTGCTAAAAATAGGAAGCGTTTTTTAATTGACCCAGAAAAATTCAGTGACCTTTAAAAAAGAACTAAGTTTCCATTTATGTAGCCTTGCCATGCATATGTTTACAAAGACATGTAGGACATTTATAAACTCAAAGGGAACACAAGAGCAGTCTTGTATGCTTGCTGGTGACCACCCGGGTGTCGAGGACCTGCCTCCACAGGGAAGTTTGGTTCATGAAGTAGGGAGATCTGGCGACAAAAGAAATAGAAAAAGAATACACACAAAGACCTGATGAGAGAGACAAAGAGACACCCCGAGACCAGAGTGGATGCAAGACTGGCAGGCAGACCCTAGATTGCAGGCATCATGGCGCTGCAGGCAGTAATGCATGCAGGATTCAATCTGCATCCGTCTTTTATTTCAGGGAGGGATTTTACACAAAGGAAGAAGGGGATTATTAAAACAGGGTACAGAATGAAATGTAATTAATCGTTCAAAACAGGACACAATGATTTACAGGAACAAATTCTAAAATACACATCGCAAATTGTCTTAATAATCTAACATTCTTAATTTTCCAAAAATTCAAGCAAACTGTTATAAATTACTTTTTT
>NW_006408536.1:19276527-19278113 GCF_000296735.1 Chrysochloris asiatica
ACAGGGCCTCAGCATCTCAGTGCTTTGCGGTCCCCAACACCCAGGTCACCTCGTGAGTGAAGTAGGGGAAATGCAGCAATGAAGACACGGGACTGAGTTTGACCATGTTCCATAGACACCCGCTGACCCCGAGACGAGAGAGAGAAGAGGAAGGGCTGGCTGGTTTGAAGTTTAGGGAGATGTGTGGACTCCCATGCCCATGCACACTGACCTAGCCACTGAGGGCTAGAGCTGAGAGTAAAGCAGTCAGCTGGACTAAAGTGCAGGGAGGCATTCATAAACTGTCAGACTTGCAGCTAGCACACATTTGACCTAGCTTGCATGGCTAGCTGACCAGAACTCTATCAGATGAAAACAAAGAAGTTTGATCCAGGAAGCAAGCATAATTGCCACAATTTAATGAGCAGGACCTTTGCTTACGGGTGTTTGTTGTTGTTGTTATGTGCCTTGGAGTCGGTTCCAACTCATAGTGACCCTGTACAGGGTTTCCAAGGCTATAAATCTTTATGGGAGCAGAAAGCCTCATATTTCTCCCGCGGAACAGCTGGTAGTTTCGAACTGCTAACCTTGTGGTTTACAGCCCGATTCGTAGTTGCCCAAAATTGCAACCGAAATGGAAGGATTCTTCATATCAAGGGTCAAGCTTGTTTCCTCAGTGCACTGTGTTGATAGTGAAGGTAACTTAGACTTTGCCTATCAAAAACGGAGGTCTATAAAGGCACAAAATGGCTGACTGACAAGCTTTCGTGAGGGTGCTTAGTGTCAGAATGAGGTGGATAAGATAGACTCTTCACTGAATAGAATCCCCAAGGGGATTGGGGATGATGGGGATAGAATTTTATGATTCATTTGTCAGTAACTGTTATCAGGAATAATGGCAATGATCACAGCTGTAAAGGTAGAAGAGGTGTAATTAAAAGTGGGGAACAGTTAGTTAATCTGTCATTTCAGGACCATCAAAAAGGAAGCGTACCAAAAGAATATAAAGAGAATGCATAGACTAGCATTTGAGTTATGGTGTTGGAGGAAAATACTGAAAGTGCCATGGGCTGCCAAAAGAACCAATAGATGTGTGTTGGAAGAAGTGCAGCCAGAGTGCTCTTGGAGGCCAGGATGGCCAGACTTCGTCTCTCATACTTCAGACATATTGTCAGGAAGGAGCAGTCCCTGGAGAGGGATATCATGTTTGGTAAAGTGGAGGGTTGGAGAACAAGAGGAAGCCCCCCCAGTGAGATGGCTTGGCACAGTGGCAGCATCAATTGACTCAGGCACAGTACAGATTGTGAGGGTGGTCCAGGACCAGCCAGTGTTTTGTTCTATTGTGCATAAGGTCGCTATGAACTGGTACCGACTCGATGGCACCTAACAACAATGACATGAGTTGAAAATCGACTTGAGGGTACCCGACAACAACCTGATGGGCTTAAAGTCTGTCAACAAATTGTTTGGCACTCCGCACTTCAAAAAGTGCTTGGAATTGCATCCCTTCATCTAGTGTAGTGGTTACAAATCGAGCTGCGAACCTCAGGGTCAGCAGTTCGAAACTACCAGCTGTTCCGTGGGAGAAAGATGAGGCTTTCTGCTCC
>NW_006408536.1:19278213-19281662 GCF_000296735.1 Chrysochloris asiatica
AAAGATTTACAGTCTCGGAAACCCTGTAAAGGGTCGCTCTGAGTCGGAACCGACTCCACAGCACATAACAACAACATCTTAAACAAGGGCCAGATTTAATGATTTGCTCTGAAGGACTACAATGTGGAGAAGAGATGTGAAACTTCTAAAGTTTCGTGAGAAAAAAATCACTTCTGCCTAGCTGTTTGGGTCTGGATCACTCTCTTTTTCCCTGGGTCAGATTAACCTGATTCTTTATTTTTTATCTTTATTGACAGAGGGAACTGTCAAGCCCTCTCCTCAGCTCTGTGAAGCACTTGCTTATCTCCGTTAGGATCCATTATTGGTGTGTAGTTTAGTTCCTCAAGCGTCATTTCTTATCTCCAAGTCTTTAAAGGGACACACTGTGTTCTGTCTGTATTAATAACTCTCACCTTTGCTCTGGGAATTATTGTCAGGTAAGAACTGTGCCTGCCAGGAGAGT
Organism: Chrysochloris asiatica; assembly: GCF_000296735.1. Lineage (NCBI taxonomy): Eukaryota > Metazoa > Chordata > Mammalia > Afrosoricida > Chrysochloridae > Chrysochloris > Chrysochloris asiatica. The sequence continues at coordinate 19,278,677 of NW_006408536.1, forward strand.
AAAAACAAAACAAAAACACCAAACCATTTACCATCAACTCAATTCTGATTCACAGCAACCCCATGTGTGTACAAGTAGAACTGTGCTCCATAGGGTTTCCAATGGCTGAGTTTTCAAAGTAGATTACCATGCCTTTCTTCTGAGGAATCTCTGGTTGTGTTCAAACCACCAACCTTTCCTAAGCAGCCCACCAACACTTTGTCTGTGCTACATAGGGACTCCTGGAGACTAAAGACTACAAGAAAACTCAACTTCTAAATGTAGGAAGGGGGTGTTCCCCTCAGGCTCCTCAAGGGCTCACCTGATAATCTTACATTCCAGGAACCGAGGACCCTAGGACCATCAAGGAAGAAGAGCACAAGTGGAATGTGGGACCTTATCCAGAGAAGCAGCAACACCAGAGATGGAGACAGAGATGAGAACATGGAGAGATAGAATAGATGAGGACTCTAGACTTATGGAAAGAAAAAGGCTGTGTGCTGGCAGCCAGGAGGCAGGCTTGCAGAATGTGCCCTTGGGTGGTTTAAATATTCCTGAGTGTTTTGGTGTACATACCCCCCGCCAAAAAAAAAACCCACCCTAAAAACAGAGGGAATAGAAGCAAATACTGTTGAATGAGAATGCACGGAGGGGATTGTAATCATTGCAATGAAACAATGAGTATAAAACCAATGTTTTCCGATGCAAACTATCACCCGATTCATAATAAAAACTTAAAAAAACTTTTAAAAAGAGCTCACCTGAATATATGCCCATGTTTGGTCCCTGCTTATTCATGACTATTTAACAACAACATGAACACAATTGCTTCTTAAGATTTGTTAATCCCTTCAATCATGTTGTTAAGTGCCATTGAGCCAATTCTGATTCATAGAGACCCCTTTATAGGGTTTCTGAGGGTTTCTGAGGCTGTAAATCTTTTCGGAAGCAAAAGGCCTCATCTTTCTCCAGTGTAGGCTTGAACTGCTGACCTTCTGGTTTGCAGTCCAGTGCTTATCCTACAGAGCCACCTTGCTCTCAATGTGTCCATTGGAGAATGAAAATCTAGAAAAGGGGAAGAATCAGGGAGACCAGGCTGACAGGACCCATCTAAGCAAGGTTGGCAGAGAGAATCTGGGCCCAAAGTGGACTTCACACTAATGGCCCCATTGACAAGTTTTTCCCTACAGTGAAGATGGAGGGTCCGGGCTATTGTTTAATTTTTTTTTTTAGAGCCAGTTTTATTTATTCCTTTCCATTTACATGCTGTCTATGTCTCGTACATTATTTCACTGGCCAGAACTTCTAACACATTATTGTGTAAGAAAAATGAGAGATCATATTTTACTTTTTACTGATTATAGGGAGATAACATTCATTGCCCCAACGTTGAGTATATTCGCTGTTTTTTAAAAATATGTTATTTGTATAAGTTCAAGTTTCTTCTAGTCCTCATACTCCAGTCTCTAATATTTGGAGTCCTAGTGTGGCGATGCAAGATAATGCACTAGACTGCAAAGATGGTTTGTACCGCAGGTCGGCAAGTTCAAACTCACCAGCTGCTCCTCAGAAACCCTACACAGGGTCACTATGAGTTGGAACTGACTTGATAGCACTCAACAACAAATACTAAGCTGCTGACTGCCAGGAATACACGATGACAATTTACTCCTTTTAGCATCTATCTATCTCTGTCTATTGGAGTCCTGGTGTGGCGCTGTGGGTTAAAGTCAATTTGAACTGCAAGGGTGGTGGTTCAAGCTCACCAGCCACTCCTTGGAAACCCTATATAGGGTCACTGTGGGTCAGAACTGACTCCATGGTACTTAACAACAACAGTATCTAGTTATTACATTTGCCCACTAGCTGTCTTCCAATAAAAAATAATACTGTTTTATATAATAGGCTTTAATGTTTTTCTTAAAATATGTTTTTCTTACTAAATTAAAACTAAGCCTATTTTACATCATTTTATTTCAGTTATTCACAGTCTGAATGATGGAATCCTGTTCTTTGATCATTTTAGCTGTTAAGAGTTGTACCCTGAGAACAATGCTGACACAGACCCTAATAGTATTGCTAGTGACTATTGTCCCAAGGTTACTGTTGCACTGATGAATGTCCAGAAAGAATAGTTTCAATCTCGCTGAAAAATTCAGGAACAGCTTAGGAATTTGCGCTTGTTTTTGTGGGTTGAAACTGTCCTGCTTCAAATTTTTCTTTGTATTTTAAATAGTCTCTTCTTTTATCAAAATATTTTATCCACTGCTGGGGACAACTTGATTCAAATGAGCTTCATAACTTCTTACATTGAGAAGCATCATCTGTGTGCTCATCTAAACACTTCCAGTATTCATCACGGGCTCCCCAGCAAACCTGCCTTTCTTTCATAGACAGGGCTGCCATTATTCCTAGTGGGATCAAGCCGGAGATTGTTGATCGGTGTGTGGTTGTAAAAGTCAGCAACTGAAATGGATGAGGGCCCCTGGGTGGGTGTTTGGTCAGCAGGTTCAGGAAGGACAGCTGGGAAGCGGATCAACCCTGAGAGCTGGGGATCCTCACGGTCCCGGCAAAGTCCCTCCCAGTCTCAGAACCATAAAAGTGAGATGGAATGAGCAGCTGCCGGGAACACGCACGTCTTCCCTTGCGCGCTGGCAGGGCCAAAGGTCACGCAGACCGACCCCCAAGAGCGCTCTGAGCAAGTCCCGCCATCTGCAAACTCCGCGAGCACAGAACCCACCTCCTCCCGGAAGGACCAAGCTATTGTAACTTAATGCCTCTGAACGTTAGAAACTACCAGTACTTGCTTGCTTATTCACCAAATTACCTTCCCATTATAATCTGGCTTCCTATCTGGGGAACATGGGGATATTTCCATTCAGTGAGACAATTAACATTGTTGTTGTCAGGTGCCATCGAGTCGGAACCGACTCATAGCGACCCCATGCACAGCAAAACAAAACAATGTCCGATCCTGGGCCAACCTCACTACCGCTGCCACACTTGA
>NW_006408536.1:19283091-19284972 GCF_000296735.1 Chrysochloris asiatica
ATTCTGCATCATTCAATAATTTGCCCAGTGAATCTTTCAATAACGAAAGTCAAGGCTTGAATTTTTTCTTCAGTTCCCCCAGCTTGAGAAATACTGACCGTGTTCTTCCCTTTAACATTACCCAGTATAAATAGAGGGGTCTTTTGATTGTACAGATCAGCCCCAGGGAAAGAGAGTCCCTCCAAGGAGCTCCGCCAGCCCCCAGAGTATCTTAGGTGCCCCGTGTTTGCCTCTCTAGTTCATTGTACTTCCTGTGCCATGCCAGTGTCTACTCTTCAGTGGAATGGCTTGGTTCATTCAGTCTTCCTCGCAGCAAGGTGGCCAAGGAGGTGAGGGTCAGGACCATGTCCATGTTCCTCCTAGATCCTAGTGTCCAGCAGATAGCCAGGCCCAGAGAAGGCTCTCAACGAGGCCTATTGAGTACAAAAGCCTTGGAATAAATCCATCAGTTTTCTGAATCTGTACAAAGGGGGCCTCGCCCTCAATTCTTCAACATGATATCCCTTCATGCGACCTCCTGAAAAGTCTCCAGATTGCAAAGACCTCATGAACCAAGATCACTCTAGAATAAACACAATGGCCAGAGAATTTTCGTTAACCAATTAAACATTTACTGAACACTTATTACTATATTCCAAACACTTTATTAGACAACAGGCATACCACAATTTAGAATAAGAGGCTCTCAGGCCAACATTCTAGAAGAAAGGCCTAGCAAACTACTTCTGTTTAATGCTGTCAAGTTCGTTCTGACTCATGGTGACCTCATGTATTACAGAGTAGAACTGCCTCATAGGTTTTCTTGGTTATATCTTTTTGGAGGAGAGGGAGGGTAAGAGCAAGGAATTAGTTTTAGGTCTATGGTTAGGTCTAAGCTAAGCCAAGGACTTCATTTAGTGTTAGGGTTATGGTTAGGACTAGGGTTAGTGTTATGGGTAAGGGTTGGGCTAGGGTTAAGTTTATATTTATTTATTTAGAAATCTACTTGATTTCCTCTTCATTTGGAAATTCTGTAACTACATTATTCCTTATTTTTTCTTTACAGTTTTTGTTGTTGTTGTTGCAAGCTGCTATTTCTGGTTCCCTGATTACAGTCTTGTAGGTTTCTTTTACTTTGAATACTTTGATATCTGGTTGAGTTATAGGTGATATTGTCATGTATGTCAGGTTCTTGTCTACTGCAGTTGGTTCTCTGTCCAACAATCTCCCTTTAGTATTTTCATAAGGTTGATCTAATTTTTGAAAATTCTTTTATTTTCTGTTCATCTATAAGTGTTCTAATTTTACCATAATATTTGATAGACAATTTTGTTGGGTATATGATTCTTGGTTGGCAATTTTTTTCATTCAGAGTTTTATATATGTCAGCTCATTGTCTTATTTCCTACACGGTTTCTGATGAAGTATCAGAGCTTAGTCTGATCAGTTCTCATTTGTATGTAACTTTTTGTTTTTTTCACAATTCTTTCCTTGTCTTTGGTTGTGAAAAGTTTGAATATGCCTTGGTGGTTTTCTTTTGGGGTCTATCCTGTTGGAGTTTGTTCAAGTTCTTGAATGCATATCTTCTCAACTTTCATGCCGTTAAGAAAGTTTTCTTCTAACAACTCTTCAACAATTTTCTCTCTCTTTCTGTGTGTGTGTGTGTGTGTGTGTGTGTGTGTGTCTGTGTGTCTGTTCCTATTCTGGAATTCCAGTGAATAAGGAAGAATGTAGAAGAATTGATGCTTTTGAGTTATGGTGTTGGAGTAGAATATTGAAAGTACCATGGGCTGACAAAAGAACAAACAGATCCATGTTGGAAAAAGTGCAGCCAGAGTGCTCCTTGGAGGCCAGAATGGCCAAGCTTCGTCTCTCATAGTTCGGATGTATTGTCAGGAGGGA
>NW_006408536.1:19285072-19286524 GCF_000296735.1 Chrysochloris asiatica
GTCAGAGAAAAAGAGGAAGACCCCCTGTGAGATGGATTGGCAAAGTGGCAGCATCAATGGGCTCAAGCATGGCAACAATTATGAGGTTGGCCCAGGACCAGGCAGTGTTTCATTCTGTTGTACATAGGATTGTTATGAGTTGGTACCAACTCAATGACACCTAACAACAACACAACATTCTGGAATTCCAGTCACATGTAAATCATTCCTATGGATAGTGTCTCATACATACCTTAGACTTTCTTTGGATTTTTCTGTTTTTTGGTTGTTTTTTTTTCTGATTCTTCCTCTAGCATATGGATATTGAGAGATTTATCTTCTAGCTCACTAATTTAGGTTTCCACTGATTTAATTCTACTTCTTTGCTCTTTCAATATACTAGCTACTTCTGAAGTCTTAATATTAATCTTTTGGGTTTTTTAAATTCCTGTTTTTGTATTGTTTCCAGTTTTTTCATTTATTTTTGTAGTGTTTCCTGAATTCTTCTGAAGTTTTGTCTCTGTTTTCCTTGATTTCCTCTGTGGATTCCTAGATCATTCCCTAAATCTAAATATCATTCTTTATAAAAGTCCTTATCAAGTAATTCCAATACCATTTCTGGTATTATATTTTCTGACTCTGTAACTTGTTTGAGGTACTCTGTCTTGCTTCTTTATTAAAGCTGAAATTGTTTGTCATCTCTGAGACATTGCTATACAATCGTATTTATGTTTAATTGATGACTGGTCAGTTCTCAGGCACTCACCACCTGTCTCCTGGTAGATGGGGTAGAGACTGGAAATATGAATGCAGTTCTCTGTTCACTATTTGTGTAATGTAGTTCAAGGCATGTCCATGCACCTGCAGATGTAGAGGTAATATTCCTGGCACCCAACCGCTGTAGATGTGTGCCTAACACCCGACCCCTGGCAGAGCAGAGACTGCACGGGAGGAGGTGTCACAGGCCACTGGACTGGCAAGGGAATAGGTATCAAGGAAGAACTACACTCTAGTTGCCACCAACCTCCATCAATATCCTGTGTCTCTAGGCTAATGTGTCAACAGCCGCTTGCAGAAGCTCAAGATGGCTGCACCACTCCAGGTCAGCTGACCGCCCACCTGATTTCCTTTTCTTTTGCTGCTCCTGTTCATCTTCCTCTTCCAATTGGCAGTCAATCCACCTCTCTGTCCTATCCTCTGAAACTCAGGGCTCCAGGATCACCATTCATATATGTTTCATTTGGTCTCCTAAGCTATTGCAGAGAGTTAGCTCAAAACGTCTGCCAACTCTGCCATCTTGACCTGGAAGTCTTTGTTATAATCTTTGTAGACGCACATTGACAGGTCTTTTCTTCCACAGTGCTAGTGGGTAGGTTCAAACTGGCAATCTTTCAGTTACCAGCAAAGCATAAGCCATTAGTGCTAACCAGGAACCCAAGAAAAGCCTATAGAACAGTTCTACTCTGAAACACA
>NW_006408536.1:19286925-19290743 GCF_000296735.1 Chrysochloris asiatica
CAGTTTGTCATACTGTGGTGGCTTGTGTGTTGCTGTGATGCTGCTAGAAGCTATGCCATGGTATTTTAATTACCAGCAGGGTCATCCATGATGCACAGGTTTCAGTGGAGCTTCCAGACTAAGAGACAAGGACGAAGGAGAGGCAGACCACGTCTGAAGGGTTAACCATGAAAAACCTTATGAATAGCAGTAGAAGATTTCTGATACAGTGTCAGAAGATGAGCTTCTCAGTTTGGAAGTACAACTAGGGAAGACTTGCCTCCTCAAAGTTGAATTGACCTTAAAGTAAATGGAACAAAGCTTTTGGGATCTTCATTTCCTGAAAGGGTACAACTCAAGATGAGAAAAAAGAGCTGCAAACACCCATTAATAATTGTGATATGGAATGTACAAAGCATGAATGTCGGATAATTGGAAGTAGTAAAAACTGAAATAGAACGCATAAAGATCAATATCCTAGGCATTAGTGAGCTGAAATGAACTGGTATTGTAGTTGTTGTTAGGTGCCATTGAGTCAGTTCCGATGCACAGCAACCCTAGGGACACCAGAATGAAACACTGCCTGGTCCTGTGTCATTCTAACAATTATTTTTATGACAGTCATATAGTTTCTTATGCTAAGAACAACAAACTGAAGAGGAATGGCATCACATTCATTCATCAAAAAGAGCATTTCATGATCTAGCTTGAAGTATAGTGCTGTCTGTGATAGGAGACCAGTTAATACCACTATTATTCAAATGTGTGCACCAACCACTAAAGACAGAGATGATGGAATTGAAGAATTCTACCAACTTCTTCAGTCTGCAATGGATCAAACATGCAATCAACATGCACTGATAATTATGGGTGATTGGAATGTGATGGTTGGAAACAAAGAGGAAGGCCTAGTGACAGAAATGATCACATGATAGAATTTTGCAAGGCCAATAACTTATTCCTTTCAAATACCTTCTTTCAACAACACAATCGGTGACTATCCATGTGAATCTCACTATATCTGTGGGAAGGGACAATGGAAGAGTTCAATATTATCAGCCAAAACAAGGACTGACTGGAACAGACCATTAATTGCTCTTATGTAAGTTCAGGCTGAAGCTAAAGCAAACGAAAACAACTCCACGAGAGCCAAAATATGACCTTGAGCATATCCCACCTGAATTTAAAGACCATCTCAAGAACAGATTTGACGCATTAGGCACTAATGACCAAACCAGAGGAAATGTGGGATGGCATCAAGAACATCATACATGGATGGGGAAAGCAAAAGGTCATTAAAAAGACAGGAAAAAAAACCGACTAAAATGAATTTCAAAGGACTCTGAAACTTGTGAGATGTTCACTGAAGACCTGAAGCCCAGACTCCAGATGAAACCCAGAGGACTGCTATCCAAGAGCACTGACAATGCACATCCTCACACCTCTTCCCATACTAATGATACTCTGCAAAAACTTCATTTTGAAGTGCTAAAGCAACCTCCCTATAGTCCTGATTTTGCTCCATCGGACTTTCACCTGTTTGGTCCCCTGAAAGCAGCTCTTCAAGGATGAAGGTTCACCTCTGATGAAGAAGTGAAGACAGCAGTGCATTCCTGGCTCACAGCTCAACCTAAAACATTTTAAAATAAGGGAATAGGAAAGCTTTGTCTAAAAGTTGATTAAAATCAATTCTACAAAAAAAAAAAAAGACTGCAACTTGCTCTTGAATATGGAGAAACTAAAGCAACTGGAAGAAATGATGAAGTGAAAAACAGCTGAACAGAAAAGTTCAAAGGGCAGCTTGAATAAAGACAAAGTTCTTTGCCAATTATAAATAAAGACTACTATAAACACTCATGTACAGATTTCTATGTGAGCATAGAGTTTTCATTTCTGGGGTAAATTCTTGTTAATTTGATTACTAGCTATTGTAGGTTTCATATTATATGGCACTAACAAACTGCTTTCCAAAGTATTTGTACTATTTTGCATTCCCACCAACAAAGCAGGAAAGTGTCAATTGTTCCACAATCTAGCCAACATTTGGTATTCTCACTTTTCTTAAATTTTAGCCATTCCAATCATTGTGATTTTAACTTATATTTCCCTAATGATTCTTAATTATACTGAAATGTGCAAAGACCTGGAGTTAGAAAACCAAAAGGAAAGAATATGCTCAGCATTTCTTAAGCTGAAAGAACTGAAGAAAAAAACTTCAGGCTTTGGGCTACAGTATTGAAGGATTCTATGGGCAAAATATTGAATGATACGAGAAGCATCTAAAAAAGATGGGAGAATACACAGAGCCACTGTAACAAAAATAATTGGTTGCTGTTCAACCATTTTGAGAAGTAGCATATGGTCCAGGAACAGAGAGCCCTAGGACCATCAAGAGAGAAGAAAGAGAATGAGTGGAATGTGGGACCCTATCCAGAGAAGTCCTGGTGTGGCGCTGTGGGTTAATGCGCCAGACTGCAAAGCTATTTGAACTGCAAGGTCAGCGGTTCAAGCTCACCAGCTGCTCTTCGGAAACCCTAGACAGGGTCGCTATGGGTCAGAACTGACTCGATGGCACTTGACAACAATCCAGGGAAGCAGTGACCCCAGAGATGGAGACAGAGATGACGACATGGAGAGACAGAGCAGCTGAGGACTCTAGACTCATGGAAAGAGAAAGGCTGTATGGTGGCGGCCAGGAGGCAGGCTTGCAGAATGTGCCCTTTGGATGTTTAAATGATTATATATTCCTAAGTGCTTTTGTGTATCTCCCCTCTGCCAAAACAAATAAACAAACAAAACAAAACAGAGGGAATAGAAGCAAATACTGTTAAATGGTGATGCACAGAGGAAATTGTAATCATTGCAATGCAGCGATGAATGTAAAACTGATAATCCCCCATGTAAACTATCACTCAATTCACAATAAAAACTTAAAAAAAAAAAAAAGTAGCATATGATCAAGAACTGATGGCACTGAAAGAAGTCCAAGTTGAACTGAAGGTGTTGGCAAAAAACAAAGTGCCAGAAATTGACAAAATACAGATTGAAATCTTTCAATAAACATGCAACACTGGAGGTATTCACTTGTCTGTGCCAAGAAATTTGGAAGACAGTTACCAGGCCAACAGATTGAAAGAGATCCATATTTGTGGCCATTTCAAAGAATGCAGAAATCATTGAACAATGTCACTAATATCACATGGAAATCAAATTTTGCCAAAGATAATTCAAAAACAGTTGCAGTAGTACATACACAAGGAATGGCCAGAAATACAAGGCAGATTCAGAAGAGGATGTGGAATAAGGAATATCATTGCCGATTTCACCTGGATCTTGGCTGAAAGCAGAGAATAACAGAATGATGTTCACTTGTGCTATTGACTATGCAAAGGCATTCAAACATCACAAACTCTGGATAACATTGCAAAGAAAGGGAATTCCAGAACACACTACTGTGCTCATGAGGAACCTATATGTAGACAAGGAGGCAGTCATTAGGACAGAACAAGGGGAGACTAAAATGGTTTAAAATCAGGAAAAGGTGTGTACCAGGAAAGATATTCACCCTACTTATTCAATCTGTATGATGAGCAAATAATCCAAGAAACTGGATTATATGAAGAAGAACACAGCAATCAGGATAGCAGGAAGACTCATTAACAACCTGTGATATGCAGATGGCACTATCTTGTTTGCTGAAATTGTAGAGGACTTGAAATACTTACTGATGAAGATCAAAGACTACAGCCTTCAGTACAGGTTGAACTTCAATGTAAAGAAAATGAAAATTCTCACAACTGGACCAATAAATAACATTATGATAAACAGAGAAAAGACTG
>NW_006408536.1:19296448-19304877 GCF_000296735.1 Chrysochloris asiatica
AGTCCCAAGTCTGGATCAAATGAACCAAGATTGGCAAGCAGGCAGATCCAGCAGACAGACAGGAAGACAGGCAGGTAGACAGATGGACAGGTGGATAGGCAGGCAGGCAGACAGACAATAGGGCAGGCTGCTAACTCAAGTCCAAAGAACCGCAATTCGGAGGACAAACCAGATGCAAGATCCAGACCCAGCAGAAAGCAATAGGCAATCATCATAGAGTTAACAATGCCCATAGCTAACCATAATAGAGTTAAATACATCAGCACATAGCCAATCATCATATAGTCAAATACACTGCTCATAGCCAATCATCATATAGTCAAATACACTGCTCATAGCCAATCATCATATAGTCAAATACACTGCTTATAGCCAATCATCGTAGAGTTAGCTACACTGTATTAGATCTCACCATGGGGATAACCACACCTCAACTGCTAAACCACTGGGAATCCTGGCCCAGTCAATTTGACACAAAACCTTAGCATTTACAAATATTTAAAGTACCATGGACTGCTAGAAGAATAAACAAATCTATCTTGGAAGAAGTTCAGTCAGAGTGTTCCTTAGAAACAAAGCTGACAAGACTTTATCTCTTGTACTTTGGACATGTTATCAAGAAGGATCAGTCCCTGCAGAAGAATATCATGCTTGCGGTAAAGTGAAGGGTCAGTGAAAAAGAGGAAGATCCCCCAACAAGATGGATTGGTACAGTGGCAGCAACAATGGGCTCAAACGTAACAGTTGTGAGGATGGTTCAGGTCCAGGCAGGGTTTCCTTTTATTCTGCACTGGGTGGCTGTGATTCAGAACCATTTCGGTGGCACCTAGCAACACCAACAACTACGTACAGCAAAATGAAACCCTGCAAAGTCCTGTGAGATCCTCACAATTGTTGCTATGTTTGAGTGCATTCGTGTAGCCACTGTTTCAATCCATTCGTTTACTTAACCAAGCATCAAGTCCTTTTTCAGGGATGGTTTCTCCTGATAACTTGTCCAAAGTATGTGAGAGGAAATCTTGCTATCCTCAAGTCTAAGGTGCATGCCAGCTGTACTTTCTTCAAGTTCTTCATCCTTCTGGCAGTCCATGGTATGTATATTCAGCATCTAGAGGATTCTTTTCTACTGGTGGTGAGGCTGTTCAGGAAAGGTTTAAAGGGACATGTGAGTCTCTGCTGAAAGAGACAATAGGCGTGAAATTAACCATGCTAGCTTAATTTAAGGAGCCCTGGTGGCACAGTGGTCAAGTGCTCAGCTGCTAACTGAAAGATTGGTAGTTTAAACCCACTCTAGGGAAAAGATATGGCGGTCTTTTACAGCTTTGGAAGCCATGTGGGGCAGATCTACTCCGTCCTATAGGGTCCCTGTGAGTTGGTATCGACTGCTCAGTGGTGGATGGGTAGTTTGACTTACCCACCTCAGAGCATTTTCAGAGGAGAAAAGCTCTTATTAACTTTTAAAATAGCCAAAGGCATTATTTCATCTAATGAGTTGAATTTCATGTTTGCTGTGTGCTGTTGGGGTTGTAGGTAGTGAAAAGGATGATTTGCCTTTTCATAGAACAAAGAATGTATTGTTTGGTTAGATTACCCAATACCATTCTTCGGAGCTAAACTTGATTTTATTCCTCATAGGAATTTGGCCAATTTCAGCCTTGGCTATACACTTCTCCCTTTCTGGCAGACAAAGAAAGCTTTAGAAGCTGATTTGACTTACACTCAGGTTGCTCAGGCAGACTGATGGCACAGAATGGAGTGCCAGCGCTGGCAAGAAGTGGATGCTTCAAAGACACACTTTTCTTATATGTGGAACTTTGAGAGAATGTACATTTCGCCCAACATTTGTCTGTCATTTTGTCCTTCTGTGTTGATGTGCATGTTTCTGTGATGCTGGAAGCTATGACTCCAATATTGCCAACGCCATCAGGATCACCTAGGGTGGACAGGTTTTGGCAGAGCTTCCAAACAGAGACAGACTAAAAAAGACAACTTAGCCATCTACTTCTGAAAAAATTGGCCAGTGAGACAAAATGTGCATGAATTTTTTAACAGAAAACTGATTTTCTCTGTAAGTCTTCACCCAATTTACAATGAAATGTTTTTGTTTTCTTAATGGCCAATGAAAACCTTGTGAGTAGTAGCTGAACATTGTATGATATAGTACCAGAAGGTGAGTACTACCTGAACATTGTATGATATAGTACCAGAAAGTGAGTACCTCAAGTTATAAAATACTACCGGGAAGAGGCTTTGTCCTCAAAACAGAATTGATCTTAATGACATGGATGGGGTAAAGCTTTTGAGACCTACATTTGCTGATGTCGCACAACTCAAAATAAGAATAAATAGCTGCAAATATACATGAATAATCAGAATGTGAAATGTACAAAGTATGAACGTAGGAAAATTGGAAGATGACAAAAAATGAAATTGAATGCATAAAGATCAATATCCTAGAACTGAAATGGATTGGTAGTGGCCATTTTCAACTACACAATCATATGGTCTACTAGATAATCATATTTTTCCAAGAATGACAAAATGAAGAGGAGCAGCGTCACATTCATCATCAAAAAGAACATTTCAAGCTCCATCCTGAAGTACACTGCTGTCACTGATAGGATGATATCCATGTATCTACAAGGAAGATCAATTCATATGACTATTATTCAAATGTATACACTAACCACTGATGCCAAAGATGAAGAAATTAAAGATTTTTTTTTTTTTTTACCAATTTCTGCAGTCTGAGATTGATCAAACATGCAACCAAGATTCATTGATAATTATTGGTAATTAGAATTCAAAAATTTGAAAGAAAGAAGGATCAATGGTTGGAAAATATAGCCTTAATGATAGTAACAACCCTAGAGACACATGACAGAATTTTTCAAGACCAACAACTCGTTCATTTCAAACACTTGTTGGTTTTTTTTTACTACAAAATCATAGAAATCTTTATTTTAAAAAATCAAAACATGAAGCTATTATTTCTTGACATACATAGCCTCCATCTAAGTCTATACACTTCTTTTTGTTTTTTTGACATTTAGAATGTCTTTTTTTTTTTTTTAAATAAGTTTTTATTGTGAATTCAGTGATAGTTTACATGGGAGAGCATCAGCTTTACATTCATCCTTTCATATTTCGTTTCTTTGCAATGATTTCAATCCCCTCCATGCATCATCATTCAACAGCATTTGCTTCCAATCCCTTTTTTTTTTTTTTGCTTATGTACACTGAAGCACTCAGGAATATATAACCATTCAAACAACCAAAGGGTATACCCTGCACTTCAGCCCCTCCAGCCAACAGCACATAGCCCCTCTCCCTCCTTGAGTCTAGAGTCCCTAGCTGCTCCATCTCTCCATGTCATCGTCTCTACCTCCATGTCTGGCATCGCTGCTTCTCTGGATAGGGTCCTGCACTCCGCAAGTCCCCCTTGATGATCCCAAGGACCTCCGCTCCTGGACTGCAAGATCAACCACTCCCTTACTTTGGTTACAAAACATCTACCTTTACGTTTGCAACATTCACATTTAGTTCTGATAACAATTATTCACTCTTGAACCACAAGAGTCTTATCCCCATCTCCTTTTACAAGTCCCGTCTAGACAGGTTGGAAACCACTCAGTGGAGATTCTGTCTTCCCCCGCACCCTCTGAAACTAAGCTCCTTCTTGAAAGCTTGTAAGGCAGTCACTTCTTGGCTTTGTAGCTCCCCCATTTTGGGTAGCCAATGTCTAAGTTCTCCATCCCTGTCAACCCTGTGTACAGAGTGGGTGGGAATGAGTCTTGCTGTAAAGATTGATTCCCTCTTTTAAGCTACTACATCCATGAGTATAGGTCAAGTCCATCAAATTGCAGTGGATTATTCTCTTTTTTTCCCCTCTTCTTCCTCTAGTCGAGTTCTGATCATCCAGCCATTAAAGCTAGGTCAAATGTGTACTATCTGCAAGTATGGGAGTTCTTGTGCATCTCCCTTCACTTCATATCAGCTGGATGCTTCACTCTCCGCTCTAGTCCTCTGTGACTATGTCCCTGTCCATGGGCTCAGGAGTCCCCAGGTCTCGCTATACTGCTGGCCACCCAGCTCACAATCCAGGTTGGACTTAGCTCACAGCTTCATTGCTGGCAAACGCTTGTTTTTAACCACATAAGTGGCAACCATATAATTGGACCTAACTGGATGTAATACATAGGAATCAAATCAACTACAGCTATGGAAAGAAATGGTGGAGAAATTTAGTATCATGAGTCAGAACAAGGCCAGTGGCCAACTATGTTCATATGCAAGTTCAAGTTGAAGCAGAAGAAAATTGAAATAAGTCCATGAGAACCAAAGTACAACTTTGAGTATATACCATCTGAATTTAGAGACTACCTCAAGAATAGATTTGAGGTAAAGAGTGAAAAAGACAACTGGGAAAATAATTTTTGGCAGTGACATATCAGACAAGGGACTTATCTCTATGATTTATAGACAACTTCAACACTTCAACAAGAAAAAGACAAATAATCCAATTAAAAATGGGCAGAGAACATGAACAAACACATCACCAAAGAAGATACTCAGATAGTCAACAAACATAAGAAGAAATGCTCATGATAATTCGCCATTGTTGTTGTCGTTCAGTGTCCTAGAGTTGATTCTGATTCATGGCAACCCTGTCTAGAATTTCCAAGGAGCAGTTGGTGGGTTTGAATTGCCAACCTTGTGATTATCAGTACAGTGCTTATCCTACAGCACCACACTTGGACTCCTCCATTAATCATTGTTGTTGTTGTTGGTGTTAAGTGCCATTGAGTCAGTTCCAAATCATAGCAACCTTGTATAGGGTTTCCAAGGAGCAGCTGGTGGGTTTGAACTGCCAACCTTGTGATTCACAGTCTAGTGCTGATCCTATAGCACCATACCATGAGTCCATTAGCCATTAGAAAGCTGCAAATTTAAAAACAACAATGAGCTATCATCTTATCCCAGCATTAATTTAAAAATACAGAAAACAACAAATGCTAGTGAGTGTGAGGAGACACTGGAACACTCCTACACTGCCGGTGGAACTATAAAATGGTGCAATTGCTGTGGGAAATGGTATGGTACTTCCTCAAAAAGTTGGAAATAGAACACTAGTACGACACAGCAATCTCTCTCCTTGGTATATATCCTGTAGAAATAAGAGCCACAACCACATAGATACATGCACACTCATGTTCATCATAACACTATTCACAATAGCAAAAAGATGGAATCAACCTAAATGCCCATCAATAGCAGAATGGATAAACAAACTTTGGTAGAGATACATAATGGAGTACTACTGCAAAGTTGAAGAATAACGATGAATAGCTGCAACACTTCACAACATGGATGAGCCTGGAAAATATTGTTGTTGTTAAGTGCCATTGAGTCGATTCCGACCCATAGCGACCCTGTATAGGGTTTCCAAGGAGCAGCCGGTGAGCTTGAACCACCAACCTTGCAGTTCAAACGACTTTGCAGTCTGACGCATAGCCCACAGCGCCACACCAGGACTCCTGGAAGATATTATCCTTTGTGATATTATGTCAATCACAACAAGACAAATATTGTATGAGACCATGACTGTAAAAAGTCCAGAAAATGTTTTCACATTAAAAGAAATATATTTTGATGGTTACCAAGGGGTTGGGGGGGAAGAGGGAGTAATTTACTGGCTGAAGGGTAGACACTTGTTAATTTGGGTGAAGGAGAAGGCAATATACAACAAGGTTAGCAGAAGAATGATGAAGGTAAGGGAAGACATAGGAAGGAGTGCAAGCATTAAAGAGAACAGAAGTAAATACAATTATGTATACAATCCTGCAATAATAGTGATATATGGGTAGATACATGGATAGATACACAGGCTAAATGGGGGTGGGAGGGAGAATGGGAGTATAGCTACTAAACTATAAAGGTTAGAAAAAGGATATTTGTACATGGTAGTTACTCTTGCTGCAGACATATTCATGACTGTGGTGGAAGATGTGGGGGCAAAGTTATGAAAACTTCTTAGATATTATCAAACACCCTGAGGGAATGAGTTACTGGGGCTGGGTGCTCAGGAATATAGTCTTGGGGGACACCATGGTCAACTGGCATAACATAGTTCACTTAGTCCTACTGGTGAGTAGCTACTGGGATCTTAAAAGCGCATAAAAGGCCACCTAAGGCGCAATTGGTCTCTGTCTAGAGGAAAGAAGAGTGATAAAAATGGAAGATGTTTGGAAGCAATAAGTCCGATGGACTAATGGATGAAGGTCTTTATGACCTTGAGACCAGAAGAACTAGATGGTGTCCAACTGTGCTGAAAGGGATCACATTGGATAGAGTGGGAGAAAAAATGAAGAACAAAACTTTTTTAAAAACCCAGGTTTATTGGTTAGATAGAGACTGGTAGAATCCGAGACTATGGCCCTTGGTCACCCTTCAGGTCTAGAATTGAACTCACTCACCGCAATGGCTCAATTTTCAGCCAAGTGATAGATAGAAATACAGGGGGAACAATAACACTAGTTAGATATGCATAGCATAGAATGGTCAACCCATTGATATCACAAGGGCACCATTTACCTAGGGACAAAATTCAGAAGGGTAGGGAAAGACTGAAGAATGAAAACAAGAATAATGGAAGGAGTGGGATATATGTAATACTGAGGGGACTGTAATCGAGATGAAATGAAGTATATGATTTGTTGAGTGTAAAATTGATCATCTGCTCTGTAAACCTCTCAATTCAGTAAGAAGTTAAAAAACAAACAAACAAAACAACTCTTTAAAGTGTTAAAAAACCAAGATGCTCCTCTGAGGACTAAGATGTGCCTGACCCAAGCCATAGTATTCTCAATTGCCTCATATGGACAATGAATAAGGAAGACAGAGAAGAATTAAAATTTCAGCCTTTGAAGTATGATGTTGGTGATGACTATACCATGGACCACCAGAAGAAGGAACAAATCTGTCTTGGAATAAGTACAACCAGAATGGTCCTTAGAAGCGAGTATGTTGAGACTTCATCTCATGTACTTTGAACATGTTATTAGGAGTAACTAGTCCCTTGAGAAAGATGTCATGCTTTGGTACCATAGAAGGTCAGAGAAAAAGAGGAAAAGCCTCAAGGGGAAGACTTGACACAGTGGTTACAACATTGTGAAGATGGCGCAGAACCAGACAGCGTTTTCTTCTATTGTACACATTGTTGTTGTTAAGTGTGGTTGAGTCAGTTCTGACTCATTGTGACCCTGCATAGGATTTCTGAGGAGCGGCTGTGAGTTTGAACCACTGGCCTTGGGGTTCTAACCTACCTTGAGGTCCAGTGCTTATCCTATGGTGCCACAGAGGCACTATAATCTGAACCAACTTTACTGCATCTGACGACAATAACGAAAACCCAGTGCACTGTAGGCCATGACTTCCTTCTCTCCTTCCCCACAGCTTCTGGTTACCACTAAAGTTTTAGTCTCTATGTATTTGCCTATTCTAGATATTTCATACCAATGGGAACATACAACATTTGGCCTTTTATATCTGACTTAACTTTGCTCAGCATAATGTTTTCAAGGTTCATCTGCATTGTAGCATGCATCAGGACTTCATGTCTTTTTATGGCTGAATAATAGTCTAATACTGTAACAGAGCAAGATAAGCACTGGACTGCTAACCGTGACATTGGCTGTTCAAACCCACCAGCCCCTCCTCAGAAACCCTATACAGGGTCTCTATGAGTCAAAACTTAACAACAACATGTATGTATACAGAAGAAAGCTGTGGCAATCTGCTTCATACAAAGATCACATTCTTAAGAAACTTCATGGGGCAGTTTTACTTTATCCTGTAGGCTCGATATGGTCTTGAGTATAAAGACAATCCCCCTTGAATTTAGAGACCATCTCAAGAACAGATTGGATGCATTAGACATTAATGACCAAAGACCAGAAGATTTATGGAATGACATCAAGAACATCATACATGAAGAAAGCATAAGGCCATTAAAAAGACAGGAAAGAAAGAAAAGATGAAAATGATGTCAGAAGAGACTCTCAAACACACTTTTGAATGTAGAGAAGCTAAAGCAACTGGAATAAATGATGAAGTAAACAGAGTGAAACAGAAAATTTCAAAGGGCACTTTGAGAAGACAAAGTCAAGCATGATAATGAAATGTGCAAAACCCAAAGGGAAGAGCATGCTCAAAACCAAAAGGGAAGAGCATGCTCAACAATTTTCTATCTAAAAGAACTAAAGAAAAATTCAAGCCTCACTTGCAATACTGAATGATCCTATGGGAAAATATTGAATGACATAGGAAATATCAAAATAAGGTGGAAGGATATTACACAGCCACAGTGGTCAAAACAACCTGGTTGTTGTTGTTGTCAGGTGCCATCGAGTCGGAACCGACTCATAGCG
>NW_006408536.1:19306112-19352729 GCF_000296735.1 Chrysochloris asiatica
TCACCTCTCTTTGGAATGGGCAGAAACATTGATCTCTTCCAATCAGTCGGCCAGACAGTTGTCTTCCAAATTTCTTGGCAGAGATGAGTGAGTGCCTCCTGTGCCGCCTCACTTTCCTGAAACAACCTGGTACTAGAACAAAAGATACATATATCAATGGAACAGAATTGAGAGCCCAGAAGTAAATCTATCCACAAAGATCCACATGATCTTTGACAAAAGGGCCAAAACACATTAAATGGAGAAGAGTCTCTTCAACAAATGGTGCTGGCAAAATTGGAAATCCATGCCATATACAAAAGCAAACTCAATTTCCGGCAAAATGGTAAACACACTGCATGAACCCTCTACAACAATGTTATGGGAGACCAAATAAAGACACAGGTGAACATTCTGGCACTCTGAACTTCAAAAGAAAGATTAGTGAGGTAGATGGAGTGCTTTCTGGGAAGAGAGGCTGAGCAGGGATGGCAAGAGAGGGAGAGTTATTGAAGAACAGCTGGCCAGATGTGGCTCAACCATCTTGTGAGCACTTATGGCAGTGGAGGGAGACCTGGCAGAGCAGATTAACGTTTGCCACTGCAGCCATTTGTACCATTTTAAATTTTTTCCCCATGTTTGCCTGTTAACCAGAGGTGTGGCCAGCTCCCACTGTCATCCACCCCCAGCACACACCCTGCTCTCCAGGAGTTTGGGAGTCACGTGTCTGGGATCTACGCCAATGTGAATTGGGGGCTAGCTGCACCACTTTGGTGTACTGCTTTGGATGCAGGTGGGCTCGGCTTCAGACCTACAAAATCCACAGAGCCACCAGAAGAGCATTTAACTAGTCACCCTACCTCAGCTTCTCTGTTGTACTAAAAGACGCTGAAACCAGCTCCATCAAAGGCTCCCACAAACTACTTCCAGACTGATTGCCTCGAACATAGATAACACTGAGGCCAATAGGAACTACATCTAGGGCCAGAAACTCTGCTGTCATTTCCATTCCACAACCACCTTGTATGCTCCTTAAATTATAGGAACCCCCCACCCCCACCCCAGAGTTTTATCCCTTCTGGGCCCAACAACTGCACCATTTGTTTCTACAAATATGACAACCCCACAATGCCCCAGAGACAACAGAAAATTTTAGCCCATATGAAGAAAGAAGAAAGAATGTCTCAAACAAATGACCAAGATGCAGAGACAGAAAACATTTCTGAGGGGGAAAAGGTAATGGAATTAACTAACAAAGAATTTATAAGAATGATATTTTGGTACCTTCAACAGATTGACAGAAAGATCCAGGAAAGCAAGGAGAACACAGAAAAAATTTGAGAAGAATTTGGAAAAACACTACTAGAACAAACAGACAAAATAAATGCAAAATTTGGAACAATACAATTAGAAATCCAGAAAATTAATACTAAGATTTCGGAATGGACAATATATTGGAAGGGTAAATGAGAATATTTGAAGCAATGGAAACCTGAATTAGTGAACCCTTGAAGATAAATCTTTCAATACCATTTATTATCTTAGAAGAACAATCAGAAAAAAGAATGAAAAAATCCACAGAAAGTCTGAGTTATGTGGGTCACCACGAAAAGAAACAACTTAAGGGTGGTCGGAATTCCAGAACGGGAGGAGACAATAAAAAGCACAGAGAAAGTTGTCAAAGAGTTGTGGGAAGTAAACTTCTCTAACATCATGAAAGATGAGAAGATAAGCACACAAGAAGCTGAACGAGTCCCAAGCAAACAGGATAGATACCCCCCAAAAATCACCAAGACATATCATAATTAAACTTTCTAAAATCAAAGACTACGAAAGAATCCTAAGAGCAACTCGGGAAAAACTAAAACTTAGCTCCAAAGGACAACCAATATGACTAAGCTCTTATTTCTCAGCAGAAACCATGCAGGCAAGAAGGCAGTGGGATGACATATATAAAACTCTGAAAGAAAAAAATTGCCAACCAAGAATTATTTACCAGCAAAACTGTCCATCAAATATGATTAGGACATTTCCTGATAAACAGAAATTAAAATGATTTGTAATGACCACAACAACTTAAAAAAAAAGTGCTAAAGGGTGTTATTTGGGCTAAAAACCAATAACAACAGACAACCTGAGATGATCATATATGACAACACCACTCAGAACTCAATCCAGATATAGACATATTTAAAGTAAAACAAACCTACAAGAATGAAAATAGGGAACCAGAGGTATCAATATATAATAAAATCAACTACAAATCAAAAAAAGATGAAACAGTGTACTTACAGAATTTCCAAATGGCAAGAAGTCAAGTAGATTTCAAGATAAAATAGACTGTTTTAAGCAGGGAAAAAATTAATATACTACAGGGTAATCTCAAAGAAAATTAATACACCTGTACCAAAATTAAAAATGAGGAAAATCAGAAGGATTTAGTAAACATTAACACAACAGAAATGAAAATGTAAAGAAAACCCATAAATAAAATGAACTCAGCATAGAAAATTATGTGGAGCAAAAATCCAGCAGCACCACAAAACAAAACACAGAAAACTGACAGCAATCAATCCATGTTGTTGTTGTTGTGTTGTGCCGTTGAGTCAGTTCTGACCCATAGATACCCTGTACAGGGTTTCCAAGGAGCAGCTGGTGAGCTTGAACCACTGACCTTGCAGTTCTTAACGACTTTGCAGTCTGACGCATTAGCCCACAGTACCACACCAGGACTCCTTCTTTAGTATAAGAAGCCCAAATAATAGCTGGGAATATAGGTGTCAAGAATAATATTGTATTTTCCAGCCCCCTATCTATTATTCACATGAGCTCTTATGGTGCAGTGGTTAAGGCCTTGGCTGCTAACAAAAAGGGTAGCTTGGAAACCCTATGAGGAAACCATACTGTGTGGAATTGGCTATCAGGCATCAGGTCTTGGACTAGAAATTAGTTTCTTTTCCCCACTAGACAGGTGACAGAAAACATACCCATATAACCCAGCCATAGCCATACCCTCTGCAGCTCCATCCACTGGACAACAGCTAATACTAGCTCCTATACCACCTAATCAATGATAGACAAAAGCCAACACCAGCCAAACCCACCCAAAACTGAGGTGCACAGTGAACAAGAATGGTATACATTCTTTAACTATATCCACAGGAGACAGTTAGTGAGAGCCTAAGAATACATCAACATGCAATCATCAATTAAATACAAATACTACAATCCCACAATGCCTCATAGACAACAGAAAAATTTAGCTTACACAAAGAAATTAGAGAGAATGGCTCAAACAAATGGCGAAGATGCAGAGCCAGAAAACATTTCTGATGAAGAAAAGGTAACAGAACTGACAAATAATTTAAAAAAATGATAGTTAGGTACCTTCAAAGAATTTACAGAAAGATCCAGGAAAGCAAGAAGAACACAGAGAAAATTTTACAAGAATTCAGGAAAACACTACAAGAACAAACAAAATAAATGCAAATTTGAAGCAATACAAAACCTGCAATTAGAAATCCAGAAGATTAATACTAAGATTTCAGATATGGACAACAGATTGAAAGGGCAAAGGAATAGATTTGAAGCAATGGAAGCCAGCATTAGTAAGCAGAAGACACATCTCTTAATGCTATTATTGCTAGAAGAACAACCAGAAAAAAGAATGAGAAAATCTAAAGAAAGCCTGAGTTATATGGGATACCATGAAGAGGAACAACTTAAGGATGATCAGAATTCCAGAACAAAAAAAGACAATGAAAAAGCACAGAGAAAATTGTCAAAGAATTGCTAGAAGAAAATGTCCCTAATGTCATGAAAGATGATAAGATAAGCATAAAAGAAGTTGAATGAACCCAAAACAGAATAGACCCTGAAAGAAAATCACCAAGAAATATCATAATTAAACTTTCCAAAACCAAAGACAAGGAAAGAATCCTGAGAGTAGATTGGGAAAAATTAAAACTTACCTCCAAAGGAGAGCCAATAGGACCAAGCTCTGATTTCTCAGCAGAAGCCATGCAGGCAAGAAGGCAATGGGATGACATATACAATATTCTAAAGAAAATAATGCCAACCAAGAATCATATACCAGAAAACCTGTCCCTTAAATATAATGGCAAAATTATGATGTTTCCTGATTACTGGAAATTAAAGGAATTGATAGTGACCAAACCAACTTTACCAAAAATACTAAAGGGTGTTCTTTGGACTGAGAGCCAACAGGAGCAGACAACAA
The DNA here is from genome assembly GCF_000296735.1 of Chrysochloris asiatica. NCBI lineage: Eukaryota > Metazoa > Chordata > Mammalia > Afrosoricida > Chrysochloridae > Chrysochloris > Chrysochloris asiatica. The sequence continues at coordinate 19,310,332 of NW_006408536.1, forward strand.
CCTGAGATTACCATACATGACAACACCACCTAGAACTTGATCAAGATGTAGAAGTATATAAAGTAAATCAAACCTATAAGATATCAATTTATAATGAAGTTCACTACAAAGTAAAAAGAGGGAATAGTGTAGATAAAGTGCTTCCCAATGGCTAGGAAGTCAAATAGATGTCAAAATAAAACAGACTGGTTTTAATAGGGAGAAAATTAATAAATTACAGAGTAACCTCAAAGAAAATCATTATATCTGTACTTCAAAATAAAAAGATGAAAACTAGAAAGATTGTGTAAACATTAACACAACAGAAATGAAAATGAAAAGAAAATCCACAAACAAAATGAACTCAGCACAGAAAATTATGTAGAACAAAGAAAAACCAGAGACAACACACACACACACACACACAAACACACCAAAATAACCCACATAAACTCAAAAATGACAGCAATCAATTCAAACCTATTGATAATTAATCAATTCATACATACTGATAATTACATGGGATGTTAATGGGTTAAGTGCACCAGCCAAGAGACAGTGAAAGCGAAATGGGTAAGAAAATAAGATCCTTCAATATAGTATCTGCAAGAGACACATAAAAAGGAGATAGCTTAAATGCCCATCACTACAAGAATGATTAAACAAACTTTGGTAGATACACACAATGGAGTACTAGATAACATTTGAAGAATTACTATAAATCTGCAAAACACCTCACAACATGGATGAATCTGGACAACATAATGCTGAGTGAAATTATGTTGAACTTAGTGAAATTGAAAAAAGGACAAATATTGTATGTGACCAATGTTGTAAAAAGTCAAGAAAAGGTTTAACGAATAAAAGAAACAATCAATAATAGTGAGGGGGAAGCAGGAGGGAAAATTATTTATGTTAACATGAGTGACAGGAGGTTAGCAGAGGACAGATGCAGGTAGCAGGAGGTACAGGGAGGACAGCAATAATTTAAAGTGAAGAGGTAAATCCTGTTAATTGTTGGATCGCAATCACTGTCATGAAGCAAAGTATATGATTTGCTGAATGTATAACTGAAGATCTTCCCTGTAAACGTTTACTTAATTCACAAATAAAAAGTTTAAAAAGAAAGAAATGCTGAGCGTGTTCTTCCTTTTTGGTTTTCTAACACCAGGTCTTTGCACATTTCATTATAACACTTGACTTTGTCTTCTTGAACTGCCCTTTGAAATGCTCTGTTCAGCTCTTTTACTTCCTCATTTCTTCCATTTGCTTTAGCATCTCTGCCTTGGAGAGCAAGTTTCTTAATTGTCTTCTTAATGACCTTTTGTTTTCTTCCTCTATGATGTTCTTGATGCCATCCCACAGCACTTTTGGTTCTGGCGTTAGTGTCTAATGCATCAAATCTGTTCTTGAGATGGTCTCTAAACTCAGGTGGGATATGTTCAAGCTCAAATTTTCGCTCTCATGGACTTTTTCTAATTTTCTTCAGCCTCAGCTTGAACTGGAGTACTTTCCTGGTATAGAGCTGTAGGATAAGCACTGGACCACAAAGTCAGTTTGAATCCCAAGGTCGGTGGTTCAAACTCATCAGCTACTCCTTGGAAACCTATAAAGGGTTACTATGAGTTGGACCCGACTCAATAGTAATTAACAACAACAGCTTGAACTTGCATATGAGCAATAGATGGTCTGTTCCACAGTCTGCCCTGGCCTTGTTTTGGCTGATAACGGAACTTTTCCACCCTGCTTTCGGGCAGATGTAGTCAATTTGATTTCTGTGTATTCCATCTGGTGAAGTCTGTGTATATTAAAAAGAGGTATTTGCAGTGAATAAGTCATTGGTCTTTCAAAATTTTATTATGTACTCTCCAGCATCATTTCTATCACCAAGGTCATATTTTCCAACTACTGATCTATTTCCAACCTTTGCATTCTAATCACCAGTAATTTTCAAAACATCTTGATTGCATGTTTGATCGATTTCAGACTGAAGAAGTTACTAGAATTCTTCAGTTTCATCATCACCGGCTTTAGTCCTCAGTGCGTAAATTTGAATAATAGTGGTATTAACTGATCTTCTTTGTAGGTGTATGATATTATCCTAGGAGAGACAGCATTATACTTCAAGACAGATCTTGAAATGTTCTTTTTGATGATGAATGCAATGCCATTCCTCTTCAATTTGTCATTCCCGGCATAGTAAACCATATGATTGTCAGATTCAAAATGACCAATACCAGTCCATTTCAGCTCACTGATGTCTAGGATATTGATGTTTGTGCGTTAGGGACAGAGAATTCAATGGACCATAGGGCAGCCTCAAAGAAAATTAACACTTCACAGCATGCCAAGAGAATGAGAATCCAAGAAGAATATGAAAACATTAAAACTATAAGGAAACACACAAGAAAGAGCACACAAATCATGAATTCAACAGAGAAAGACAAACAGAACAAAGAAGCAGCAACACCACAAAAAAACGAATATAATGACAACAAATAATCAATACCTATTGATAATTACACTGAACGTAAATGGATTGAATGCACCTGTTAAGAGACAGAGGGTGGCAGAATGGATAAGAAAACAAGATCCTTCAGTATGCTGTCAACAAGAGATGCATCTCACACACACAGAAACAGATTAAAAGTGAAAGGATGGGAAAAAATATACCAAGCTAACTGCAATAAAAAGCGAACAGGAGTGGTAGTGCTAATCTCGGATAAAATAAACTTTAAGGCAAAAGCCAGCATAATAGATAAAGATGGACATTATCTCATGATTAAAGCCAACATGCCCATCAACTGAAGAATGGATAAACAAACTGTGGTACATACACACAATGGAATATTATGCTACATTGAAGAATAACAAGGAAGCGGTAAACCACCGCATAACATGGATGAACCAGTTGTTTTTTCTGGTATCAAATGATCTCCCTACATGAATACAGAATAACTTCCTGGAATAAACCTAATTCTAAAATTTGGTTGGTGTGTTTGGATTATTTTTAACTAAGTTAACATCACTCCCAACAGAAACTCAGTATCCCTTCAGCAATAGCTACCCCATCCCCTCCTCATCCCTGTCCCTGGTGACCACTACTGAACTATGGTCTCTGGACACATGCAGACATTTGTGAAAACACATACACAAATAATGAGTAAGAAAGAACCCCTGAACCTCGCTGATTATTGAGAGTTAATTACCAGAGACACTTTTCTTTCTTTAAATCCTAATTCTGAGTTTATTTTATCCCAGTGCTTTGGGATTTTCCTGGGCTTTGGGAGCGTTTGCACACTTGTGATGAATCTCATCTTCTTGCTTCGGCATTTTTGCCTTTTGTTCTTCCTTGCGGCTCTAGTTGGATTTCTCCTTCAGCCCGGCTTCCTCTTCTTTTGCCTTCACGATCCTGCGGTGATGGTAGAGCATTTCAGAGTGAGCCTTCTGGTCGTTTTTTTGTTCTTTCTATGCATATTCAGGTCCCACACATACATAGCATGTGCATTTTGGGGATGAAAGAGTGTAATTCTATTCAATGTATTTGTGTAACTTGACTTTTTTCATTTAACATTATATTGTGAACCTTTCATGTTAGATATATAGCTCTGACATCAATTTTGTGAGAAATCACTCTTGTGGACATGGTCCATCTTCAAGACTAAGGGAAGTCTTGGGGGTAGCAGGCTAGGATACCAAAAGGAGGTGAAGAACTAGTTTGACCAGCTAGACTTTAAACTAAGAATACACCCATCAAGGAAATAGGGGAAGTTCATGGAGAAGGGAAAACTAAATTTAAATGAGAATGCTCCCAGTAAGGACTATTAGGCGACCTTGGAAGAAGATGGTGACCTTGCAATAACCTGTGGAAGGAGAACTGGAGGAGGGGCTTTTTAGGGACAGGGGAATAAAACTGTTTGCTGGCCAGCCATGCCGCGCGTCTCTACTGGATTGGGTGCCTGATTTTGCAAAATCAAACAAAGAAAACCTCTCTCTGGTAAAATGAGTACAGATTGTATTACTTGAGCGTTTGTCAGTATGGACAACATTCCTCACAATTTCATAAGGGGTCAACAAAAATCCTTTAGGCAAAAGAAATCACACTCTGAACCCTGGTGAATCATAGAAGACTGCAGCCTGCCCTCCCTCCTTTCCCCAAAGGCTCCAGGGTGAAGTTCAAGGACATTGACTCATTTCACTTTTGCATAACCATAGTTATGCTAAAAGCTTAGAGGCTTCTTTGAAAACTACTAAAGAATGCAGTTCTCCAACACTGTGGACAGAAAGTACAGCAGAAGGTATTTGAATGGGTGAATTCCCACCTTCAGTTACCTGGCAATTGTCACTCCCAGCTTGTTGGTAAAATTCTTGTTTCTTTTCAAACTGTAAGAATCTTTCACCTTTTACTAAAGATTTCCATGGAGGGGAACAAAATTGAGTGTTAACTCAATTTTGGAGGCCCTCTTTACATTGGTTTTATTTTGCTATATGTAATAGTAGACCTTGTTTGTTTTTTCCTTGAAATTTCTGGCAGCTGTTTTACTTATTTTATTGCTTCAACATAATTTAGTTTTACCTGTATTTGAGGTTCCTGGAAACAATCATCTTATTAATTTTTTTTGCACATTTTATTATTATTATGTGTAACTGTTATTTCTTCATGATTGTTGTTTTTCACTATGGAAAAGGAATCATGTTTGCTGTTGTTATGTGCCGTGGAGTCGGTTCCGACTCATAGCAACCCTGTACAGGGTTTCCAAGGTTGTAAATCTTTACGGGAGCAGAAAGCCTCATCTTTCTCCCGCGGAACAGCTGGTAGTTTCGAACTGCTGACCTTGCGGCTTGCAGCCCGATTCGTAACCACTGCTACCAGAGCTCCTTCAGCCTCATAATTACGCTGTATATAGGGTTTCTGAAGAGTGGCTAGTGAATTTGAACCACCAACCTTGCAGTTCAAACTGACCTTGTGGTCCAGTGCTTTACCCCACAGTACCACACCAGGACTCCATGTTTGGTAGAGGGTCAGTGAAAAAGAGGAAGACCCTCAATAAGATAGATTGACAGGTCGCTGTTTTAACAACGGGCTCAAACATGGGAACAATCGAGAAGATGGTGCAGGAGTAGGCGGAGTTTCTTTCTTTTGTATTGAGGCCTGGTGTGGTGCTTTAGGATAATCACTGGACTGCAAGCTCATTTGAACTGCAAGCTCAGCCATTCAAACTCAGTAGCTGCTCCTTGGAAACCCTATACAGGGTCGCTATGAGTTGGAACCAACTCGATGGGATTTAACAACAACAAGAACAAAGATACCAGTTTGAGGACTAAGGTATATGTGACTCAAGACGCGGTATTTTCAATAGCCTCATGCATATGTGAAAGTTGGACAATTGATAAGGAAGAATGCAAAAGAATTGATGCATTTGAGTTATGGTGTGGAGAAGAATATTAAAAGCACCAGGGACTTCAATTGGCCACAAACACAATGGTCTATAGTTTACTTTGGTGAGTAGCATCTGGGATCTGAAAAGCTCTTGAGTGTCCATCTAAGGTACAGCTATGGGTCTCTCCATGTGCAGAGGAAAAGAAGTGATGAGAACGGAAGAGGGTTGGAATAAATTTATCTAGTGGTCTAATGGACCACGTGGACATCAGTCTCTACTACTCTGAGACCGGGTGAACTCAGTGGTGCCTGGCTACCACTATCAACTGCTCTGAAAAGGCCCCAGATATAGTGACAGAAAATGTAGAACAAACTCAAAATGATATATCAAAGAAGACCACGCTTACTCCAGAAATACACTAGAGAGTACCCAAGGCTATGGGCCTCAATTACCTTTCAGGTCTGGAAAGGAGCTCGCCCTGTGACCCAGTTTTCAGCCAAGCTGTAGATATGTAAGGGGGTGGGGCACAACACTACTACTAAGGTCTGCTCACCATGGAATGGTCAGTCATTCCAAATCAAAAGGGCAACATTTACCTAAGGACAGAGTTGAGAAGGGATGGGAAGGAGGGTGGAATGGAGCTAGGAAGCACAGGGAAGATGTTATATGGAGGGGATTGCAGTCATTGAGATGAAACAAGTGTATAATCTGTAAAATGCAAAAATGCATGATCTTCTCTGTAAACTCAATTCACAAGAAAAAGTTACAAAACCCCCCCCAAAAAAACAAAGTACATGGACTTCCAGAAAAACAATCTATCTCGGAAACCCTGTACAGGGTCGCTATGGGTCGGAACCGACTCGAAGGTACTTAACAAAAACATCTTGGATGAAGTACAGCCAGAATGCTCCTTAGAAGCTTGGAGCTTCTAAGCTTCAACTTCATCTCTCATACATCAGACATGTTACTAGGAGAGACCAGTCCTTGGAGAGGGACATGTTTGGAAGAGGATCAGAGGAAAACAAAGGGCGACCCCTAATGAGATGGACTGGCACAGCAACAGCAGTGGGCTCAAGGGTGACAATTGTAAGGATGGCACACAACCGAGCAGTGTTTCCTTATGTTGTGCAGAGGGTCGCTATGAGGCAGAGCCGAAGTGAAGGCTCCTAATGACGAGACCTGGTATGATGCCACCTCAACCTCAAGGTTTGTTTGAGCAGCAAGGTTAGTGGTTCAAACTCACCAGCCGCCCCTCGGAAACCATACACAGGGTCTCTATGAGTCAGAACCGACTCCACAACACTTAACAACAGTACAACTAGGGTGGGAGGAGGGTTCACACAATACCCTCAGAGAACCTACTGCCTGCGTTAGAATATTTTATTATGATGAACCCACTAACGCAGTTAGACAGTTTACTGCTATCAAAAGCGATGCCGACTGAGTTGGCCTTACTCACATGTGCAGAGTCCAAACTATGAACCCAGCCAGGGTAGTGCTTGGCTCTGGGCCCAGTTCGCTCGTTGACTTCATCTTTGCTCAGAAGACACAGATTAATTTTTATGGGGCAAGAACATGAATAGGTATATATATATATTCTTAAAAATAATGACATTTCTTAATTCTGTTCTTCTTTCTAAAGGCTCCTTGAGAAAAGCTCAAGAAGCAAAATGCGTCAGAAGTTTTCTGACAGTAAGGCATTGTGTTCTTTTAAAAGAATCATTCTATGAACATGTACTTGCTGGTACAACACAAAACCAATTAGAGTTCATCACTAGAGTTGGCTGTACTCAGAAGAACACAATCTTAGAAAGACTGATAGTGTAATGAAGACAAACGAAGCTAAACATTGATTTATACGTGATGGTGACTGAAACAAGAGGCTCTGAAGTGAACAGGCTTGGAGGTCCTTAATATAAAAAGGATGAAAGGGACCGCTTTCCGTAAGACTACTGACATGAAATTTAGGAAAACATTAAATGTGGGGAAACAAAAAAGTAAATCCCCAAAGAAAAAGAAACATTTGCACAGGATTTCTTAATGTCAAATTGTGATATTTATGCCATTAAAAATCAACATAACAGATTTTATCATATTTTATCGTTTGGCTCCCAGATGGAAATCTAGGAAATACAAAGGGACTTCAAAAGGTTTGTGACAAAATGCCATTATCTTTTAATTCCATGTTTCCATTAACTTTTTAAGCCCCCTCATACCTATCAAGATAATTTTTAAAGTACTTCCTCTAAGTTCTTTGGTATAATTTGGTCCTTTTCATAGTAATCACTTCATTAACAAACACATAGCAAAGAAAATACAGTGAGTTCAAATGTTTATAAAAGTAAGATGGAAGAATAAATTAAGTTATATTTATTGACTTTACAGAAAACAGAATTCTAGGATTTTACTTGTGTTTTTTCAACAAAGATTTCTATGCTGATTACAAAGACTTGCCCAACTAGATTTCTACTGAAGAATTACATAAAACATCTCTTCTTATTGATTAGGATAACTGGTCTAGATACTATTTTTTTTTTTTTTATAAGTAGCAGAGGCAAGTTTCAGCTTGAAAAAAAACCCAACAACAACAAAAAAACTCTGCTGGCTGAAGCAATTCTAAATTTCCATCAAGTTGTGTTCCTCTGTGATTCAGTGAGTCTGGACTGCATGAATTTACTGACAGTTTGCAGAAGGCTCAGGAATAACCATTTGTTTCAGGAAGCGGCTAATTCTCCTCTTGAAGCATTTTCTCTATTTCCTTATCCCAGTTTTCATCTCTTTTCTCTGAGTCTGCCACCACTTCATATTCTTGAAGTTCCTGTTGCAACTCTTTTTCCCAGTCGGCAGAGTCATCTGAAAAAGGAACAAATGAGAAGTAAGATTCTGTGGGGACTCACAATGCTGGTTTTCACACGCCCATCAATTTTCATGACGTCCATCAGCCCTGGCGAGGATTCGTGCACTGTACCACTAAGTTCCATCAGAAAAATGGAACCAATTTGAACAAGGACCAGACAGACAGACATTTGGTGTTAGAGTATAAAAGCAAAGGTATGAAGTGTCGTCAGTAAACTGGGCGCTATTTGGCTTTTTCTTCCCTCTGCATTTCCTTTTATTAAAATTATTTCAATAACTATTAATCTTTGCATGCAAGTTCACTTCTACCATTCCCAATAATGATGGCAGCCAACACACTAACGTTTGAGCAGGGACTGTACTGAGCTGGATACTCTTCATCCTTAGAGCCACCCCGATTCCACACAACACTGTCCAGACTGGGAAGCAGAGGCTCACAGAGCCTGTGACTTGCCCAAGTGGCCAAAGTGCCTCTAGGTTTTCACTTCCCACTTGCTTCCCTTTTCCCCACCAGCAGCTCTTCGTGCCTTCCCTCCTCGCCCCAGTGTGAAAGAGTTTTCAGACTCAACTTTGGGAGGCTAGTTTTCTCATGGGACATCCAGCCGGCAAAGTCTGCCGACTATGTCACAACTGTGTTGCTGTGCACACCACTGTGGGAAAAGCTGGCTTTCTGAAGGCACTGCGCATCTGAGAGAGCTTCATGGGACCAGCTTCCCAAGGTGATGTTTAACCAATCCTTTGTCTTTCAGCCAGTAGGAAGAGGCACTTGCCCCAGTGGGCCTTCCCAACGCTGTGCCTCTCTTGCTTGGGCTCGTGTGTCAATTCCTTCCCTTTCTACAGGCAGCCTGCTGCATCGCAGAAGCAATACTCTGGCTGTACACAGCAGCTGAGAAAGGAGCCTTCTACTAGCATGGAGACCCCCAGGCCACTTACAGCCTTACAGCGTAGGATGGAAAGCAGCGTCTTCACAGACCACATCACCACCTGGGTCTCAATTTCTCCCTTAGCCATGGGGGTAGGGCTGGGAGCGTTTCACTGAGGAGCTCTGATGTGTAACCAGACTCCATACTCGTCTGGTCCTCTTCTGCTCACATTTTGGACCAAGGGCCTGCGATCTGGTCATACTGATTGAAATCCACCTCCTCGTGAGGCAAAATGGACAACCTTTTAAGTACTAGTACTTGATTTTTAAAACTGGTTTGATTGGGGTAAATATCTCTCTCTACCTAGACATATACTAATTCAGTATAACTGAGTGACAGGTTAAATTCATTATGTTGGGCCACCATCACCACCAGTCACAGAGACGCAGGCCCCGCATCTACCTGGTTATTGCAGGGTTGCTCCGGAATAGCCATTTCCTCCAGTCAGCTTAGCAATTTGGGAGCAGAGGTTTTTAGCGGGGCTGCGTTTGGGTGTTTACCTTCTAGAACAGTTGTCTCCTCTTGCTTTTTGTCAAGCACGAGCTGCTCCATTTCTTTCCTCAGATCCTCCTGATTGAGGTTACAGGTGTCAAAGGCATCACTGACGAACTCAGAGACACCTGGGCTAGTGGAAATCTCCTCCTCATCCTGAAATTCGAGAAAGGCATTCTGGGAGCAACTGTCTAAGGGCCATTTCCGTGCAAAGTCCTCTCCCAGTGGGAGGCGATGGCACTGACATCTCCTTCCTCTGCTACTTGTAAGGCAATGGTCAACTGCTCTTCCGCCTTCTAACTGGCACAGGTGCTGGTAACTGAGTGTGTCACCCCCGGCATCGTCTAGTCTCACGCCCAATTTCCATCACTCGGCTCACTTGATCTCATCCCCAAGGAACACAGCTAGAAGTGGCCGTACCAGGAAAGCGGTCCATGTCTCTGCCATGGAGCCTCAACTAGTCAAGCCCCGGTGCCTCCTCTTTACTACTGAGAAGCCCTGTTCCCCTAAGTCCTTCCACGTGGCAGCTGACTTAGGGGAACACACACTGACTCATTGCCAGACACCAACCCGCTCGGTACAATGGAAAACTGTTATTACCTCTTGAGTTTTAAGCTGAGATTTGATTACGACAGGTGGTGTTTTGGGCCGTACTGCCTCTATGAAGTGAGAATAAAAGAGACAATAATTGCTTGATACAATTCCGAACACAGGTTATAATCACAGCTGAAATACCCACCAGTATGATGTTATGAAATACTTTTCTAAAATAAGCTGTCAATGCAGCATTTCTCAAGTTCTTACAATGCGAAAATGCCTCAACATCTTATTTTGGGGGATACTGTTTAATATATCATCATATTCAATGTCCTTTGTACATGTTATCAAGCAGGAACATCTCTTTACTCCAGTGCTAGGACCATCACCATACAAGAGTTCTACTGTTTCAGGACGAGAATTCTGGGAGTTAGCAGTTTCCCTGTTGTCAGGAGGTAAGAGAGCACAAAATTCTAGCCCCGCTGCAGTCAGGAGTAGCAGCCTCGTCTTCCTCACTGGCCCTGTTTTCGATTGTCTGAACCATACTAGAGAGCTGGTCTTTATGGAGCGCTGTCATAAATCTGTTTTGTTACACAGGCATGATTTGGTGAAATGGCCATTTTCAGGAAAAAGGCATAGGGAGCAATGCTGAAGCATGGCAGCTGGGATGGATGCTAACAAAATGGCAGAGCGGCTTCATGACATGGCCTGGCCGTACCTGCAGTGGCTGGTCTCTTCCTAATATGAGCAGTACAACCTCGATCTCGTGACACACTGGACTGCTTTATTCATTTAAAGTCCACAACCTACATTCCCCACTTCTTGTGGGATTGGGCTCCAGGTGTAATTCGTTCGAAACTACCAGCTGCTCCGCGGGAGAAAGATGAGGCTTTCTACTCCCGTAAAGATTTACACCCTCGGAAACCCTATACAGGGTCGCTATGGGTCGGAACCGACTCAATGGCACATAACAACAAACAACATAGCAGGTGCTCAGTAAACGTTAACAAATGACATAAAAGACAACAACGCACGTCAATGACTATTACAGATTGTAAATCGTTGCTAATACTGTGAAACCCCTTTCCCAACAACCCGACTAAACTGTCACAATGAAACAAGCAGAAGGTGTCCTTGACTAGCTGGGACTGGAACAAGCTTCAGTTCTGCTCCTTCCGGCTGTGCTTATTCAGGAAACACCAAGTCTAACGGAAGTCCGAGGAAGAACAAAGACATGGCGGCGGCAGTGTGAATCCAAGCGGAGGAGAGCGGGTCTGGAAAGTCATGTGTGGGAAGGGGTTATGAAAGATGCAGAGGAGATGGTGATCGAAGCTAAGGAACGAGAAAAGGGCAGAGTAAAGCAGAGCCAGGAGAAGATGTGTGAGCTGGGAGAGAGAGAGGGGCAACAGAAATGAGAGTTTCCTCTGGACTGGAAAGAATTTGTCCACAAGATGACAAGCTCCTGAGAGTCTCTAAGCTAAGCTCCCAAATGTGAAAGCCGTTCTCTCCACAGAATGGAGTGTTCTCCTTGGAAGCTACCTGTCAGCGGCAGGTTGTCTTCTCGGACATTCCTTCTCTCCTCCTTTTCCACGGCCTGCTGCTGGGCGGCCAGGGCACTCAGCTGGGCGGACTGCTTGATCAGGGAGACACGGTAAAAGTAGTTCCTCCAAAACACTTCTTCCTTCACACTGTAAGAGACCACAATCTGGCTGAGCACGTGAGCAAACCAGTACACACAGGCATATGGGGTTGTCAGTGCAGAGGAGACTGGAGGAAGATGGTATTTGGGAGCTCTTTCAAACCCACGTGGGGTTCAAACCAGGTTCTCATTTGCTGCAGAAATGAAACACTGGATGAGAGGAGAAAGAAAAGAGTTATCGCCTCCACAGCAGCAAAAGGCAACTTAGAAAAAAAATTCCCAAAGGAAACCTCAACAGTCTTGGTAGTTACCTAACTCTGCCCTCAGCAGAGGAAACCAGGGGACAATTTGAGATGTGACCTACAGCCAGGCTTCCACCAATGCCTTGTTGCTTAGTGTATTAAATGTTTTCAAGCTGTGAGAAGAAACGGTCATGGGTGTGCTCCTTGTAAAAAGAAATGTTTGGCAAAATTGCAGATAACCAGCAACTAATAAGCTAGTTAACAATGAGCTAAGAGAAGGTTAAAAAGATTTAAGTGCAGTTGCACCTGAGGACTCTATGGTGCTTCTCACACTCGGCTGCATATTAAAATCACCTGGGGTGGGGTGTTGGCGTCTAAGTGGGAGCAGGTAATTGTCTACACAGGGGCGTGGCCTGGAATGGGAGTTGGACCTGACCACGGAGAGGAGGGTGTCTAGGCAGAGGCAATGGGAGATTGGTTATATCTAGGGGGACTGATGTCCTAAGTACATGTATCAAAGTTTCTCCCTGCTGGAGAAGGGAGTTACAAAGAAGGAAAAGGCAATGACTAGAATGATGTCTGTCAAGAGGTTTGTACTGCAAACACACGGTGTGGAATCCAGATGCACTGAGTGTATGCACATGTACCTGGATGCACATAGTCCACAAGGGGGCCCATGAATACTGATACAGACCTCAAATGTCACGAGCACAGCTAACACCTTGATCTTGGTTTCTAAATACCACTTGTCACTAAAAGAAACCAGGGCTCTTTGGAAAAATGGCTAATTTCAGGGTTGTTGTTGTTAAGTGCTGCCGAGTCGGTTCTGACCCACAGCGACCCTGTATAGAGTTTCTGAGGATCGCCTGGTGAACTTGGACCACTGACCTTACAGTCCAGCACATTAATCCACATCAGGATCAGAGCTGGGAAAATACAAGATGATCATGAAGAATCTGGAGCTAGAAAGCAAAGAGGTTCTCAAAGAATGACGGGACATGTCGAAGATAATACAAAAGTGGGTTCCATTTGGCCAGATCTGACTGAGCATTGCAATCAATAATGAGAGCAATGTGGACGATCACCGCCTGCATAAAATAGGCCTGTGAGTCCACAAGGACGGATATAAAGGTATCAGTACACTCAAAGTCGGATGGGGAATGGAGTACCTTTCTCGTTTAGTGTACCCAGCCCCCCACTACCCATAAAGAAGAAAACCATTTAAAAAGTAACTTTACAGCCAATAAGTCTGGCAGACACTACCTTAATCAGGTGATGAAAGGTAACAGTAACGTGGCAAAATGCAAGTGTGTGCCACCTGACATGAAGGTGACTGAACGACAAGAAAAACTAAGTGCAGCTTTGCCGCATCTACTGCGAGAATGAAGACCATTCTCAGCAACCAGACTGCTCACATTCTGGAGAACTTGACATCAGTCTAAAGGGCCACACAGTCATCGTGAAGAGCCCCTGGGAAATCCTGTGGAGGGATTTCAACCACATCAATGTGGAGCTCAGCCTCCTGGGGAAGGAAAAGAAGAGGCTTCGCGTTGACAAATGGTGGGGAAACAGAAAGGAACGGGCTACAGTCCGCACCACCTGTAGTCATGTGCAGAATATGATCCAGGGTGTTACACTGGGCTTCCGTTACAAGATGAAGTCTGTGGATGCTCATTTCCCCATCAACGTTGTTATCCAAGAGAGCAGGTCTCTTGTTGAAATTTGAAACTTCTTGGGTGAAAAATACATTGATAGGGTTTGGATGAGGGCAGGTGTTGCTTGTTCAGTATCTCAAGCCCAGAAAGATGAATTAATTCTTGAATGGAATGACATTGAACTTGTATCAAATTCAGCTGTTTTAATTCAGCAAGCCACAACAGTTAAAAACAAGGATATCTGAAAAATTGTGGATGGTACATATCTATGTGTCTGAAAAAGGAACTAACAGGCTGATGAGTAAGATGTAAAAGCTATCCAGCTATGGAAACAAGGCCTGAGTGATTCCTAAGACCTATTGGTGGTATTTTTGATGTAATAAAATTTATCTAACCAAAAAAAAAAAAAAAAAGAAAGAAAAACCAAGTGCAACATGTGAGTCTGAACTGGGTCTCTTGGCTAGAAAAGGTCATCGTTGACAACCTGAATAGAGTTTGAGAGGTAGATGCTGCTGCTGTATATAAGTAAGGAGGCCTGGTGGCACAATGGCAACGCACTGGTCTGCTAACTGAAAGTTTGTGGTTTGAACCACTCAGCCAGAAAAACACATAATTAAAGGATATAGAAATTTTATCACCAACATGTGAAAAATGATTTAATTGCAAAGAAAACCAAAACTACACACACACACAACAAAATGATTATAGGTAGCTGTTGTTCCAAGTTGTTGGAAGAATACTTCTAAAGCATTGTCTTATCACAGAGAGCAGAGCTGGAATGCTATGGGGCCCCAAAACCTAGCAGGTCTTCCTTCCAACCCCGATTTGGCTGGTTGAACATGGCAAAGGGAACACATATGTGTATCTGTGGAGTCAAGAGAAGTAGCTCACAAGGATGAAGAGAAGGGAGGGGAGCTGACAGTGGGACGGAAAGTTGAGGGCAGCCAAGAAGCCACAAGCCCCAGTATCAGGCAGGCTTCACAGACCCCGGGACAGAAGGTACCAGCACCTCCAGACTCCAAACAGGAGTGGATGCAGGGCCCCACGGAAGTGGGAGCGCTCCCCAGACTGCGGCCTGTACACCTGGGACTGCTCCCCTAGCTGACGAAAGCTGATGGGGAGCTGCAAGGAGAGGCTCTGAGTTCAGGAATAGCTGGCCCACCAGGGTCAGGGCACAGTCTGCAGGGTGACTGGTCAGTCTCTCTCCTGGTGCAGCTGCCAGGCTGCCTATGACCAGACAGGAGGCTGAGGTGTCCTCACTGGGAAAGCTTCTGGCCCCCAGTACTGAGTCTTCCTAGGTCACAACCAATTGTCATCAGTTTGGGTGAAAGGCTTCAAGAGTGTCTAAGAAGAGAGGGCATATGCACAAGAACGCCCACACTCACAGATAATACCCACTTGACCTGGCTTCAATGACTGGATGATCAGAGCTCAACCAGAAGAAGAAAGAAGAGGAAAAAAAGAGTAATCTGATACAGTTAGATGAACTTGACCTATACCTATGAATGCAGTAGCTCAAAAGAGGGAACAAATCTTTACAGCAAGGATCATTCCCACCCCCTCCATACACAGAGTAGACAGGGATGGGCAACTTGGACATTGACCACCCAAAGTGGGGGTTGGGGGGGGGGGGGAGCTACAAAGGCAAGAAGTGACTGGCATACAAGCTTTCAAGAGGTAACCTAGATCCAGAGGGCATGGAGGAAGGCAGAATCCCCAGTGAGTACTATCCAATCTGTCTAGGTGGGGCTGATGAAACGAAATGCATATAGGTCTCTTATGATACAATAGTGAATAATTGTTATCAGGACTGATTGTGAGGGTTGGAAATGTAAAGGTAGACGTTTTATAGCAAGGAAGGGAGTGATTAACTTTCCAGTCTAGGAGCGGAGGTCCCTTTAACCATCAAAGGAGAAGAGCAGAGAGCAGGACCCTACTCAGAGAAGCAGTGATGCCTGAGATGGAGGCAGAGACGATGACGTGGAGCGATGGATTACCTGGGGACTTTAGATCCAGAGAGGGAGAGTGACTGTGTGCTGAAGACCGCGGGGAGGGGGTGTGGGGGGCAGGCTTGCAGGGTACACCCTTTGGTTGGTTGATGATGCATGGAGGGGATTGTAACCATGGCAATGAAATGATATACGAAAGAATGAATGTAAAACTAATGTTCTCCCATGTAAACTATAACATGACTCACAATAAAACATTAAAAAAAAAGTGTCTAAGAACCATATCTAGAAGGTTCTACCAGTCTTTTAACAGATTGGTGGTGGTGGTGGTGTGCCACCAAATCACAGCAACCCTGTGTAGGGTTTCTGAGGCTGTAGATCTTTACGGGAGTACTAGGCCTCATCTTTCTCCCACGGAGTGATGGGTAGCAGGCCAGCTCGTAATCCACCACACTACCAATAAGTCTAGTCTTTTAAAAAAATTAATGATTTTGAGTTTTGTTCTACATTTTTGCCCACTCTATCCAGGACTTTCTGTTGTGATCAGTCAGACAGTGGTAGCCTGGCACCATCAGGTGCTTCTGGTCTCAGGGTCTTGAGGGCTGGGGTTTGGGTGGTCCACTAGTCCTTTGGCTTCACTGTTTCCAGGTGTCTTTATGATTTTTCTCTTCCCTGTTCTGGATGGGGAGAGAGCCTCACGGGGTTTTCAGTGATTGATTTTTCAGGCGTAAATCACCAGACCTTTCTTTTGAGGTGCCGCTGCGTAGGTGCAAACCTCCCACCTTTCTGTTAGTAGTTGAGCACGTCATTATTTGCACAACCCAGGAATTTCCACCCAAAAAACCTGTCCACATACACTGCTGCCAAGCACCCCTTCCACACAACACCTTTAAATACGAAAGGATGAAGAAAGCCTAGGACATGAAAGACAAAGCCCCAAACCACCACAAATCCAGAAAAAGCCACAGCAGCAAAGGAGCATCTCAAGAAAACTAGAACCCTAACAAGAATGACTGTGGAGCTGGTTCCGACACATGGTGATCCCACTGTGCAGAACAGAATTGCCCCATAGAACTTTCTAGACTGTGACCTTTTGGAAGCAGATTGCCAAGACTGTCTTCCGTGGTGCTTCTGGATGGATTCAAACCATTGATCTTTCAGCTAGTGGCTGAGTGCTTAACCATTTGCGCCACTCAGGGACTCTATGCAGCAAGAATAGAGCACTAGGAACAAAAGAAGCTTCGCAGTGGAAGACAGAACTTGGACTTTATAAACACAGAAAGTTCAATACAAGGGGCTGGACAGGTGAGTGCAGAGTAGAAGGGCGCCCTCTGCTGACGGGCACTCGAGAGCGGCTCCACAGCAAAGGTTCTGTGGATGCTGGCGCTCACATGACAAGCAGAGGGTTTTTGGGTGGAGATGGGTTTCCGGCAGGAAAGGCAGCATGGGAACACTGCTGCTGGGGGCCACGTCTTGAGTGGAAATCAAGTGGGGGCCTGATTGCTATGGGCCTTGGACACTGGATTTGTGGTTCCTGCAGGCACACATCTCTCCTCCATGCACAAGGGCCTGGGAAGCCTGCTCTCTACTGATTCCCCGTGGAGCTCCCGGAGAGCCCCTTGTGCACACTTCAGGGGCCATTCAGGTCTCATTCTCTGGCACTTTTGTGACACAAAGGAGCCCTGGTAGTGCCGTGCTTAAGCTCTTGGTGCTCACAGAAGGGTTGGTGATTTGAGCCCACCAGTTGCTCTGCAGGAGAAAAGATGGCGCAGTTTGCTTGTAAGGAGTTATAGCCTGGAAACACTGCGGGGCAGCTCTACCCTGTCCTCCAGAATAGCTACAAGTTGGAACTGGCTCCATGGCAGTGGGTTTGGGCTTTTTTTTTTTTTTTGGCTTTCTGTGATACTTCATCTCAGCAAGTCCATCAGCAAATGCACATGTCTACTCATGGGTGGGGGGGCGACACGTTAGCTTACAGTTTGGGAACCAAGGCGAATCTCATCCTACTCAGAAGCTCATCTTCTTGGAGCATGACCAGGGCCACTGGGTACATCTGATCAAAGTCAAAACTGAACTGCACACCAGCTGGGGGATCCCGCAGGAAATTCCTCTTGTCCTTTGAAGAAAAAAAGAAACGGGGTAAAAACCACAGGAAGCCATTACAATGTAACAATGCAGCACAAATGTGACAAAGACCTAGTTCTTCCTGAGATGTTGGTACCAAAGTCCACCTGTCTACCTGAAAGACACCAAGTCTTCACAAATTTCCTAACAATCTCAAATGGAAAGAGCGTCGCAGGAGGCCAGGAGATGACACTGCGGGAGTTGTGGTTGTTCGCTACCATGGAGTCAGCCTCTGATGCCCAGCGTTCCTGTGTGCACCAAGATCCTGTGTGCACCAATAGATGGACACCTCAGCCATCCCCAGGATTGGCTGTGGGGAAAGATGCAGGGTGGGGCAGGGGGAGTTTGGGAAGAGGGGACAACAAGCTGAAAGTCCTCAAAAGCATGACAAAGGTCAACCTGGTTGTGTAAGGGATAGAAAGTGTGGTGGGAATGTTGGAGCCAAGGGTGAGCACAAGGAGAGCCCCACAGCTGAGGGCCTCAGGTTGTACTCTGGAGTGTTGAGTCTTCACGAGAAGGTTCTGGGTAGAGGAGTGAGTGAGAGGAAGTGGCTTACACCCCCGATGGATCTGTCTGGCCGCTGAGATGAGGCTGCACTGGAGAGGAGCCAGAATGGGAAGCAGTCAGAGGGTGGCAGCAGATCTGGGAAAAGGACCCCAGTGGTGGGAGAGGTGGGCTGGAGGCACGTTCTGAGAGCAGACTGGGCAGGCTGTAGGAACGGGCTAGAAGTGGGGAGAGTACTATGCACGGGAGATGCCTGGCTCTCTGACTGGAAATTCAGTGGAAAACTGTACTTGTCTTGGAGCAGAGGCACTGCGGGGCTGTGACTGGTGAGCAGCTGATGTCTGCCCCCAGCTGAGGCCAGCTCTTACTACCCCAGCTCTCTTCTTGCGGGGAGTGGGCCGGGCCCAGTGTCATGTGTGGCCATGGATGGTAAACAAATGCAGGGTATTTATACCTATGTAGAAGGGGATGTTATTCCTAAGTGCTGTCAAGTTGGTTCCGACTCATACCGACCCTGTATAGGGTTTCCCAGGAGAGGCTGGTGAGTTTGAACCGCCAACCTTGCAGTTCAAACCGACCTGAAGGTGAAGTGCTTATCCTATGGCACCATGTCAGGACTCCATAGGAGATGAGTAACCCTACAAAGATGTCACTAAATGAAAAGAAAAAAACTCTTCAAATGCCTTAGGAGGTTGCACTGCAAGGGAGGTAGGGTCCAGTTTTACATTTGTTTGTGTTAGATACTGAGGTCCCATTTATTATTTTGTTAGTTCAAAATAATAATAAAAAAAAGGATTAAAACAAAAACCTGACCACCACTGATAAGTAAAAACAGAGTAGAGTGAATAGTGAAAATGAGGCTCACTCCATGATCCATTCATAGTGCCATTTGGCATCTGTGTGCTGACTATAGAGATAAAAGGCAGCCTTTGCCCTCCAAGAATTCACAGTCAAGTGGAGAACACAGATAAGAAGGTAACACTCACATGACATTTGAGAATCTTGGCCCCTTCACCTACAGTCAGGATAAAAGCTCCACACCCACCACTTTGCAGGCCTGCTGTGAAGCTGGAAAAGATAATGTATGGGGACAGTGTTTTCTGAAACTGTTAAATGCTGTTGTTATTGTTGTTAGGGGCCCTCCAAAGGGTTGCAACTCATACTGACTCTCAACTCTGTGCACAACAGAAGGACACACTGCCCAGTCCTGTGGCATCCTGACAACTGTTATGTTTAAGCCCCTCATTGCTGCCATTGAGTCAATCCAGCTTGGTGGGAGTCGTCTTTTCCACTGACCCTCCACTTTACCAAGCATGAGGTCCTTCTCGAGGAACTAGTCCTTCCTGATAACACCTCTGAAGCATGAGACACGAAATATTGCCATTCTCACTGTACTTCTTCCAAGAGAGATTTGTTTGTTCTTCTGGCAGTCCATGATACTTTCAATACTCGCCAACACCATTCAAAATGCATCGGTTCTTCCTCATTCATTGTTGAACTTTCACATGCAGATGAAGCAATTGACACTACCAAGGCTGACATCTCTGTTCTTGACTACTTTAAAGAGGTCTTTTGCAGTAGATTTACCCAATGTAAATACATCATTTGATTTCTTTACTGCTATTTCTCTGAGCATTGACTATGCTGTTGCTAACAGCTGTCAAGTTGGTTTCTAGGAGCGGGTTTCAAAGGAGCGGTGGGTGAGTTTGAACTGCCCACCTTGAGGTTCAAACTGACCTTGTGGTCCAGTGCTTACCCTGCAGCACCACTCTAGGACTCCAAGCATTGATTATGGATCCAAGGAAACTGAAGTCTTCTAACAGCTTCAATCTTTATTCCATTATATCATGATGTTACTTATTGGTTCAGATGTTAGAATTTTCATTTTCTTTACATTGAGGTGCGTTTTCTTTGATCTTCATCAGTTAGTCCTTTTCCCTTTCAGCAAGCAAAACTGTGTCACCTGTATACCACAGGTTGTTAGTAAGTCTTCCTCCAATCCTGATGTCATGTTCTGCTTCTTCATATAATCCAAATAATTTCTGATTACAGATTGAATAAGTATGGTGAAAGGATACAACCCTGATGCATATCTGTCCTGATTTTAAACCATTCAGTGCCCCCTCGTTCTGTTCTAAAGACTGCCTCTTGGTCATGCACAGGTTTCTCATGAGCACAATTAAGTGTTTTAGAATACCCACTCTTTGTAATGTTATGCATAGTTTGTTATGATCCACAAAGGCTTTGCATATAGTCAATATAGCAGAAGTAAACATCTGTCTGGTACTCTGCTTTTAGCCAAGATCCATCTGATGTCAGCAATGATACCCCTCGGTCAACAGCCTTTTCTGAATCTAGCCTGAATCTCTGGCACTTCCCTGTTGATATACTACTGCAACCATTTTTGAATTATCTTCAGCAAAAGTTTCATTGCATTTGATCTTCATATTGTTAGATGATTTCTGCATTCCACTGGGTTACCTCTCTTTGGAATGGACACAAATATGGATGTCTTCCAATCGGTTGGCCACGTGGCTTGTCTTACAAATTTCTGGGCACAGAGAAGTGGGTGCCTCCAACGCTGTATCAGTTTGTTGAAACATTTCCATTTGTATCCCATCAAATTCTTGGAGTCTTGCTTTTCATTAATGCTTTTAGTGCTGCTTGTATGTCTTCCTCCTTCAGTACCATCGGTTCTGGATCATATATGGTACCTCTTGGAATGGTTAAACATTGACCATATTCTTTTGTTGCTTTCTGTATCAGTCAATATTTTGTCCATAGACTCTTTCAATATTGCAAGTAAAGGTTTGAATTTTTTCTTCAATTCTTTCAGCAGGAGAAATGCTGAACGCATTCTTCCCTTTTGGTTTCCTGACTCCTGGTCTGTGCACATTTCATTATATTATGTAACTTTGGCTTCGTGAGCTACAAAACTATGTAAATGCTTCATAACTATTAATGAGCATTATTGCCATATTTCCTCTGAAGTCCTGAGGTAAGTTTTTGTGGGTCAACAATTTATGGCATGGGTAAAAAAGGTTACAGAGAAAATCAGTTTGACAATCACCAACTGATACGTACTTTTTCTCTGTGACATCAGTTATAATTCTTTCAATAGAATAGCATCTCCTCCCCTGGCTCCCCGTTTCCATTCATCTTTCTTTCCTGTCCCTTCCTGCCTCCTGAACTTCGTTTTTGGGCAAAAACTGCCTTTTGTGGTCTCACACGGTTGACTGAATGGAGCCCTGGTTACCAATTGGGCTCCTAACTGCAAGGTCAGCAGTTTGAATCTGCCAGCCACTCTGTGGGCGAAAGATGAGGCTTGCTGCTGTTGTAAAGATTTCTAGCCTCAGAAACCCTACATAGGGTCGATATGAGTCGAGAGTGACTTGACGGCAAACCACCACCATGGCTGAAGGAGTGCTGATGGTGTTGTATGATAAGCACTGGACTGCTAACCACAAGGTTGGCAGTTCAAACCCACCAACTGTTCCATGGAAGAAAGATAAGGCTTTCTGGTCCCCAAAACATTTACAGGCCTGGGGAACTCTATGCAGGGTCCCTAGGAGTTGGTACTGACTCCAAACAACTTAACAAAAACAACATGGTTGACTGAATTTGTTCCTTTATAGGTTTGTCTATGATTTTGCTGAAAGGTGACTTTGGGGGTTGAGTTCTGAATCTGAAAGATCCCCCCCCCCCCCCCCCCCCCCCCCCCCCCCCCCCCCCCCCCCCCCCCCCCCTGTCTCTACCAGACCAGCCAGTCTGGTCTTTTCATGAGTTTGAATTTTGTTCTACATTTTCTCCCACTCTGTGCAGGACCTTCTATAGTCATCAATTGTGATCAACTGGGGTAGCCAGCCCCATCTAGTTCTGGTCTCAGCATCGTGGAGACTATGGATTGTGTGATTAGCATATGGAATTGTACTTCAATCAATTTCAGTTTCAAACAAACAAATGCAGCAGTTAAAGAGAGAAACTGGAGAATGCTGAGAAGAGATTCAACAGAAAAAACTATCTTAATACAACAGAAAAGAGTATTTCATGGCTGAAAGAATTATTTCGTGTGTTAGTCTAGACTTTCACATCAATAACAAAGAACTTGAAAATAAATAACTTAAAAGTTAGGGGGGAAAGTTAATGAGAGTTATGTGCATTCCTAACATCTCAGAATACAAAAAAACTATGTTGTTGCTGTTGTTAGGTGCCATCGAGCTGGTTCCAATTCAGAACAACCCTGTATAGAGTTTCTGAAGCTGTAGATCTTTATGGGAGCAGAAAGCCTCATCTTTCTCCCATAGACTGGCTGGTGGAGTCGAACTGCCAACCTTGTTGTTAGAAATCCAGTACCACCAGCACTCTTGAAAAAACACGGTGTAGAAGAACAAAATTCTGCCAAGGATACAGCCAGCCATATGGATGCAGCATGACTGGAATAAAGTATGTTCTACAGACAGTATCGCAACAAGAAACTTACAGCTGATAAGGCCAAGATTTGCTGTTGGATTGTTTCTTCATCATTACTATCAACCCATGGAGGCACTGCTGCTTCTGTAAGGTACTCAATGGCAAGAGGAGAAGAGAAAACCAGGTTACAATGGTTACACTACAATCTGTGGTTGGACAGAATCAGAGAATTTCTATGCATTCATTTAAAAAAGTGGTTTATAGTGTGTTCCAAACCTGCACATTTACCACAACACCCAGACTTAACGTGTGAATCTTATGCATGTACACATTTGGTTAAAGCCAACCACTCTGATTGGATTATACAGTGGAGAAACTGGTAACACCTTGACCAGGTGATCAGAATGAACATCACCAATGAGGGACAGACAGACATCACGGGTCTCCAGATATGATACCCTGATAAGGATACAACATCGCCAAGGAGTCTTCTGGTCAAGAATAGACAGGCTGATCTAGTCACAGGGAAAACAAACAAAAAACCAGACAATGCTCAAATGATGAACATTCTATTCAAAAAAAGGAGGACCAAAATGGCAGCATTTACCCAAAGATACATTCAGAAGGGTTGGGAAAGAAGGAATGACAACAACAAACGCAGGGAGGATATAAGCGATGTAATACTGAGGGGATTGCAATCTTTGAGATGAAACGAAATGTTAATACTTGCTGAATGCAAAGTTGATGATTTGCGCTTTAAATTTTCACTCAATTCACAATTAAAAGTTAAAATTATTTTAGCACAGAGAAGAGAAGGTAAGGGGGCAGAGAAACTATAAGGGAAGCTTCAAAAAGTTCATGGAAAAATTCCACTATCCCATAAACTTTCTGAAGCTCCCGCATATAGTACAGGAAATTGCACAAGAACAAAATGAATGAGAAAATGACACATTGTGGAAAAATGTCATTAATATCACTTAACAATTTGCGTGGAAATTGTTAAATGGAAATCTAATTTGCTGTGTAAACTTCCACCTTAAACGCAATAAAATATTATATAAAAGAAAAAAACTAAACAAAACAAAAATGAGGAAGTCGGCACTCTTCAAAAACAGTAATGTCATAAAAGACAAAGAAAGGCTATGGAAATGTCCCAGATTTAATGAGGCCACCAGGAGACATGACAAATAACATAGTATGTAACCCTAAAATGGATCCTGTACTGAAAGGGGAAAATGGTATAAAGGACATTATAGGGTCAATCTAAATTTGAATAAGAAAGGCAGATTAGACAAAAATATTGCATCAATGTTAATTTCCCAAAGTGAGCAGTGGTACTATGACTATGGTAAGAGAATACTTCCAATTCTTAGGAAATATACACTGATATGGATTATATATATATATATATACCAGGAGCTCTGGTAGCATAGTGGTTACGAATCGGGCTGCGAACCGCAAGGTCAGCAGTTCGAAATTACCAGCTATTCCACGGGAGAAAGATGAGGCTTTCTGCTCCTATAAAGATTTACAGCCTTGGAAACCCTGTACAGGGTCGCTATGAGTTGGAACCGACTCCACGGCACATAGCAACGACAACATGGATGGATATATATATAAAATGACACAGAGAAAGTGAGAAAAATTGGATAATAAAGCAAATGGACTAGAACTTAATCTAGGTAGAGGGTTGTTGTTGTTGAGTGCCTTCGAGTCGGTTCCGAGTTACAGCGACCCTGTATAGGGTTTCCGAGGAGCAGCTGGTGGGTTTGAACTGCCAACTTTGCAGTCCCGCACATTATCCTGTAGTGCCACACCAGCCAATGAGTGGATTCAGACTCACACTGACTCCGTAGGGCTGAGTAGAACTGCCTCATAGGGTTTCATCTTTACAGAAGCAAACTGCCACATCTTTCTTCCTCCGAGCACACGGTGGGTTCAAACTGTCAACCTTTTGGTTAGCAGCTGTTTATAGGAGTGCATTCTTTACTATTTTATTGTTATCAATTTTCTCGAAACAGAAATGATTTCCAAACTAGGAGTTAACTGAAAAAAAAGTTACTGGACTTGATTCAGAACAAAAGGTGATGAGGAGGCTGCAAGGAATTGGGAAAAAGAATTTCAGGAGGGAAAGGAAATGAGGGAAGAGTTGGACAAACTGGGGGCAAGAAAAAATCGGGCTGGAAATGGATCCTTAATGTGTCATCAGAACCCAAGTGCTGGAGCGACCCAGCCTAACACCGTTTCTAGGGCTCACAAGTAAAGGAGCACGTGCAGGTTAAACTACAAATGGCAACCACCTGGGGTGTCCTAGGAACCCAATGTGGGACCAGGACAAGCATTTGTGGGCGATAGGGGCTCAGAGGGAACAGCATGTGTAAAGGCAGAGGGAAGTGAAAAAAAAAAAGAGGGTATGGCTCCTCCGAGGAGCAACTCTGTCATCTGCGCATCCCAAGAGCTCAGGGATGCCGTGCAAAAGCCCGGAGCAGGGAAAGCAGTCTGAGCTAGGCTGTGCTTTCAGTGGTCAGCACAGATGTACACAGACAGACGGTCCTTAACTCCCGGCACTCAGTAGCCACCAGTCACAAGATTAACATGGGAAGTAAGAGCCACCAGGTACACAAGCCTTAACACTAGATTTGATCCCTACTAGTCTAGCTACGAATCGGGCTGCAAACTGCAAGGTCAGCAGTTCGAAACTACCAGCTGTTTTGTGGGAGAAAGATTAGGCTTTCTGCTCCCGTAAATATTTACAGCCTTGGAAACCCTGTGCAGGGTCACTATGAGT
The DNA here is from genome assembly GCF_000296735.1 of Chrysochloris asiatica. Lineage (NCBI taxonomy): Eukaryota > Metazoa > Chordata > Mammalia > Afrosoricida > Chrysochloridae > Chrysochloris > Chrysochloris asiatica. The sequence continues at coordinate 19,335,811 of NW_006408536.1, forward strand.
TGGAACCGACTCCATGGCACATAACCACCAATCACCACAAGTCTAGCAGTCCACAGAGCAACATGTGGCAGACGCATGAGGCAAACCCATTTCAAAGTGCAAATGGCAACCTTGCAAATGTGCTTCCTGAAGTCAGCGAAAGTGAGAGTGGAGAAGCGCCTGAATCTCGGCAAAGCCACTGACAAGGAGCATGGGAATCAGGCTGGGGAACCCCGCAAGGCCTTTAGAAGAGAACAATGTGAGAAAACTAAAGGGTTAAGAGAAGACCCTGGGGAAAAAAAAAAAAGAGAGGCCCCTGGGAAAATGGACACTCTCTCACATCTGTCAATAGAGAGAATCCCTTTTACTTGTGGCCTGCAGCCAAACGTAGGAGACATGCGTGTGCTTGCTTCATCCTAAGCTAGCAAACAGTGGCAATTACAACCCCAATTTTGCTACTTCTGAAATAAGGCGAGCAGGTGGTACAGGGGTTAAAGCCCTCAGCTGCTCTGTGAAGATGGAGAGAACATGAAAATGACAGCCTTAGGAAGCCTATGGGGTCATGTGACTCTGTCCTACAGGCTCTAGTTAGGATGCAGCATAGACTGGGTGGCAATGGGTTTGGTTTGGGGGAAATGTACTGAATGTCTCCTCAAGGCCATCACTACCCAGAAGGCTCTCCTGAAAAGAATGGGCAGCGTCAACATGTGCAAAGTGCCAATACGTAAATGTCATTTACTAGGCAGAGCCCATCATTCTCTGTGACATAGGAGGAATGAAAACTGCAGCTGACCCATCACAAGGCAGGGCTTACTCCTTTCTTTTGAACCTCCAAGGTTTCTGGGTTTGTTTTCCTGACTGATCTTGGGGAGGCCCAAGAGATGGGGGCCATTTCTCACACATATTTCTATACTTTTAGAGTCTTGGTGTGGTGGCTAGCATGTGGAAGGCGCACAACAAAATTTGACAAATTTAATAAGCCATGTAATGCAAACCTATACCGTACCTGACTTTTTTGTATGTTGCTCCTGAACAAATTTTTTCTGTTCCTTTTGGAAATCTCCTATAATTGTCTGTTAAAAACAAACAAACAAAACCCAGGAAGAATCAAATACTTTGAAAAGCTTACTATCAGATAAGAAATCAATCCACGATTTTAGAAGTCTATTTGAAACATTTTGCTCATTTTCACTGAGTATTATTATTCTCCATTTCCTCAAGAGGGAATCTCTGACATTTTTGACTTAAGTCTATAAAGGATTATCTTCTCAAATGCAAAAAAAATAGATTTACCATTTATTTTTGCATCATTCCATAAAATAATAAAGGACCAGTTAAAGCTCATACTTACAAGTAGTTGTTGTTGTCAAGTGCCGTCGAATTGCTTTCAACTTAATAGCGACCCTGTATAGGTTTTTCAAGGAGTGGCTGGTGAGTTTGAACCACTGACTTTGCGGGTCAAACCAACCTTGCGGCCCAGGCTTATTCTACAGCGCTACACCATGACTCTGTACACATAGTATTGTTGTTGTTGTTAAGTGTCATCGAGTCGGTTCCGACCCATAGCGACCCTGTATAGGGTTTCCGAGGAGTGGCTGGTGAGCTTGAACTACCGACTTTGCAGTTCGAACAGCTTTGCAGTCTGGTGCATTAACCTATAGTGCCACAGCAGGACTCCACACATAGTATACATAACAAAAATATCTAAACAACAGAATCTCTAAGCTTTAATGGGTAGCCTCCTTAATTCAAAATACAGGCAAACCTCGGAGATACTGTTGGTTCGGTTCCAGATGAGTGTGATAAAGCGAATACTGCAAGAAAGGGAGTCACATGAAATTTTTTGGACTTCCAGTGCATATATAAGAGGGCTTCAGAAAGTTTGTAGAAAAATGGAACTGAAAGACAATGGAATTTTTCCATGAAGTTTTTGAAGCCTCTTCCTAAAAGTGATGTTGAGTTGATAGGGACAGAAAACTTAAGACACTGGCTACCCAAAATGGGTGGCTATAAAGGAATGAAGTGTCTGGCTTACAAGCTTTGAAGAATGTGCTTAGTTTTAGAATGAGGAGAGTAAGGGAGAATCCCCACTGAATCATTTTTCTCTTGTCCACATGGATTTGGTGAAAGGGGATGGGGGCGGGTGGAGATAGGATTCTTTGGATTCAATAGCGACTAATTGTTATCATGAGTAATTGTGATTGTCACAACTGTAAAGGTAGAAGATGTGAAACAAAAAGGGGGGGGGGCAGTGAATCTTTCATTCCAGGAACAAAAAACCCTAGGACCATCAAGAGGGAAGAGCATGAGTGGAGTGTGGTATCCTAACCAGTGGAGACAGCAGGGATGGAGGCAGAGAAAGATATATATTTTCTGTGTGTTTTGTGTACTTAAAATAAAGGGGGGGAATATGCAAATACTATTAACTGATGGTGCATGTAGGGAGTTGTAATCATTGCAATGAAGCAAAATATGATTTGTTCAGTGTAAAACTGATGATCTGCCCTGTAAACTATCACTCAATTCACAATAAAAGCTTCAAAAAACAAAGTGATGTTGACACTAGACTGTAGTCTATGGTGTGCATGGTAGAACAGTTGGAAATCGCCCTCTTGCCCAGGTGGCCCAGCACGAAGCTCCCAAGTCCCCTCCTCCTTCTCCTTGGATGCGGCTCAAGCTGGAGGCACGCAGGGCCAAACTGCTGCAGACACAGGAGCCGGAGCAGCCTGGAGGCGGTGAATAAAAGCTCAAGTCTGCCATTAAAAATGGTCTCCAATAAAACTGGGAGGAGGGGGGCAGGGGAACAAAATGAAAAGAGTAAAAAAGTTGAAAAGGCAGGACCTGAGGAATTTGTGGTAGAAAAAGTACTGGACCGCCGTGTAGTTTACAGGAAAGTGGGGTATTTCCCTGAAGTGGGAAGGATTTACAGATGCTGACAATACTTGGGAACCGGAAGAAAATGTAGGTTGTCCAGAATTAATTGACATTTCTGAATTCTCAAAAAGCTGGTAAAGAAAAAGATGGTACAAAAAGGAAATCTTTATCTGACCATGAATCTGATGACAGCAAATCAAAGATAAAAAGAGATGCTGCTGACCCTGGATATCCACAGATAAATGTAAAAACCTTCCCTAAAAGCCGAGACTGTAAATTCCAAAAAGGCAAAGTTCCCCCCCCCCCGCAAAAAAAAAAAAAAAAAAAGGCTAAAGAGGATAGAGAGAAACACTGTTGACTGATGATGTATGGAGGGGACTATAATCAATGTAATGAAACAAGTCATATGAATGGTTGAATGTGAAACTGATGATGTGCCCTGTAAACTTTCACTCAATCCACAATAGAAAAAAAAAAAAAAAGAGATGCTGCTGACAAACCCAAGGGCTTTACCAGAGATCTTGAGGCTGAGTGAACAACAGTTGCCACAGACAGCAGTGGAGAATTAATGCTTCTCACGAAACGGAAAGACTGGGTTGAGGAAGACTTGGTGCTGGCATAAGAGGCAAACATGAAATGTCCTCAAATTGTACTTGCGTTTTATGAAGAAAGACTAACTTGGCATTCCTGTCCAGAAGATGAAGCTCATTAACTGTTTGCATTGTCTTTACACACACACACAAATTTTGGGTCTTGGTTTTTTTTTTTTGTTTTTTTTAATTAGTATGAAGAGTAACGACATTCTAATGAAAATCAAGTTTGATGTTCGTTTTGAAGTAGTAATGGACTTGGGGTTTTTGCTTTACTTTGCTTTGAGCAAATACATAAAAGTTTTCTGTACTTGCTTCATTTATCATAAAAGAACATTTGATGCCATGGCATATTATTTCCACTGCACTATAGGATAGCTTTCCTAAATATTGTAAAATTTTATCTAATCATTACTGAATCAGAACTTGTGTTTAACCCACAAATATATGCCTAAGAACCAGTCTGCAGTCCTGGTATGGTGCTGTAGGATAGGCACTTGACATCAAGGTCAGTTTGAACTTCAAGTTTGGCAGTTCAAACTCACCAGCCGCTCCTTGGAAACCCTATCCAGGGACCAACTTGATGGGACTTAACAACAACAGCAAGGACCAATCTGGGGTTTTGGCATTTGTTTTTGTGTAAACATAAATACATATGTAAATTTATTTTATTTGGTTTTACCTTCACCAGAAACAAAACAACTCTAAACAAAAACAGCATTTCACAATCATGGGTACATCTGTATGGTTTCCGAGATACTATCATTCTGAACAACGCAAGAAATAGATTATCTCAAGTAAAACTGAAACAAATTGGAAGCCATGAAGTTCTATTCAAATAAATGATCCAGTAATTAATTGGACAACTTGAAACATATATATCAAAATCCATATAATTGAAACTGTTTATTTGCAAATTTCCCTGAAACAAAAATCTTACCAGTACTAGAAACCTCCCCACTCAGGTTAGAAAACTGGACAGATATTGTAATGTTCAAACAAACCAAGCAAGACTTAGCAAAATTGGATTAGATCTTTTTAGAGAGGCCATTCCTTTACAGCAAGTTGAAATTCCTGTGTTCATGATTCATGGCATGGCTAAGACCTTGCTGCTGAGAATCTGAAAAGACATTGGAGGTGTTGCAGTTTCGCACCTGCTGGCATAAATGGGTGAACAAACTTGTAAACGATTGGCCTACATGGATTTTGTTTTTTGTTTTATTCCAACCCACTGTTTACATGTAGGTTCAATCTTCTCAGCATTTGGCTACTGGTTCAACTGAAACCAGGAAAAGTAACTTTGTAGTAAACAGAACGTTAATCCAATTGTATATTATTTACTTGGTTGCCAATACTGGTGAACAATGCTCAATAAATAGTTTTATATTAAAAAAAAAGAAAGGAAAAAAAAAAGTTGAAAATCTTGTGAAAATGGCCAAAATTGGAGACAGAGACATTAAGTGAGCACACACACTGCTGGGAAAATGGCCCCAACAGACTTGCTCGGTCCACGGTTACCACAAATTTTCCATTTGTAAATAACGCTGTATTAAACATCGCTGTATCTGTAAAACTTTAATAAGCCAAGGTGCAATGCATGGAGGTCTTCCAGTTGTTACAAACATAAATGAACTCCCCTAGGCCCAGCCCCGACACGGCAACAAATGAACTCACTCCTTGAGAGTCTTCACAGGGCTTTCTTAATCGGCTGGGGCTTGAAATGTAACCTTGATCAGCAAAGGCATTAAGTATACTTGGAAATAGTTATATTTCAAAACAAAACCAGCAATATGGGACGTTTGATACCACTCAAAAGTATCAATGTACTTTATAACACATTCAAAGAAAAACCAAAGTTACTTAAATCAGGCAATTTGTAACATAGCCACATGTACAAAGAGAGAGAAAAACTCAAAACCCAAGAATATCAACAATTAATATTTTTTAAATCAAACTATGGTATTTTTTTTACTTGGGTGAATAGTAAAGTTCATAAAATTGGGGTGATTATGTTAATAGCTAATGAATTTCACAAACTTAGACATCCAAGAATGAAATGTACCTTATCGATGATGTCATCTATTTTTCCTTCTTCTACTGATTTCTTTATTGTTTGTGCTGTTTTGGTCACAGATTCAGTTATCCTTTTTGTAGCTACCGTTGCAAAGTTAAACAGATAGTCTGCAAGAAGAAAAAAAGAGTAGATTTTTGTTTAAATACAATAGCTAGTGCACAGGGGATTTTTCCCTTCAGGAGGATCTTGTAAGAATCTTAACACTGTAGGACAAGTTCCTTGTGAATTAAGAGTTTGACACAAGAATGAGGTCCACTTTCTTGGTAATTTGGCCGTTCCATGGTGGTGGTGGTTATGTGCCGTGGAGTTGGTTCTGACTCATAGCGACCCTGTACAGGGTTTCCAACGTTGTAAATCTTTATGGGAGCAGAAAGCCTCATCTTTCGCCTGGGAACAGCTGGTAGTTTCGAACTGCTGACCTTGAGGTTCACAGTCCAATTCGTAACCACTACGCTAGCAGAGCTCCTTTGGCCGTTCCATACTGGGCCTTAAATTAATCTCTCTCAAAGACAGCTAGCAGACTGGCCCCAGCAGCTGTTTCAAACTTTTCTTACCCTTCTCAAGTCTCCAGTTCTAACTGATATCAGTAAATAATCTCCTCTCCTGCCACAGAAATCAGATTAAGGCTCCTTTGGGTCCTTCCTAGCCTCCATGTATGTCCTCTTTCTTTAAGACTCGTCTTCTCCTGTTCAATGAAAACACAGGTCGCTCCTTTCCCAGATCATCCAATCCTATGAAAAGCCTGAGGAAATATTTAATAAATAGAAATCCTGGCAGGCCCTAACATAAACACTTATATAGAAATCCTTCTTGGTTAGCGGTCATTGTGTTGGGCCCTGATTCATGGTGATCCCACACACAACAGGATTGGATCACTGTGACCCATAGGCTTTTTTCAATGGCTGATTTTTTTTTCAGAAGTAGATTGCCAGCCCTTTCTTCCTGTCTTAATCTGAAAGCACCCCTGAAACCTGTTTAACATCATAGTAACACACAAGTCTCCACTGACAGGGGGCTGGGTGGTGGCTGTGCTGGGAACCAAACCTGGGCCTCACGCATGGAAGACAAGAATTCTAGTTCAGCACCACCATTGGCTCCATCAATTCTTCTTAGCTAATAATAATGGACAAATATATAGGACAAGACGACACCTGGAATACACACATTTTCAGTTTTACAGAACAGAACACAACACAAAATGAACTTCCCGGAAGCTGTGAGATGACACCTGCACCGTGGCTCGGTAACTCTCTAATATAAAGGCCAATCAGCACACACAGGCATTTTCAAAGTCCACACACTCTACAGATTCTGGCCTGCACAGAGCGACCTCGGGCAGGTCCTACTGCTGGACTGGCTGGAGGCTACTCCCAGCCCACTCCCAGGCCATTCTCCTCACTTTACTCACAGTTACCAGTCAGGGTGGGTGAGGGGCAGCTGGCAGCTGTCGAGGTGCAGGCAGGAAAACCAACAGAAGTGGCAAGGGGAGCTTGGTCCACCAGATCAAATCCCCATTGCATTGGTAATATCACTGCCAACAAATCAAACAACTTGTACGAAAATCTAGGATTGTGCAGTATCACCTCCTAATCTGAGCGAGTTTTCTCCAACTTTGTACATCCTCCACTTGTGTCTTGTGGCTTCTGTCACATCAACATCCCATTGTGATGACACCACAGGACATTACTTAGCTATACTCTGGTCCCATTCTTGCCATTCTTCGTGGGCGAAGTACACTGAACATTTGGAGTGTTAGAGAAAGTGCTGCTCTAGCTCCCACGGAATGTCCATTTCGGAACAAGAAAGTCCAAGTCAAAGGCAACACAACACGACACCGAGGCTTACTCATTAAACAGAAGAGGAGCTACTCCGAGAGGGGAGAGGGCGGCCTGGATTCCTGAGGCCAGCAGGAGAGAAGGGCCAAGACACCTCCAGGCAAGAAGGCTGAGAAAAAATGTATTAAATTCTCAGAGATCATCTAACACCAACTTACATGCAGTTTTGCTAAGTGGTTCAGAAATATTGAGACTAAGAAGACATTCGATAAGAGTTAACCAGAAGTAATAAGAGTACAATGTCCACTTCAGGAACTCAGGAATCAAGACAGGGTCTGAAATGAAGCAGTAACCAAAGGAGATGTCAAATGAAAATTTGTTGAGAATGAGTACACCTTAGCTAACAGTTATTTTATCTTCATTTTCACTATGCCATTTTATTTTCACAAGCTTTCTGGGAAGAAGGGTAGGCATATTGTATTTTTAAGCAGCTAGCTGGTATGGTGCTGTAGAACAAGGGCTCAACTATAGGACTGACTTGGAACCGCAAGGTTTGTGGTTCAAACTCACCAACCAGCAACTCCTCAGAAACCCTATACAAGGTCGCTGTGAGTGGGAACCAACTTGATGGCACTTAACAATAACAGTAATACATGCAGTTTACCAAATGCACACCTCTGGTGTGTTATTTTCCTAAGCGTGCTATACATGGGCTCGTTATTTACATCCTTTCCTCATGGGAAACCTGCGTTTGTCACCAGAACTGTGGCCATCAGGACCCATTTGGATACTTTACCTCTACATCAAAGCACAGACATCTTCCCAGGCAGGCACACTCACATTGGGAGCCCTCTTAGTTTGCAAGTTGACATCTGAACTTGAAATGCACTTTCTCCATAAGGAACAACAACAATGACAAAAGGCAGCTGGCCTAAATCACACAGTTCCATTGCAATAATCCCAGCCTTCTTCAAAACAGAAGGAAGAGGAGGTGGCCCTTCCTCCATTGCTGGGCATGGATTAGTGTCAGGAACATTTCTGACACAGTTAAGACTCATCTTTGGCTACCTTCTCACTGATTTAAACTGTGTGAATAATTTGGATTTTTAACACTCCCAGAGATACAAGCATTTTTTAAAGAAAGAAGACAGATACAACTCTTAATTTGGCAACTTTAAACAAATACGAAAACCAACACACCAACCATATTGTGCTGAATAAGAAAAGTTGCTGTGGGTGGGGCCCTTCAGGTAGGGAGGAGCTCTTCAACAGTCCCTGGTGAGCTGTTCTTCTTTCTGAAGCAGATCAAAGGAGACTACAGGTTTCTCAGGACGGAGGGCCAAGGAACAGACAGATTGATTTGGGGTGAGGGCATGGAATGCAGTCCTGGGCGTGCACCACTGGTAACTGGTATGCTGCCCATATTTACAAACAGGTGACCATAGACCAGGAAGTATTTAGGGTCCCAACTTGAAGTATTTAGCAAATGTTTGCAGAACAAATAGGGATCCCAGAAAATTCCGTGTAGATTTTGTAGACTAAAAAGAAAGATGTTTATCTGTGCTTTACTGACTAAGCACAGGCTTTCGACTGTGTGGGTCAGGACAAGCTATGGAACACATTGTGCATGGCCACACTTAATTATGTTCATGAGGAAATCTGTACGTAGACCAAGAGGCAGTCGTTCAAACAGAACAAGGGGACACTGAATAGTTTAAAATCAGGAAAGGTGTGCGCCAGGGTTGTATTCTTTCACCTTACTTATTCTAATCTGCATGCTGAACAAATAGTCTGAGAAACTAGATTATATGAAGAAGAACGTGCATCAGGATTGGAGGAAGACTCATTAACAATCTATGATATGCAGATGATGCAACCTTGCTTACTGAAAATGAAAAGGATGTGAAAATACTGATGAAAATCAAAGACCACAACCTTCTATATGGATTGCATCTCAATGTAAAGAAAACAAAAATCCTCACCACTAGATTAATAAATAACATCGCGATAAATGGAGAAAAGATTGAAGCTGTCAAAGACTTCTTTTTGCTTGGGTCCATCATTAACACTCATGGAAACAGCAGTCAAGAAATCAAACAACATATTGCATTAAGCAAATCTGTTGCACAAGATATCTTTAAAGTGTTCAAGAACAAAGATGTCAGTTTGAGGACTAAAGTGCGCCTGACCCGAGCAAGTCACAGCATTTTCAAAAGTCTCATCTGCATGTGAAAGCTGGACAGTGAATAAGGAAGACCTTAGAAGAATAGCTGCATTTGAGTTACGGAGTTGGAGGAGAATATTAAAAGTAGAAGAGCAAACAAATCTATGTTGGAAGAAATACAGCAAGACTGCTCCTTGGAAGCATGATGGTCAGACTTCTTCTCTCATACTCTGGACATATTGTCAGGAAGGACCAGTGCCTGAAGACGGACATTATGCTAGGTAAAGTAGAGGGTTATAGAAAAAGAGGAAGACCCCCAATCAGATGGATCGGCACAGTGGCAGCAATAATGAGCTCAAGCTTAACAATGATTGTGAGGTTGGTGCAGGACTGGGCAGTGTTTCATTCTGTTGTACATAAGGTTGCTATGAATTGGAATAGACTCAACAGCACCTTACAACAAAAAGCAAAGGAACCTACTCAGTGGGAGCCAGGCTCAGAGACATTCAAGTTTTGTTTTCAAATTATGGGCGTTTTGGAAACTAACAGACCCCTTAGGATCAGTAAGTAAAAATCAAGAAGAGGTTGAACATCTCTGTCTCTCTAAAAGTTAGCGAGGAAACAAGAACCTCTGAGTCTTTCTGAAATCACATACATTTTAGGCTTTCATGTATTCGGAAACTTTGAAGTCTACAATGTGTGTGTACAGGGGGGAGGGGGGAGAAATGGGAACTTTCATTTAATCTTAGTCTCCCAAATATCAAAAGAGAACCTGGTGAAGAAGAGGTACAGATGGCAGCATTCTAGAAAGAGACAAGTGTACTAGTTCCAAAGCAGATGTCTGCATCAAAAACACAGCTACTCAAAGAATTTAGAGGCCTTTCCTAAATACACAAGCAAAGATTTCAAGATTTGACAGTAAAGCCCTAAGTTTTAAGCTAACCAGTGCCGATCAGTTTGTCACGCTGTAGTGGCTTGCACATTGCTGTGAGGTTGGAAGCTATGCCATTTCAAATGCCAGCAGAACTTCTTGACTAAAAAAGACTAAGAAGAAAGGCCTGGTGATCCGCTTCTGAAAATTAGCCAGTGAAAACCCTATGGATCACCTTTATATTCCATTTTTTCCACGAACGTCTTGAAGCCCCCGATAACGAGTCCTCTAGGTTGCAAAGCACTCAAAATACACAGTGGCTCCAACAAAGGACCAGCAATTGAGAAGATGACACAGGGCATGACTCGTTTTGCTACACAAGGGTCTCTGTTTCTAGCTTGCATCTAATTAATCCCTTTTACATTAGGGCATCAAAAAGTTTATGGGAAAATTCCATTATCTCTTAACTCCATTTTTCCTCGAACTTTTTGAAGCCTTCGTATACTTGGCAAGAGATAGACTCAAGCACACCGTACACTACTCCTGTCTATTAACAAAACAAAGACAACTTGTTCCGAATGGGATTATAACCACAGGCATAAAAACCAAAGCCACAGCCATCTGGTTGATTCTGACTCATAGCGACCCGACAGAGCCAAGTAGAACTACTCCATAGGGTTTGGGAGGCTGTAAATAATCTTGGTGTTGTTGCTAAGTACCACTGAATCGGTCCTGACTCATAGCAACCCCGTGTAGTTAGCAGTTAAGTGCTTATCCTACAGCGCCACACTAGGACTCCAATCTTTACAGGAGCAGAAAGCCTCATCTTTCTCTAGGGGAGTAGCTGGTGGGTTTGAACTGTCAACCTGGAGGTTAGCAGCCTGATGGTTAACATGCTATGCCACCAGGGCTGCTTAATCACAGGCATGTTGCTGTTAAGCACTGTGGAGTCACTTCCAATCATAGCGGTCCTGTAAGGGTTTCCAACACTGTGTATTTTTACAGGAGCAGAAAGCCTCATCTTTCTTCCAAGGAAGAGCTGGTGGACTTGAATCACCAGCCTTGTAGTTCACAGTCTAGTGCTTATCCTATGAAGTCACTGCACTCTCCAAGTCACAAGCATAGAAGTTAGGAATTACAATACATATTTTGGGGGCCACAATTCAACCCACAACACAGGTCACCATAAATGGGAGCCAATTTGATGGCAACTAAGAAGTTTTAAGAAGGTCCTGTCGATAACTCAGTCCATACCCTGCATTTCCCTATGAAAAGGAATAAACCTTTGGATCCTGGTGTGGCACTGTGGGTTAATGTGCCAGACTGCAAAGCCATCTGAACTGCAAGGTCGGTGGTTCAAGCTCACCAGAAGCTCCTTGGAAACCCTATACAGGGTCGCAATGGGTCAGAACTGACTCGACGGCACTTAACAACAACAACCCTGTACTTCCAACCATCGTCCAATCCACTAATCTAGCCTCAGTATTCCAGTCAAATTATTTTCTTCACCAGATCCTAATGAGTCCTTTGTTGTTGTTATTGCTATGTGCCGTGGAGTCGGTTCCGACTCATAGCGACTCTGTACAGGGTTTCCGAGGCTGTACATCTTTATGGGAACAGAAAGCCTCATCTTTCTCCCGCGGAACAGCTGGTAGTTTTGAACTGCTGACCTTGCGGTTGGCAGCCCAACCCGTAACCACTATGCTACCAGAGCTCCTTGGAAGGTGAGGTAGGGCCTTGCTATTTCAAAAGTGTTTCTCCACTCATGCTCACCCTCCCCAGCCCTCTTTGTCTTTTCATAGATCCTTAAAAAAATGTTTCCTACATTGAACATCTGCTTTTGCTGCAGCAGTGCTGTCTGGGTTAGGACCCATTTCCTCCTCAAAGACACTTCCTTTGACTTTTGCCTGGGAAGATCTCTCCAGAATCAGAAACACTACAGCATGTGTTTACTCTTCATGCCTTCTATCTCAGCCACCCCAGTTCAGAAAGAGCATGAACTTTGAAAGTGGTGGTGGTGGTGTCATCAGGTTGGTTCCAACTCCTAGTGATTTCTGTCTGCATAGAGTTTTCAGGGCTGTCAATTGTCCCAAGAGCAGAAAGCCTCATCCTTCTCTGGAATAGTGCTAGCAGATTCAAACTGCTGACCTTGTGGTTAGCTGCCCAGCTTATAACCCACTATGCTACCAGGGTTTTGAAAGTTGTTGTTGTTGTTATGTGCCGTGGAGTCGGTTCCGACTCATAGCGACCCTGTATAGGGTTTCTGAGGCTGTAAATCTTTATGGGAGCAGAAAGCCTCATCTTTCTCCTGCGGAACAGCCGGTAGGTTCAAACTGCTGACCTTGAGGTTAGCAGCCTGATTCGTAACCACTATGCTACCAAAGTAGACAGACCTAAATTTACATTTAAATTCCACTTCTGCTTACTCTAAGTGTAACTCTGGACAAGTAACTCTGAGCCTGTCCCTCCTGTCCCCACCCCCCACCCCCAAATTCAATGGGATGTTTAACAAATGAAATGAGAGTGTTCATAAACCATCTAGTATTGCAACCTACACATTGTTATTAGTCTCCATCCAGTCAATGCCAACCCATGGCAAACCCAGGTGTGCAGAGTAGAATTGCTCCTATAGGGATTTCATGGCTGTGACCTTTAAGGCGCAGACCACCCGGCCTGTCGTTCTTGACACCTCTGGGTGGCTTCAAACCACCAACTTTTGGGCTAGTAGTTAAGCACTTAACTGGCTGCACTACTCAATTGGCAGCTCCTTCCCCACTTTAAAAGAGATTAGCTTGACGTCCAATAAGTCGGTCCATTTACTTTGGAAAGCACATTCTGCTCTACGGGCAAAAAGGCACTTTGTCACCATCAACACCCCCAGTCCTGAGGATCGGAAGGAAGCTGGCGAAAAGAACAAAATCGATTCCTTCACAAACTTCCAGACGTCAAGTCATACTTTACTGCGGACCTGCTCCCAGTGTTTGCCAACTTTGCAAAGACTGACACATTACCAGGAACTTCAGGGACAGGGTTTGACAGCTAGATAAAGCCTTTAAGATTCTTTAACGATCCCACCCGTCCCCCGGGAGGACCGACCGACACACACCCTCCTCCAAGGGTGTCGGGGGACGCTTCCCCGCGCTCTCCGGCCCCGGGGAAGACTCACCGCCGAAGCCTTTGTCCTGGTCGAGAAGGGGCTCCTGGTCCCCCGCCTGCTGTGGCTCCGGCTCCGTGGACTCCGCCACCACCTCGGAGCGCTGCTTGGGTGGAGCGTTTTCCTCCGGTGGCCGGTCTTCCTCAGACGCCACCGGCTGCTCCAAGCCAAACCAACTGCTCAGACCCCGGAACATCCCGCCGGCGGGGTCGCCGCCGCAGTGTTGGTCCCCGGAGATTTCCGCGGGTGCTGTCACTTTCGGACCCTACTAAGTTCGTCGTCCAAGTAACTGGCCGGAAGTCCAGACGACCCGGGAGCAGACCCTCTATCCGTCTCGGCGCCTCTATGGAGACTTCTTCCTCGGCCGCGCGCGTCACTTCCGGTAGGAAGTTCTCAGCCCCGACGACCGTCGGCTTCGATAACTTTATTGTCCACATAAAAAAGTGCACAAAAAGCTTTCGCTGGGTGATCTTGTCCCGCCTCCGTTCCCAGTTGTGGAGGTGCCTGGACGGCGGGTGTGCCACAAGCCGATTTAGTCTTTCATTTTTATCATTGCTTCTAAGGAGTCCCGGTGTGGCGCTATAGGATAAGCACTGGACCGCTAGGTCGGCCTGAAGCACAAGATTGGCGACCCTATACAGGATCGCTATGAAGGCACTTAACAACAACAACAAAGGAGTTTGACTGGAGCCTTAGCCTCACCTGTTCATGCCCGGCAGGTCCAAGTCTATATGAAATGAATAGCTTTAGCCTCTTAATAAGGTCAACCCAAACTGCCCAAAGCCTCTAAATTGAACTATCAATGTACAGGGAATACAGAGGATGAAGGAAGAAGTTAAAAGACAACCAACAGAAAGAACCCAGACTGAAACTGCAGGGTGAATTTATAGATTAAGAAAGCACTTCAGAGACATAACCCATGGCAACGTATAGACTTTATCTGGTTGCTAATTCAAGCAAATAAATTGCAAAAAAAAATATTATGTTTATAAGAATTAGAAATTTGGACACTGGGTAGTGGATGAAATCAATCAAGGTAACATAAGACTACTATTGTGTGTGTGTTTTAAAAGCTCCTGTCTTTTAGTGAGTCATACTGAGAGATTTATCTCCAATGTTATTTATTTAAAAAAAAATTTTTTTGAGGGGGGTGGGAGTAAGAAGTCAGGGTTAAGGATTATGTATGACTAGGTTTAGGTAAGGTCTAGGACTTCATTTACTGTTAGGGTTATGGTTAAGACTAGGGTTAGTTTTAGGGGCAGGGGTTGGGCTTAGGACTAGAACTAAGGCTTGTTTTAGTTTTAGGAATGAAATATTTATCAATGAAATGGTGCAATGCCTGGCATTTTCATGAAATTAATGCAGGATGAGGGGAAATGGGTGAGGATATAGATGAATCCAGCCTGGTCATGAGTTGATAATTGTTAAAGCTGCTGGTTAGTTATATTACTATGTCTACTTTTCTATATGTTTAACTTTTTCCATGATAAAATGCAAAACAAACAAACAAACTGGCGAAGTGAACAACTAGCTCTTCAGAGCAGGGGCTTCATAAACGTATTTTCCAAGTACACTGTCCAGCAATCTAATGGTAAAGGGCAGCCCTCATCCTCCACCCCCACCATTTGAGAACCATCAGTAGTTCAAGTGGTTGAGTACTAGCCTTCTAGCAGAAGATCCAGGTTTGATTCCCACCCAGTGCACCTAATGTGCAACCACCACTCATCTGTCAGTGTTGGCTTGCTTGCTGCTGTGATATTGAAAAGGGTTTTAGTGGAACTGCTAGCCTGACAAGACTAGAAAGAAAGGCCTGGCCATCTACTTCTGAAAATCAGCCAGTGAAAACCCTATGGCTCACAATGGTCCAATCCACAACTATGGATATGGCTCCAGCCCATTAGCGTTCATTCCATTGTGCTTGAAGTCACCATAAGTTGGGGGTCAACTCAACAGCAGCTAAAAATAACAAGAAAAGTTCCAGAGATCTGTGTGAGGAGGTGGTGGATTCTGATTTTTCTGAGGTCCTGTTTTATAGCCCAACTTATATTAACATGTTGTTCGTAGCACAGGACTGTTTAATAACTCCAACTTGTTTTTAATGTCTGGGTACTCATTTAGCTTTGAAAGTCAGGAGGTGTGTTAGGACCGATGTCTTTCTAGGATTTTTTTTTTTTTTTTTAAAGACAGTAAGAACTTGACAGTGGTGGATATTTTCCAGAAAGGATATTTTTTCCCAGTATAATTGGAAAGGGCTTGGAATTTGAGCCTACAGTGGGGGTTCTAACTCCACCATCTCCTAGGCGAATAATATTGACTTTGTTACTTATCCTTTTGGACTTTCAAACTTGCTCACCAGCAAAAGGAGTATAGTCCCAGCCTTTCCTACAGCGGAGGTGGGGCACATTCCATTTGTCTTCATTTTGTTGTATCTGCTGGAGCACCAAAAACCACAGTGACGGCTGTGTGTCCCAGAGGATAGACATCTTTCCAACTATTCTGAAAGGTAAGATTCGTCAAAATAAAAATTATGAAAGAACATAGTAATCAACTAAGTGAGGGCCTTTCTTTTTCTCTTGGATCTTCTTGAGGGCCCAGCACAATGCTTTGTATACAAGTGTTGTTACTTGCTGTGGAGTCAATTCCCACCTATGGCGACCGACCCCATGTATGCAGAGTAGAACTGCTTCATAGGGTATTCAAGGCTGTGGCCTTTGGAAGGCAGATCGCTAGACCTTTCTTTAGTGGATGGAACCTTTGGGTGATTTGAAGGGCCAACCTTTTTTTTTTGTTTTTTCCCTAGATTTTTTAATTTTTATTTTCTTGTTGTTGAGAATATACACAACAAAGTATCCCACCAATCCAACAGTTTCTACATGCACAACTGACATCGATGGCAATGTGTGAGTTGTGTGACTCTTCTCATCCTCCTTTTCTGAGCTGTTCTTCCTCCATTTCAAGTTGTGGTTGCCACGTTGAGCTCTTACGTTGTTGCTATTGTTGTTGTTGTTAGGTGCCTTTGAGTCTGTTCTGACTCACAGCGACCCCTTTGCACAACAGAACAAAACATCCCCCAGTCCTGCCCCTTCCTCTCAATTGTTAGCCTTGAGCCCATTGTTGCTGCCACTGTGTGAGTCCATCTCATTGAGGCTCTTCCTCTTTTCCTTGACCCTTCACTTAACCAAGCACAATGTCCTTCTTCAGGGATAGGTCCCTCCTGATAACATGTCTGAAGGATGAGAGGCCAAGTCTCGTCATCCTGATTTCTAAGGAGCGCTCTGTCTGTGCTTCTTTTTTTTTTTTTTTTCAATGTTTTATTGTGAATTATATGATAGTTTACATGAGAGACCTCTAGTTTTACATTCATTCCATCGCATATCATTACATTGCCATGGTTCCAGTCCCCTCCATACATCATCTCCCGACCAAGACCAAAGGGCA
>NW_006408536.1:19352829-19364108 GCF_000296735.1 Chrysochloris asiatica
GGCCCACAGTTCCTCTCCCTCTCTGGATCCAAAGTCCCCAGCAGCTCCATCCCTCCATGTAATCGTCCCTGTCTCCATCTCAGGCATCCCTGCTTCTCTGGGTAGGGTCCCACTCTCTGCTCTTATCCGTTGGTGGTCCCAGAGACCTCCGCTCCTAGACTGGAGAAATAATCGCTCTCTTCCTTGCTACAAAATATCTACCCTTGCATTTCCAACACTCACAATCCGTCCTGATAACCATTATTCACTACAGTATCGCATGTAACCCACCTGTATTTCATTTCATCAGCTCCACCTAGACAGATTGGATAGTACTCACTGGTGATTCTGCCTTCCTCCATGCCCCCTAGCTCTAGGTTCCCTCTTGAAGGCTTGTAAGCCAGTCACTTCTTGTGAAGGGCCAACCTTTAAGCTAGTAGTCTAGCACTTAACAATTTGTATATATACAGATTGTTCAATGAGAACACACCCTTATCCCATGCAAGCCAGTTACTCTGCACCCTGTTACTAGATTTGGTTTATGATTCCTTTTTGTCTGTCTGTTTGTTTTACTAATAAAATAGTTAACATAATTATCCCTTTATATTTACAAACAACCTTTAATCTGTTAGCCTTCTAGATTTAGAGAATAATATTACTGGATGAGGCACTATTTCCTGTGGTAGAGAGCCTGGCTTTGGAGACAGTTTGGGTGGAATTCCTGGCTTTGCCAGTCATACTAATAAATTCACATTTGGACAAGGTCCTTCAGTAGAAGAAGGTCATACTAATCACCCTTGTTATAAGGAGAAAAGGAAGCCCAAGTAGTCCCGGGTTATGAACACCTGACTTACGTACAACTGTATACCCGTAGTTCAGAACCAACCCCTGTAGAGATTATTCTATTAAAAATTTGAAGTACATACGAGGGGACTTCAAAAAGTTCATAGAAAAATGGAATGAAAAGCTAATGGGATTTTTCGTGAGTTTTTTGAAGCCCCTTTGCACTAGGTTTGTAATAACAAATGGGTACTACTTTGCAACATGCATCAAAACATTATTATTGTAAACATTTACCCAAATCACAATGAACGATTTTTAAACCGATGATGATGATTAGTACTGTATGATTATGTTAAAGGCAATTTAGTGTACCTGAAAGTGTTTCTTTAACATTTTTATATGCATAGAAAGACACACTGTATACTAAGACAAACATTTGACTATTTGATGGTAGGTATGAGCCAAACCATAAGCCAGATTAGGAAGAAGGAGAAGCAGATTATTTGTGACTGTTTAGCCACTGACACCCTTATGAACAGCAGTGGGACACTGTCAGAGAGCACCCGAGTACTGAATGCTGAAACATGATGCACCACAATATTGTCAGATATGGTGCCAGAAGATTGGAAGGCACTCAAAATACGACCGGGGAAAAGCTGCTTCCTCAAAGTAGAGTTGACCGTGATGATGCCAATGGAGTAAAGCCTTTGGGACCTTCATTTGCTGATGGGGCACAACTCAAAATGAGGAGAAACAACTGTAAATATCCACTAATAATTGGAACATGGAATGTACAAAGTATGAATCTATGAAAATTGGGAGTTGTCAAAAATAAAATGGGATGCATAAATACAATATCCTAGGCATTTTGTTGTTGTTGTTATGTGCCGTGGAATTGGTTCCGACTCATAGCGACCCTGTACAGGGTTTCCGAGGCTGTAAATCTTTACATGAGCAGAAAGCCTCATCTTTCTCCCGCGGAACAGCTGGTAGTTTTGAACTGCTGACCTTGTGGTTCACAGCCCGATTCGTAACCACTATGCTACCAGAGCTAGGCATTAGTGAGCTGAAATGGACTGGTACTGGTCATTATGAATTTGACAATCACAAGATTTACTATGCCGGGAATGACACATTCAAGAAGGGACAAACACAGTCAGCATTTCTCAGGCTGAAAGAACTGAAGAAAAAATTCAAGCCTTCATTTGTAATATTGAAGGATTTAGGGGCAAAATACTGAATGATGCAGAAACATCAAAAGAAGATGGAAGATATACACAGCGACTATACGAAAAAGAAGTGGTCAGTGTTCAGCTATTTCAAGAGGTAGCATATGATCAAGAACCAGTGGTACTGAAGGAGGATGTCCAAGCTGCACTGAAGACACTGGTGAAAAAACAAGGCTCCAGGAATTAACAGAATACAAATGAAAATCTTTCAATAAACTGATGCAGCACTGGAGGCATTCACTCATCTATGCCAAGAGCTTTGGAAGACAGCTACCTGGCTAACCGATTGGAAGAGAGCCATATTTGTGGCCATTCCAAAAAGAGGTGACTGAACAGAATGTGGAAATCATTGAACAATATCATTAATATCATATGGAAGTAAAATTTTGCTGAGCTGAAGATAATTAAAAAATGGCTGAATCTGTACATCAACAGAGAACTGCCAGAAATTCAAGCTGGATTCAGAAGAGGATGTGAAAGGAGGGTTATCATTACTGATGTCAGATGGATTATGACTGAGAGCAGAGAATACCAGAAAGATGTTTACTTGCGCTTTATTGATTATGCAAAGGCTTTCAACTGTGTGGGTCATGACAAGCTATGGATAACATTGTGAAGAATGGGAATTCCAGAACACTTGATTGTGCTCATAAGAAACCTGTACACATACCAAGAGACAGTCATTAGAACAGAACAAGGGCATACTGAATGGTTTAAAATCAGCAAAGGTATGCGTCAGGGCTGTATTCTTCTGCCATACTTATTCAATCTATATGTTGGGCAAATAATCCAAGAAGCTGGATTATATGAAGAAGAACATGACATCATGGTTGGAGGAAAACTTGTTAACAGCCTGCGATATGCAGAAGATAACAACCTTGCTTGCTGGTAATGAAGAGGACTTAAAATACTGATAAAGACAAAAAACTACAGCTTTCAGTATGGATTGTATCTCAAGGTAAAAAACCAAAAATCCTCACAATTGAACCAATGAATAACATCATGATAAAAAGAGAAAAGATTGAAGTTGTCAAAGACTTCATTTTGCTCAGATACACAATCAGCACTCATGGAAGCAGCAATCAAGGAATCAAATGACATATTTCATTACACAAGATATCTTTAAAGTGTTCAAGAACAAAGATCATTTTGAGGACTAAGGTGTGTCTGATGCAAGCCATGGTATTTTCAATCGCCTCATATGCATGTGAGAGTTAGACTGTGAATAAGGAAGACCGTAGAGGACTTGATACATCTGAGTTAATGGTGTTGGAGAAGAATATTAAAAGCACCATAGACAGCTGAAAGAAAGAATCATCAGAATGCTCCTTAGAAGCCAGGATGGAGAGACTTCATCTCTTATACTTCGGGCATGTTATTAGGAGGGACCAGTTCCTGGAGAAAGACATCATGCTTAGTAAAGTGAGGGTCAGCGAAAAAGAGGAAGAGCCCCAATGCAATGGACTGGCACAGTAGCAGCAGCAATGGGCTCAAGTGTAACAACATTTGTGAGGATGGCCTCAGGACCAGGCAGGGTTTCGTTCTGTCGCTGTAAGTCAGAACCGACTCGACGGTACCTAGTAACAACAATAACAACAACAACAAACCATGCCTAAATGTTCCGACTTACATACAAATTTGACTTAAAGACTGATTTAGGAACTAAACTCATCCATAATCTAGGGACTGTGTGCCCTGAAATGTGGAGGGAAAGCCCTACACAAATGGCAGGTAGTTAAGTATAGGTATTCCCTGATTTTCAAAAGTTCGCTTTACACCGAGTCACTTTTACAAGACATATATTAGTACCTGTGTTCACAAGTACTAACCAGAAGAAATCTGAAGAGGATTTTCACTTTTATGACAAAAGGTGAAAAGTGAAACTAGCCTTCAGTGTTTGCTTTGCAACTAGCTGTTAAAGAGGCAGCGCACGTACCAAGTGTTTGCGTCAAACTCCTTCCCTGGGAACTACACCCAGCATCACTCAGCCAGGGCTTGGAATTGTGACTGTGAACACTATATGTTATTGTTATTTTAGGGTTCATATGTTATTTAGTAAGATTGTTGTTGTTAAATGCTGTTGAGTCAGTTCTGACTCGTTGTTGTTGTTAAATGCTATCAAATCAGGTTTGACTCATAGTGACCCTGTATAGGGTTTCCAAGGACCAGCTGGTGGGTTTGAATCATCGACCTTGTAGATAACAATCCAGTACTTATTCTACAGCACCACACCAGGACTCCTTCTGATTCATAGTGACCCTGTACAGGGTTTCCAAGGAGTAGCTGGTAGATTTGAACCACCGACCTTGTAGTTATCTGTCCAGTGCTTATCCTGAGCCCAAGGACAAGGACATAGCCATGGAGGGCTAGAGTTTAGAGTGAAGCATCCAGCTGATATGAAGTGAATAGAGACACACAAGAATGCCCAAACTTGCAGATAGTACCCATTTGACCTAGCCTTGATGGCTTGATAATCAGAACTCAGCTAGAGGAAGATAAAAAAATTTTGATAAAGGAAACAAGTGTAAATTGCTACAATTTGACGATCTTTACCTATATTATGGATGTGTTGTTGTTGTTGTTATGTGCTGTGGAGTCGATTCCGACTCATAGCGACCCTGTACAGGGTTTCCGAGGCTGTAAATCTTTACGGGAGCAGAAAGCCTCATGTTTCTCCCGCGGAGCCACTGGTAGTTTCGAACTGCTGACCTTGTGGCTCACAGCCCGATTTGTAACCACTACGCTACCAGAGCTCCTTATATTATGGATGTAGTAGCTCAAAATACCAACTGAGATGGTAAAATACCAAATACCTCTGTATACAGGGTTGATAGGGATGGGCAACTTAGACATTGGCTACCTAAAATGGGGGGGTGGGGATTATAAAGGCACAATGTGACTGGCTTACAAGTTTTCAAGAGGGAATTTAGTTTCAGAGGGTGTGGGGGAAGGTAGAATCCCCACTGAATCGTTCTCATCTTGTCTAAATGGGTCTGGTGAAAAGAGATGGGGATAAGAGTCTTATGATTCTATAGTGATGAATTGTTATCATGAATAATTACGACTGTCACAACTGTAAAGGTAGAAGTTCTGTAACAAAAGGAAGGGAGTAGTTAATCTTACAGTCCAGAAACAGAGGACCCCAGGAGCATCAAAGGAGAAGAGCATGAGTGGAATATGGGACCCTATTCAGAGAAGCAGTGACACCAGAGATGAAGGCAGAGATGGGGACATACAGAGAGGGAGCAGCTGAGGACTCTAGATTCATGGAAAGACAGGGACTGGGTGCTGGCGGCCAGGAGTCAGGCTTGCAGAATGTGTCCTTTGATAGTGTAAATTATTATATATGTCTGAGTGTTTTTGTGTACCCCCCTTCCAAAGCAAAGCAAAGCAAAGCAAAGCAAAGCAAAGCAAAGCAAAGCAAAACAAAAAACAGAGGTAATGGAAGCAAATACTGTTGAATGACGCACGGAGGAGACTGTAATCATTGCAATGAAACGATGGTGTAAAGCCGATGTTCTCCCATGTCAACTATCACTGAGTTCCCACAAAAATGTTTTTTTAAAAAAAAAGTTTGGGGCTCAAACCCACCCAGAGGTGCCTTGGAAGACAGGCATGGCAATTTGCTTCCCTATGGAGTCGCTCTACTCTGCACACATGGAGTTGCCATGAGTTGATATTGACTTGATGACAACTAACAATGACATACAACTCTTTACCCTTCCTTGTGGTCTTCGTCAATTAGCTTCAGGGTCACTTTTCCACATTCACTGAAGAGTTGGTTCCTGGGCCTCCATTTACTCCTCTTCTCATCTCCCACCACCCTCCTGGGCCTCCTAATACCCTGGCCTTCTAAATATGAGACCCAATTCCAGTGATGTGCACCTCACTTTTAATTCTCATTTCCTACAGCTGCTTCCCACTCTAGTGACAGTGTGCCCGGCCACCCATTCCCATAGGCCATCTTTAAATTGAACTCTTTTGACTCTTCTCTTGTCTTTCTCCCCATTTTTTAGCTCCCTGCTAGTTTCAGTTCCTTTCCTCTACAAAACTTGACCCCTGGTCCATTCCTTCAGTTACATTCTTTCAGCACCCTCAATTCCTTCTCCCTCTTGTCCTACTCTACCTAGCCAGCAATCTCGACGTTCATCATAAGTATATATATATATATATTTACAGGAGCGCAGTGGTTCCATAGGATAAGCACTGTTGTGCAAACCACAAGATCAGCAGTTCAAGCACACCAGCCGCTCCATGGTAGAAAGATGGGGCTTTCTACTCCCTCAATGACTTAAAACCTCATAAACCCTATACAGGGTCACTGTGAGTTGGAACTGACTCAATAGCACTTAGCAACAATAATCTATATTCACATATGTGTGTGTGTAAGAAGGCCTGGTAGCGCACCAGGTTAAGTGGTGGGCTGCTAACTGCAAGGTCAGCAGTTCGAATCCACCTGCCAATCCACTGAAGAAAGGTGAGGCTTTCTGCTCCCATAAAGATTTACAGCCTCAGAAACGCTATACAAGGTTGCTATGAGTTGAACTGACTTGGCATCAAACCACCACCACCACAATATATATGTGTGTGTGTAGTCCTGATATGGTGCAGTAGGATAAGCACTGGACTGCTAACTGCAAGGTTGGTAGTTCAAACCCACCAGCTGCTCCTCGGAAACCCTATATAGGGTTGTTATGAGTCAGAACAGACTCAATGGCACTTAGCAACAACATATATAAGACATCTTGTAACATTATAGCAGCCAGACATCACTACACAATTATGGTTTTAAACTTCGCTTGGTCTTCAGTGGAGTCCCTGACTGGCGCAAACGGTTAAGTGCTCAACTCTTTGGTGATTGGAACCCACCCAGAGGTGACTTGGAAGAGAGTCTGGTGATCTGTTTCTTGAAAACCCTACAGGGCACAGCTCTACCCTGCAGCAATGGCGTCACCAGGAGCTGGAATGAACTCAATAGCTACTGGGCTTTGGTTTTTTTTAGGTCTCTAATGATACTTGACAAACTTGTCTCTCTAGTATCTCCCACTGGTTCTTCAAAACTTGCACCAGTTTCTTAAACCTTCCCTATCACTTCAAACCCTTCAATTCCCCAAGATAGCCCTGACTGCTATTTTACTGAGAAAGCAGTAGCCTCCTGGGCTAAACTTCAGCTTACCACCCCTACACTCAGACATTTTCTGTATTGGGACCCTTCCTACCTCTTTCCTTCCAGTCACAAAGGAAGAGACATTCCTCCTCTGGCTGAAGGCCAATTCCATTTGCACTCTGTATGTCTTTCCTGAGTTCTTATCCTCTCTTCTCTATCTTTATTTAACCTCTCCTTCCTTCCATTCAACTCATAAACCTACTCAGAATCTGCTTAACCTACTGTTTCTTTCCATTCCAAGCTATAAAAAAGTTGTCTTGACTTACCATCTCCATTTCCCTTACTGTTCAACACACTGGCAAGATAGTTGCTGACCCCACAAAGATGCTAGTTGCCCTCCTGTCCCTAAGTCTTCTCTAAGGCACCTGGAGGCTCAGGAGCATGTGGTCTTCTGGAACACGTTCTCCTTCTGTTTCTTTCCTTTCTTGTTTGCAGTTGCTTCTGCTCCGATCACATTTGTTGTTCTCCTTCTAGGTAGGAGTTAGCTTTGAAGACTAGAGAAGAGCAGCATCTTCCTTTGAGATGGCTGGAAAGCAAGTAAAGATAAAGAACAATTCGGATCAGTGGCATTACCGGCTGACAGTTTTCAAAACAAATCCCCCTTTATGTTCTATTGGATAGTCCCAGCCCAATTTTCTTTCTCTACACTGTTTCCTTGAAGAAGTTCAACACACTCATGGCTTCCACGATTCCTGTGACCTAAGCCCATCTCCTAAACTCTAAACCCATATGTCCAGTTGCCAGAAGTGTTTTAAGACCTCTCTTCCTGTTGGCTCTGTGGTTCCTTGTTGTTGCTGTTGTTAAGTGCCATCGAGTTGGTTCTGACTCCTAGTGACCCTGTATAGGGTTTCCAAGGAGTAGCTGGTGAGTTTGGACTGCTGACTTTGTGGTTCGAAGTCCAGTGCCACACCAGTCTCATAACTGAAGTTCTTCTCCCTAGCTCAATCTCATTCGGTCCTCTCATACTCCCTGGCTTGGTAAAGACATCACAGTGCATCTCTGCCTTCTCCTCATCTTCCACCTGGACCACTACAATGAAAACCAGACCTTTCAGCCCTTGAATATAGTTCCGAGAATATGCACTTTTGTTTCCCTGAGGTAGGAAGGTGTAATGTTTTTGTTTTTGCAAGTGTTACCATGAAAAGAGTTTTTAATCACTTGCTACTAATACAGCTGGAGTCCTGGTATGGCACTGTGGGTTGGACCGCAAGGTTGGTTTGAATCACCCACTCCTTGGAAACCCTATCTGGGGTCACTGTGAGTTGGAACTCACTCAACGCCACTTAACAACAACAACAACTAATATAGCCAATACTCAGAGACAGGGCTCAGAGCAAAGAGTGACAATCTCCCAGATCTGCCTTCCTGAGGAAAAAATAGAAGGAGGATTTATAGGGATCATGAGTATCAGGTAGGAGTCCAAAAGAATTTCAGGAGCTTCCTTGTGACTCTGCTTATCTTTGGTCCTGTTGAACATCCATTTCTGAAGGCAATATTCATTTTTAGTGGTGGTTATCAGTGGCTTTTACAAGACATGTCTAGCTGTTTTTCTTCATTCCTGTAAGTCCTCAGAGTGGGGGACAGCTGCCAATGACCTAAATTGGTCTCTAGGAGTGGGGCATGGTCAAGCACATCTTGAGAAAGCCCCTGAGGGGATTGTGATATATGCTGTAGTTAAGAGTCAGTCAAGTAGGCAGTTAGGATGGTCGTGTTCTGGACACAGTGCTTCAGTAGTTTCTGCTTGCTGATTTTGCCTTTGTTCCTGGGAGGAGAGTTGTCCCCTTCATTCTGGCAGAAATTCAGCTTTGGATATTGAAGAGGAGTGATTAATTATGGAATGTAGGGAGGGAGGGAGTAAAACTTGAATTATAGTCACGGTTTTAAGATGGTCCTGTTTTTCTTTGCATTTGTTGTTGCGTGCTGAGAAGTCGATTCCGACTCATAGCAACCTGTATAGTTTTCAAGGAGAGGCTGTTGGATTTGAACCACTGACCCTGTGGTTCAAACTGACCTTCTCATTGCCTCCAATTTCTCCATACCCCTATTTCAATTTCCCCCTTTGTTGTTTCTCAATCTCGGGAAACTTAAGTCTATGCTATCTGGCTGCTTCCTGCTGAATGTAGGCACCTTGGGATGAGAAGCTAACGTAATCTGGTATTGTCAAGTGGAAGGGTCTGAGTGATGAAAACTGAAGACATCTTGTTGGATTAGTTAGCAGATATCTCCAATTTTTGAGACAGATGAAGTAGACCTCATCATCCTTTAACAGCTTTAACTGCTCCTTGAACCACCACTTTTACTAAACGGTACAGAAATACAGATTAGCAGTATGACAATTCTTATAATTATATTAAAGGAGTAAATCAAGATCTCAAAGTAGGGAAGGGATTGGTGAACCAGGTCCAGGTCCCTGTCTCTTGGGGCTTAGGACTGGGTCACTCTGTTGCCTTGCAAATGTCACCGATTCTGAGTACCACTGCTAATTTAGTTAGGCACAGCAAGTCTGGTCAATAATAGTACAAAATCCTCCAAATAGAGCAAGCAGAAAGTCCAGAGCAATGTGATTATTTAAAAGTACTTTGGCTAATGAATTCAAGGAGGCCTGCTGAGCTTTCACAGCTTTTTCTAAACTAAAGCCAGGAGATGAATTACCTAGTGTCATTTTTTTGGTTTAAACCAGGAACTTGAGGCCTTGCTCAAGCTCACAGGTATATTGGGTGTCCTCATCAGACTGAGTGTCCTTGGACTTTCCTAATGGTTGTAGTCATGACTAGATAGTAGGCCTGGATTTGGGGTCAAAACAGAGAAGGCTAGTTTAGAAGTATGTCTAACAAAAATTCAGTCTCCTCACCTCCCATGACAAGAGTAACCCGAGGCTCTGCTCTGGAGCTGGCAGTGGTCTTCTGGTCTCATTAGTAGGCCCTCCCTTCCTCTTCTGAGGAAAAGGATGGTAGCCATTCTGGGCCTTGTAGAGTTGGCCTCCAGGAGAAGTCATGGGTAACCAGAGCAGAGCCCCGGGTTACTCTTGTCATGGGAGGTGAGGAGACTGAATTTTTGTTAGACATACTTCTAAGCTAGCCTTCTCTGTTTTGACCCCAAATCCAGGCCTACTATCTAGTCATGACTACAGCCATTAGGAAAGTCCAAGGACACTCAGTCTGATGAGGACACCCAATATACCTGTGAGCTTGAGCAAGTGCCCTTTAAGGACACTCAGGACATTCCGCCTTCCAATGACCTTTCTTTTGGCAGCACTTACACTGGTCTGGCTCAATATTCACCAGCTGATGAGGAAACTCCTGTCAGGGTCTTGGTCCTCAGTCTGGAGGGTTACCTTGAGGTGGGCTTTGGAGTGTCACTACCAACAACTGGGCGTTGCTTTTTATTTTGTCCTCAGCTGCCAGATCCCTGTTTGTTAAAGACTTTCTTCAAGGGTTTCTTCCATTCGTTGTGCGAGTGTAGTCTCTGTCTTTCATAACTTTGTAAATGTCTGCTGCAGACTGAGTAATAAACTGCATATAGCCATTAAAACCCTTCTTTCTGGGCCCTCAATGTCTGTGTTAGTATACTTTCTAAAGGTCTCAGTCGGCTTGGTGAGGAAGACCTGGGGAGTTTTCTTGGATATAGCACAATAATAAATCTCAGCGTCTGTGGGGAACACTTCTTGAATGGACATGGACAAATCTTTCTTATTGGATTGGGTGGTAGTAGCCATGTTGGTGTTAAGTGCCGTCGAGTTGGTTCCAACCCATAGCGACCCTGTAGAGGGTTTCTGAGGAGCAGCTGGTGGATTTGCACCGCCAACCTTGCAGTTCAAACTGACTTTGCCATCCAATGCATTAATCCGCAGTGCCATACCTATTTGGTTGTTTAGGTGCCATGGAGTCGGTTCTGACTCATAGCGACCCTGTATCAGGTTTCCGAGGTGGTAAATCTTTACTGGAGCAGAAAGCCTCATCTTTCTCCCACGGAACTGCTGGTAGTTTCAAACTGCTGACCTTGAGGTTAGCAATCCAACTCCTAACCACTACGCTACCAGAGCTCCTTGCCACACCTATGATGTTGTTGTTGTCAGGTGCCATCGAGTCGGAACTGACTCATAGTGACCCCATGCACAGCAG
>NW_006408536.1:19364208-19371573 GCF_000296735.1 Chrysochloris asiatica
CAACTGTTCCCTCCTGACAATATGTCCAAAGTATGAGAGACGAAGCTTAGCCATCCTGGCCTCCAAGGAGCACTCTGGCTGCACTTCCTCCAAAACAGAGAAAACTCTATGAATAGCCACACCTATAAGGACTTGAAATCTCAAATGCCATTTACAGCAGAGCCCTTGGGTCCTGCTTTATTTGCTTAATAGGCCCCACTGGGGTAAGGGCTGATAACACACGTGGGAGGGATAGGGGTGTAAGGGAACCCTCACTTAAGGGACTAGTTGGGTGGAGGGAGCTTCTCCTAAGTAGGTTTCTCTAAAGAGAAGCAAACATGGAAATAGATGCAAAGTTAATAAAAGAGCCATCTGATCTTGTAATAAATGTATACTTAAGTCCAGTTATGGAGGTACAAGTGAAGGAGTGACCTGGTATTTTTCTTGCCTGTCTCGGTGCTTTTCTACCCTAACTAGTACAGTATCCCAGGGAGTCCCTGTGGAGAGGGCTATTGTATAGGAAAGGCATTCAGAAAGAAGTCAATTGATTAGTCTTTAAGGTGGGGAGTCCTGGTGTGGCGCTGTGGGATAAAGCACTGGACTGTAAGGTCGGTTTGAACAGCAAGGTTTGTGGTTCAAACTCACCAGCTGCTCCTTGGAAACCCTATACTGGGTTTCTATGAGTCGAAACTGACTCGAAGGCACTTAACAACAACAGCAAGGTGGGGCCAAGGGTTCTCATTTGTGCTTTAGAAATAGTCTCTTATATACCAACTCATAGGGGCTTACTTTTAGCCTGGTGTGGGGTTATAGGATAAGTACTGGAATACTAATCACAAGGTTGGTGCATGCAAACCCTACAGCTGCTCCTCCGAAACCCTAGACAGGGTCACTATGAGTCAGAACTGACTTGATGGCACTTAACAACAACAACAATTTCAGCCTGCTATTGGGGCAACTCTGAGTCTGAGCAGGGCCAGGGAAACCATCCGGTCCCAAATGAGCCTCTTGGTAAGGTTTTCCCAGGATCTTCTCTGGTTTTCCAGCAGATTGGCATCTCCAGGAGCTGAGCAAATGTCATTTTACTTGGTGAGTTCTTGAGTCTCCAGCTAGCTGCTCTCTTGAGGTCTTTAGGGGAGTTCTTGTGAACATCTTCAGCCCAAGGTTGGGGTTTAGGGTATGCAAGGATAGCACCAAGCTGCCGCCATGGCAGTTTCCTTAGTGTGACAGTTTCTACCAGCTTCTGAGGTGGTGTTCTTTGGGTGATCTGGACAATCCATGATGATTACTGTGACCAGTCCGGGTCTGGAAATTTTCTGAGACACATCTTATCTCGCGCTGAGTTGACGTGAGTAGCCTCCCTCTTTTTCTAAATCGCCTAAAAGGAGGGCCCTGGCTAAGGCTACTAGATCTGCTTTTTGTGTAGTGGAGCTGGCCACCTGTTTCCATCCCATTCAACTGTTTTGAAAGGTAAACTACAGGCCTTTTTGGAGAGCTGTCCGTCCCAAATCTGGGTGAGCACTCTTAGGCCCAGGCTCTGCTGTTCATGCATAAATAGGTTAAAGAGCTTTCTTAAGTCAGGGATTACTAGGGTGGGGGCTACTATCAGCTTGCTCTTGGTCTCCTTAAAGGCTTTTTGGCATTCTAGAGTCCACCACTGGAGTGTGTGTGTGTGTGTGTGTAAAACTCTTTTTCTTTCCTCTCAAAGCCTAGTAAAGGGGTTTTGTAACTACTTCAAAATAGGGTTTTTACATTTTGTAAAACCTAGCCATCCTGAGAAACTTTATTATTTGCCTCGAGGAGGTGGCTCTCATTTCTTGGGTTTTGATCATTTATTTATCTTGTTCTCAAAAGATTTGTTGCTTTTGGCAGTGAGCATGGTTTAAGGGGGAGAAAGGAGTGTGGATAAACCAGTGTCCACAAGCTCTTCCTCCTCATCAGTGCTAGTTGTGCGGAC
The DNA here is from genome assembly GCF_000296735.1 of Chrysochloris asiatica. NCBI lineage: Eukaryota > Metazoa > Chordata > Mammalia > Afrosoricida > Chrysochloridae > Chrysochloris > Chrysochloris asiatica. The sequence goes on from NW_006408536.1 coordinate 19,366,145, forward strand.
CTCTCTTAAGGGCAATTGCCCTGCCCAGTTGGTCTGAACCTACCTCTTGGCCAAATCACGTACCCTTCTGGGAATGAGAAGGGGAGACATTCTGAAGTTCCAGGAGAATCAATTCCTGCTAGATCAGTCATAGGGGTTCTGAAATACAGAGGCCGGGTAAAGGTCCCCTCACCTTCCACACCCAAACTCCCCAGAGCCCATGGGAGGAACACCTCATGAGGGACGCCCTGGTTTCTCCTGGCTTTGTATGTTGGAGCAAAATGTTACATTTCTTGTGAAGGACTTTATTTTGGTACAATGATATAAACATCTAGATGTACGGGATTTCATCCCACCTCTGTCTTTTGCCAAAAAACCAAAAAAAAAACAACAATATAGCTGTGAAACAGTCTGGTAAATCAAAAAACCATTCCTGGGCCAAGTTTTCCCCAACATGAGGAAGTATTGGGGCCAGACAAGATTATAAAAAGATCGTTTCCTTTTACATTCTGAAAAGACTAGCTTTACTCTTAAAATGACTTTTTCTTAGATTAAAAATTTTGTAATATTTAATCTTTCAAACTGTTTTAAACACAATAACGTCTGTTAAGATGAATTCACTTTATCAATTTTCCACAATATTAAGACTATTTAACCCACAAGTACTCACGTATTTTTAAACAAAATTAGAGTGAGTGGTTTCAAGCCTGGAACAAGAAGCAGTTTATTTTTTTTTCCCCAGAAGGGAAAAAACCTGAGATTTTAGATTGCTCTATGAAAAACGCTAGTCATGGCCTTAAATGTTATATAAAAACAGAAGCTTAAATACAGTAAGCTCTCAGAACTAAATGAAACAAAGAGAACATAATTTAGCTTAAAATTTAAGCTTATAAAACATTATATAACATACCCATATGAGAGCCAAATAAAGTTATTATTATTATGATTTTAAACTATTAACCTTATCTTTTAGAAAAAATTTAGATATGTCACATAATAATTCTGAAACAAAATTTTATATATTACATTGTTAAGTTGCTATGTCATATGCCTGCTGTCCAATATTAACCAAAACCATACGTGGAAACAGTAATATGAATTTTAATTCAAACACCTCTCTCATGAAATAAAACCTTTAGCACCTTTTTCACAAACAAAAAATATCCTTCTGTGGCTTTTCTATGAAGTCCCAAATTGTTAGGAGAAGTTTGTTATACTCAGGAATTTATTCAGTTAAAAAACCCTTTTCTTCAAAGCAAATTACACAAGACTAAAAGTTAACTCTTTAACCCACTGTTGTTGTTGTTGTTAAGTGCCATCGAGTCAGGTCCGACCCATAGTGACCCTGTACAGGGTTTCCGAGGGTGTAAATCTTTACGGGAGTAGAAAGCCTCATCTTTCTCCCGAGGAGCGGCTGGTGGTTTCGAACCGCTGACCTTGAGGTTCGCAGCCCGATTCGTAACCACTACGCAACCCACTAAGCAAGGAAAAATTAACAGTAAGAAACCCATTTTTTTGCTTTATATGCTATTTGATGAATTAACCTGTTAAACCTTGGTTGTCATTGTTATGGGCCATCTGATTCACAGCCACCCTGTATGGGGTGGGTTTCCAAGGAACTGCTGGTGGCTTGCAGTCCTGTGCTGAGCCTACAGCGCAGTACCAACCGGTAGTCTTTTGTTGCAAATAAAGAAACTTGATAATATCAAACAAAAACTTTAACAATGTTTATGATTCTTTGCCTTTGTTATATATTTTTTGTAACACATTCACTTTTAGAACCCAAGTGCACATACACATTCTGCTATTCTTTGTGGTATAAGTTGAGTCTTCTACTTAGCTTTCTTCTAACCTTCTGCAATTTTCTATATTTATTTAAATGATTTTCTTTTTTCTCATCTTGGTTCTGTTTCTCTTTTGGTTTTCTTAAAAATCATTCTCTCTCTCTCTCTTTTTGTCATGGGCTCAAAACTGGAGGTTTTCCAATTTTTCAGTATGCAGGCCAAGTGGGGGGGGGGCTCCAGGGAATGCTATCTAGTTTTCCCTGGTGTCTCTTGTTGTTAACTCTTTGAATGCCCCCTACTCTCAATCAGCTCTCTGATTTATCTGCTTTAGCATCCTTCCTTTGCTGGGAGAAAGAAAACAGTTTTCACACCTCAGGATGGTGGCTGCCCACGGTGGTCTTTCCGTTAGGATGATTTTCTTCCTTGACTTCTTTCTGTGCGCTGGCTCTCAGGCCCACTCCAGCCACCCCTTCTCTATTTCCTGCTTGCTTTTTTTTTTTTTTTTTTTGCTCTGTGTGTCTCACTCCAACTGCTCAAACACTTGCCCAAGTCTCTTTCCCCTCTTTCCTAAGGGGATCCTGTGGATTGTCCTAAAACCAAAACCTGAAACTTAAATGAAGTCTGACAAAATAAAAAATCCAGTTCCTATCCAATAGACAACGAGGGACAAACAAAAACAAAGGACAAATGAAAGCACAGGACAGACGAACATCTGAACACCTAAAATGTCAGCATTTTAGTCACTCTTACATCAGTTGCTTGTCTCGCTCTCACATTCCATTCATAACTCAGAAACCAGGAGGCCTCTCCCCACACTCCTCTCTCTGTGGTCTTTTGCCCAGAGATGGGGGCCTCTCCCCACACTCCTCTCTCTGTGGTCTTTTCCCAGGGATGGGGGCCTCTCTCTCTACTCCTTAACCCAGGAACAATACAATAACCTCTTAAAGAAACAGAGACCATATGCTTCTTCTCTTTTGTTGTTAAGTGCCTGAGTTGGTTCCGACTCCGAGCGACCCTGCATAGGGTTTCTGAGGAGCAGCTGGTGGATTTAAACTGCTGACCTTGAGGTTAGCAGTCTAATGCTGATCCTATAGTGCCACGCTAGGTCCTTGCTTTGTGCGATCATGGGAGCAGTCATCAGAGACTTATTTTTGTCTAGAAACCAAGGGTTTTGAAATGGCTCCTCTGGCCACAGCCCTATCCACCCCAGCCTTGAGCACAACAATGGGAGGGTCACAGACTACCCTGGGATGCTTGCAGGTGGCTGTCTTTTGCTCAGTTGTGCTCTGAGAGTGGGACAGGGACCCAGGAGTACCGTGCCACAGCTCAGCCCTCCATATGGACATGAGGGAACCCCCCCTTGAGGTCCTGTACTGGGGTCCCACATCTCAGACCATCAGCTTTCTCCTGTAGCTCACTAGAATTGTTACAGTAAAACGGGCTTTCAATCACCTGATGATAATATAACCAATACTCAGAGACAGGGCTCAGAGTAAAGCATTTATTATATATCAGTGCACATGAGGAAGGAGCTCTGGTAGTGTAGTGGTTATGAGTCAGGCTGCTAATCTCAAGGTTAGCAGTTCGAAACTGCCAGCTGTTTCATGGGAGAAAGATGAGGCTTTCTGCTCCCATAAAGATTTACAGCTTCAGAAACCCTATGCAGAAGCAGGGTGGCTGTGAGTCAGAACCAATTCCATGGCACATCACCACCACCACCACCACTACCACACATGAGGACATGGGAGTGAAAATCTCCCAGATCTGCCTTCCTGAGGAAAAAGAAGGGGGAGGATTTGTATCTGCCTTCCTGAGGAAAAAGAAGGGGGAGGATTTGTATCTGCCTTCCTGAGGAAAAAGAAGGGGGAGGATTTGTAGGGATTATGGGTATGGGGTCAGTTGGAGTCTGAAGAATTTCAGGAACTTCCTTGTGACTCTGCTTATCTTTGGTCATGTTGACTGTCCATCTCTGAAAGTCCATATTCATTTTTCTGGAGGTGGTTATCAGTGGCTTTCACAAGACATGTATAGCTGTTTTTCTTCATTCCTGTAAGTCCTCTGAGTGGGGGACAGCTACCAATGACCTAAATTGGTCTCTAGGAGTGGGGCATGGTCATGCGTATCTTGAGAAAGCTCCCCAGGGGATTGTGATATAAGCTGTAGTTCAGTCACACGTAGGTAGGTAGGTAGGACGGTCGTGTTCTGGACACAGTGACTGCTTCAGTAGTTTCTGCTTGCTGATTTTGCCTTTGTTCCCGAGAGGAGAGTTGTCCCCTTGGTTTTGGAACAAATTCTGCTTGGAAATTGAAAAGGTACGGTTAATTATGGAAGGTAGGTGGGGGGGAGTGAAGAAGCTTGAACTACAGTCACTGCTTTAAAATGGTCCTATTTTTCTTTATTGTTGTTAAGGGTCGTCAATTTGGTTTCAACTCATAGCAACCTTGTATAGGATTTCTGAGGCTGTAAATTTTTACACGAGCAGAAAGCCTCATCTTTCTTCCAAGGAACAGCTGGTAGATTCGAACTGCTGACCTTATGGTTAGCAGCCCAATGTGTAATCTACTTTGCTACCAGAGCGCCTTTTGCTAAACTTAGAATCTTCCCAGTACCCGCAATTTCTCAACAACCCCATTTCCGAAAGTGTAATGTTAAAAGTAAGACTTTGAAAGGAGAGAAGCCGTTTAAAGTCAAGTAACTTAAGGTGTTTTTTAAAAATTGCCCTTACTTGTATTGTAGGCTGCTGGTTGGTGAAAAGGTTCAAGTCCACCCAGAGGCCTGGAAGAAAGCCTGTTGATCTCCTTCTGAAAGGTCAGTCATTGAAAACCCTGTGGGGTACAGTTCTACTTCCACGGGGTCACTCCCTGATTCAGAAGAAACTCTACCGCAACTGGGTTTTTTTTTCTTTCCCCTCTCTCCTAGTAAAAGGAGGGAAATGATTGTGAGGAGGATCACAGAGGACCTGGCGGGTGTTTCGTTCTGTTATACATAGGGTCTCTATGAGTCAGGACACCTAACAATAATAATGCAAATGACAAAACTTGTTTAAGAGAGCTGTTGTCTACCATGTGCTCAACCAGTTTGGTCCTTTCTCCTTGTACTTGGATGTTCTTCCCTTTCTCAACATCAGCCATCCACTGAAGCTCTAATTGTTCCCTGCCTTCTCCCTCCCCCAATCCCACTTCCCGCCAGCACCTTTTCTTTGGATGGAACTTTACTCAATTCCATTCCTTTTGTACCTCTCTCATCACCAAACTGTGAGCCCCTCAAAACATAATCTCATTTTCGTTCTGTCCTCTCCTGAGCGCTCATCACGTTCTGGCGCGTAGCCAGGATCAGCACACGTTTGTGACAGAGTGCAGCTCCTCACAATGGTGAGAACCAGACGACAGGCCACAGGCGAGGGCCTGGCGGCCAGACGGGCCAGGGCTCCTCAGGACCGTGGAGTTGACCGCGCGCCCGGAGTGCTAGTGCCAAGGGAGCCGCGGTTGGGGGAGTGGGCCGGGCCAGGAGAGGCCTGGGGCCGCGGTCGTCCCGGACGAGGGGCGGGGGCCCCGGTGGGGCCGAGGGACGCACATTGAGCATTTGGTGTCGGCTGTTGCACAGACACGGGTGTCAGCCCCAGGCTGCCAGCGTGAGTCAGCGGGGCCAGCGGCAGGGAGCGGGATG
>NW_006408536.1:19371683-19399154 GCF_000296735.1 Chrysochloris asiatica
GAACTCCGGACACCCCTAGCGGCGACCGCCCCCATCGCCGGGTCCCACAGGTGAGCTCTAGGCAGGCCGCGGGGCGGAGCCCGCCGTCGCCACCGGCCACCAGCCCGACGCCGCCACCACCGCGCAGGTAACTCCCAGCCCCGGCCTCTCCCGCGCCTCTCGGACCCCTAGAGCCTCCGCGCCCCCAGCCCCGGGCGCGCCGATGGCGCCTTTGTTCCCCACCCCGATGGCGCCGGCGCCCGCCCCTGGGTAGAGTCCGATCCCGGCCTGGAGCCGGCGCGACCCTGCAGTCGGCGGGGGCCAAGGCGCCGCCCAGCCTGTGCCCGTCGGCGCCCGCCTGTGGGCGCTTAGCGCCCCGTATCGCCGTGTTCGCGCCCGCGCCGCCGCGCTCCGGCCTCTCGGTCCGTTTGTCCTAGCTCTCGGGGCCCGGGCGCCCCGAGATCACGCTAGCGGAAGTGGAGCCCCGCGCAGAGGGCCGTCCCTTCCCCCGGTCCCGGCACACTTGCCACAACAGCCCTTGCTTACCCCAGACCTAGCTGTTTGTGGCGTATGGCGCCGAACTGCACTACTGCCACCAAATCGCTTTTTGGGGGCATTGTTTTAAAAAACGGATGTACCATATATCCGCAGTAAAAATGTGCATTTTGAGTGTGCAGATCAATGAGGCTTTGATAAAGTCTACAGCCATGTCATCATTCCCCCACACCCCCCCGCCGTCCCCAGCGTGGTCATAGAATGTTTAAATCATCCCAGAAACTTCCCTCGCGCCTCCTTTGCATTCAACCCCCCTTCTTATTCCCGCCCACCATTGTGATTTCGGTCGTAGTGTAGTTTGGCCTGCTTTAGAACTTCATGAAAATGAGATTATTCAGTAGGTACTCTTTTGTGTTTGACTAAAAAAAGTACTTTTCATCATTGAGAAGATTGTCTTGGTGTGCAGCTGTTTTCAGTTGCCCTAGGTCTGAGCTGGCCACTGTGGCCACCCATCGTCTTCCCGTGCTCTGTGCGGAAGCGTGGCCTGTCTGAACTGAGATGTCCAGTAAGGATTCTTAGTACTGAAGAAGACTTCATACTGACAAGAATGTTAAAACATTGCATTAGTGAATTTTTATATTGAGTATACGCCCAGCTGAATATTTTGAATATATTGGGCTAAGTAATACATTATTGAAATCAATTTCACTTTTTCTCTTCAATGTTTATTGTGACTACTAGAAGATTTAAAACAACACATGTGGCTCACATATGTGAATTGGACAGTTCCTGTTTGATAAACAATTGGTTCTGCTTACTCCTAATTGGGAGTCCTGGTGTGGTACTGGTCCCTAAGATCGTTTGAACTGTAAGTCGGCGGTTCAAACTCACCAGCCACTCCTTGGAAATCCTGTACAGGATGACTACGAGACTGATCGACGGCACTTAACAGCAACTTCTAATTGAGTACAGGAATAGCTTCAGCCTTTAACAGGAGAAACCATTCCCGCCTTGCCGGAGGGCATCCAAAACAGAGTATTACTTCTGCAGCTTTTAAACTTTGTTTCACACACTTGTTTGCTGAAAAGAGGTAGAAAGGGCTAGGCGTGGCTTGGCAAAAGTCATGTTTTCAAGAAGGACTTTCTAAAAGTGCTTAAAAAAGGTTTCTGTTGTGTGTTAAGAACTGAAAGCGGATCATTGCCTACAACCCAACTGCCTCAATATATTAAAAATAAACATTTTGATGTACTTTTGACTAGTCATAATTAAACATAGTTGAGATACCGGTAATACAATATTCAATTTCATAGCATGCTTTTTTTTTTTTTTTTTAATAGAACGTGCTATATGAAAGATGCTTAGACTTTGCAACAGCTGCATAATATGACTTCACATGAGTGTACTAGTGTTTTCTTGACCATATATATCTTTATGGTAGTTTTCCATTTCATTAACTTTGTGCAAATGGAAGTCTAAATTAGCAGTGCAACATTTCCAGAATAAGGTAAAATTAGCACACTGTTTACTTTCCCTTTAATCTGATAGGAAATGTGAAGTTCAAGAAGGTAGGGAGAGTGTCTTTTTTTTTTTTTTTTTTTAAAGTCCTGGGGTGGCACTGTAGGATAAGTACACTGCCTCTTCAAATTTACCAGCCACTCCTCGGAAACCCTATACAGGGTCGCTATGAGTCAGAACTATCTCAATGGCACTTAACAACATGTCCCCAGAGAAGTCCTGAAATGGTGCTGTCGAATGAGCACTGGACCCCGAAGTCAGTTTAATGCACCAGACTGCAAAGCAGTTTGAACTGCAAGGCCAGTGGTTCAAGCTCACCAGCCGCACCTCGGAAACCCTATACAAGGTCGCTATGAGTTGGAACCAATTGGATGGCACCTATTGGCAGTGGCCCCAGGATCTGGGAACATGTCAAGCACTGATAAATCTCTCCCCTCTCCCCCCCATACACATAAACCCATTGCCTTCTTAGTTGATTCGGACTCATGGCAACGCCATGTGTTTCCGAGTCTAACTGCTCTCTAGGGGTTTCTTGGCTCTCATCTTTACGGAAGTACATCGCCAGGCCTTTGTTCTGCAGTGGCACTGGGTGGCTTTATGCCACCAATCTTTTAGGTTTAGTAGTTGAGGGCAACCCACTTGTATCAACCAAGGATTGTTTGAATGTTAAAAAGTCTTAACTTCCATTCAACATGCAAATCATAAGTGCTCAGAACACCACAAATCTATCACCTAACTTTTTTTTTCTTCAAAAATAATAATGAAGTGGACTATTTTTGTTTTCAAATATTCCTTTAGTAATGTAAAGGAGTTCTGGTTGCGCAGTGGGTTAAACATTGGGTTGCTAACCACAAGGTCAGCGATTCAAAGCCACCAGCCACTCTGCAGCCACTCTGAGGGAGAAAGATGAGGCTCACAGCTTTGGAAACCCTATAGGGCAGTTCTGGGAGTCCTGGTGTGGTGCCATTGGATAAGCACTTGACTGCAAGGAAGGTTTGAACTGCAAACCTTGAACCTTGGTGGTTCAAACTCATCAACCACCCTTCGGAAAACCTTTTCAGGGTTGCTATGAGTCAGAACGGAATTGAGGGTACTTCACAACAACGTTCTGTCCTATAGGGGCACTGTGAGTTGGAATTGATTCAGTGGCGGTGGTTTTTTTTGGTTTGTATGCCATTCTCCATACCAGGGATCAGACGCCTGGTGTGGAGGATCGGCACTGGACTACAAACCACAAAGTCAGCAGTTCAAACCCACCAGCTGCTCCTTGGAAACCCTATATAGGATGGCTGTGAGTTGGAACCGACTTGACATTTTCAGTGAAAGGTCAGATAGGAATTATGAGGGTGCTTCAAAAAGGTCGTGAAAAAATGGAATGATAAGATAATGGAATTTTTCCATGAACTTTTTGAAGCCCCCTCGTATTTAAGGCTTTAAGGATCAGATAGATGTTCTTTGTCACAACTACTGAACCCTGCTACTTGCCATTAGAGCATGCAAGATATAATGCATATTCGAATGGGTGTGGCTGGGTTCCAATAGAACACTGAATTGAAATTTCATACAAATTTCACATGCCAGGAAATCGTATTTTTTACATAATTTTTTCAATCACTTAAAAATTTTTCCACTTGGGAACAATGCAAAAACACAGTGTGTGCCACTTGTCCTCTGTGGGCTGGGCTTTGCTGTCTCCTGATCCATAGCTCAGAGAGCCCGGGTGGCACAGTGGTTAAAGCACTGAACTGCTAACCTCCTAGCTGCTCTGCAGGGGAAAGATGTGGCAGTTGGCTTCTGTTCAGATTGACTGATCTGGAAACCCTAATGGGCTGTTCTATTCTGTCCTGTCGAATTGCTATGAGTTGGAATCTACTCAATGGCAAGTGGGTTTGGTTTGGCTTGATCTCTGTCTCGGCTCACTTAATCCTCACAACCACATATGAGACTGATATTCTTATTCCATGTTACAGATAAAGAAACAGGCTTAGAAAGGCTTGTTACCGATCTGTCTTGACTCTCAAGCTGGAACCTATAAACAATATACCATGCCTCTGAATCCCAGAGAAATGCGATTTCTGATGATGATGATTGGTCATACAACACCATTATTATACATGGAAGACTAGGCTGAAAGAGCCAGTCGCTCGGCTTGCAGAAAGTATTGCTTTCTACCTATCAACACAATTTTAAAACCTAGAAGAGTTTGTCTCAAAAGTCTCAAGTTTTTGTTTTGAGAGAAAAATGGTGTGCGCATTAGAAATTCTCGTGTAATGCTCTCTCTGCTTTCCTGGTGTAATACTTACGGCTCCGTGTTACCTTGCGCTGGTTTTGCTTTTCGCACTTGGTTTGAGAAAATGTTGCCTTTGCTTGACCTTTTACTTTCTTGCCTTTCAGATTTGATCTGGGTGCTGGCACCCAGCCACTCTTCTGCCAATGAAGTACATTCTAGTTACTGGTGGGGTCATCTCAGGCATTGGGAAAGGGATTATTACTAGCAGCATCGGGATGATTCTGAAGTCATCTGGACTCCGAGTTACTGCCATCAAAATCGACCCGTATCTCAACATTGATGCTGGCACTTTTTCACCTTTTGAACACGGTACGAAGGAGCATTCCTTTCCCCCCTCCCCCTTTCTAAAGTACTAGTTACATGGCTGCTGGGTCTTGTTTGTTTTTGCATTTGGAGGGATTTCTTTAGGATAGAGTTCCTGAAGGATCATGTGTTGTAAATAGGTGATTGCTGATGATGTTGCAAATGAGTCAGCTCTTTTGTAAAACTGTGAAAATAGACTTGTTTGTTGTACCTTTAGAATATGGATTATCTTAAAAAGAACTTTTTTAAAATTGAGGAACAAATAGAATAAAACAACAAAATAAATACATATATTTGTCATTTCAACATTTTTTTATATGTTCAACTTTACATTGTCTTTTTTTATTCTAGGTGAAGTGTTTGTCTTAAATGATGGTGGAGAAGTTGATTTAGACCTGGGGAATTATGAAAGGTTCTTGGATGTTAACCTTTGTAGGGACAACAACATCACCACTGGGAAAATATATCATCATGTGATCAATAAAGAGAGACGGGGTGATTACCTGGGCAAAACAGTACAAGGTATTCTAGCTCGCAACCATTTATGGTACCTTAGGGGCCAAGCACCCACAGCCTACCCTAAACAGATGGGAAAGTGACATGGTTCCTACACTTGAAAGTTTCCTGGGGTCTTTTTTCTCCCCCCGACCCCAGTATAATTTTTTTCCCCCTTTATCCATATATGTATGGTGGCAGGAGTGGTTGGGGTTTAAAAAAATCATGGAAAAATTCCATTAGCTTTTAATTTCACTTTTGCACAAGCTTTCTGAAGCCATTTGATACCTGTAATACCTGTCGTTTTTTTTTAAAAAAAGTTTTATTGTAGACTATCCATGGAGAACTGATGTTTTTTCCCCCCGAAAATGTTTACTTGTTTGTGGTACAGGTGATTGTTGGGGGTTTTGCCTACCTTTTATTCAACATCTCCTTCTCTTCCTTGTTTTTGCATCTTTGCCCAGATGGTTATTAATCCTCTTTCAGGGACAGGGCTGGGGAGGCAGAGGCCGACAGCAGCATCGGTGGATTCCTGTTACTTGGCACCCAGCCTTTTCCTTGCTGTTATTTGCCACTGAGTCAGTCCCTGACTCTTGGTGACCCCATGCACAGTGCAAGTGGACCGTAGTGATCCCTGGGGTTTTCATTGGCTAATTTTCAGAAGTAGCTCACCAGGCCTTTCTTAGTCTGGGCGCTGCACTCAAACTTGTTCAGAATCATAGCAACATGCAGCCTCTACTGAGGTGCATTGGCCGGAATCAGACCCGGGTCGCTTGCATGAAAGATGAGAATTCTCCTGTGGAACCGCCATTGTCCCCTCATCCTTTCACTGAGGGGTATGATTTTCTTTGTGGTATGCTGTCTTAGAAGAAACCCCTCTAGAATCCTCTGAAGTCTTGTATATGACAGGCTTGTTGATAGGTGCTCTGACCCTATACAGAACAAGGCATAATCGGCCTGGCACTATCTTCACAATAGTCAGTTGGTGGGTCATCCTCTTTAAATCAGTTTTGAGTTGGAAACAGCTGAGAAGTAGACATAGGAGCCAGACAGATGGCGCTCAGAAGGTCAGCTGTGTCACAGCTGAGGCTGCACAGGGTGACTGAGATCTGCCATTACGCTATACTTTCTGGTAGTTTCCTTCCTAAATGCAGGCCATGGGAAAACCCAGTGGAGGGAGGATTACTGCCTCACACCTGCTATATCCCAATGATGGGGAGAGGGCAAGACCCAAACCTGGCTCTGACTTTGGGCTTCCCAGGTAGAGGTCAGTCCAGCAGAACCCACCCTCTTGGCCATGCACAGAAGCTTATGTCAAATTCAGCCCTAGGACATGACTTTCTTCTACCTCTCAGGAGCAGCAGATACAAGGTGCAGCAGGTCATAGAGGCTCTTTTGAATCAGTTTCCCAGAGGCCAGTGTTTGTACTTCATGTGTGCAGAGTCTCTGTGAGCATGTGGGAATGTCACCTTTTAATCTCTTCAGAAGCCTGGGATCTGCCCATCAGCTGCATGTCCTGCTTAGTCGACTCTTCCCTGCTAGGCGGAGTTATACCCAGATATTCTGCCATTTGGTGGAGCTCAGTACTTGGGGGCCCTGCTCAGGGTTTGCAGGGGGCCATGGTACTTCTTCCTTGGGGAGTCCACGATCTGCAGTCCTCCTTGCAGATTTTGGTTGGTGTTCTAGGTGTTTTCTAGTATCATTGCAATTGCAAATGACCTTTTGGTTTTCTGTGTTTTGTCCTCTGTGACGGCAAACGAAGAGGGAGAGCATAGCATTTAAGTGCCTTAATCTGTTGCATAACTGCACTTTCATTTCAGCGGGGGTAGACGGTGGCAGGGGACTAGAGCTTGCCTGGTTTGCTAGGTGCCTATCAAATTTGGTGGTAAGTCTAGAGTCCTACATTCCTTTCTCATGAGCTTGAACTAAGCATTTGTGTTACTTGGGCTTCTCCCTGCAGTGGTCCCTCACATCACTGATGCCATCCAGGAGTGGGTGATGAACCAAGCCATGGTGCCTGTGGATGAGAACAAGGAGGAGCCCCAGGTCTGCATCATTGAGGCAAGTATGACGTTTTTCTTTATCAGCTGGTGTCTGGTCTCCATTCACTCAGCAGATCCATCCAGATGGCCTCCTGTGTGCTGGGCATTGGGTTAGGAGATGAGGGGACAACAGGGAGCAAGGGTAATGGCCCTTGCCCATGGTCACAGTTCAGAGGGCAAATAATCATAAAGCAGACCATCACCCACGCACTCCTGGTTCCTGCAGTGGAGACCCATCTGTGTCTCATGGAGTCAATGTCAAAGGCATCCTGTGTGCCACATGTACCTGGACACCAACCACCGATGCAGTGATGCTGAGTGAGGGAAGTCAGATGGTATAGGTAATGGGGAGGTGAGAAGCACGTGTTAGGTGATTGGAGAAAGAACTTAGTACTTGAACTTGCCGCTTGTTCACGGCTTTCTTCCCTTTCCCCACATGTGCAAGGTGAGAATCACATCCTGATCCTCCTTGTCTTAATGGTAGTCTGCTTCCTTGCCAGGCAGGAGAGCAGAGTAATGAACAGCTCCCTTCCTAGAGTCAGACTGCAACCCTCGGAGCAGTGTAGAGCTCTGTGGTTCAGAGTCTGGAGCCGGACTGCGGAAGCAAGCTGTGGTGCCTGTGGGTGGGAATGACGTTGGACAAGTTCGCTTCACTTCTCTCTGTCTCAGTTTACTCATCTGCACAGTGGGGACAGCATTACTTTAAGGATCCAATGAGTCAATATTAGTAAAATGCTTAGAGTGGTGTTTAACCATAGTCAAAACCCCACTGCCATCAAGTCGATTCTGATCCATAGTGACCCTTAGGATAGCATAGGACTGCCCTGTGGGGTTTCCAAGGCTGTCAGTCTTTAAGGAAGCAGACGGCCACTTTTTCTCCAGTGGAGCGGCTGGTGGGTTGGAACTAATGCCCTTTCAGTTATCAGCCAAGCATTTAACCACTGTGCCACCAGGACTCTTTGACCAAAAATTATTAGCCATTATCATGATGCAAGTCTGACTTTGGGCATCCGTGTCCTTATCAAATGGTGATATTAAATGTGATGAGGCTTACGTGAGATAATGTCAAGCATGTGGTAGTTCGGCATTTAGGAAGTTCTCAATAAAGATATGTTAGCTGTTAATATTATCATGATCAGTGTTGATAGGTCCATGTTATGTCTTGGAGTGGCTCTGTAGGATAAGCACGGGGCTGCTAGCTGCAAGGTCAGCAGTTTAAACCCACCAGCCGCTCCTTGGAAACCCTATGCAGGGTTGCTATGATCAGAACCGACTCGACAGCACTTAACAACAACAACATTATGCTTCTAGACAGTCCATTTTGTTAATAGTTATTAAATGCCATTGAGTCGGTTCTGACTCATAGTGACTCTGTATAGGGTTTCTGAAGAATGACTGGTGGGTTTGAACTGCTGGCATTGCATTTAACAGTCCAGTGCTGATCCTACAGTGCAAAATTTCATATAAATACGCTATACTATCATATATTAGCATATGTTATACTAATGGTGTGGCGCTATAGGATAAGCACTGGACTTGGCAGTTGAAACCCACTAGCCGCTCCTCAGAAACCCTATCCAGGGTCTTTATGAGTCAGAACCAACTCAGTGGCACCGAACAACAATGACATAATAGTATGGTTGATAAGCTTAATATAAAATGTACAATATAAGTATGCTGTGCAAAATTTTCTTTCCCTTAATACTTAGTTTCTTAGTGCTACTATGTCAGAGATATCACAAGTGGGTGGGTTTAAGAACCGAAATTTACTTTCTCACAGTTTAGGAGGCTAAAAGTCCAAATCTGGATCTTGGCCATGTTGATTCTCTCTTTGTAAGTAGTCACGCAAATTTCTTGGTTCACTGGCTCATAGATGTTCCTTCTATGGCATCTGTCTTCCTGTGTGTGTGTGCCGCTCTTTCTCTAAGTTAGAAAGGATTAGGTCTAGGATCCACTCTTCACTGCTCGGACCTCAACGGATGGACTGATTACATGACATCAGATTGCATTTGGAAGGGGATCTCATTACCTTGTGTTAGATGTCAGGTACTTAATAGATTAGATTACATATGAAGGTCTAAGGGTTAGGATTCTAACACATATTTTGGGAAGGCACAATCCACCTCCTAATAACTAAGGAAAGAGGGAATGCTTCCTTTATATGAGGGGACTTCATAAACTTTGTGGAAAAATGAAACGAAAGATGATGGAATTTTTCCACAAACTATCTGATGCTCTCTCATACATAGATTTTTTTTTTTGATATGACAGAATAGTACACACATTATATATGTACAGCTTGATGAAGCTGTACAAGCAAAATACAACTACCTAACTACCAAAAGACTGAACAATTGCCAAAATATTGAGTCAGTGATAAAGACAAAGGATCTAAGAGAAGAGAAAGACCCGGAGAACTCCGGGAAGACTAGGACATGATCTACGATAGCAGGACAGGTAAACCTGGCGGACACTTTGACTCTGCAGTGAAGGAGACGTACGTGGTCATTGTGCTCATTGAATTTCCGTTTTTAGACTCAGCCCCTGAGCACATCAGAGAAGTCTTGTGAGCAGGGAACCAGATGTAAATGTCATGTAAAGGTCATCAGCTCTGAAAACAGAATGATTTGGGGGGTGGGAGAGGTAGAGGGGAAAGGAGGGAAATGGAGATTCTCATTTCACCCCCCCCCCCAGGCCTCAGTAGAGACCGTCAGTATAGGCAGACCTTGTTTTCGTGTACTTCACAGATGCCATTTTTACATAGTGAAGACTTGTGGCAACGCACCATTTTCCCAACAGCATGTGCTCATATTGTGTGTATCACATTTGGTCATCCTCACATTCTTTCAAACTTTTTCACGATTCTTTTGTTGTTCTTATGTGCTATTGAGTCGGTTCTAGCTCACAGAGACCCTGTGTAAGGTTTCCAAGGAGAGGCTGGTGGGTTTGAGCCACCAACCTTATGGTTAGTAGTCCAATGCTTATCCTAACGTGCCACACCAGGACTCCTTCATAATACTATTGCCCACTTAATAGATCTACATTTTATAGGCACTGGGAAACCTAAGAAGTCGTGTGACTTGCATCGCTGCGATACTCACTTTATTGTGGTAGCCTGGAATTGAACCCACAATATATCCAAGGTCTGCCTGTAGTTGATAGACTAAGAAGGAAAGTAACCGCTAGAGAAAGCAACAATTGTGATTGGGGTTGGAGGAGTCACCAGAGAGCTCAAGTCTTATCTGTCACAGCAGAAGGCCACTTTACCTCTTTGGAGGGTGTCTCCAGTGGATAAACCAACACAGCAGGGTTGGGGAGAAATAGTGAACCTAAAAAGCTTTCTCCTTGGGGATCTGGACTTGGGAGTACAAAGGGACTCTGGCTTTGAATGTAAGCTTTTCCATGCAATTTGATTTTTAACTATGTACATGCATAATTTTGGTGCAAAAAAGCCACTCAAACCTCCCCCCTCCCCCACCACACACGTACCTACTAACGTCCACAAGAAGCGGCTATTTAGCAGTTGCAGTTTCCTAAAGATCAGCCGCAACTTTACTGATCTAGTTAAAGGCTAACCAAGGGCAGGACAAGCCACCATGTCCTGGGTTCATGCTGGTTGTTTGTTGTGCACTAGTGGCAGGCCAAGGAGCCCTGGTAGGCTTAGGAGTTGGGCTGCTAACTCAACAGCAGTTTGGATCTACTAGTCGCTCACTGGGAGAAAGATGAGGCTTTCTGTTCCTTTAAAGATCTGCAGCCACAGAAACCCTCTACAGAGTTGCTGTAAGTTGGAATCAACTCAGTGGGACACTACCACCACCACCACTACCACCACTGTGCAGTTTAACATGGGAACCATTAGCCATATGGGGCTACAGGACATGTGAAATGTGGCCCTTCTAAATTGAGATATGCTGGAAGTGCAAAGTGCATACTGGTCTTCAAAGACTTAGCATGAAAAAAAAACAGGTTAAAATGCATTTTTTATTCAAAAATACTATGTATACATATTAGTGACATTGAAATACTGTTTTGGATATGTTTTTGTAAATGTGGCAACTAAAATCTTTGAAATGACATATCTGGATAGCTCACATTATACTTGTGTTGGACTGTCTACTACTCACACTAGCTCTGTGACTTAGCCATTGCTCTTCTAGCAATGGGAAATTACAAGATCCAGAAAAAAAAAAAAATTGGTCCATAGCCCAAAAGTAATGATTCATTTCCTAAACCTGGAAATGCTTATAACTTTCTCCACCTCCTCCCAATTTTTTCAATTCTCTCTTTTTTTCATTTGTAAGGAAAAAAATAGCCTTTTTCTAAGACTATTAACCTTTCTCGCAAGAAAAGTTCCAAGTGGTCATATGTATGATTATTTTTACCTTTTATTTCTGGTTTTGTTGTTCAGTTGACTTGCTCAGCTTAACAAATATTAATTCAGCTCCTAATATGCGTCAGTACAGGCCATCTAAGCTTGAACTTGAAATAATTTAATCCTGCCTTAAAAAACAACAACACTACAACCAGTTTTGTTGAGTTGATTCCAGCCCTGATGACCCCATGTGTATCAGAGTAGAACTGTGTTCCCTAAGGTTTTCATTGGCTGATTTCTCGGACATAGATCACCAGGCTTTTCTTCTGAGGTGCCTCTGGGTGGACTTGAATTGTCAGCCTTTCAATTGTCAGCCAAACACATGAACTGTTTGCACCATCCAGAAACCCTGTCTTAGGCTCTAAGAAATGATCCCCCAAAGCACCCCCCCCCACCATGTCTCAATAGTCAGAATTGGGTCAGACACCCATTCCTGAAGTAAGCCCAGGCAAGGAGCACGGGTTTCCATGACAGACTCAGAAGAGTAATTTGGGGAGGCACAGGTGCTGGGTCGACAGACAAGATGTCCCCTTTGGAGAGCTATTTGAACCATTCAAGGAGTCCTGGCACGACACTGTAGGATAAGCACTGGACTGTTAGCCACAAGGTTGGCAGTTCAAACCCACCAGTCACTCCTCAGAAACCCTTTAAAAAAAAAATTGCATACAAAACCCCTTCCTTTAAAGGCAGAAGTGACTCTGTCTATCTTGTAATTTGCTGCTGCTTCCATTTAAACTTTGAATAATTCTTACAGTGTTCTTATGGGTGATATTTCTCTTTTGTGTTGGGAAAAGGACTAACTTAGGACTATTCTCATAAGAATGTTGGAAAATTCTGAGTACAATAAACAGAACGGTGGGCTGAAAACCTTCCTGCAGAGGAATTTGCACATTGGCAGAGAGGGTGCAGTACCACGGACAGTCAGGCGAGGGCAGAAGCCAATAATGTTGAAAGGTTTTGCAGACTGATTTCCTGCTGACTCCCAGGATACCCTCATCAGAAAACCAGATGTTGCCTGTACCGTTTAGTGGAGTGCAGACCGTTCTTATCCTTAAAACAATGTTTTTTTCATTACATTCTGGTGGATTTTAGTTAGTGAGCCTATATATTCCTCCCCCCAGTTTCCTGATGGTATACCATAGTTTTTTGATTCTTGGATTTTCATTTTTGGATTTGAGTCTTGGATTTCATGAAGTTGGCCATTCTCGTACAAAGCAATCAAGTATTTCTGCCTGTTCCCTACCCACTCCCCAAACCCCAAATTCACTGCCATTGAGTTGATTCGGACTCATAGCAACCTTGTATAGCGTTCCCAAGGCTGTAAATCTTTAAAGGGACAGAAAGCCTCATCGTTCTCCTGTGGAGCAGCTGGTGGATTTGAACTACCGACCTTATGGTTAGCAGTCCAGTGCTTGTCCTACAGCACCACACCAGCATGTTCCCCACTCAGGAAGCTTATATTTAACTTTGTTTTGTTAAGAATAAATTCTTCCTCGGCAATGTAGCCCTGGGGCTGGTTTGGTTCTGTTGGAATGATCAAAACAGGTACTAGAACCCTGCCACCTGGGGGTCAGATACTGAATTTGAGACCTCTCTCTCCTGTCCTGTGTACTGGGCACTGTGCTTGTGCTGGAACATTCCAGGAGTGCTTGTGGCACTCCGTGCCTAGTGAGGTACATAGAAAGGAACGCAGTGCGCACAGATGGGTCTGCCACAGGGAAAATGGGACTGAGACTGCTTTCTCAGGAAGTTGGGGCCAGGCTTTCTGAGGAGAACATGGCTTCCCCTGGCCTGAATGACGAAGAGGAGGCAGATGTATATGAAGAAGGAGGGTAGGAGGGCTGAAGGGCTGGGAAGGAGGAGCTTGGCTCATCTGAGAAGTAGAAAGACTGGTGAGGCCCAGAGAACGCAGGTGATTGGGCACAAGATGGGATTAAGGATCTGTGCAAGGGCAGATCATGTAGGGTCTTTTGTGGAAAGGAATTTAGATTTTATTTTGAGTGAAGCTGTGAGCCAGTGAGGGGTATCATAGGAGAGACATGTTTTGAGTTTTTACAAAGTCAGTCTGCTGGGATAGGACGAGAGTGAGTGGAAGCCGGGAGACCATTTAGACCAGGGGTTAGCACACTCTCTGGAATGGAAATACTTTCAGTTTTGTCCCAACGACTGACTCAACTCTGCTGCTATGTAAATGAGTGGGAGTGGCTGTGTGCCAACAAAACTTCCTTTGCAAAAGCAGGTGATCGGTTTCTTTGCTGTCTCCTGGGTTTAGATTATTGCACTAATCCCTGCGAAAAGATGATACTGGCTTGGTTGTCTTGGGTGGTCACAGTGGAGGTGGAGAGCAGTGGAGGGGTTTGCAAGAGCTTGGGACTGGGTTGGAGGAGGAGAAGCAGGGAATGGAAGATGAGTTCCAGACTTCAGTCTTGAATCTGTGCTGGGAAGAGATGAGGAAGCACCTCAGGGGAACTAAGAGTTAAGTGTGAGTAACTGTTAATCTATCCAAGATAGCAATGACGATTTGACTCTAGAGTTCAATGAAGTTGGGCAGAGGTCAAGATTACAAGTAGATTGCAGATCCCCAAAAGTTGCTGAAACCAGAGGAGACGATGAATTCTGTGACTGGACCCGCCATAATTTCTTCCTCTTTAACATCCAGATCATTCCACTTAGCACTGAAGTTTTACTTTTGATTATTGTTCGTTAGCTGTCTTATTTGTTAAATTCATGTGGTCTTAAATTCTTCCCAGCACCTTGCTTATAGTATTGAACATACAGTAGATGCTTAAATGCTAGAGAATTAATTAAAAAATTCATGAGATAGTCTGGAAATATTTCTATATGGCAAGGGCTGAATGGGTTAAGGTGAACATTATCCTCAAGTCAAATGTGCAAGTAACCTTACTGGAAGCACATTATAAATGAAATGAACATTTATCAAAGGATTACTCTGTCAGGAGTATTCATGTGGCTTTTTGTACTTTTTTTCTGAAAGCCAGCATGTTTTGATAGTGATTTGTTTCAAGTGGTGCCAACGTTGCAAGGAGACTGTTCAAACGCATGTGTGTGTATGTATGTGTCTGTGTGTCGAGAGCAAAAGAATCTTCACTATTCCATGCCTGGCAGGACCAGGTGGCTCTCATCCTTCTCATGTTACCACTAGATTGGGGTTCTACCTTTTAATCAGTACTGACATAGAAATTCACTTCTCTCGCTCCTTTGACCTCTATTCTGGATCTATCTGCTTATGAATCCCCTTCTGTCTCCTTTAAATCGCCATTTACCTCACTTTCTTCTCCTTTCTTGGTACTTTAATTTAATCTCTTACCTGTTCACTTGCCTATATTCCGTGTTATATTCCATCTCTTTTTTTTACAAAAATGATAAAATCACTGTTTAATTTCTGTCTTATTTTTTCTTTTTGTCTCATCTTTTCTATTTAAATATTTTTACAGCTTTATTAAGGTATAATTTACAGACCATGAATTTCACTCATTTTAAGTGTACCATTGAATGGTTTTCAGTGTATTTACAGACTTCAGTTCTTGTGGGCAGCCATCAAACATTAGTTGTTATTTCTCAGCGTATTAAGAATGTTTCGTATTCATCTCTCGACCATAGAAGATGTTCTGATCATTCTTGTCTTTTTTCTCTCCTTCCCATTTCTAGCTGGGTGGCACCATTGGAGACATTGAAGGCATGCCGTATGTGGAAGCATTCAGACAATTCCAGTTTAAGGCCAAGAGAGAGAATTTCTGTAATATCCACGTTAGCCTTGTCCCGCAGGTAGTATACTTGTCCCAGATAAGTATGTGGACAGCAACTGTCTGGGCATGGACCTTCCCCCAAACCCTAAACACACTTCCATAGCGTCAGTTCTGACTCATAGTAGCCTTATGTAGGATTCCAAGGCTATAAATCTTTATAGGAGCAGAACGTCTCATTCTTCTCCTATGTATTTATCCTAGAGTCTCACCAAGGCTCCTCGGGTATGAACCAGTAACTCTAAATTTGCCTCCAAATATGGAGGGGGCTGAGAGACTGAAGAATGAGGCTAGCAGCTCTCGGATTATGGTTTAGGAGCTCATTAAGGGGCTTACTTCCAAGGTGAAGCCTTGAATAGCAGCAAGGCAGACTTGAGTCTCCATGCCTCCCAGTGGGAGGTGGAGGCTTTTATGGCCTTGATAAATAAAGGTGGCTTCATCCAGGTCTCTGGACCTCCAAGGCCACCCTAGCAGGTGTTACACAACAGTGATTTAGCAAGTAGAAGTGAGCTATCAGAAAGCTAGAGCTGAGTCATAGTTGGTCTTGCAAAGCCTGCTTCCCCTAAGGTTTTCCTAGCATATAGATTTAATTCATATTTTAAATTACTAAAAGAAGCCATGAATTAGCCAAAACTAGGTGTTCAGTGATCCAACTCTAATATTTCTTTTTAGCCCAGCAATAGTGGAGAACAAAAAACCAAACCCACACAAAACAGTGTTCGTGCAATGCGATGCCTTGGGCTCTCTCCAGACCTGGTAGGTTAAGGAGCGTTCGTAAGTTTGTCCCTAACATTTCTTGGAATAATTCTTTATAGGACCTTATTTCTTAGTCTATAATATCGAAGTCATTTCTAGCTCTAAAACAATTCCTGTGACATTAGGCTTCTTCTTCCTTTTTTTTAAAAATATCTGGGAGCCAGGGAAGGAGTATTTCCTTATCCTCAAGTATCAATTCACACATTTCTATATTGGCCATTTGGTCTTCTTCAGCCCTTATTTGTTTGGGACCTTGGAGATTTCCTGTAATCTACTAAGATGGGATCTCACTGCTCACAGTGTTAAGTCTAAGTTTTAACCAGCAGGTAACCAAGTTATTTATCTCCATGAGTCTAGATCAGGAGTCGGTCAGCTAGAGCCCACAGGCTGGCTGGATTTTTTTCTTTTCTTTTTCAGTTGTGGCAGAATATATGTAACAAAAAAATCAATTGCTATTTCAACACCATTTTTATGTGTACAAATTCAGTGATGTGAAGTATGTTCACCATATTGTGCGACCATCACTACTATTCATTTACAAAATTTTTCATCACCCTTTCCAGAATGGCTGCTTGTTTTTTGTAAATAAAGTTTTGTTGGAGCACAGCCACACTCATTTGTCTCCGTTTTACCTACAGATACTTTCTCACTTTAACAGTACAATTGAGTAGTCAGGACAGAGACCGAATAGCCCACCAATACTTAAGATATTTCCTGCCTGACAGGAACAATTTGCCAACCCCTGGTCTAATCCTTTTCTTGTATTTAAAGAAGCAGCATTTCTGAGCTTTGACTACTCGCTAGAGCCATCTTGACATTTCAAGTTCTTATTGCCAGCATTGTGTTGAGTTTTGCTGATCAATTTCTTGGTACTTGCAAAGACCAATTTGTACAAGTCCAGAGAAATACCCACAGTGTGCAAGGGCATACTTGGCCAAGTCTCTTAGAGTAAGAAGAAATTAGTGGGCCTCTTGCAAACGAATGGGGGTGTGAACAGCCTGCTTGCTTTTTGCTGACCTGTGCGTACCTGCCTTTGACAGATTATCTGCAGAAGTGCAACACCCATAGATATGGCTGTGAAGGAAAAGATTTCTATGTTTTGTCATGTGAAACCCGAACAGGTTAGTGCTCCTTTTCGAATTATTCTCCTATAAGCACTTGGGCTGATGCCACCATTTTACACCTCTTAAATGAATGGTGAACCCTGCTGTGGTTCTATAAGATAAGCCCTGGACTGGTAACCACAAAGTCGGCAGTTCAAATCCAGCAGCAACTCTCAGAAACCATGTACAGGGTTGCTGTGAGTTGGAATTGGCTAGATGGCACACAACAACAAATTAATGGCACTACTCTGGTAGCGTAGTGGTTACGAATCCGGCTGCAAACCGCAAGGTCAGCAGTTCGAAACTACCAGCTGTTCTGTGGGAGAAAAAGGAGGCTTTCCGCTCCCGTAAAGATTTACAGCCTCGGAAACCCTGTGCAGGGTCACTATGAGTCGGAACCGACTCCATGGCACACAGCAACAACAACAGTAACTCCGGTAGCGTAGTGGTTACGAATCGGGCTGCGAACCTTAAGGTCAGCAGTTCGAAACTACCAGCTGTTCCAGGGGAGAAAGATGAGGCTTTCTGTTCCTGTAAGGATTTGCAGCCTCAGAAACTCTGTACAGGGTCGCTATGAGTCGGAACCGACTCCATGGCACATAACAACAACAACAACAACACTCTCAACAGTATTGGTGAAAGCTTTGGGGGCCAGATCCAAACACGGCTCCCTTTGCCCTTATGGGAATCATCTTGAGACGCTTGGTTCCTTAGCAAGAATGCATGTTTATTTGCATAATCAGTGCTTAAGATGAACCATGTTTCTTTGCATAATTAGCGCTCTTTAACTCACAGGCAGACCTCTAGAGTGGACTACGGGGAGCTACTTTATCAGGTCTTTAGCTTGTCTTTCTGGGACACATAGTGCTTTCGGTGTGATTTCTCCTTTGCACCTGTTACAGTTGAAGTCACCGCAAACAACACATGCACCCTGCCATTCTGACTGTCACGTCTGATTACACCAGCAACCTCTGTTTAGTTAATCACAGCACAAATTGTACCACACTGTGGGTCCAGGTCATCTGTTCGGTTGGACTTTCCACCTGGATAGTCTGAAAGTCATCTTTTCTTTACTCTTCTCCTTCTCTTATCTCTGCCTCTTGTTTGCATTAAGGCCCAGATGGATGATGTTTCAAAAAGGAGTTGTGAGTGGTGCTCGGGAAAAGGCTAATGTTTGGCCAAGACCTTTGCTCTTCAGATGAGATGTGGGTTCTCTGAAGCCTAAAAACCATGTCACCAGGTTCCTGTTTCTCAGGAGGTCTGTGTGATAAAGAGCCTCCTGCTGCAGGCTTCAGAGTCAGTATATAAATCGGAGCTACTTTCAAAGATGGAATGGCAGGCTGCGGGGGGATTTGAGCCATTTTGCTTTTGTTCAGTTTTTTGGGGTATCCTTCGAATTGGTAAATAATACTTGGTGTATTTATTGTTTAGGTTTCCAACGTTCATTTTGTATTATAAGGATGGGAAAGTTCCGAATTCATTCATTTTAAAGAAAATAACATTTTTGGGTTTTGGGTGAAAGTTTACAACAGAGAATTCCAGCGCCCACTTGACAATGTCTACACAAATTGTTCAATGACATCTGTCACACTTTTCACAAGGTGTCAGCATTCTTTTTAATTGAATCTGGTTGTTGCAGATCCAGTACTCTAGTTTCCCTGTCTCCTTATCTTCCTGAGGACATGTCCAAAGAACAAGAGACAAAAGTCTCTCCATCTTTGCTTCTAAGGAGCATTCTGGCTATGTATCTGTCAAGCTAGATTTATTTGTTCTTCTGGCAGTCCATGATACTTTCAGTATTCTTCATCAACACCAGGGTAAGCACTGGATGGCTAGCTGCAAGGTCAGTGGCTCAAACCCACCAGCTACTCCTCGCTAACTGTATGTAAGGTTACTATGAGCCGACTCTGACTTGACAGCGTTTAACAACAAAAACAACAGTTGTTAGTGATCACAAGCATCTCTTCATGTGTTTGTTGGCTGCCTGAAGATCTTACTTGGTGAGGTGTCTGTTCATGTCCTTGGCCCATTATTCACCTGATTTTCATCCAATACAGTTTTAAACACTTTGGATCCATATTGTGGCCAAAGTCTATTGTGTGTGTTGGAGGACAGCGTCTAACTCTCCCAGGATGCCATCTCCAAGCTGCTCATTTTAAAGTCCGATTGTTTGGCCTTTTGCTGTTAAGGTGTGGAGTTTTTCTAGAAATGTTAGAAAGAAGTCAGATATGTCATTGCCATTTTCTTTTTTCCCCCCCGACTCTGTCGGCTCTCTTTTTATCCTTTTGGAGAAGTCTTTTGATGTGCATACAGGTTTAATTTTCAGCAAGTCCCAGTCATCTAATTTATCTCTGCTGTTTGTACATTTTCAGTTCCATTTGATAGGTCTTTATGCCATGAAATAAAGTTTGCCTTTGTTTTTCCTTCCATGATCTTTATAGTTTCAAGTTTTACATTTGATCTATCTTGAATTCGTTTTTCCATACGGCGTGAGGTTTAGCTCCTGTCTCATATTGTTTTACAAACGGATATCCAGTTTTGTCAGCACCATTTATTAAAGAGACTATCTTTAAATGGATTTCAGGCCTTGGTTGAAGATCAGTTGTTCATAGGTGGATGGAGTTGGGTTTTTTGAAAAAACTTTTTATTTCGATTTCTGTGAAAGTTTATAGAACAAATAGATGTTCCTTGCAAAAATGTGTACACATTTTGATTCGTGACATTGATTGCAGTCCCCACAACGTAATAGCACTCTCCCAGGGCCGCCCTGTGTTTGCCATTTCCATGCATCCTTCTTGCCTAACCCTTCGCCTCCTGAGCTTTAGTCCTGGCAAATGCTGACCTTTTGATCTTGTATGATTGATTGTTCTAAGGAGGGCATGCCTCCCTGGGGTTATTGTTCACCTTATATTAAGGCCTGTCTATTGTTTGGCTGAAAGTTGAGGTCGAGGGGTGAGTTCCGTTTCAGGCATGCAGGCTATCTAAGGACCATAGTCTCAGGGGTTCTACCAGTATCTTTTTTTTTCCTTTTCTTTCTGATTGTGACTTTTGTTCCACATTTTCCTTCCACTCTGTTCAGGACCTCCTGTTGTGATTCCTTTTAGAGTGGTTAACAGTGGTAACTTGTCACCATCTAGCTTTTCTGGTAGAAAAATGGATTTAAAGTGTTTTGTAATGAAGTTAAACTATCTTATGTTAAGGGGCAGCAGTGGTTGAATGGCAGAATTCTTGCCGTCTGTGTGAGAGACTAGGCTTTGATTTCTGGCCAAGGCACATCATGTCAGTGGAGGTTTGATGTGGTTCTGTAATTCTGAACAGGTTTCACTGGTCTACCTCTGAAAATCTGCCAATGAAGACTCTATGTATCATCATAGTTCAGTCCACAACTGGTTATGGGGATGACCCAGGATTGGGCAGCATTTCCATCCTGGTGTGTGTGAGGTTTTCATGAAGTTGGGACTGGCCTTGCGACAGCTAACAACAACAACAACCGTGTACTAATTCTGACTCTTGTTTATGTTGCTGGGTTCTTGACTTTCTTGCATCTTCTTAAATAAACTGCAACAGTTTCTCTTGAGTTGTTTCATTTTCAAGCTGATTCAAGTGTATCATTATGTGGCAGATTTGAGTTGGTTCTAGCTCAACAATGTTTTGTCTTCATTTACCAGGTAATATGTATCCATGATGTTTCTTCCGTATACCGAGCACCTATAATTTTGGATGAACAAGGCATTGCTAACTATTTGAAAGAGAGGTTGAACTTGCCTATTGTTGATTCTGCAAGTAATTTGCTTTTCAAGTGGAGAAACCTGGCCGACAGGTATGTGTCAAGGATTACTAATTTATTTTGAATAATTCTTGAGTTTGGGATGGGGTAACGAGTGGTATTAAGATTTACTTATAGTGTAACTACGTCATGGAGTCCTGGTGTGGTGCTGTAGGAGAAGTACTGAACTGCTAACCACAGAATTGATGCCTTTGAATTATGGTGTTGGCAAAGAATATTAACTATATCACGGGCTGCCAGAAGAAAGAAAAATCTGTCTTGGTAGAAGTAGGGCCAGGATGCTCCTTAGGAGCGAGGATGGTAAGACTTAGCCTCACATACTTTGGGCATTTTATCAGGAAGGACCAGTCCTTGGTAAGCACATCATGCTTGGTAAAGTAGAGGGTCAGTGAAAAAGAGGAAAACCCCAGCAAGATGGATTGATACAGTGGCTGCAACCATGGACTCAAACATCCCAACCCTTGTGAGAGTGGCTCAGGACTGCACAGTGTTTCGTTCAGGTGTGCATGGAGTCATGATGGCGCCCAACACCAATACAACAAGAGCAGTGGGGTTGATGATATAATGAGGCTTCTGCTCTCCAGGGTAACCTGAGTAACTTGGGGCTCCTTCCCTTAAAGAACTGTTGTTGTCAAGTGCCGTGGAGTTGGTTCCAACTCACAGCAATCATAGCAACATAGGGTTTCCAAGGAGTGGCTTGTGGGTTTGATCCACCAACTTTGTGGTTAGCAGCCCAGTGCTTACCTTGCAGCGCTATGCCAGGACTCTTCTTATTGGAAATAGCTCTAAACTGTATGCCTCTCTGCTTTTATGAAGTTGAATACACTCATTACAAATGTTTGGACTTCTAATTAATTTCATGTAACTGCCATAACAAATGACTACACACTGGATGGCTGTCAACAACAGAAGTTGATTTGTTCACAGTTCTGGAGGCCGGAAGTCAGAACTCAAGGTGTTGGTAGGGTTGGTTCTCTCTGGGAGGTGGGAGAGAGTCTCGCAGTTTCCAGTGTGGTCCGCAATCTTTGGTGTTCCTTGGCTTGTAGATACATCACACCACTTACTGCTGCTATTTTCCCATTGCCTTCTCACTGTGTCTTCACTCTTTCTGTTCTATTATAATGACACTAGTCCCTAGGTGGCGTAATGGTTTATGTGCTTGCCTGCTAACTGAAAGGTTAGAGGTTAGATAGAGTCCACCCAGAGATGCCTCGGACTCCTGGTGTGGCTCTGTAGGATCAGTACTGGACTGCGAACCACTAGGTTGGCAGTTCAAACCCACCAACTACTCCTCAGAAACTCTGTGCAGGGTCGCTATGAGTCAAAATCGACTTGACGGCACTTAACATCAACAACAACAGAGGTGCCTCAGAAGAAACACCTGGCATTCTACTTTCCCCAAACCAGCCATTGAAAACCTTATGGGGCTCAGTTGTACTCTGACACACATGGGGACACTACAAGTCACAGTTGATACAACAGGAACTGGTTTTGGTTGCTTGTCACTTTACGTAAAGCCCACACTAATCCAAGATGATGTCATGTTGAGAGCCTTAACTTCATTACATCTACAATGACCCCCCCCCCCAAATAAACTCACATTCACAGGTTCTGGGGGACATACTTTTTTGGGGAGTAGCATTCAATTCACTACAGTCTTCAAGCGAAGGCACTAAGCATCGGCCCTTCTGCATCTGTGGGTGGGTGGTGTGGCATGTGCATTCTTTAGCCTCTTTTCTCTCACTGGAGGGAGAGCCTGGGGTGGGGGGAGGGTAAACAGAGGTCAGAGTTACAGCCTGCAGAGGGGAGGTCCAGTGCTGCCCGGAGGCCAGGGATCCCTCATGAGACTGGATCAGACAATTGCCTGGGTTCCAAGGCCAGTGTGGAGACAGCCCTCCACGAGCAGAGCGAGGAACACGGTTGGCCTGGAAGTGTTCCACAGGCTTGTCCTGCAGGTCTGAGGGGGACAGAAGCAAAGGGAGTGAGTTCCGGTCCCACTGGACTCTCTTGCTCCCTTGTTGCTCAGTGAATTCCTCTTCTCTGGAGGACCAGATGGGGTTGAGTCCAGTCCTGCTTCCTCAGGGTAGAGATGAATAAGGGCATGAGGCTCACCCCACCTACCACGCTAACGTGCACTGTGAGAGCCACCACCAAGGGCGTCACACTTTCGGAAAGCATTTTCTTCTAAAGGTGGTGCCTGGGGTACTTGACTCTTAAAGAACCTTGATCTCACCTTCCTTTCTGCTATTTGCATCCTTTATGTAAAGGTGGGCTAAAGCAAGAGCAGCTTGGCGTTTTCTAAAGCACCATGTGATTCCGTAGTATAGTAAGATTGTGGTTTTCTCTTAATGAGTTCAGTCACTTTCTAGAAAATCAACTTTACTGTCAGGCTGAACTCATAGCTTCCTGTTCGTTCCCCTCCCCCCAGCCTGTGTACAGGTACGTTTTTCTTGCGCTCTTTGTAGTATTCCTTGTCATGGTAATGTGTTTGTTCTAAGAGACTTGGGAAAGGTTGACTTCAAAGCCCTAAAACTCCTCCAGCCCCAAGATGCCATTTGCACACACTTCATACCAGACCAGAGTTTTTTCATGTTCTTTTTAAAACAGATTTCCTGACAAAAGCAACATGAAAGATTGTGTCTCTAATGGTAAAATGTGATTGAGAGTTGTATGGAGAATGGAATTTTCTCATAAAAATGATCTAGATGATTTATAATATTTTAAATCATTCTCTTAGCACTATTCTTTAGGCGTATCATGAATAACCAGGCTTTTGTGGGCCAGCTGGGAATGTAACAATTTTTAATGTAGACACTTTGAATGCATTTTCTTATAAAGTGCCACCTGAGAAAGTTATTATTGAAATGTTTCTTACTGACACTCAGAATGCATTTTCTCATACAATGTCACCTTAACAACGAACTTCCGATTTATATGTGTGTTTTCCAATTTGTGTCTGATGATATAAGCCAGCTTTGAGATTTCTTATGATTTTGAAATCTGTTGGCTTACAAATGTTAGTTATTTGGGTGAGATTTTGAGTCAAGTATGTCACGTGTGAAGCTGGCATGTTCTGAGGGTTTTAAAAAGTGCCTTAGAATTTCACTCAATTCACAATATAAAGTAAAAAACAAAAAATATAAAGTAAAAAAACAAAAGGCGTCTTGGAATAAGAAGGTTATGTGCATATAACCTTTAAATGTTTCTTTCTCCCTAGGTATGAAAACCTACAGAAGACATGCTCCATAGCTCTGGTCGGCAAATACAGCACGCTCAGGGACTGCTATGCCTCTGTGTTCAAGGCCCTGGAACACTCAGCCTTGGCCATCAATTACAAGTTGAATCTGATGGTGAGTCCCGGCCTGCCCTTCCAGATATTCTAGTTATTCACCGCAATATCTCATCTGTCACAGAGCAGATTGTGTCAGGGAGACTCAAGACCACCCCAGGTTTCAATGATTTGTTAGGAGGACTCCCAGGACCCAGCACTGGTCTAGTTGTACTCACAGCGGTGATTTATTATAGCAAAGGACACAGTGAAATCAGCAAAGGGAAAAGGCGTGTTAGACGAAATCTAGGGGAAACCAGTATTCTTTCCCCATGGAGTTGCACAGGATACGTTTCATTCCTCCAACAAGAACTGATAACCTGTGTGAAATGTTGTCTACCAGGGACGCTCCTTGGAGACTCAGTACTCAGGGTTTTGTTGGGAGCTCATCACACAGGCGCCCCCTACCTAACATGGTCCCAAGTTCCAGGCACCTACAAGGAAAGCAAATGTTCAGCATAAACCATCTTGCTTATACAAACAGTTAAAGCATACTGAACTACTCTGATCAGTTAATGGTGGGAATCTTCCTGAGATCCAAGTCCCCAGATGCCAAGACCAACCTTGCCAAGTAGCCCTTTTCAGTGGCACAATTTCTGAAATCAATCTTAGCATGTACTTCATACTAATTTAAGTGTACTGTGTTTAGCTAGCAAGAAAATAGCAGACACATAATTCACACACACACACAAAAAAACAGTTAAAAACACATCTCCCCTTTACTGTGAAGCATCAGGTTACCCTAATCCCTCAGAGGGGAATGTTAGGCAGTTAGATGAGGGAAGGACAGGCCAAACTGCAAAACGCCCAGAAGCACTGTAATAAATTAGCATTGCGGTTAGGTCATGAATACATTTA
This sequence comes from Chrysochloris asiatica, assembly GCF_000296735.1. NCBI lineage: Eukaryota > Metazoa > Chordata > Mammalia > Afrosoricida > Chrysochloridae > Chrysochloris > Chrysochloris asiatica. The sequence continues at coordinate 19,396,771 of NW_006408536.1, forward strand.
TATAGCAAACTGAATTTCGGGAAAGGTGTTATTAAGACCCAAGTAAAGAAATACAAAAAAAGGAGATCATGCAGGGTTGGATAGCACACCCATCCCCAAACACTAATGAAGGCGCTGGGCTCAAACATCCAGAAACACTGCTGAAGTCACAGGAGGCCAAATCCCCTCCAACTAGTATCTGAAAGCCTAGTCTAAGTAATTAGCTGGGGCAACCATCTGGAAAGACCAACGAAGGCACTGGAAGTGAAACCCCGCCCCCAGCTAGTACAGGGTTCATCCACAGGGTAGCATGCACCAGTACTTCACTCCTTTTTTTTGGCCTGAATAATATTCCATTATGTGTATGTGCCACATTTTGTTTATCCGTTCACTAGCTGGTGGACATTTGGGTATTTTCAACTTTTGGCTGTTGTGAATAGTGTTCAGTGCTTATCGTATTGTTTTGTTTTGTTCTAATTTTAAAATTTATTGTGGTAAAACATATATAACACAGAATTTGCTATTCCCCATGTGGTACAACTGTCACCGTTATCTATTTCCAAAACATTTTCACCCCAAACAGAAGCTTCCGATTTTTCCCTCCCTCCAGCCTCTGGAAGGAGCCCTAGGGGTGCAATGGTTAAGTCCTTGGCTTTGAACTCACCAATGGCTCCTTGGGAGAAAGATCTGGTGATCTGCTCCCATAAAGATTACAGTCTCGGAAACCCCATCTGCCCTATAGTGCCGCTGTGAGTTGAAATTGACTCAGTTCTGCATCTAGGCGATGCCTGCAGCATATTTGCTTCTTTCATGTATGTTAGATCCAGGTTTCTGGTGGACTAACCAGATGAATTCAGTTCTTCAAGCAAGAGTCATGTCCTTTTGCAGCCCAGCTTGTGTCCGTGTATATCTGGCCTGCCTGTCTCCATAGTCCACAACAAGTGATCTGCTTAAAGTAGCCAGAACTCTGTTCCTGTCACTCCCTTACTTAAGACATTCCGCTGGCTTCAAGTGCAAACTCTGTATCGTGGCTTCTCCCTTCCCCTGTTCCCTCCCAGCCAAGCAAGTCTGTCCACTAGCTGGTGGAACCTCTTTTTGCCATATGAAAGGTTGGAAAGGTTGTGAGAACCACAAGAAAGAAGAGATTGCGTTTTTCTATCCCCAGTGCCTAGGACAGTGTTTGCCTTCATCAGTAGCTGTTGAATGATACAGTGTTAGATGGGGCCAGGATTATGAAATGTTTTTTAAATGAAATGGTTTTGAATCTGTTGGATTTTTTAGTACATAGACTCCATTGACCTGGAGCAGACCACTGAAAATGAGGACCCTATGAAATTCCATGAAGCGTGGCAGAAGATATGCAAAGCCGAGTGAGTACCAGAGATAGCCCACTACACACCAGGGGGATGCCAGTGTGCTTTGGTCATAATGATTCCAGTGCATTCGGGCCACATTCACTTTGAAACTTGCGTTGTAATGCCAGTCGCATGTGGGCTGGAAATGGGCTTATTTAGGGAGGAGGGGAATATGGCATGCGAGAGAAGCTTTAGCATAGGAGGTCTGATTCTACTGAAAGACTTACAGCTGGTTTTACATAGAAAAAGCTAAAGTACAAGCTTGAGAACCCTTCCCTCTTGAGTGAATTTTCATTGCCTTTGCTGCTAGGTTTTATGTTGTAAGTAACTAGCAGAACACCAGGGGGCAGCATTGTATCACGAAGGTGGCATCTTCTTGAATTCTTCCAGTCCAGGGAGTGTTTGCCTCGAAAACCTCTCAGGTGTTTTGTAGCTGAGTAATTTTCACTCTCCACTATTTAACTGGCAATTGGAATCTGAGATTGAGTTTACCAATTGAATTCTTTCTGATTATTAACAGATGTTAACATTTTTATAATAGTGCTTTTTAAAAAAATGTTTTTATTGTGGATTGAGTGAAAGTTTACAGGGCAGATCATCAGTTTTACATTAAAAAAAAATCAGACACCTTGTTTCATTACAATGATTACAACCTCCTCCATGTACCATCAGTTAACAGCATTTCTATTTACTTTAGCTCTTTTTTTTTTTTTTAAACACTCAGGTATATGCAATAATTTACACCACCAAAGAGCACGTTCTGCAAGTCTGCGTCCTTGCCATCAGCTCTCAGTCCCTCTCTTTCCATGAATCTAGAGTCCTCAGCTTCTCCCTCTCTCCATGTCCCCATCTCTGCCTCCATCTCTGGTGTCGCTGCTTCTCTGGATAAGGTCCCGCATTCCGCCTGTTATCTTCTCCCCTGATGGTCCCAGGGTCCTCTGTTTCAGGACTGTAAGATTAACTTACTCCCCTGTTTTTGTTACAAAACTTCTACCTTTACAATTGTGATAATCGCAATTAGTCATGATAACAATTACTCACTATTGAATC
>NW_006408536.1:19399764-19482119 GCF_000296735.1 Chrysochloris asiatica
GATTATGAAGTCATCAAGGCTAGGTCAAGTGGGTACTCTCTGCAACTTTGGGTGTTCTTGTGCGTCTCCTCTCACTCCCTATCAGCTTATGGTTCACTCTCAGCTCTAGCCCTCTGTGGCTCAGCTGTCCCCAGGTCTCATCACATTTTGGACCAACCAGCCCTTCCTCTTCTCTGTCACATCTCCAAGTCAAAGGGAGTCTATGGAATGTGGTTGAACTCAGCCTATTTCTTCATTGCTGCCTTTACCCCTCTTCCACTCACCAGTAGACCAGTGTGGTTGCCAGCAAGCTTACATGCTTATTTGTGTGTTCCCTTTGAGTTTCAGTCTTAGAGGGGGGTTTGTCCTAAAGGGACTTGATTGCTTGCCTTGATGGCTTCTTGTTGAACAACTTGCTTATCCTTGTAATAGCCAGTCTTACTGGCATTTTTGTTTTGGGTTTTTCCTGATGATCTTTCTTTGAAGATGTAGCTTCTGTTGCTCTAATGTTCCAGGATGGTCTGCTTGTCCTTTCCAGTGGGAATGTGCCACCTCATAAGGTTCTGGATGGGACTCAGGATTCCACCTAAGATCCTATACTCTGCAAAGGCTTTGCAAGAGGCCTATTTCACTGGGCCAGTTCTAGAACCCCTTTTAGGTATTCCAATAGGCTAAAGATGGGCTTACAAACTTTCTGTAATCATGTTTCCCGACATTCCTTTCTATCCAACGCAAGTTTCCAATTTTACAATAGTAGGCAAGGGAAACCAATATACATAAGACAGTTAAGCATCTTAGTATTATTTCCCCTCTTCAAACTATGCCTTGATTCTTGCATCCCAGAGCCTTGTTGTCCCAAGGTTGAGTATGCATCACTATTTACCTCTGTCCCATTTAGCCCATGCAAATCTGTCTGTGTTCCCCTCTTCTTTGTTCTTCCACCCCCTCCCCATTTATAATAGTGCTTTGAAGCAGACCCTGTTGTTATTGTAGCTGCCATTCACTTGGCCCCTGAGTCATAGCAACCCCGTGCTCAATAGAATGAAATATTACTCGGTCCTGTGACTTCTCCATGCTCTGTTGCAGATCGAACCATTGTGATCCATTGGATTTCATGGGCAAATTTTCGGAAGTAGGCCTTTCATCCTGGTCTGTCATAGTCTCCACATGAGGTGCATTAGCTGAGACTTGACTTCCGGTCTCCTGCATGGAAGTTAAGAATTCTAACAGTGAACTAACCCTGGTTCCATGAAAAGAACCTTGTTGTTAGGTATGGTTGAGTCAGTTCAGAGTCGTATTGACCCTGAACTGTGAGAATAAAACTACTCACAATTGTTGTTATGTTTGAGCCCATTGATGCTGCCACTATGTCAGTTCATGTTGTTGAGGGTCTTTCTTTTTTCTGCTGACCCTACACTTTTACCAAGCATGATGTCTTTCTCCAGGTCCCTTGTGACCACATATCCAAAGTATGAAAGACCAAGTCTTGCCATCCTCTCTTTCAAGGAACATTCTGGCTGTACTTCCTTTGGAAGTCCATGGTACTTTTGCTGTTATTCTTTACTGACACCATAATTCAAATGCATTGATTCTTCTATGGTCTTCCTTACTCATTGTCGAATTTTCACATACATATGAGATGATTGAAATTACCACGGCTGCTTGGTCAGGTGCACTTTAGTCCTCAAAGTGATATCTTTATACTTCAACACTTTAAAGAAGTCTTATGCAGCAGATTTGCCTAATGCAATGTGTCGTTTGATTTCTTGACTGCTGCTTATATATGAGTGTTGATTGTAGATCCAAGCAAAATGAAGTCTTGGACAGCTTCAATTCTTCCTCCGTTTGTCATCATGCTGTTTACTGGTCCAGTTGTGAGGATTTTCATTTTCTTTACACTGAGGTACAATCTAAACTGAAGGCTGTATGTAGTATTTAATCTTAATCAGTAAGCATTTTAAGTCTAAAGATGATAAAACCTTGTTTGTTAGTGAGTCTTTCTCCAATCCTGATGTCATGTTCTTCCTCACATAATCCAGTTTTTCCGATTATTTGCTTAGCATAAAGATCGAATAAATATGGTGAAAGAATACAACCCTGGTGCACACCTTTTTTGTTTTAAACCATTCAATACTCTGTTATTCTGTTCCAACGACTACTTCTTGGTCTATGTACAGGTTCCTCATGAGCACAGTCAGTGCTCTGGAATCCCCATTCCTCAGTATGTTATCCATAGTTTGTTATGATACACAAAGTTGAATGCCTTAACATCGTCAGTGAAACACAAGTAAACATGGTTATGGCTGTCTCTCCTTTCAGCTAAGATCCAGCTGATGCCAGCGATGATATCGCTCATTCCACAGTCTCTTCTGAATTCAGTTTGAATTTCTGGCACCTCCCTATAGATGTACTGCTGCAACTATTTTTTGAATTAACTTCAGCAAGATTTTACTTGCATGCGATATTAATGATATTATTATTCTATGATTTCCATATTTCATGGGTCACCTTTCTTTAGAATGGGCACAAATATAGATCTCTTCCAGTTGGTTGGTCAGGTAGCTAGCTATCTTCAGAAAGTCTTGGCAGAGACAAATGAGTGCCTCCAGAGCTGCCCCGGTTTGTTGAAACATTTCTATTTCTAGTCCGTCAATTCGGGAGCCTTGTTTTTCACCAGTGCCTTTCAAAACCATTGGTTCTTGGTCATCTGCTACCTCTTGAAATGACCAATTCTTTTCGGTACCGTGACTCTGTGTGTTCCTTCCATCTTCTTTAGATGCTTCCCGCCTCCTTCAATATTTTCCCCATGTTGTTGTTGTTGTTGTTAAGTGCTGTCGAGTCGGTTCCGACCCATAGCGACCCTGTACAGGGTTTCCGAGGGTGTAAATCTTTACGGGAGTAGAAAGCCTCATCTTTCTCCTGCGGAGCGGCTGGTAGTTTCGAACCGCTGACCTTAAAGTTCGTAGAATCCTTTAATATTGTAAGTCAAGGCTTGAATTTTTCTTTAGTTCTTTCAACTTGAGAAATGCTGACTGTGTACTTCCCTTTTGATTTCTAACTCCATGTCTTTGTACATTTCATTACAATAGTCGACTTTGCCTTCTCAAGCTGCCCTTTGAAATGTTCTGTTCAGCTGTTTTGTTTTCTCATTTCTTCCATTCACTTTAGTTTCTCTATGCTCAAGAGCAAGCTTCAGAGTATCTTCTGACATCCATCTTGGTATTTTCTTTCTTTCATGTCTTTTTAATAACCTTTTGCTTTCTTTCTGTATGTTATTGTTGATGTCATCCCACAACTCTTTGGTATTTGGTCATTAGTGTCTTATGCATTCCTGAGATGGCCTCTAAATTCAGATGGATAGGCTCAAGGTCATACTGTGGCTCTTGTGGACTTGTTTTAATTTTCTCCAGCTTCAGCCTGAATTTGCACATGAGCAATTAATTGATGCTCTGTTCCATAATAGGCTCCTGGCCTTGTTTTGGCTCATGATGCTGAGCTTATCCATCGTCTTCCCACAGATGTAGTCAAAAGACTCTTCATGTGTTCTTATTGAGAGAGTCTTCTGTTGGCATTTTTAGTTGGGTTGGGTTTCTCAGTTACTATGCTTACATGCCAGAAAGGCCTACCAGACAGTATATATCGAGATCAGTTGTGAGAAAGCGTTGCAACTTTTTTATAACATTGTTCAGAATGTGAAATAATACAGTCAGTTCTGAAAATCGACCTCAAGCATGTTCATTAGTGGTTGCATTAAGCATTGGATTGGGGGGTCAGTAAGCATGAATAGCTGAATTGAGCGGCTGAGAAAAGAGGTTCAACAAACTTACCCTCATCTGGTATCTATTACAGTGGTATTCTTGTGCCAGGAGGCTTCGGAACCAGAGGAATGATGGGAAAACTGCAGGCAATTTCTTGGGCAAGGACAAAGAAGATTCCTTTTCTGGGTAAAATTCATGTTTAATCATTCCTAACTGTGAGTGTATTCGATTTTTGACACCCAGGAAGGGTGACACTTAACAGGAGAGGAAAAGATGTGAACTCAGATTTAAAATTTCAGGTACCAAATAGTTTGCTACAAGGGTTGACAGACTATAGCTCAAAGGCCAAATCTGGCCCACAGTCTGTTTCTATAATAGTTTTTTTGGAATTCAGCTGCACCAATTCATTTAAAAGTCTATGGCCATATTTGCAGCATAAGAGCTGATTGTGAGACCCTATGGCCTCAAAAATGTACTATCTGGAGGAGCTCAAGGTCAGCAGTTCAACCAACCAATGAAGAGAAAGTACAAATAAACACAAAATATGCTCATTCACTTTTATTATTATTGTGGTAATATATAGCAACACATTTGCCATTTCAACCATTTTCATTTATGCAATTCAGTGATATTAATTACATTCATTATACTGTGTGATCAATTACCCCTATCCATTTCCCAATGTTTTCATCGCCCTACACAGAAACTCAACACTCTTTCAGCAATCACTACCCATTTCCTTCTCCCTCCTGCTGCTAGTAACCTCTCATCAGCTTTGGTCTCTATACATTTGCCTAGTCCAGAGAAATGGGAGCATAGAATATTTGAACTTTTGTACCCAGCATTTTTCTGTCAGTATAATGTTTCTAGGTTCATTCATTCATAGCAGGCATCAGGGTTTCATTTCTCTGAAAATATCCATTGTGGGGAAGGACTAGGTTTTGTTTATTCATTCATCTGTTGCTGAACATTTGGGTGGTTTCCACGTCTGGCTCTTGTGAGTAGTGAACCTGCAGTGAACCTGGTGTACAAGTCTCTATGTCTCTGCTGTGAGTTCTCTTGGGTATAGTCCCAGGAATGAAATTGCTGGGCCACTTGATGAGTCCATGTTTGACTTTCTGAGGACCTGCCAATATTCATTTACTTTTTATATATGCTTTTTAAAATAGGAGTTTGCCTTGGGATGCAGCTTGCTGTGATTGAGTTTGCAAGAAATTGCCTTAACTGGAAAGGTAAGGCTGAAGTTTGTTGGTAACCTTTAATTAAACCAGAACCAAACTTTTCAGCAATAGAGGTGAATTATTGAACTTTTTTCCTAATCCTCAGATGCTGATTCCACAGAATTTGATCCAAATACCTCTGTTCCTCTGGTAAGTGGTTTGTGTTCTTTCTGCGTCTGCCATTGTTCTTTTGTTTCTGGTTCTTGTCTTAACTCATAAAGGGCTATGATGGTTTTGTTTTTCTTAGAGCCCCAGAATATTTTAAGTTTTACATATGCATCTATCTATATATTATATATATGCGTTAGAACTGACTTGACAGCACCTAACATTAGTGTGTATGTGTGTTTTATATATATATACATATACAATGTATGTATGTGTGTATGTATATGTATATTTGTGTATATTATTATTACTACATAAAACCTCTCTGTTCTCTGTAATCCATCTTGGCTATGTCTTGAAAACACAACGCTGGATGGCTTCTCTTTGCAGCAGCTTTCAAGTCTAATGTTTAGCAAAGGATTAAATTGGCTGTGACAACAATTTATAACAGCCAGTATAAATAAATGGGCTGTCCTGTCTCTAGGCTCATCCTCGTCTGTCTCTTTTCCGCATTGGCGGCTGTCTACCTTTCTAAAACAAAAGTGACAAACGTTCCTGAGCTGCTCCTCACTTTCCCCTGATTCCTTTTCATTTAAAACATCCAGTCTACCTTTCTTGGCTAGACATCAAAGGCCATTGTGTCTTGTCTAATTCATCTCATGGCATCCCTGTTCTTCCCTTGCTTTGGGTTTTATGTTGGGAGAATCTGACCTAGTTTCTCAAACCTATCGTGAGATTCTCTTAACCTGAGATGACCCCTTCCTGCACCTGTCTTCTACTGGAATCTCAGGCAGACCAGTGGAGAATTTCATTAAAAACAAAAAACAAACAAACAAAAAATCCCAAACAAACCTGGTTACCTACAACTTTCTATTTATACTGGGAGTCTTCCCAACTCTCTTTCTTTCCCGCCCTCTGTCCCCTGTGCCTTGCACTTGCTACCAACAAAGAACATATCTCACAACTATGATTTATTTTGATAATGGCTTTGTTGAGATGCACATCACCCCTCTATTAAAAGTGTATAATTTGGTGGCTTTTAGTGTATTCATAGAGGTATGTAACCATCACTCCACAAACACATTCATCATCCCCAAAAGAAATAGCACACCAGTAGCCCGTCACCCTCGAAGCCCCCCTTCTCTCCCAATCCTGAGCTATCACGAGTCCGTTTTCTATCTTTTGGACTCAGTTTGTTGTACTCTGGTGACTTGCATGTTACTATGATGCTAGAAGCTATGCCATTAGTATTTTCAATCCAAGCAGGGCCATCCATGGTGGGCAGGTTTCAGCGGAGCTTCCAGACTAGGAAGAAGGAGAGGCGGACTACTTCTGTTATGTATAGATGCAAAAAACCTTATGAATAGTAGTGGAACATAGTCACATATAGTGCCGGAAAGCAAAAGCATTGTAAATAGTAACAGAACATTGTTAGATGTGGTGCTAGAAAATGAGCCTCTCAGGTGGGAAGGCACTCAAAAATATGACTGGAGAAGAGCTGTCTCCTCAAAGCAGAGGATGGATGATGTGAATGGAGTAAAGCTTTCAGGACCTTTGTTTGCTGATGGGGCACAACTCAAAATGAGGAGAGACAGCTGCAAACATCCATTAATAATTGGAACGTGTCATGTGCGAAGTCTGAATCTAAGAAAATTGGAAGGGGTCAAATACGAAATGGGACACATTACGATTGACATCCTAGATGCGTTGTTCTTAAGTACGGTTGAGTCGGTTCTGACTCAAAGCGAACCTGTATGGGCTTCTAAGGAGTAGCCTGTAGGTTTGAACCGCCGACTTTATGGCGCAAACTGACTTTTGCTTTATCCTACAGCGCCACACGAGGACTCAATCCTAGGCATTAGTGAGAAAGGAAAAGGTCATAAAAAAGACAGGAAAGAAAGAAAAGACCAAAATGGATGTCAGAAAAGACTCTGAAACTTGTTCTCCAGCATACAGATGCTAAAGCAAATGGAAGAAAGGAGGAAGTAAAAGAACTGAACAGAAATTTTCAAAGGGCAGCTCGAGAAAACAAAGTCAAGTATTATAATGAAAGACCTGGTGTTAGAAACCAAAGGGAAGAACATACCCACGCTTTCTCAAGCTGAAAAAACAGAAATAAAAATTCAAGTGTTGACTTGCATTATTGGAAGGACTCCATGGGCAAAATATTGAATGATGTAAAAAGCATCAAAAGATGATGGGAAATATACACAGAGTCTCTGTACCAAAAAGAAATGATCGATGTTCAACCACTTTAACAGCTTGAAGAATGTTTTATGTGTTTTGATGATCTTCTTGACTGTTGAGTGAGACGTGGGTAAATTGTGAGCTTTAGCATTCACTGATTCTCCACATTCAGGTTGTTTAATAACCTTTTGTTTCACTTTCAAATCTATACTTCTCCTTTTTTTCTTGCCACTGCTATTGCTAGCACTGGCTTTACTGCATTTGAGAGCCATGATGCACTTTATGGTAATATTTTTGGAAGAAAATTAAGCATAGAGATAATGCTCTAAGAGACATGTGACACATGAAATTGGATGCTGCTGCCTAGAAGTTGAAACATACACTGTTATGTGGTAAACTTTTTAGATGGACAGTATAATATAGTACATCATAAACCAGCAACATAGGCATTTATTATGAATTCAAGACATAATGTTGTTAAGTCGGTTCTGACTCATATTAACCCTATGTACAACAGAAAGAAACACCACCCCGTCCCACGCCATCCTCCCAGTCACTCTTACCCTGGAGCCCATTGCTGCTGCCACTGTGCCATTCCATGTCGTTTGGGGGGGGTGTCTCCCTCTTTTTCACTGCCCCTCCACCAAGCATGAAGTTCTTCTCCAGGGACTGATCCCTCTTGATAATATATTCAAAGTATGAGAGATGAAGTTTGGCCATCTTGATTTTTAAGGAGCGTTCTGGGTTGTACTTCTTGCAACACAGATTTGTGTGTTTTTCTGGCAGTCCATGGTACCTTTAATATTCTTCTCCAGTACCATAACTCAAATGTATCTGTTCTTTTCTAGTCTTCCTTACTTATTGTCCAACTTTCACATGGAGATGAGGCTATTGAAAATACGATGGCTTGGTCAGGCTCACCTCAGTCCTCAAACTGATATCTTTGTTCTCCAACTCTTTAAAGAGGTCTTTATATAGCAGATTTGCCTAATGTAGTACATCGTTTGATTTCTTGACTGCTGCTTCTATGAGTGTTGATTGTGGATCCGAGCAAAATGAAGTCTGTGACAGCCTTGATCTTCTCTCCATTTATATGGATGTTGTCTATTGGTCCAGTGGTGAGGATTTTTGTTTTCTTGACATTGAGATATAATCCATACCGAAGGCTGTGCTCTTTGATCTTCATCAGTAAGTATTTCAAGTCCTCTTCACTTTCATCAAGCAAGGTTGTATCATCTGCATATCGCAGGTTGTTAATGAGTCTTCCTCCAATCCTGATGCCACATTTTTCTTCATATAATCCAACTTCTCAGATCATTTGCTCAGCATAGAGATCGAACAAGTATAGTCAATGAATACAACCATGGAGCACACCTTTTCTGATTTTAAACCATTCAGTGTTCCCTTGTTCTTTTTGAATGACTGCTTCTTGCTCTATGTACAGGTTCCTCATGAGCTCAATGAAGTGTTCTGGAATACTCATTCTCCATACTGTTGTCCATAGCTTGTCATGATCCACAGTCTAAAGTCTTTGCATAGTCACTGAAGACATGTAGTATAGGCTATATATGTACTGTGCCATTATGTGCTTGGCAGCACAATCGTTTTGTGTACAAGACACATGAGATACATGTGTTGCCTATAGGCAGCTGTTTTGTTCTCTATGTGTTGCTCTCTCATTGGGATTTCTTAACTCTGTTTTGACCACAGACATATATGCTGTCTAAACGGATGTTATATGGTGCATGGCTCATATATATATATCATTAAAAAGTTGACATTTTAACCCTTTTTAAGTGTACAATTCAGTAACACTAATTACATTCACCATGTTGTGAAACCATCATCAGTATCTATTTCCAAGTGTTTTTCATCAGGGAGCGAAGTTTGGTAAATGTCTTACCCATAACCAAATACCTTGAGGGACTGAGTCACTGGACTTGAGGATTTAATGACCATAAATAATCTAGGAGGACATCTATATAAAATTGCACAATTAGTCCATAAAAGCAATGTTCTCCATGCTGCTTTGATGAGTAGTGACTGGGGACTTAAAAGCTTGCAAGTAGCCATCTAAGATATATTGGTCTCTTCATGTGTACAGTAGTCAGTGACCTAATACAATCAGTAGCCATCTGGAGCTAATGAACACAATTCAGGGCTATAACAGAAGCCTAAAGACTGTCTGGAGAGGAGTTTTGTTTTCTCTACACTGAGGTGCCACCCATACTGAAGGCTGTGGCCTTTGATCTTCATCAGTAAATATTTTAAATCCTCTTCACTTTCACCAACATTGTATCAACTGCATATGGGAGGTTGTTAATGAGTCTTCCTCTAATCCTGATGCCACTTTCTTCTTCATATAGTACAGTTTCTCAGCTTATTGGCTCAGAATGCAGATTGAATAAATATGGTGAAAGGATACAACCCCGATGCACACCTTTTGTGATTTTAAACCATTCAGTGTCCCCTTGTTCTTTTATCTAAAGATTGCCTCTCGGTCTGTGTACAGGTTGCTCATGAGCACAATTAGGTACCCATTCTTTGCAGTGTTACACTTAGCTTGTCATGATTCACAGTCAAAAGCCTTTGCACAGTCAATGAAGAAAATGAAAACAAGTCCACGAGAGTCAAAATAAGACCTTGAACGTATCCCACCTGAATTTAGAGACCATCTCAGGAACAGATTGGATGCATTCGAGTAATGACTAGAGATTGGAAGAGCTGTGGGATGACATCAAGAACATCATACAGGAAGAAAGCAAGAGGTCATTCAAAACAACAGGAAAGAAAGGAAAGCTCAAAATGGATGTCAGAAGACACCCTGAAATTTGATCTCCAGCCTAGAAATACTAAAGCAAATGGAAGAAATGAAGTGAAAGAGCTGAACAGAACATTTCAAAAGGCAGCCTGAGAAGACAGAGTAAAACATTATAATGAAATGCACAAAGACCTGGAGTTAGAAAACCAAAAGGGAAGAATACATCAGCATTTCTTACGCTGAAAGAACTGAAGAACAAATTCAAGCCTAGACTTGCAATATTGGCAAAATATTGAAGGATGCAGAAAACATTAAGGGAAAATGCAAGGAGTAGAGAGAGTCATGGTACCAAAAAGAATTGGTTAGATGCGCAAGCATTTCAAGATCAAAAACCAATGGTACTGAAGGGAGAAATGAAAGCAACTCTGAAGGCACTGGCACAAAACAAGCTTCCAGGAGCTGACAGAGTACAAATTGAAATCTTTTAACAAACTGATGCAGCACTGGAGGTGCTGGAAGAGAACTCCTTGGCCCACTGATTGGAAGAGATTCATATTTGTGCCCATTCCAAAAAGAGGTTCAGGTTACATTGTTGTTCAGTGCCGTTGAGTCAATTCCAACCTATAGTGATCCTGAATAGGGTTTCCAAGGAGCAGCTGGTGAGCTTGAACCGCTGACCTTACGGTTCAAAGCAACTTTGCAGTTCAGTGCATTAACCCACAGTGCCATACCAGGACTTAGCTTACATATGTACCTATACATCCACTCATAAATGATTGTTTCTTATTATGGCGATTGCAGGATTGTATGTAATATTGTATATAACAGTGTTTGCTCTTCTTGTATCCCCTCTTTCTTGATTCAGTGTTTGCTTAGTTGCTCTTTAGAAGCGAGTGTGGTGACACTTTGTCTCTCGTACTTTAGCTGTGTTGTTAGGAGGGACCAGTCCCTGGAGAAGGACATCATGCTTGGTAAGGTAGAGGGTTAGCGAAAAAGAGGAAGTGGATTGACTCAGTGGCAGCAACAATGGGCTTAACCCTGACAGTGATCTTGAGGATGCTGCGGGATCTGGTAGGGTTCCGTTCTGTTGTTCATAGGGTCGCTATGAGTCAGAGCTTACTTGATGACAACTAACAATAACAACAATTGCTACATGATAACTGTGTGTTTAACTGTCTGAGGAAATCTACCAGACTAGTTTTCAAAGTGGCTGCACCATTTTACATTCCTACTAATATATGAAGGGTCCAATTTCTGTACATTCTTAATCAACATTTATTATGATCCTTTACATTTTTAAAAAATATCCATCCTTGTGGGGGTAAAGTGGTATCTCATTGAAGTTTGACTTGATTCCCCCAGGATAATTTGCTGGAATGCTAGGTCAGTTTGAACTGCAAGGTCAGCGGTTCAAACCCACCAGCTGCTCCTTGGAAACCCTGTACAGGGTCACTATGGTTTGGAACTGACATGAAAACACTTAGTAACAACAACAACAAATGACAAATTGTTGCTGCAGTGGGTGAAATGTTGAGTTGTTAACTGAAAGGATGGCAGTTCAAACCCACCAGCCACTCCACAGGAGAAAGATGAGGCTGTCTGCTTCCCTAAGTATTTAGGATCCTGGTGTGGCACCGTAGGTAGGATAAACACACTGGACAGCTAACCACAAGGTCAGTGGTTCAAACCCACCAGCCGTTCCTTGAAAACCCCATACAGGGTCACTATGAGTTGGAAACAACTTGATGGCACTTGGTAACCACGGTAAGTAATTGGAGCATGGGTGTGACCCTGTAGGATCAGCACTGGACTACTAAACCAAGTTCAGTGGCTCAAAGCTACCAGCTGCTCCTCAGAAACCCTATACAGGGTCGCTCTGAGTTAGAACTGACTCTACAGCACTTAACAGCAACAATACTGACCAATTATTGCCTATAAAGAGTAGAAGAATGAATTGACTAAACCAGCGTTGTCAGCGTTAGCACTGTTGACATTTGTGACTGGAACATTCTTTGTTGTGGGGGCTGCCCTGTGTACTGTAGGATATTTAACAACATCTGTTGTTTCTACTCACTTGATTCTAGTGTTGTTGTTGTTGTTATGTGCCGTGGAGTCGGTTCCCACTCATAGCGACCCTGTACAGGGTTTCCGAGGCTGTAAATCTTTACGGGAGCAGAAAGCCTCATCTTTCTCCCGCGGAACAGCTGGTAGTTTCGAACTGCTGACCTTGCGGTTCGCAGCCTGATTCGTAACCACTACGCTACCAGAGCACCAAATTCTAGTAGCACCTGCCTTAGTTGTGACACCAAAAATGTCGTCCCGTAGGGCAGGAGCAGAATTGTCCTCCTGGAGAACCACCAGTTTAGAGAAACTTAGTTGTATCCCTCACCTTTCCATTCTATTCCTTATCTTTCCCTCATGACTACCATTACATTTTTTTGTCTGGTTTAGCTTTTCATTTTTAAAAAGCAAGTAAATGTATATGCCTATTTGGGGTCCTGGTGTGGTGCTGTACAACAAACACTGAACTGCTAACCACGATGTCAGCAGTTCAAACCCATCAGTCGCTTCTTACAAATCCTATGATGTTGTTATTAAGTGCTGTTGAGTTGGTTCCAATTCATAGTGGCCCTGTATAGGATTTCCAAGGAATGGCTGGTGGGTTTGAACTGCTGACCTTGGGGTTAGCAGTCCAGTGCTTATCCTACAGCATCACATCAAAACTCTCAGAAACCCTATACAGGGTTGCTATGAATCGGAACCAACTCTGGCACTTAACAAGCAAAAAGAAAACATGTCTATTTGCAAACCCCTGCCCTTCTTGGCTAACGGTAGCATGCTCTGCACATTGTGTCCTGCCTTGCTTGTGTCAGTCAACTCTATATGCTGGACAGATCACACCCCGGATAGATATAGAGAGATTCCAAATCCATCTTTATAGCTTGCAGTTCAAACCATAATGAACCATAACTTCCCAGCCAGATGGTACTTTCAAGTCTTAGGCCCAGAAGACCTAATACTAAGAGAAGAGTTCCTTATGAGGTTTTACTATCAACATATTTCTGGACCAATTTTGAAAAAGCAGTGCCAGACAAAGCGTAGGGGTTTTTTTTTCTAAGCTAATACTTTGGAATAGGAAGTGACGTTGCCAGTAGGTGCCACTGTTCTATAGCTCTGGCGAGTTAATTCTTTGATGACTATCCTCTACTGCTGAATATATATATATATATATATATATATATATATAAACATACATATATATACACACACACACACAATAAGGGAGTGTGTTGACTCCTCAGTACTACACTGTGAACCACCATGTCAGTGGTTTGAGCCCACCAACTGCTCCATGGAAGAAAGATGAGATTTTCTGCCCCTGCAAAGATTTATAACCTCAGAAACCCTACACAGGATCGCTATGAGTCAGAACTGACTCAACGGTACTTAACAACAGCATGCATACACATTAAAAAATGATTTATTCATAGCATAAAATCAAAAGTAAGTGTTGTAGAAAAGGTCTTTGAGAGATTGTGTGTGTGTTTGTGTGTGTGTATACCTACCTACCCGGCCAGCCACATATATGTATGGCTTCAAAAAGTTCATGGAAAAATGGAATGAAAAGGTATGGGAAACTTCCATGAACCTTTTGAAAGTCCCCTTGTGTTTGTTTCCTCTTAAAACTGCCTATGTGAACTTGTGCCTATGTGAACCTGTTGGATCTGAGGTCCCCAGCTTGAGTCCTGTACCGGCCACTCCCCCTCACTGGATAGCAATCACCTACCTGTTTTCCCTGCTTTATCCACTAGATGGATTTTCACTATCTCTCTAGTCAATCTCATGTTGATGAATGAATATTTAGGTCGTGTCCATTATTTCAAGTCATACTGCCAATTAGCATCCTTGTACATGTGTCCTTGTGAGCATGTCTGGGGAAAATTCCTAGAAGGGGAATTGCTAAGTCAGAGGACATGCGCATTTTCCATTTTAATCGCTTCTCTACCATAAGTGAGATGAGAACAATAAAACCTAATTGCTATTGAACATCTTTATGGTCTGCAATCAGTTTGTTGGAGAAGAATGGCTGTAAGAACCAGCACTTGTGATGATAGGGCAAAGTCTCATTCAAGGTAATAAACCCATCAGGCAGCAAGCACTGTGAACCCTAGGGAACCACATTGTTGTTGTTAAGTGCTGTATAGTCGGTTCCGAGGAGTGGTTGATGAGTTTAAACTGCCTACCTTGTGTTTCAAACTGACCTTTTGGTTTAATAGGGGACCACATTGTTGTTGTTAAGTGCTGTTGAGTCAGTTCCGACCCATTGTGATCCTGTATAGGGTTTCTGAGGAGCTGCTGCTGAATTTGAACCACTGACCTTGCAGTTCTTTGCAGTCTGACTCTTTAACCCACAGCGCCAAACCAGGACTCCACATAGACCTGAGTAAATTGAACCTACTTACCATGGGTAATGGCTTTTCTGACACTTCTGGTAAAAAATTAAGCATTTTAGGCATATTTGCTGCTACAGTTTGCTTCAGGAATATCCTGACCTTATTGGGCATGTTGCTGTTGAGTTGATTCCGATTTATAGTGACCCTGTATAGAGTTTCTGAGGAGCAGCTGGTGTGTTTGAACTGCTGACCTTGCAGTCCACTGTTTATCCTACAGCACCACACCAGCCCTCCTTATTTGTCATACATTATCTGTATTATGGGTGCTCATGATCTCAGTAGACACCAGGGTCCAACACAGCTATCTGACAGGAGTGTCTCTTATACATATTAAGAGGAGAAGTAGCTTCTTCATTGCAAATATCTTTTTAAAAAGCATAAAAGATGACTATACACAGGGACCTCACTGGATGGAATACACAGAAATCAAATTGATCACATCTGTGGAACAAGATGGAGGAAAAGGTCCATTACATCAGCCACATCAAGGCCATTGACAGACTGTGGGACAGACCATCAACTGCTCACATGCAACTTCAGGCTGAAGCTGAATAAATGAAAACAAGTCCATGAGAGCCAAAATATTACCTTGAACATGTCCCACTTGAATTTAGAGATCGTCTCAAGAACAGATTGGAGGCATTAAACAATAACTGACCAAAGACCTGAGGAGTTGTGGAATGACATCAAGAACAGGAAGACAGCAAAAGGTTATTAAGAAAATAATGAAAAAGGAAAAGATCAAAATGGATGTCAGAAGGGACTCTGCAACTTGTTTTCCAGCATAGAGATGCTAAAGCAAATGGAAGAAATGAGGAGGTAAAAGAGCGTAACAAAAAATTTCAAAGGGAAGCTAGAGAAAACAAAGTCAAGTATTATAATGAAATGTGCAAGAACCTGGAGTTAGAAAACCAAAAGGGAAGAACACAGTCAGCATTTCTCAAGTTGAAACAACTGAAAAAAAATTCAAGCCTTGATTGCAGTACTGAAGGATTCTATGGGCAAAATATTGAATGATGCAAAAAGCATCAAAAGAAAATGGAAGGACATATACAGTCACTTTACAAAAAGAGGTCGATGTTCAAACATTTCAAGAGGTAACATATGGTCAAGAACCAGTGAAACTGAAGGAAAAAGTCCAAGATGGATTGAAGACATTCACACAGAACAAGGCTCTGGGAATTGATGGAATACAAATTGAAACCTTTCAACAGACTGAGGAAGCACTGGAGGCACTTACTCATTTATGCCAAGAAATTTGGAACACAGTTCCGTGGCCAACTCTTTGGAAGAGATCTGTATTTATGCCCATTCCAAAGAGCGGTAACCCAACAGAAGGTGGAAATCATCCACAATGTCATTAATAGCACATGCAAGCAAAATTTTGCTAAAGATAATTAAAAAACAGCTCCAATAGTACATTGAAAGGGAACTGCCAGAGGTTCAAGCCAAATTCAGAAGAGGATATGGAATGAGGGATATCATTACTGACGTCAGATGGATCTTGGCTGAAAGTAGAAAATACCAGAAAGATGTTTTCCTGTGCTTTATTGAGTATGCAAAGACTTTTGACTGTGTGGACCATGACAAGCTGTGGACAACATTGTGGAGGATGAGAGTATTCCGGAACACTTAATTGTACTACTAATGAGGAACCTGAACATAGACCAAGACACATTCGTTAGAACTGAACAAGGGGACACTGGTTGTTTTAAAATTAGGAAAGATGTACGCCACAGTTGTCTTCTTTCCCCATACTTATTCAGTCTGTATGCTGAACAAATCATCTGAGAAGCTGGCTTACAGGAAGAAGAATGTGGCATCAGAATTGGAGGAAGACTCATTAAAAATCTGTGATATGCAGATGATACAAACTTGCTTGCTGAAAGTGAAGAGGACTTAAAATACTTACTGATGAAGATCAAAGACCACAGCCTTTGGTATAGGTTGCACCTCAATGTGAAGAAAACAGAAATTCTCACCAAGGAAACAATAAATAACATCATGATAAATAGAGAAAAATTAAAGTTGTCAAGGACTTCATGTTGCTGGGATCTACCAACAATGCTCATGGAAGCAGCAATCAAGAAATCAAACAACGTATCGCACAAGACAAATCTGCTGCACAAGACCTTTTTAAAGTGTTGAAGAGCAAAGATATGAGTTTGAGGACTAAGGTGCGCCTGACCTAAGCCATGGTATTTTCAATCACCTCGTATGCATATGAAAATTGGACAGTGAGTACAGAAGACCATAGAAGAATTGATGCATTTGAGTTATGGTGTTGTAGGAGAATATGAAAAGTACCATGGACTGCCAGAAGAATAAACCAATCTGTATTGGAGTAAGTACAGCCAGAATGCTCTTTCGAAGCCAGGATGGCGAGACTTCATCCCTCATACTTTGGATATATTATTAGGAGGGACCCATCCCCAGAGAAGGACGTCATACTTGTTAAAGTGGAGGGTCAGCAAAAAAGAGGAAAACGCCTAATGATATGGATTGGCACAGTGGCAGCAACATTGGGCTCAAGTGTAACAATGATTGTGAGTTGGCTCAGGACCAGACAGTGTTTCATTCTGTTGTACATAGTGTCGCCATGAGTTGGTACTGACTCAACAACGCCTAACAACAACAACAGTGTAGTAAGTCATGGCCCAAGTGGTTTGAACTCACTCAGCGGTGTCTCAAATGAGATACCTGGCGATCTGCTTCTGAAAGGTCCCAGCCTTGAAAACCCTATGGAGCAGTTCTACTCTGCACACACGTGGTCGCCATGCATCGGAATCAACTCAATGGCAACAACAACATAGCACATCCGATTTTTGGGTCTGCTTCGGAGTAGTGTTCCCTGCCTTCTAGATGGTGCTTCCCACGAACGCAGCCATAGCTAACGTACCTTCTGACTATGTAAATCACTTGGCTGCTGCTGACCTTCTTGACCTTGAATTTGGAATCCGTTCTCTCCAGTTCATCTGGAGGTTAGCTCACAGCATTCTGGGTTTAATGTAAAATACGTTTTTTGTCTTCTGAGCATACAGAGGAAGAATGGTCCAAATGTAGTGTTTAGGTTTGTGGATCCACTTAGCTGGAAGCGTTTCTCTTCTGATTATGGAAAAAGATAATTTCCAAAAATAAAAATAGAAATGTACATAAAACATAACATCCTGAGAAGAGCGTTCGTGCTTTTGCTTCTAAATACATCAGCACACACATGCATACTTGGCTGGTGTATTGGTAAGGACAAGTGAGAAATCCTTAGCATTTTAAGCAGGTATAAATGGAAATTTGTGATGGTGATATTTGACACCATTGCATGTTTTGTTCTTTGTGACTTCTTTTATCCCTTTTTAGTCTGTTGTTGTAGTTGTTAGATGCTGTGGAGTCGGTTCAACTCATAGCGACCTCACGCACAGCAGAAAGAAACAACATCCAGTCCTGTGCCAACCTCACAATCATTGTTATGCTTGAACCCATTGCTGCTGCCACTGTGCCAGTCTGTCTCGTTGGGGCTCTTCCTCTCCTTTGCTTATCCTTCACTTTACCAAGCATGATGTCCTTCTCCAGGGACTGGTTCCTTCTGATAATACGTTTAAAGTATGAGAAATAAAGTTTGGCCATCCTGGTCTCTAAGGAGCACTCTGGCTGCACTTCTTCCAACACAGATTGGTTTGTTCTTTTGGCAGCCCATGGTACTTTCAGTATTCTCCTCTAGCACCGTAACTCACATGCATCAATTCTTCTATGGTTTTCCTTATTGATTTCCCAATTTTCAAGTGCATATGAGGTGATTAAAAATACCATGACTTGGGTCAGGTGCACCTTAGCCCTCAAATTCACATCTTTGCTCTTCAACACTTTAATGAGCAGATTTGCCTAATGTAATATGTCATTTGATTTCTTGACTGCTGCTTCCATGAGCATTGATGGTTGATCCTAGCAAAATGCCCTTGACGACTTTAATCTTTTCTCTGTTTATCATGATGTTATTTATTGTTCCCTTGGTGAGGATTTTTGTTTTCTTTACATTGAGCTGCAACCCATACTGAAAGCTGTGATCTTTGATCTTCATCAATGTGTATTTTAAGTCCTCTTCACTTTCAGCAAGCAAGTTTGTATCATCTGCATATCACACATTTTTAATGAGTCTTCCCCAATCCTGATGCCATGTTATTCTTCATGTAATCCAGCTTCTCAGATTATCTGCTCAGCATACAGATTGAATAGGTACGATGAAAGAATACAACCCTGTTGTACACTTTCCCTAATTTTAAACCATTCATTGTTCCCTTAAGGATCTCTGGTAGCGTAGTGGTTACGAATCAGGCTGTGAACCGCAAGGCTGGCAGTTCGAAACTACCAGCTGTTCCGCGGGAGAAAGATGAGGCTTTCTGCTCCCGTAAAGATTTACGGCCTCAGAAACCCTGTACAGGGTTGCTATGAGTTGGGACCGACTCCACGGCACATAACAACAACAACAAGTATTCCCTTGTTTGGTTGTTACAACTGTATCTTGGTCTATATACAGGTTCCTTATGAGCACAATTAAGTGTTTGCGAATACTCACTCTTTGCAATGTTGTCCATAGCGTGTCATAATCCGCACTATCGAAAGCCTTTGCGTAGTCAATAAAGCACAGGTAAACATCTTTCTGGTATTTACTGCTTTCAGTTAAGATCCACCTGATGTTAGCAATGATATCCCTTGTTCCATGTCCTCATCTGAATCCAACTTGAACCTCTGTCAGGTCCCTGTAAAATCTTTAGCAAAATTTTACTTGCATATGATACTAATGATATTATCAGATGATTTCCACATTCTGTTGGGTCACCTGTCTTTGGAATGGGCAAAAATATGGATCTCTTCCAGTCAGTTGGCCAGGTCTTAACAAATTTTTGGCATAGATGAGTGAGTGCCTCTAGTGCTACATTAGTTTGTTGAAAGATTTCAATTTGTATTCCATCAATTCCTGGAGGCTTGTTCTTTGCCAATGCCCTCAGTGCCCCTTGGACTTCTTCCTGCTATATCACTGGCTCTTGATCTTATGCTACATCTTGAAATGCTTGAACATCAACCATTTGTTTTTGGTACAGGGATTCTTAACTCATGAGTTAATTTTATGTTTGAGACATTGGATTTATGAAATAGTCCCATATAAGTAAAAGTAGATTCAGATGAAGCGTAATTTGTGTTATAGACTAAGCATAATTACTGCCTTTAATTGAAGACCTGCTTTTAAATATTTTCTTTCACATTTCAACTGTTTCATATAGAAAGCAAATGAAGAGGTGTTGAAAAAAATAAACCAGAGATCACCTTAGATTAACCTTTTAAAAACTCAAACAAATTCATTGTTGACAAGTCACTTCTGACTCATGGGAACCCCATGTGTGTCAGAGTAGAACTGCACTCAGTAGGGTTTTTTGTTTTTACTTTTTATTGTGAATTGAGTGAATGTTCCAGACAAGATTATCAGTTTTACATTCAACAAATCATACATTTTGTTTCTTCTCGATGACTGCAATCTCCTCCATGCAAAAACAGTTGTCTTACTTCCTCTCTGTATTTCCTATTTCCATTCCACCCAACCTTTCATCCCTTCTCAACTTTGTCTTTAGGTCAGTGTTGCCCTTTTGATTTTATATGACTGATCATTCTATGGTGAGCATAGCTTACTAGTGTTTTTGTCCCCCTATATATTTACCTACAACTTGGCTTAAAATTGGGCCATGAGGGTGAGTTCCCTTCCAGACCCAAAGGGTGGTTGAGGGCCATAGTCGCAGGTTCCTCCAATTCCTTACTGACCAATAAGCCCCGTCTTTTTAAAAAAAAATGATTTTGAATTTTGTTCCACATTGTCTCCCACTCTGTCTGGGACCATCTAATGTGATCCCTTTCAGAGTAGTTGGTAGTAGCTGGGCACCATTTAATTCTTTTGGTCTCAGAGTTGTGGAGACTGATGTTCACATGTTCCATTAGTCTGTTGGATTCATTGATTCCAAGTATCCTCATTTGTCATCACTCTTCTTTCTGTCACACATGGAGAGACCAATAGCTGCACCTTAGATTGTCACTCATGAACTTTTAAAGGTCCCAGACGCTGCTCATCCTATGTTATGCCAATTGACCATGGTGTCCCCTGACACTATGGTCCTAAGACCCCAGGTGTGGCAACTCACTGCCTTAAGAAGTTTAATAATGTCAAAGAAATTTCCCAACTTTTGCTCACTATATGCTCTACTACATTCACAGTTGTGTTTGTAGCAAAGGTAAATACCCGTGTATAAATATCCTTTCAAACCCTCGATAGGATTTTTTGTGGCTTCTTTTTGGGAAGTAGATCTCCAAACCCTTTTTTCTGGGTGGACTCAAACTGCCATTGTTTTGGTTAGCAGCTGAGTGCTTAACCATGTGGACCACCCAGGTACTCGAGTAGCCTTTCATGCAACTTTTTCTTTGAGAACTGGTTTGCATCTAAAGCACCAAAGCAAGCCCTTCCCAACTAGCAAAAAGATCTTACAGAAGCCATTTGGAGGTCAGTTTGGTGTAAAGAACTTTGTTTTCCTATAGAAGCAGTCATCAAAAGTTCCGGTATCACCTAGATGAAGTCACCTGTCTTAGTTATCTAGTGTTGCTGTAACAAATACCACACGTGTACGGCTTTAGCCAACAGAGATTGCCTTCCTCACTGTTTACGAGGCTAGACGTCGGAATTCAGGGCAGCAGCTCTAGGGGGGACGGCTTTCTCTGTTTGTTGTCTCTGGGGGTATATCTTTGTGTCCTTTCAACATTTGTGGGCTTGCGTGTCTTGGAGGAGATGTCCATGTATCTAGGAGTTTTACAGCACAGGGACCCTGGGTCCAAAGGACACGCGATACACTCAGCTCTTCTTTCTTGGTGGTGGTGGTTGTTATGTGCCGTGGAGTCGGTTCCGACTCATAGCGACCCTATAGAGGGTTTCCGAGGCTGTAAATGGTAGCAGGTCCCTATGATCTCTCTTTGCTTGTATAAATTCTTTTAGATCTCAAAAGAAATCCTGCAGATTGTATCCTGGCTCATTAGCGTAACTGCCCTGAATCCTGTCTCATTAACATCATGTTGTTAACTGCTGTTAAGTGCCTTTGAGTCCGTTCCTACCCATAGTGACCTATAGAGTTTCCTAGGAGCGACTGGTGGATTTGAACTGGCAACCTTTTGGTTAGCAGTCCAGTGCTTATCATACAGCATCGCACCAGGACTCCATTAACACCATAGGATAATCACGTCAGATCACAAACTGCAGCATCCTTGCATAATACTGAGAATCATGGCGTAGCCAAGTTGACAAACTTTGGGGGGACACAATTCAATCCAGGACATAGCCTTTGATGAACAAGTCTGGGAGCCTAATAGTCACTCGTTACTGTCCCTTTGGGGACAGTAGGTTCAGAGTTGATAGCAGGATGTTATTTTCTATCTTCTCGTTGTTGTCGGGTGCCATCAAGTCACTTCCTACTCATAGCAACCCCGTGTGACAGAGTAGGACTGCTCCATAGGATTTCCTAGGCTGTAATTTGAGGGGAAGCAGATCGCCAGGTCTTTCTTCCGTGCAGCCCACTGGGTGTTGGAACTGCCAACTTTGAGGTTAGCAACCGATAGCTTAACCATTGCACCAGCAAGGCCTCTTGCTTTCTATCTGGAAGAAGAAAATTTCTCCTTCCAGGCACGATGGCTGCTGCCTAATGGGCGAAACGTCGTTCCATCTGCCCCTCCTTCTTAACTGAGTTTTCCTTTTGAAAGAAAGAGATGGTGTGACTTGGAGTGAGCCCCATTAGGGAGCCACAAGGTTAGTCTGTCATTTCAACAAGAAATGATGACTAAATGAGTAGTTCTAAGCTAATGTATTTTAAAGCTTTTGTACCTTGAACATTAATGGGAAATGCCTTAGGAGTAGGCATTTCAGCCACTTGAAAGATTTTTGCAGTTGAAATCACTGAATGCTTGCGGAAAGAGATTATTAAAAAGAAAATAGTCATTGTGCACTTGGAACATATCCACTTAAGCACAATCCTTAAGCACAGTGTGTTACAAATGAGCTGCTGCCACAACCTGGCTTGCAGTTTAGTTGGAGCTTCAAGTCCTAGACTGGTGAAACAAATAACCAATTATCTGGCTATTCAGGGAGTCTCTCTTGAATACTACCAGTGCTATCAACTAGAACTTTCTGAGATGAAGGAATCTTCTATATACTCAAGCCATGTGCAGCTATGGAGTACTTGAAATATATAGCTGGTGTCACTGAGGAAGTGAGTTTTAAAATTTATTTGGTTTTAATTAATTGAAATTTCAGTAACCACGTGGACTTGTGGTCATGGTGTTGGACAGCAGAGATAGACTTGATAGGTATAGTTAGAAGGAGACTTAATATGAGGGGGCTTCCAAAAGTCTGTGGAAAAATGGAATTGAAAGCTCATGGAATTTTTCAAGAAACGTTTTGAAGTCCCCTTGTAGAAAGGAGGTGAGATACACTTAGGCTGGAATGCCCAAGAATTGGTCATAAAATAGCAAGTAGCTTGACTGAGGGACATTGGTGCTCAATGGCAGAATTTTTGCCTTCCTTATGGGAGACCCAAGTTCGAGTCCTCCCCGACGCATCTCATGCACAACCACCACGCCTCTGTCAGTGAAACCTTGCTTGTTGCTATGATGCAGCAGTCTGATTTGCAAGCAATGGTGGGGATGGCACAAGACCAGCAACTTTGTGTTCCACTGTGCATGAGGTTGCCATGAGTCAGGGTAGACTCTGCAACAATGGCACCCAGACTGGCTGAAGCACCTGGCTCTTGTAGGGGAGTAGAGGGAAACAAGGAAATTGGTGCACTTCTGTGGAGGTCCTTGAGTGGCGGTGTCAAAATCAGCATCCTGAAGGCACTAGGGAAGCAATAAGATAATGCATGCCATCGGCGAACTATCCTGCCATCACCGTACTCATTACTGATGGCTTTGGGAAGATTCAACTGGAGCAGTGCACTAGGGGACTGAGAAGGAGAAAAGACTCATGCAGGGGGTGCAGTCGACCACTCCGGCGCCCTTGTCTGCAGGAATAAGGGCTGGGCTACAGCAGGGGTTTCCATTAGAAGACCTGGCTGGGTCAGAACCAACATCATCAGGAACCGCTCAATCAGCCGTAATCGCTTGAGCCCCTCATGGGGACCAGGCCCTGATCCGGAACTGGGGATACATCCCTGAATGAACAGGCCAAACTCCTCACCCTGGTGGCACTGGAGGTCCAGTGAGGATTGGAGCTCTGTGACTGATGAGAGAGGTGATTAGACCCCTCTTGGAATTGAGGCCAAAGAAGTCAACCAGCTGAACCCACACACACTTGTGTGAAGCTACCACACACATGTACAGGCACCACACATATGTAGGTATATCATACACACGTATAGACACCAAACACACATGTGCAGACACCACACATATGTACAGACACTACACACATGTCCAGATACCACACACACCCCTACAGACACCACACATTCTCACCCTTCTTGAGTGTTAACCTCAGTAAGCATACCCCCCTCTTCCTCTGAGGCCTTCCCAGCTCTGGCTGACTGTGGAGGCTTTCTGCCCAGTCCCACCTTCCACTCTGTGGGTGTGTCCCTGCCTCTCCCGCCCCTGCTTGCAGATTCTGCAGTTAAGCCCCACCTCGGGTCTTCATCACGCTGACATCACTTTGTGTCTCCCAAGTCTGCTTTCTGTATCCTTTTTTTAAATTCATATTTTATTGTGGTGAAGGTATGCATAACAAAACATTTGCCAATTTGATGATTTTGTTTTCCAGTTCACCTTTTTGTACCTGTACAGTTAAGTGACCTTGATCACATCCATTAGGTTGTGTAACCATCACCACTATCAGCTTCCAAATTATTGTGTCATGATTACTGTGAACTCGGTACCCCCTAAGCAGTGCCCCCTCCTTCCCCTTCCCACCCATCCCTGTGCTAACCACAAGGTTGGCAGTTCAAACCCACCAGCCACTCTCAGAAAATCCTATATAGGGAAGCTATGACCCAAAATCTACTCAACGACACACAACAGCAACAACATCCTCAAGGTTCGTCCAGGTGCGAGCATGGGTCAGGACTTTCTGTCTCTCAGTGTCTGCGTAGTAGAGTCCATTGTTTCTCCAGTCATCTGTTGTTTCCACCTTTGGGCCCTTGTGGATAGTCCTACAGTGAGCGTCGATGTACAGGTGTCTGTCTATGGGCCTGTCTACTCCCAGTCTAACCTGGGACTAACTGGCAGAGCACCCAAGGGTTTTCAAGATCTGCAGCCGCTGTGCTGTGCTCTTGCCAGTCCTCAGACCTGACTTTTCACCCAGCACAGTGTGTGTGCTCCCGGACCTGCCTTGCGCTTGGACGTGCTGGGTTTACTTGGGGTTTTTCTCTCTTTTTGAATGCCCAATGCATCCCCTTCCCTGCCAGCAGCGCTCAAGACTTCCTACAAACTTCACCTGAAATACTACTCCCACGAAGCCTTTTCTTGGCCTGATTTCTGACATACAGCTTTTGGTCTTGCTCATCGCCTGTGGCTGTTGAGTCGATTCCGATTCAGAGCAACTCCATAGCACGGAGTAGAGCTGCCCCTAAGGTTTCCAAGGCTGTAGTCTTTTTTTTTTTTTTCTTCAAGTTTTTATTGTCAGGTTTACATGGGAGAACATCAGCTCTACACTCATCCTGTCGCACTTGGCCTCATTGCAATGATTACAGTCCCCTCCACGCATCATCAACCAACCAAAGGGTACATGCCACAGGCCCGCCCCCTGGCTGTCAGCACACAGCCCCTCTCCCTCCCTGAGTTCAGTGTCGCCAGCCGCTCCATCTGTCCACGTCATCTTCTCTGTCTCCATCCCTGGCGTCATTGCCTCTCGGGGTAGGGTCCCGCTCTCAGCTCTTCTCACTTGATGGCCCCAGGGACTTCCCCATTTTGGGTAACCAATGGCTAAGTTGCCCATCCCTGTCAACCCTGTATACCGAGGGAGGGGGGAGTGCAAAGCTGTAGTCTTTATGGAAGCAAACTGCCACAGCTTTCTCCAATGGAGTGGCTGATGTGTACATACCTCCCACCTTTCAGTTAGCGGCCAAGTACTTAACTGCTGCGCCACCAGGGCTTCTTGATTTCGGTCTTCAAGGTCTGGAAGCTTTTATGGTATCTTGTGTCTGCCTTTCATACAGCGGGTGCCTTATATATGTTGGAGTTTAAATGTTGTTATTGTTAAGGTGCTGTATTGGTTTTCTGAGGAGTGGCTGGTGGGTTGAACTGCTGACTTTCTGGTTAGCAGTCTAGTACTGATCCTCCAGCACCATAGTAGGACTCCAGAGTTAAAATAGACCGTGTATATTTACTCTGTAAGGGACTGATTGAGAACCAGAACACAGCAAACATGAGAAGCTAGCATGACCTAGATAAACCCAACAACCAAATACAATTCCAAGCCATAGCCTAGTACTGATTATAGGAATAAAGATGTGAAAGTCTTACACTGAATACTGTTGTTAGGTGCTGTTGAGTTGATTCTGACTCATAGCAACACCTTATGACACAGAACTGCCCCATAGTGTTTTCTGACTTTGTTATCTTTATGGTGTGACACTGTAGGCTAAGCACTGGACTGCAAGGTTGGTTTGAACCACAAGGTTGCCAGTTTAAACTCACCAGCTGCTCCTCGGAAACCCTATCCAGGGTCGCTATGAGTTGGAACCAAGACGATGGCACTTCACAACAACAACAATCTTTATGGGAGCAGACAGAGGTTTTTCTCCCATGGAGCCTCTTGGGTGGGATTAAACCGCCAGGTTTTCAGTTAGCAGCTGAGCACTTAACTGTTGCTCCACAATCGTTCCTTAAAGGGAATAGTAAAACACCGAATTCAACAACATTAAAAAAGAACCCGTCATGACTGGATAGTGTGTTTATCCTAGGAATTAAATTGATGAGCACATCATGTTGTTTGAGTGATAAACCCTACGCCACAACAGATGCTCACTTAACAGTCTGTAAGCTCCAAACTCTGCTGCTGGCGTTCTTTTACCTCTTACGATGTCTATTTTAAACCAACAGCCAGCAGTAAGGTTAATGGTGAAAGAGTAGGCTCTCCCTATTAAAACCAAACCCAAATAAAATATGTCCATTATTAATGACTTGGTATGGTGTTATGAAGAGCTCTGATAGCATAATCGTTAGGCATTGGGCTGCTGACTGCAAGGTCAGCAGTTTGAATCTATCAGGTGCTCCGTGGGAGAAAGATGAGGCTTTCTGCTTCCATAAAGATTTACTGCCCCAGAAACCCTATGCAGGATCTCTATGAATGGTACTGACTCAGCAGCATACCACCATCACCACCATGGTGCTGTAAGATTAGCACTGGACTGCTTACCTCAAAATTGGTGGTTCAAACCCACCAGCCACTCCTTGGAAACTCTATACAGATTCTCTGAGTCGGAACGGACTCAACGTCACCTAACAAAAACGATTATGACTAATAAAGGTGTTAAAATGAGACTGTCTAATACTGCCTAGGAGCCTCTGGGTGGTGCAGAGACTGCCATCCAGAAGGTTGGAGGTTCAAGTCCACTCAGGTGTCTTGGAAAAAAGGCCTGGCTATCTACTTCTGGTGCGGTGCTGTGGGTTAATGCACCGGACCGCAAAGCCATTTGAACTACAGTGTCAGTAGTTCAAGCTCACCAGCTGCTCCTTTGAAACCCTATACAGGGTCGCTATGGGTCGGAACCGACTCGATGGCACTTAACAACAACAACAACAATCTACTTCTGAGAAATCAGCCCTTGAAAACCCTGTGGAGCCTAGGTCTAGTCTGACACACATGTGCTCTTTTGCCTACGTTGGAGGGCCTTCAAAGATGCATTTCAAGTTCCTGGGGAAATTACAACAGCCAACTTCAGTGACACATCTAGGATGCACCTTAAGTTCATTAGGTTACAAAGAATGGCTTACAAAAGCAGTAGTTTGCAGGGAGTTTTGATTCTCAGTTTTTGTGGGTAGGGCTGTATCAAGAATCTTTTGTATCCCCAGAGGCTTCCCTAGGGCTCAGATGCCCTCACAGGGGGTGAGTCTGGGGATGTTGGGCTCGCCTGGACCTAATTGCGCATGCCTGTGTATTGTCTTTCAGTCTTGGATTGGTTCATTTTTAAAAACCATCATAAAATTAAACCAAACAAAAATCGTGCCCACGTCCCATGCACTTGTGAGACCCTGAGTTTAAACTGGCCTTGAGAAAGAAAGGCAAAAAAAAGGAATCTTTCAGAGGGCTTGTATAGTTTGAAAATATTCACTACTGTCTTTTTCTCCATTTTGAAAATGGCCATCCCATCTGTTTCTGATGCTAACTACAGGAAGGAAAGCGTGGCAATTTGGGCTGTTGAGCAGGAGTTAAAGAAAATAAACCCGTTGTTCAAAGGCAGGCGATGGTGTTCCCAAGGTGGGGGACTGGCCAAGGGAAACAAAAACTTTTTATTCTATGTCAGAAGCACAAATAAGAGAGAGTTTCCAAACGTTTGTGGAAAAATGCCATCATCTTTCAACTCCATTTCACTATGAACTTTTCGAAGCTCCCTCATAGAGTAAACAGACATATATAATGCATATATGTGAGATTTAAATTTTATTGGGGGGCAGATTTAGGAAAAATGGTTGAAAAGGCCCTTTGCTGTTTAGTCGTTTCCGGCTCATAGTGACTCTGTAGGGTTTCCGAGGAGCGGCTGGTGTGTTTGAACTGCTGACCTTGTGGTTAGCAGACCAGTACTGATCCTACAATGTCCTACCAGGTCTCCAAAAGACCCTTTAGGAGGGCAACAATGGAAAAAAAAAAAAAAAAAAGGTTGAGAAACACTGTTCAAAGCAAATGGGATCCAGTACTACATTTATGACTGTTTTTGAAGGGAGGAAAGTTGTAGTAAGGAAAGAAACAAAAATTTTTGTTTGAAACCAGTTGTAGTTGAGTTGTGCTCTAGAGAGAAAACACTCACTCTGTAAAAGTAAAATTCAAAGATTTATTGACAGTCCAGAGACAGTCTCAACTGGGAAGCCATCTGAATTCACAGACTGAAGATGGCCACTGCCGGACAAGAAAGATGCCAGCATTCTTATACAGTTGAAACAGGAACGAAAGCTACAAAATCATGATTGGCTGAAAGCCAATTATGGGACTTGAAGGTGGGATATCTGAGAGCGAGGACTGGTGGATAACACATATGTGGAATTAGATAATTGGTTATCAAAACCCCAAACCAAACCTATTGCCATTAAGTTGCTTCTGACCCATAAGGACCCTATGAAACAGAACGGAACTGCTCCTTCGGGCTGTCATGGGTGTAATCTTTGTGGACGCAGACAGCCTCATCTTGCTCCCGAGGAGTGATTGGTGGGTTTGAACTGCTGACATTTGGTTAGCAACCCAACACTTAACCCTCAGCACTACCATGAGTTGCATGATTGGTTGTTGTTGTCAAGTGCTATTGAGTCTATTCCATCTCATAGTGACCCTGTATAGGGTTTTGTAGCAGCTGGTAGGTTTGAACGGCTGCCCTTGCGATTCGAAGTCCAGTGGTGAGCCTACAGTGACATACCAAGAGTCCATACCTGGTTGGTTAAGAGTAAATAATTGCTAATATTCTTATTCTTCAGCTAACTACCGGACAGTTATAGGACAATGGCAGGACAAGTTTTTCTGGACTGCAAAGTCAATTTGAACTGCAAGGTTGGTGGCTCAAGCTTATCAGCTGCTCCTCGGAAACCCTATACAGGGTTGTTATGTGTCCAGACCTACTCGACGACACTTCACAACAACAGCTATTAAAATGGTTTTCTCAAGCAT
Source organism: Chrysochloris asiatica (assembly GCF_000296735.1). NCBI lineage: Eukaryota > Metazoa > Chordata > Mammalia > Afrosoricida > Chrysochloridae > Chrysochloris > Chrysochloris asiatica. The sequence goes on from NW_006408536.1 coordinate 19,429,110, forward strand.
GTCTGTTCCTATGGGTCCATTGTAAAGATTGACTCTTTGTGCATAGGTTCTCAAATCCTGCATCTGTTTGACCATAGAAGAAAAAAGAAAAAAGAGTCCTTGGGAATAGATTGTGACATCTTGCATCTGTTAGATCACAGAGAAAGAAACTGCTGTTAGAAAGTTGTTGTTAAGTGCTGTCGAGTTGCTTCCGACCCGTAGCGACCCTATATAGGGTTTCCGAGGAACGGCTGGTGAGCTTGAATTGCCAACTGCGCAGTTCAAACTGACCTTGCAGTCCAGCACATTAATCTGCAGCACCTCACCAGGATGCTGCTATTTTAGAAAAGGCAACTTTAGAATCCAACCTGGATTCTGGACTCAAGTTAAGATTTTAAGATGGAGTTAAGGCTGCACTTTAAGATTGCTCTACACACACAAAGTAACTCTGAATTCTAGACTCTCACATAGCTGATTCAGACTCATGGAGACCCTGTGAGTGTCAGAGTAGAATTGTCCTCCATAAGATTTTCAATGGTTGATTTTTGGGTGAGTAATTTTTTTTGAGTAGGTTCTCAGGGCTTTCTTCTGAAGTGCCTCTGGGTGGATTTGATCGTCCAACCTTTCCACTAGCAGCCGAACGCTTTAACCATTTGTACCACCCAGGACTTCCCTGGTTAGGATAAAGGGAAAATAAGAATTGGGCTTTCAGGCATTTTAGTGATGGTTTATTTGGACCAGCTTGAGCACATTAGTAACTTGGACTCACTTGAACTTTAATATGTAACTCTATCAGGTACGGGGTCAAAGAAATTTACCCTCCCTTCCCATCCTGCACCTCTCAGAACTGGACTCAACAATGAAACTTGGAAATTAGCTATTTTCTCAGGAAGAAATCCCAGCAGCACAAGATAGCTGAGCTGGAGGACCCATCTGTCTTCCTTGTCACTTTTTACTTCACTTATCACCTACCCAACCGATTCCCTGAGGGGCTAGACTGGTAGACCAGCCTGAGGGACACCCCCTTCCCCCCCCCCCCCGACTTTGGTAGTGGAGTGTAAGACCCTAATTCTTGGACCTTTATTCCTATGTGGGTCATTTGTTCAAAAAGCACTACTTGTGCTGGGAGCTGATTTTACAGACAAGTGTCTATTTTTTGAAGTGTTTTTCACTAGCTTTTGAATAGCGTGAAATAAGAGTTGAAATTTGAAATGATGAGAGCATCGAGTAGGAGGTGAGGGGAGCAAGGAACAGGGTTATTCTGGTAAAAGTGTCGGGTGCAGGAGTGGGTTTGGCACTTCAGCACTCTTTCCATGCCTCTGCTAGAATTCTGGTAGTTTTGGACACGATCATGGAATATTCTGGGCTTTGGTGTTTTGTTTTGTTTTCATCTTATAAAAGCACATGAATTGGACTAAGGTGACACTGAAACCTATTAAGCTATGAGAGTTAGTATTGACAAAATGAGCCATGTCTGAGAAGGTGTTTATTAACAGTACTTGATGTTACAGCCAGACCATTATAATTGTACGGAAGTAAAGTAGGACTACCAGGGAGGGTGGGGCCACTTCCGAGGCTGGCTTCCTTCCGTGCTCAGGCTACTGTTGCGTTTTCGTCTTCACTGGGATATCTTTTTTACTAACACTTGGAATTCTTCAAAACTCACTTCTCCATCTCCATTCTTATCCAGTTCTTGAAAGAGTTCATCTAGGGTGCTTGGACCCTAGTTTTAGACAAAAAAGATGGGATGAGGAGAGGAGAGAAAATGAATCAGTTAGTACTGTCAAAGAGAGAGTGATGGCAGATAATTTTGATTTGATTTTGGGGTTTTCTTACTCACAAAACCAAGTGGTCACTCTAATGAGATTCTTGACCAAAATTAATCCTGCCAGCAGTTTTAATTTCAACTGAAGTTGCAAATCCTTTTTTTCTTCTTCTATTTTTTGGAAGAGCATTGTAGGAAATGCACAAAATATGGAAAAATTTACCAATCTTACCTTTCAGAACAACTTATTCGAGTAAATCACCTACATTTTCTTAGTAGATTATTATTTTTCTTAAATTGGTTACTTACTAATAATTGATTTAAAAATAGTGAACCCATATTGTTGTTATTGTTAAGGGCTGTCAAGTCTGGTCTGACTTGTAGTGACCCTGTTGTAGGGTTTCTGAGGAGCAACTGATGACTTTGAACTGCCAACCTTGCTGTTCAAACTGACTTTGTGGTCCAGTGCTTATCCTACAGCACCACATATTAGATTATTATTATTTTAAATAATAATGCTATTTTTAATGTAATATTTCTCAAAAAAACTTTGTGTTTCTATTTTAAATCAATAAGTATATTATTCTTCCAGCTCTTTTAAATGATCTCAAGTGATTTCTGTTGCAACTATAACAAAATGAGAAGCTATCAAATTAACCAGGAGTCCTGGTACCATAATGAGTTATGTGTTGGGCTGCTAACCATCGGATCAGCAGTTTGACTTCACCGTGTGTGGGCTGTTAACCACCAGATCAGCACTTTGAATCCATGGGAGAAATATGAGGCTTTCTACTCCCCTAAATATTTACAGCCTTAGAAACCCTATATGGGGTTGCTATGAGTCGGAACAGACTCGATGGCACGCGGCAGCAGATTATAAAATCACTGAATTCAGAAGCTTTGCTTTTTAGTGTTAAAAACAGAAGGCTTCTCGACTGTCATGTTGGCAGAAAGGACATTGCTGGTTAAATTCTGGAAAACACGGACACTTGAAGCAAATGCTTTCATTGGGAGTTAGAGCACAGCAGTGTTAGAGGCAGATGTAACAATTGCCCAGACGCTCACATTATGAAGATGCTTTGTTGTCATAAAAGAAAGAAAATATACCAGAGCAGAGAGGATCCACTTTTAGTCCTTTCCTGAAAGTTGGTTAGCAATGCATAGCTGTCTTATTAACAAAAATTTCAGTGCTTATTACAAATGAACACACATTGAGATAAATCTGAAATAAGTGGGGGCCCACAAAGGACAATGAATCCAAGTGATTGCTGGTCTTGTGGACGGATCTCACCTATAGAAATGAAGTGGGCCTCAGGCGAAACCGACTAATATTCTGCAGTTCCCTAATGCTTGGCACAGAGGGCTCGATCCAGAGGGCTGGATCCAAGCTGAAGACTTTAATAGCTGACTTGATGTCTTGTAGGTCTCCTGGCATGGCTTGGTCAGTGTACTGATGACTTCTATTCAATATAGCTACCTATATTGTGCAGTCACTGGGGGAGGCGTGGCAGGTTGGCCTGGGAAACGTAACCTGACACAGACACAGCTCATTTTATTGCGCTTTGCCCTATTGTGCTTGGCAGATATGGCCTTTTCTTAAAAAAAAAAAAAAACAAATTGAGGTTTGTGACAACCCTTCTTTGAGCAAGTGTACCGACATATCTTTCCAACAGTTTGTGCTTACTTGGTGTCTTATGTTGGCCATTTGTCAGGCTTTTTTCGCCATGCTGTTTTTTGCACACTGATGTGCTATATGATAAGTACTGAACTGATAACCCACCAGCGGCTCCTCAGAAGCTCTACAGGGTCACTATGAGTGGGAACTGACTCAACAACACCAATAATAATAGCATGGTATAGACCTAACTTTTATATTTACTGGCAACCTCCCCCACCCCAACGTATGTGACTCATTTTATTGTGATATTCGCTTTGTTGTGTTGGCCTGGACGTGAATCCACAATATCTCTGAGGGCTGCCTGGACACATTAAAGTGTCCTCCCTTAAGCAATACCCCCAGCTGTGGTTCGTTCAGCCCCAGTTGAAGCCCTGTGTAGTAGTACCACAGCTGTTTGCCTGCTGTCCTTGCCCCCACTCTCACCCACATCAGAGGTCTGGTGAAGTACACTCTGCGCTCACTTTAGAGTACCTGATGGTGCAGTTAATGACCTTTCTGCTGACTGAAAGGTTAGAGGTTCAAGTACACACTGAGGCACCTTGGAAGAAGGGCACCTAGGAAGAAAGGCCTGGTGATCAACAGCTGAAAACTCAGCCACTGAAAACCCTATGGAGCACAGTGCTACTCGGACACACAGTCAGATTGACTCAAGGGCAACTGGTTTGATTTGTTTTTTTTTGGGGGGGGGCACTCACTTTGAGTAAATTTGGGAATTCCGCCTGAATCAGTAGTTTTAGCTCAGCCTTCGACAGCTGGTTTGTATCGCCTTCTTTGGCTGCATACTTTTCAAAAATGCTCTTCAGTTCTGCAGGAGACTTCTTCATACTCATTTTGGTGTCCTGTAAATACAGAAATAAAATGAATTTACCTAAAAGTTGAAATAGAGTTTCATATTGAGGATGATCAGCAGGCTTTTAGTGCCATTGGCTGTTTCCTTGGCAAAGGTGGGGAGACTAAAAAAAAAAAAAAAAAAGAGGGAGGAACTCAGGGTCTGGTGGTGGTGACTGTGTGCCGTGGAGTCAGTTCTTCTGACGCATAGCGACGCTGCATAGCATTTCTGAGCCTGTACATCTTTACAGGAACAAAGCCTCATCTTTCTCTCACGTAACAGCTGGTAGTTTCGAACTAGCTGGACCTTGAGGTTAGCAGCCTGACTCGCTACCAGAGCTCCTAGAGACTCATGGAGGGTGACCAATTTTTTTCACAGTTTTAATTTGGAAATGTTAAACTTAAAAAAAACACACCAGAAAACCAAACCAGTGATAAAGCTTATACAGAGAGTTCACCCAACTTTCCCTAATGCTAATAACATCTAACCAGAGTACCCCAAACCCACTGCCATCGAGTCGGTTCTGACTCATAGCGACCTTGTGTAGGGTTTCTGAGACTTGTCAATCTCTATGGGAGCAGAAGGCCTCCTCTTTCTCCCGAACCAGAGTACAGCCATCAAAATGATAAAAGTCAGGAAATTAACATGGTAACAAAATTGTTAAACTACAGGCCTTAGATGAATGTCACCAGTTTTTCCATTTATATCCTTTTGCTGTTAACTTGTTTTAAAAATAATCATCTTCGAGAGTACGCTGAATGTCTGTTCATAGAGTACATCTGTTAGGAGATAGTCCCTGGAGCCAAACATTTTCATTAGTAATTAGTGGCATTCACTTGGTGTGCACCTGGTTTGAATTCTGGAAACTGTGGTTTTGAAGAACACCTGACCTCAGCTTCTAGTCTCTAAACTAGTGGTAATATGTTTAGATGGCACAAACTCACTTTCACCGTTCTAAAAAGCAGCACTGTGTTAATGCAAGCAGGAATTCTAAGTAGTATAAAAGCACACTTACCTGGCTGCCCAACAGGGAAACAGCTAGAAGAAGCAAAGAGGAGTGTGAAGAGCTAAGCAGGATCAGGTGACTTTTATAGTCTTTATTGACACGCCACCCCGCTGACGAAACTTTCCTTTTGCTTGCTATTTCAGGGTAATTATTAATGGTTTTTGAAATCCACGCTTAAGTTTAGAAGATAATTTCTAATTAAGGGCAAGAACCAATAAAGGGCCACTTCAATCACTGCTTAATGGCTCAAAATCCCAAGTCAGCTAGAATTTTTTTCCCCCTTAGATTGTATTTGCCCTCCAGTGTGGGAAAATAGTTGTGCACAGTTCACATTTCAGAACGTTTAAGTATGGAGGATTTTTTCCCCCCCAAATCTAGGTGCATATGTATGCTTGAAAAAAATAACTTTCTTCATATATACAAAACTAAATGTTATAATAGAAGGACAAAACCCCATTGCATTGCAGAATTGTAGCATGGCCATTGAGGTCTTGTACCCAGTAGTTGCTAGTTGTCCTTGAGTTGGTTCCCACTCATGGCTACTTGATACATAATAAAAGTGCATGTTGCCTGGCCCGGCAAAACCATTGTTGGCTTGTTTGAATCCATTGTTGCTACTGTGTCAACCCATCTCATTGACAGTTTCCCTCGTTTTCACTGACCCTCTCTCTCTCTAGTTTATCAAACATCATGTCCATTTCTGGTGATTACTCCTTCTTGATGATGTGTCCAAAGTAAGCAAGCCAAGGTCTTGCCATGCTCACTTCTAAAGAGCATTCTGGTTGCAATACTTCTAAGACAGATTTGTAAGCACTTAGATATTTGGCTGAACAAATGAATGAATAGAATGAAATGCATAGAATGCAGCAGGTTTAAAGACATTAAATTGATGTAATTTAAAGCAGCAGGTTTAAAGACAGAAGGGCGGTTTTGTTTGATGAAGCAAGAGTACTCCTCCTTACTACATCCTTGACGCCTGGTGTGGCGTTGTAGGTTCAGCACTGGACTGCGAACCACAAGGTCGGCAGTTCAAACCTATCAGCGGCTCCTTGGTAACCCTTTACAGGGTCGCTGTGAATTGGAATCAACTCAATGGCACTAAACAACAACAACAACTTCCTTACCAAATAGTTATTCTAAAAATGTGTTGAAAATAATAGACTCGACTCACTCAAATTCAGGTGGAAATACTTTCAACTTTTTGGAATTGGCAGAATTTAACATTGGAGACTCAATTTAATCCCATTGGAAAGAATTCCATGAAACAACTAGGACATTTCCAAGGAACATTTGCTCTAATACTGACTGTACCCCCTAAGAAGGGATTCCGGATCAAGTTTAAAAGGAATTCACAGCTTTTATTTCTCCATATACTTCTACACCTGCATAATTTTCTTTGAGTATTGGGAACCAAAAATATCCAGAAGGGGCAATAGCAGGGCTTTAGGGTGGATGGGATAAGGTTTCCCAATGAAATTCTCATAGGATAGCCCTTGCTTACCCTCAAAGAATGAGCAAGTACATTGTCATGATGGGGGAAAAAAAATCACTCAGTGCAACTTTCTTGGTCTTTTTTTTAGTGTTTTATTGTGAATTATATGATAGTTTACATGGGAGAACATTAGTTTTACATTCATTCTATCGTACATCCTATCATTGCCATGGTTATAATCCCCTCCATGCATCATCAACCAACCAAAGGGTATATCCCCCAGTCTAGTCGCTCTCCCTCTCTGGATCTAAAGCCCCCAGCTGCTCCATCTCTCCACGTCATTGTCTCTGCCTCCATCTCAGGCACCACTGTTTCTCTGGGTAGGGTCCCGCTCTCGGCTCTTCTCCGTTGATGGTCCTAGGGACCTCTGCTCCTAGACTGAAAAGTTAATCACTTCCTTCCTTGCTATAAAATGTCAACTTTTATTTACATTTACAACCTTCACAATCAGTCCTTCTTGGTCTTTTTCTCAGCAACACAGTTTTCCATTTTCTTAAAAGTTATTCCTGATAAGCTCCCGTGACCATCCTATGCCCTTTGAGACAATCTGCCATCCCTTTGGAATCCCTAAAAACAGTTGCCATAACCGTCTGAGCTGACCTCTCTGAGGAGAGGCGGGTGAGTTTGAACTGCCAACCTTGTGGTTCAAACCGACCTTTTAAAAGGTCCAGTGCTTATCGTTGGTGGAGAATGGAATTGAGAGAAAATGGAATTTTTCAATGACGCCTCCTCATATGCGACATCTGTGTGTGTATATATGTGTATGTATCAGCCATCTCCATATATTTGTAGGTAATGTTACACGAGACTGTCCGGTTTCCCGGTGCAGCCTTACCCCTGGTGCTTCAGAGCCTATGATTAAAGAGAACAGTAGGAGAGAGAGAGATGCAATATTTCCCTGACAGCAAGTAGCACTGGGCCTGTTTTAATCAGTGGTCATCTCCTGAAATGAGATCGGTGCTCTAAGAGTCTATTAACAGATTTCTTCCATTCTTCTTAGAGACAGTGAAACTTCCTCACTGCCCTCCGTCACATTTAACAAGGGTTAAATCTCAGTGAGAAGCATGGAACCCCACCAGTAGATAGATATTCTCAGGAAACATTAACCCACACTTATACGGAGACAAACGATAAATGTAGGGTGTGTTCAGAAGAGTGCATTTTGAAACCAGGGAAGCGGGGTAAATGAGAGGAATAGGCTAGTAATGGAAAAACCGGAGAGGCAAAGGTGATTTATTACCTCGCTGTTCAACTGCTTGATCTTTGGACAGACTTAGATTTTTTCCGAGAAAACCCGAGACTTGTTTATTTTAAGACCTAGGTACCAGACTGTCCAGGGGTGCCCCATCCCTGGGAAATGCTCTCTGGTGTTCTTGTTATCTGTGACCACAAAATTAGAAAATGCAGCTAAAACAGAGCACCTTTACCTAGTGAGTCTTGGGTAGGAATCTGAGCTGGGCTCGTTTTCTCTTCTACCTTTAATCCTTGACTGGGAGTCACCTGATGGTACAAACAAGTAATACATCTGCAGGGTTAGAGGTTCGAGTCCATCTCGGAAGAAAGACCTTGGATACTTACTGACTTTTGAAAAATCAGCCATTGAAAACGTATGGAGCACAATTCCACTGTGATACACGTGGGGTATCCATGAGTCGGAGCCAAGTCAACAGCACCCGATAAACCCATGTTTGGGTTCTGAGGGCCATCCTTTTCAGGCTTGCCTTGCTCTCCCTAAGCACTTGGTTCCCAGAAGCCTCCGAGTCATAGTTCATCCCTTTGGAGGTCTTGTTTTTACTGTGAGCTGCACTTTTCTAAGCTCCTGACACATTTAACCCATGGAGTCTCTGCACCAGCACTGTGAGGTAGGCTCTGTGGAGGAAGAGTTCAAGAACCTGTCTAGGCCACATGGCTGGACAGTGCCGTCAGGCCCCCCTTATCAGCTTCTAGCTCCTCTGACTCAAGGATGTCGTGTCTCTCCTTTTTTTTCTGTGGTGCTCCAGAGATGAACCAGTGTTCTCTGAGGTTCAATCTACCACGTGTCAGTTTTGTTAGGATTTTAGTTTGGCCAGTTGCCCCAGTTGTTGAACTAGTGTCTTATTTCCAGGATTTACTTATTTTTAAAAAAATAAGTAAAACCTCAAGTGGTTTTTTACAAACTTAAGTCAAAATTTTCCTCATCCTAGAGCTATTGCTTCTCATGAGTGACTGTATTGGAAAAGTCTTGTGATTCTTGATAGCTGAAAGCGATGCAGAAGTGTCTAGCTTTTGGCAACAAGGAAGAAAAACTTTAACTTGAATAACGTTTTGCGATGATTTCAGACCTTGTTTTAGTCCATCCTGCCAACCCTGCGGGATTGCTTCCTTGCCATGAATGTGTGTGTGTGTGTGTACTGAATGTACACGTTTTCAACCCTGAGGTACTTGGCTTGCATTCTGTCTTCACTTGTCCCCGAATCCAATGCATGAAATAGGGCCACCTGCAAATGAAGAGATTAGCACTGTACTTCCAACCACAAGGTCAGCAGTTCAAACCCACCAGCTACTCCTTGAAAACCCTATACAGGGTCGCTATGAGTTGGAACCGACTCGACGGCACTTCACAACAACATCAACACTGGCAATTCAGTGGAAGTTACTCGGACGAAAACCCAGGCTTCCTTTGCTGCCTTACCCCGCCTTTCTATGATCTGAGTGCTAGGCGCAGAGGTTGGAGTTTTATTTCATTGTTACATTTCTGTCTGAAGGAATGTTGTTTCTGTGTTGTCGGGCTCTGAATGGAACGTTGCGTGGTTTGGTGTCGTCTTCACAATCATTGGTATTGCAGTGGGCTGGAATTGAACACACCATGTCTCTGAGGTCTGCTTAGATGGTCTCAGTTCTGGAGGCTAGAAATTGAATTCAGGGTGTTGGCCAGGCCACTGTTCTCTCTGAGAGTTCTGGGGGAAGATCCATTCTTGTCCCTCCCGGTTTCTGGTGTCCCTTAGATGTTCCTTGGCTTGTAGATACATCTTCACATGGCTGTCTTCTCTCTGATTCTGTCTTTGTGCACCACTGAGATGGCACAAGAGGGCTTCAAAAAGTTAGTGGAAAAACAGAATTGAAAGATAAGGGACTTTCTCCACAAACTTTTTGAAGCCCCCTTGTAGTAGGACCCATGCTACTCAAGTATGACCGTAGAGTAATGGAACTGATAGCAGGTACTAGGGTTTAAAACATCATAAATTTGGGGGGACACAATTCAGCTTGTAACAACACTTTGGTTTGTTTTTTGTTTTTAATTGAGATAAAATTCACATACCATAGAATTCACCTGTTTAAAGTGATCAATTCACTGATATCTGATGCATTCACTGTGTTGTGCAACCATCGCCTCTATTTCCAAAACATTTCCGTCACTCTAAAAGGAAACACCGTATCCATAAGCTATCATTCCCCAGTCTCCCCTCAGTCCCTGGCAACCAGAAATCTACTTTCTGTGTCTATAGACTTACCTATTCAGGCTATTTCGTATAAATGGAACCATACACTAGGTGACCTTTCATGTTTTTGAGATTCATCCATATTGTACTATGTATTAGCACTTCATTCTTTTTAATGACTGAGAAATACTCCATGATATGGCTCCTCCACATTTGGCTTCTCGATTAATTTTTAGATGATATGGTCTTTTTGGTGAAAGTTTACACAGCAGTTTAGGTTCCCATCTAAGAATTTCTACACAAATTGTTCAGTGATATTTGGCTTCATTCTTCACAATGCCTGCACATTTTCAGTCTTTCCGTTTTGACGTTCCATTTCCAATAATCTAGTTTCCTTGCTCCATTACATTCTCTGTTTTAGAGTACTTATCAATCATTTTGCTTCACATAGATGAGTTTTTCAAAAGAGCACAGCATTCATGGGTTCAAGGTTTAATGAGTGTCTCAGGGAAGTCCTGGGTTTTTTTTTTTTTTTTTTTTGTGTGTGTGTGTTTTATTTTCTTGAAATTAATAATTTTTTTTTAAAATTGTGAACTGGGTGATAGTTTACATGGAAGGACAACGGTTTTACACCATTGTTTCCTTGCAATGATTACAATCCCCTCCATGCATCATCATTAGGCAGTATTTACTTCGATTCCCTCTGTTTATTTTTTTTTGGGGGGGTGGATGTACACAAAAACACTGAAGAATAAATAATCATTTAAACAACCAAAGGGCATATTCTGCAATCCTGCCTCCTGGTTGCCAGCACACAGCCTTTCTCTTTCTAGGAGTCTAGAGTCCTCAGCTATTCCCTCTATCCATGTAGTCATCATCTCTGCCTCCATCTCTGGTGTCGCTGCTTCTCTGGATAGGGTCCCACGTTCCGCTCATACTCTTCTCCCTTGATGGTCCTAGGGTCCTCTGTTCCTGGACTGTAGGATTAATTACTCCCCCCTTTATGTTACAAAACTTCTATCTTTACAGTTGTGACAGTCACAATTAGTCATGATAACAATGTCTCACTATTGAATTATAAGAATCTCATCCCCATCTCTTTTCACCAGATCTGTCTAGACAAGATGAAAACTATTCAGTGGGGGCTCTTATCAGGGAAGTCCTGTTTTGATAAACTTAAAAGAGCTGGGGAGATTCCACTATTGAACACTTGATCAGAACTTGACACTGTGCTAGACTCTGGTAGAGATAAAAAAAAAAAAAAACCAAACCCCAAACCAAACCCATTGCTGTCTGCACATTGTTGCTCATCAATTTGCAGTTAATCCTTTCTTATGTATGACATCCATGATGTCATGAGTATGTCTCGTGTCATAAACCGAAGTGTGAGCTCCTCAAGGACAGGAATTAGATCTTTTCCTCTTCACTCAGTGGCATAGTGGGAAAGTCCTCAGCTGCCTCGGCTGTGGTTCAAACCCACCAACAGCTCCATGGGAGAAATAAAAAGTGTCAGTCTGCTTCTATAAAGATGGTAGCCTTGGAAACCTTGTGAGGCAGTTCTATTCTGTCCCACAGGGTCACTTTGAGTCAAAATTGGTCAGTCTAAACTCACAGTTGCTCCTAGGAAACCCCTTATACGGGGCTGCTATGAGTTGGAACCGACTCAACAGCACTTAACACCATAGAGACAAAAAGTAGATTTGTGGTTGCCAGGGACTGAGGGGAAACTGGAGAGGGACAGCTTAGTGGGTACGGACGGGTGTTCCCCAAAAGGGGCTATAGAAATCTTTTGGAAATAGACAGAAGTGATGGTTGTACAACATGTGAGTAAGAATAACTTGACGCTGCCGGTAGGGAGTACCAGAAGTGACCTTTAAGCATGAGCTTGTGTGGAATGGTTGGGAAAGGGCATCTTGGGAGAAGGAATGAAGAGGCCAGACTGTGGCTAAGGAGTGTTGGGGAGGGAAACGCAAGAACTATCTGCATTGGGCCATCTGGTTGAGTTAGAAACCCAGGTTAGAATACTTGAGGAGCATCTAGCTAGCTAGGATGAACTCATCAGTGCCACTCAGAAGAGTTGAGATTGGGTCTGCAAGTACACAGGCAGCTGTAACCAGCAGTGGGCCATAGCATCGGCTAGCATAACATTGATAGAAAATTGCTTCCGTTTTATGCATGGCTTGAATATGATTCATCAAGAAAAAAAATTAGAGGTAGGCTAGAAAAGAAAAGAAAAGAAAAAAAAAAAACCAAACAGAAAAACAAACCTACTAGACAGGAGTTGAGGAACAGTTTGGCAATCTTTGTAAAGAGATCTCTAGGAATATACTAGAAAGGACCGATTACTGTGTGTGTTGCCTAAGAGACTGAGGAGTGGCTAGGCCCCACCATTCTACTCGAATAAAATGTCCAAAGGCAAAGGATAAGAGGGCGATGGGCTCACTTGGTGCCAGCCATGTAGGTCAGAAGGCTGCCCCCCCCCCCCACTATTTGAAATAGTCTTTGATAAGAGGCCCTACTGTTTAAACCACCCAGGGCGCGGTGGAGGCTTGAACCCATTACACTTTCATTGTGGATTCCAGAAAACACCGGCAAAAGGTTAATTAGTGCCATATTTATCCTTATGTGGTGCTTTCACCTCTCCTAGAACTTTATCACCACCACTGTTAGTTACTTATTGATCCTTTTTTATTTTTCTTATGCTTTATGGCTTGCTGCCAAGAAACAATGGGCCTGGAATGGAGCTCAGATGCTTAGGGAAAATGAGAGGGGCTGAGGCAAACCTGCCACAACAGAAGTACCCCATCGATGGTGTTTTGGAAACATTGGGATTAAAGCTAAAGCTTGGCTGAGGTTCTTTTCTTCAAACTGCAGTTATTTATCGATAAAGCAGGTAGCTTTGGGAACTGGCATGATCCCTGGTCTCTCACACTCTTTGGTGGAAGGAATGTAAGGAGCAGAGATATCTGTGTTAACTTTTGCTGCTCACTCAGGTGACTTACAGCCCGAGAGGCGATCAGACTGCCATCTCTAGAGCTGATAAGATTGTGTGGTCAGCCTGTGAGGCAGTGGGTGCACCCTGCTTGGCCAGAAGCCCACTCTAGTCTCTGCTGCGTCCAGCTGTCACTTTCCTGAGTGTTAGCTTCCTTGCCTCTGTCATCTTGGTACCTGTCAGCTTGGACTGAGTGTGAATGGGGGCCTGTGATCCCTCTTCAGAAAGGACAGAGAGGTTTCTTCCTCCCGCCATGGTGGGCTTCCATCAACACTCACTCTGCTCTTCTTTGACTGATGTTTGGGCATTATTAGGATTTGGGAGCCTCTTTCTATGACTTCCCCTCCCCTTTTCACTAGCATTTTCTTTGCCTTCTCCAATGCTTTTTATGCCGGCAAGTGTTCATCAGCAGATGATGGAGGCTGTTCCACCTTAGTGTAGCTCTCTGTGCTATTAATTCAGTTCTGAAAAGCAGCAGGGATAATGTACGCCTGAATATTACACTTCAATTTATGGGCCTGAAATGACTGATTAAAATAATGCTCTGTGCAAGTGTCAAAAGTCAGCAGTTCCCAAAGGTCAGTAATAAGAAATGTCGTGATGATCCTCCTGTCCTCTCGCTCACTCACTCACAGCTCTTCTAGTTGTCCTTTCTTTCCATATGTATCTCTGTGTTTCTAAAAAACGTTCTCATATCAGGGATTTCCAGGCCTCCATTCTGTTGGATGAAGACTTAACGCTCTTAGGCAGCCCCAGTGACCCCTGCATCTTCTCCTTCTGTCACCCTCGCCCCACTGTCACTTTGGAAATGTTTTCTGGTCTGTGAGCTGTTTGTGAAGTTCATCCCAATAAACAGTCAGGCAGGTTTCCTGTTTTGGGTTGGATCAATTCACTCTATTCTGAATGGTTCATACTGGAACAGTTCTTGATTACTACACTTGCCAATAACTCGGCAGACTCCCTTAGAATACTCTTTCTAGTGAACTAACTTGGTAGATGGACCCAAGGCATTCAGAGAGGGCGAGCCAGAGAATCACGACATAATTCTAACAAAGAAATTGTGGTCTTCACATAGCTTTCTAGAAGGTTCGAGTTGTTTTAAACTTAAATGGAAGCTGAGATTGTCAGTAAACTTGGGACTAAGTCTGATGAGTCTATGGCAAGTAGTGCAGTCTTATCTGCCCTTCCTTGGAAAATACATAGAAGGACCAGGCGTTTACAAACAGCTCAGCTTTGTAAATGGGAAGCTCGAGGATGCCCTCTCTCACCTCACTCCAGTAATATTTAATCTAGCCATAATTAGCTAACCATGGACGATAGGAAAGAGATGTCAAGGCCAAGAGCACTTCAGAATCGAGCATTCGATCTGACAAGGGGCATAATTAAGTTCTTTCTCCGCCCCTTTCTCCCAGTGACTCTTGGGTCGTGCTTGGGACACAGGATTCAGATAACTCCAGAAGTTCGTCTAGGGCACTGATAAGATCAAACCTTTTCTTGGAAAATTTTTACCTCAGGAAATTCCAGTTGTCAAGGATTCTTACAGACTAATATGTGGCAGTTAGGGTGTGTGGTGGGGGATGGATGGGGGACTGGGAAGCAAAAAAGGGTTTTATGAGAGGGAGGCCTGAATAATTTCATTGGTACATGTGAACTCATTGAACTCTAGTCTCAGAAGAGACAACTTAAAAACAAAACTGTGATATCATAGTGAACAGACCGAGCAGAGACCGATGAGAGAACAGGCTTTCATAAAAATCACAGGTTCCTGAATTTCTGTGAAGTCATCATAACGCTAAATCTGAAATTATTTGTTTGTTCATTCATCCATTCAGTGCTTATCTTGTGCCAGCTCCATAAATGCTGAGGATACATTGGAAAAGCAAACTCAGCCACAGCTCTCAGATGTTTGCAGTTTAACACACAGGGGTTGTACAGACACAGACCGATAGGTCTGGGGAGGAAGAACCTGGGTCTGTGAGGGCAGAGGTAGATGCCCTGACCAGGCTCTGGCTCTGGGATCGTTGAGCTGAGAGCTCAAAGCTGAGGGTTGGGGAGTGGGAGGAGATATTCCAGGCAGAAGGGACAGCATGTACAGGTCCCCATGATGGGACAAAAGATCACGAGAGGAACGGAAAGGAGCCATCCTGACCAGGTCAGAGCACGAGGTGAGAGCAATGAGAGATGAGGCTGGAAGGTTAGTTTGAGATGGCTCCATGCAAGGCCTTTTTGGGAGGCCAGCCAAAGAGGAATATGACAGTAAGATCTGCACTTTGACGGACACTCTGCCTCCATTGTGCAGGTTGGGCTGACGAATGGTGGAAGGACAGTAGTTTGGGTGGTGGTTGGAACTGGGGAGAAGGATGCAGAAGCTGTGGAGGGGTAAACTTGTCATTAAAAAAAAAAAAATTATTGTGAATCGGGCAAAGGTTCACAGAACAGACCATCCGTTTTCCATTCAACAATTCATACACGTTTTGTTGTTTCATGCCGTTGATTGCAGTCCACAATATAGCATTACGTATCTTGCTTCTTCCCAATGTTTCCTGTTTCCATTGCTCCTTCTTTCCTAACCCTTCGGAACTTTGTCCTTGGGTACATGCTGCCCTTTTGATCTCATATGGTTGCTTATTCTAAGGTGTGCAGATCTCACTAGTGTGATTGCTCCCCTTATATTGTTGTTAAGTGCCATTGAGTGTACTCCAACCCATAGCGACCCTGTATAGGGTTTCCAAGCAGCAGCTGGTGAGCTTAAACCACCGATCTTACAGTTCAAACAACTTTGCAGTCTGACGCATTAGCCCAAAGCACCACACCAGGACTCCTTTTGTTTGGCTGAAAATTGAGCTATGGGGGTGAGTCCAGCTCCAGACCTGAAGGGTGATGATGGCCATAGTTTTAGGGGTTCCGCCAGTTTTTATCAGACCAGCAAGCTGGGTCTCTTTTATGCTTTTGAGTTTTGTTTCACATTTTTCTCAGTCTATCCAGGACCTTGTAATGTGATCCCTTTCAGAACAACCTGGTAGGATTTGATGGATTGGTTCTGATGGATGAGAGACAAGGATGGCACTATGGTGTTTGACCTGCACAACAGGCTGGAATTATGCTATTACCTTTTTTTTTAAAGTTTTTATTGTGAATTGAGTGATAGTTTACATGGGAGAACATCGGTTTTACACCATCGTTTCCTTGCAATGATTACAATCTCCTCCGTGCATCATCATTCAACGTATTTGCTTCAATTCCCTGTTTTTTTTTTTTGGGGGGGGGGCGGGGGTGTACACAAAAACACTCAGGAATCTATAATCATTTAAACAAACAAAGGGCACATTCTGCAAGCCTGCCTCCTGGCCTCCAGCACACAGCCTTTTTCTTTCCACGAGTCTGGAGTCAGCTGCTCTCTCTCCATGTCCTCATCTCTGCCTCCATCTCTGGTGTCGCTGCTTCTCTGGATAGGGTCCCACTTTCTGCTTGTGCTCTTCTTCCTTGATGGTCCTAGGGTCCTCTGTTCCTGGACTGTAAAATTAATTACTCCCCCCTTTATGTTGCAAAACTTCTATCTTTACAGTTGTGACAGTCACAATTAGTCATGATAACAATGACTCACTATTGAATCATAAGAATCTCATCCCCATCTCTTTTCACCAGACCTGTCTAGACAAGATGGAAACTATTCAGTGGGGACTCTACCTTCTCCCACACACTCTGAAACTAAACTCCCTCTTGAAAACTTGTAAGCCAGTCACTTCGTGCCTTTATGGCTCCCCCCATTTTAGGTTGTTGTTGTTGTTAGGTGCCATCGAGTTAGTACCGACCCATAGCAACCTTATGCACAGCAGAACGAAACACTGCCCGATCTTGGGCCAACCTCACTACTTTTGACATGCTTGAGCCCATCGATGCTGCCAGTTGGCCAATCCATCTCGTTGGGGGTCTTCCTATTTTTCTATGACCCTCCACCTTACCAAACATGATATCCTTCTCCAGTGACTGGTCCCCATTTTAGGTAGCCAGTGCTATTATGTTTTAAAAAGTGAATCCTTCTGATGGTTTTCTCCAAACGAGTACAGTACTTTTGATATACTCCTCCGTAGGGACAGATTGGAGTACGACACTTTCTAGGGACTGCAGTGGGCAGTGGGAAGAGGGTTGTTTCATGGGAGAAACATGAGTACAGAAGTAGGAGGCCAGAATGTGAAGTGTGAACATTGCCTGAAACTAATTTGACTACTGTCAGGGAGGAAGCTCATCAAGATGCTTCTGGTGAATTTTTTTCCCCCAGTGATTTAAATGGAAGAAGAGAACCAGAGACGAAAGGGAGTGTCTAGAGTGCGGCAGGTGTACTTGACAAATTGGAAGAAGCTATCGGATTTTATTGTTTAGGACACATCTTAAACCAATGTTCGTTCCTGTCAGAGTCAAACTTGCAATTCAGAGAACTGACTTTTGTGTAACCTGGCAAAACCGGACTTGTTTTATTTCCCCAGGTGATTGATATGCCTGAACACAACCCTGGCAATTTGGGAGGATCAGTGAGGATGGGATTAAGAAGAACTGTTTTCAAAACGGAAAATTCCATGTTAAGTAAGTTCCTGGATCATTGATTGCCGAAGGTGTCTGGTGCTGTTGACATGGGTAGGATCACAGCTCTCGGGATGGAGTCTTCCCCTGCCCCATCTGTCTCATCTCCCATCTCTCCCTATTCCTGTCACACATCCTCACCTGGACAGACTGGATCTCAGGCTTAAAGAGCACATAGTGTCTCCTTGCTTCCCCTGTCATCTTGTGACACCCTGCACGGTGGGTGGTTTGGTGAATTCCCAGATACTCCCAGAGCTTCATGGACACTGGAGAGTGTCCAAAGTCCTCTCAAAGTTAGGTCATGATCTTTCAACTGCGTTTTGTCTGTAATTTCTGATGATACATATATGTGTCATTTTTCCATTCCCCCCCCCCCGACACACACGGGTATTGTACCGAAAGAACTAAAGGTTGGTGGTTCGAACCCACCCAGCTGCTCCTTGGGAGAAAGACCTAGAAATTTTTTCTTGTAGAGTTGTTGGCCTAGAAAACCTTACGGGGGAGAGTTCTCCTCTTTCACTTGGAGTTGCTATGAGCCAGAATCAAGTCGATGGCATCCAACAACCACCAAGTGTTGGGCTCCT
Source organism: Chrysochloris asiatica (assembly GCF_000296735.1). Classification (NCBI taxonomy): domain Eukaryota; kingdom Metazoa; phylum Chordata; class Mammalia; order Afrosoricida; family Chrysochloridae; genus Chrysochloris; species Chrysochloris asiatica. The sequence goes on from NW_006408536.1 coordinate 19,447,432, forward strand.
ATTCTCCATATTCTCTTAGACTTTTGTGAAGTGGTGATAGTTGCATTCCTATGAAGACTCTGTCTTGAATGAGCCCAATGTAGTAGCTTGCTGCAGTTCTGTTACAGAAGTTCCCTGTCCCCTGCTACTGCTGTTTTTTTCCCAAACCTATCTTGGGAATATCCATTGCTATGAATGAATTCTGACTCATAGTCCTACCCTACCTAGGGTTTCCAAGACTGTAAATTTTTACGGGAGCAGACAACCCCATCTTTCTCCCTCAGAATGGCTACCAACGCTTATCCCGAAGCACCACCAGGGCTCCTTAGCTTGCCCGTAACTAGTTTCTTTTATTGTTGTTGTTGTTAGGTGCCATCGAGTCGGCACCAACCTATAGCGACCCTGTGCACAGCAGAATGTAACACTGCCCGTTCCTGGGCCAATCTCACCACTGTTGCCACACTTGAGTCCATAGATGCTGCCACTTGGCTAATCCATCTCGTTGGGGGTCTTCCTCTTTTTGTCTGACCCTCCACCTTACCACACATGATATCCTTCTCCAGTGATTGGTCCCTCCTGACAATATGTCCGAAGTATGAGAGATGAAGTTTGGCCATCCTGGCCTCCAAGGAGCACTCAGGCTGCACTTCTTCCAAAACAGATCTATTGGTTCTTTTGGCAGCCCATGGCACTTTCAATATTCTCCTTCAACACCATAACGCAAAGGCATCAATTCTTCTATGGTCTTCCTTATTCACTGTCCAGCTTTTACATGCATATGAGGTTATTGAAAATACCATGGCTTGGGTCTACATGAGCATAATGGGAAATGGAAGTTGAGGCTAGGCTGACTCAGCATACCGAGTCATAGGAGAATCTAAGAACAACCGATCCACATTTTCTTTATCTAAGTCAAAAGTCCAAAGGAGGAGGCACTGGGGCTTTCTTGGTTGACACATTTCATCCTGTCGCGTCATGAAGCCTTCCAGAGCCTCAGCCCCTGTTGGATCGAGCACTGCTCCAGCTTCCCTGGGGTTTGGTGGGCGCACCTCCTTGGCCCCTGACCGTGTCTGAAGAGCTGAGACTGCAGGGCTCTCCCCGACTCTAACAGCTCCTTATGCTTCCACGGGTCCCCACTTTGGTCATCCTGACCCCACAGTTAGCAGGTGGCTCCCTGATCACCATGCCAAAGATGCCACCTGGGCTGCCACACCTTGGGCCCCTGGGTATTTTGAAGTTCCACAGGCAACTTGCCACCACACATTCGTGGTTGAGAACTTGAGGTACAGATGGGCTGCCCTTAGACCCAGCATTCCTCTAAGCCTGATGTTCTACATGCTTCCGATTGTTCACCATTCAATAACTCACCAGGATATATATGTGTTTGTGGGTAAATCTTTGTCCTATTTTTGTTTTTTGAAGTTAAATACTTAGAAGTTGAATTTCAGGGTCAAGGGAGAAATACATTTTTGCCCCCATCAGGTGTTATTAATTTGAACTGTGACCAGTATATATGCCACAAGATATTTGCCATTTCATAAGTACATTGTTAAGGTGGGGCCTAAACCAAGTGGTCATGAGGAAGTAGCTGGTGTGGTAGGGAAAGCATCGGGCCAGGTGTGAGGAGACCTGGGCCCAAGAGCTGGCTGTGCTGTTTAGCAGGGTGGGACTTTGGGCAAGTCACTTCTCTGGGTTCCATCTTCTTTTGTAAAGTGAGCCCCCACTGTGAATCTGCACAGAACCTACGGGGTGGCCGTGCCTCAGTCTCTCTGTGCTGCAGGCAGGCCTCTTGAGAAGCCCTGTGGATCTATGTATATGGTGTACTGCGTCCCCGTCCCCACGGGCTTTCCTTTCCCCAGTGGGGCCTGCTGACTTCAGAATTGCTTCAGGACTTCAGAGAAGAAAATCTAGCATGAGAGTAGAGTTCATTTTCAGGCCTCTAATAGAAGGAGTCCTGGTGTGGTGCTGGGGGTTAAAGCGCCAGACTGCAAGGTCGGTGGTTCAAGCTCACCAGCTGCTTCTTGGAGACTCTATACAGGGTCGCTATAGGTAGCAGTCGACTCGATGGCACTTAACAACAACAACAACAATAGAAGGATAAAGAACATTTTTGGCACAGTGGTTGAAGTGCTTGGCTGCTAACCAAAAGATCAGTGGTTCAAACTCACCCGCTGCTCTACAGGAAAAAGATATGGCAGTCCACTTTCATAATCATCACAGCCTTAAAAACCCTTGGAGCAGTTCCATTCGTTCCCATAGAGTTGCTTTGAGTCAGAACTGAATCAACAGCAATGGGTTGGATGGAAGGATAGAAATCCCAAAGGTATCCTACCCACATATGTCATGCATGTCATTTTAAGAGCTGGTCACTCCAAGATTAATTTCATTTTGTGTCTTTACAGGAAAGCTTTATGGTGATGTCCCTTTTATAGAAGAAAGACACAGACATCGGTATGAGGTAAGGCTGTCATTCTGAATTTCCATGGAATATTGATTCTGAACTACAAGGAGCCCCTGTGGTTACCAAGGACCCACTGAAATGCTTGAGGAAGAGTGCCAAATCTCCTGTGCAGCCAGAGGAGGCAGCAGAGGTCTGAAGACTGCTCTTCTTGGCTTTGCAAAGTATCCACACACAGGGTTATCGAGGTGCTATGCTTCCTTAAAGCAGCTGTGGTAGCATAGTGGATTACAAACCGGACTGCTCACTGCAAGGTCAGTAGTTCGAATCTACCAGCTGCTCCATGGGAGAAAGAGGAGGCTTTCTGCCCCCTCAAAGATTTATAGCCTTGGAAACCCTCTGTAGGTTTACTATGATTCGGAACCAACTCTGTGTGGCACACAACCACCACCACCACCAGCACCATGTTACCCTGACTGCTGTCTTCTAGTTTTGGATTAGGTCATGAATAGTTAGCCTCCACGCCCTACCCTTTATTTGGCCAGGTGTGGGTAAAGGGGAACTTACAATGTTTTGAAAAGAAACTAGATGTCTCTTGGGACAGGGTCCCAGTCCCTGGAGGAAATTGCCTACCAAATAGAGCATCATTACAGTGGTGTCACCCAGTGTGGCAACTCATGGGCCACCCTCTCCCCTCCCCTTCTTGTGGACCCCTTCTGTCCCACATCATACAGAATCCTTAGTGATGTTTGTTCTCTATGTAAATCATGGACTGGGTGGTGTTTGGGTGCTGTGGAGTCAGTTCCAACTCATAGTGACCCTATATAGGGTTTCCGAGCCTGTAAATCTTTACGGGAGCAGAAAACCTATATGTGATTGTTGTGGTGGTTAAGTGCCATCGAGTCAGTTCCGACCCATAGTGACCCTGTATAGGGTTTCTGAGGAGCAACTGGTGAGCTTGAACTGTCAACCTTGCAGTTCAAATGGCTTTGCAGTCTAGAATGTTCAAAAAGTAGATTAGCATAGAGTTTTAGCCTTGTAGGTATATTAATACATGTTAAGTTAGGCTTATGAAAAATGTTTTTGTTATTGTAACTACAGGGTTGTTTTTTGTTTTAAAAAATAAATGTTTTATTGTGAATTGTGTGATAGTTTACATGGGAGAACATTAGTTTTACATTCATTCTGTCATATATCGTTTCGTTGCCATAGTTACCATCCCGTCCATGCATCATCTCCCAACAGAAGGGTGTACCTTGCATGCCTCTATCCCCTCCCCACGGTCCTCAGCACACAGCCCGTTTTCCTCTCTGGATCTCAAGTCTCCAGCCACTCTATCTCTTCATGTCATCTTCTCTGTCTACATTTCAGGCCTCACTGCTTCTCTGGGTGGGGTTCCGCTCTCTGCTCTTCTCCATTGATGGTCCCAGGGCCCTCCACTCCTAGACTGAAAGGTTAATCACTCCCCTGCTTGCTATAAAATGTCCACCTTTACATTTCCAACCCTCACAATCAGTCCTGATAACAGTTATTCACTATTACATCACAAGAGACCCATCTGCATTTCTTTTCATCAGCCCTTCCTAGACAGGTTGGATACTACTCACTGGAGGCTCTACCATCCTCCCCACCCTGTCGATCTAGGTTCGCTCTACCGGGTTATTTTTTATAAAAATTAATGAATAAATTTCTGCTGAACAGTCATTTTGACAGTGTCACCTAGTGTGATGTGTGCCCCTCACATACCCCTCGTGACTCCAACCAGTGCGTCATTGAGATGGAAACCCTCCAGGTTGACGAAGTACCTTTTCATAAGCTGATGCATCTGTATTGCTCTCCTGCCCACAGACATTTAATTTCCTCTTTTTACAGGTGAACCCTAACCTGGCCAGCCAATTTGAGCAGAGCGACTTACATTTTGTAGCTCAGGATGTTGATGGGGAGAGAATGGAAATCATGGAACTGGCAAGTAAGTGGGCGCTTTCGTTTTGAAAAGCTTCACAATGCACTTACATCTTTTTGTTGCCTATAGATACAGGAAGATATAATTTGACACCCGTTTTGCTCAGTCTCTCTCTTTTTTTCCTTTCTACTTTGAAGTAAGTATGCAGCTACAAAGTACATGGGGAAAAAAATAGACTGCTTATATAAAATCCTAATCATTTGGGGCCCTATTAGTTCTGACCTGACCACAAATGCTATGTTGTTCTGAGTCTACCCGTTCTACAAATAGATGCAGCCTTGGCTGTCATCTTCTACCTGCCTTTGTGGGGGTGTCTCTTATGAGTTAGCTACAGAGCTAGGCTCTCTGGGAAAGGCAGACAGCTCGCTGATGAGTCCCACTACTTGCTCCCCTCTTTGAAGAATGGTAAAATGCCCATCTAGTTACTGGTGGGTGACCGGTGTTGATGTTTTTGCATATGGATCTGTCTCTTCATGACACCTGGGCATGTCTTCCTTTCCCCACTGCTAGTGCCCCATCATTTAACTTTTGAACAGGAATCCTTACACTCAGAGACGTTCTTTACGTGCTCAAACACAACACAAAAGAATTGGACTTGCATTGAGGAAGATCACCAAAGTTGTTTGTAGTTGGGTTGGAATGACATATATACAGTAGTATATAAATTTATGCAGTATGTTGATATTCATGCAGTGTTCTTCTCATTCAGATCTGCAAGGCCATGGTAAGCTCAAGGTTACAGCTGATTTCAGCTTGTTTGCTTCATGTTCTAGACCAGGGGTTGGCAAATTACGGCCTGTGAGCTAGATCCAGCCTACTGATTGTTTTTGTATGGCTTAGGAGCTGAGAATGAGTTTTACATTTTTAAGTGGTTGGGGGAGAAAAATCCAAAGGATATTTGGGAGACATGAAAGTGACTGCTTTCATGCCACACCAGCAGAGATGGGACGTCATCACAGAGACCAACTGGCCAGGAAAGCCTAACCTATCGACTGCTTAGCCCCTTCACAGACATTTTTGCTGGCCCCTGTTCTACAACTAACTTGAACATCTAGATGTTCTCCTGGCACATCCAGCTCAGCTTATTCAACAATAATTCACATGCACTCCAAACTAATTTTCCCAGCTGACTATTTCTGTTAAGGTAGCATCAATCTTGTGGTCCAGCGTTTCTCAACCTCAGCACTGTTGATATTGGGAGCTAGGTGCTTCTTCGTGGTAGGGGACTGTTCTGTGCATCGTGGCATGTTTAACAGCATCCCTGGCTTCTACCTACTAGAAACCAGTAGCGTACTCCCTCGCAATCGAAACATCTCAAAATGTCTTCCAATTTTGCTAAATGTTGGGCATTGGGGGAAGAAAACCACCCCTGGTTGGGAACCTCTGCCCTCCATCACTAGGCTTGAAGTTAAACTTGTTTAGCTCTTCTTACCCTTCATAGTTCCAAGTTGTCGTCAGTTGTCAAGTCCTGTAGATTCCATATATGGAAGGAAAGATGAATTTGGCATTGCATGTCCATCACTGCCCCCAGTCCTGTTGTGTAGTAACACCCACTTCAACTAGTTCTCACTCCTAGTGCCAGACTCTTCCCACTCCAGTCTCTCCTAAAGAGGACAGGACCCGGCCTGTGCAGTGCATGTGGCATGACTTGTGGTGGATGCTCTAAAAATGGTATCATGGTTTTCTAGACCCGACCTTTTCAGCCTGTATACTTTAGACCTGGATACACTAGACTACTTATTCTTCTTTGAATAGTCCTACTTCTTTGTCCATCCCAACCCATGCCTCTGTTCTCTACTTCAAATTCCTTTACTTTCTTCCCTTTCTGCCTCTATTTGTTCCAATACTTAGTAAGTCCTGAGCAAGGAGGACAATTGAAGTCAGTGAAGGTTCTTTGAACTCAGTAGCATTTGACAATTCTGAGAAAAGGAAATCCATGGATATTTATTATCCACTCACTGGACCCTTGTCTCGTTGGTGAGTCCTCTGCCTGCATTATCAAACCTACAAAACCAGTGATGCTGCTCCCATCTTACAGAGCAGGAGACTGAGGTGCATGGAGGTTAAGGAACCTGTTCAGGGCCATCCACTCACTGCCTCTTTCTGCCATCACCCTTATGGGATTCCATATACTCAGCTTCTCTTCACTGAACATCCAACCTAAGATGATCAACCCATACCCGATTTATTTATTTTTTATTTCCTTCTTCCATGCCTACCATTTTGCATCTGACTAGTAAAGATATATTTCCTTCCATCTTTCTTCTGGAGATGCCCATCTAGAATTTTCTCATTGTGGATTACCATTTGGTGTTAGTCTCTTCCATCTTTAGTTCATGTGAGAGAGAATTTCTTAAGCACGTTACTACTGTGTTAAAGTACTTACTCTCTCTTTTTTCCCCCCCTTGAGGTAAAAATGTAATAGAAAAAAATATTCTTAAGAGTTAGAAAAAGATAAACAGTGAAAATTCAGTGTCTCTTCCCTCTGGGTCCTCCAGCAACCCAGAGGCAACCATTGTTCCTAGTTGCTTCGTATTACTTCAGAGATATTCTATGCATATGCATGATACTTTTATTATTATTATTATTTTAAAAAATAGCAAACTACACGCACAGTTCTGCACCTTGCCATTTTTGAGTGAAATCTCTATCTTGGAAATTGTTCTCTCTCATCACATGAAACTTTTCCCATAATTTTTTGTTCATTTGTTTCTAAATTTTATATATTTTATTGCTGTTGTTGAGCATCTACCTAGCAAAATAGACACCAGGTCAATGGCACCTTTACAATTCAGTGACACTGTTGGCATTTTTTGAGTTGCCCAACCATTCCCAGCCTCCTTTGCTGAGTTGTTGGTCCCTCATTAACATAAATTCACTGCCCCCTAAGGTTCCTGTCGAATGTGTTGTTGTTGTCAGTCTGGTTCCATGCAGAGAGGTCATCAAATACCTTGAGACACTTTTTGTATCACAAGGATTTCGATCCCCACTGATGCCTTTGCATTTCATGTGCGTTGGAAAGGAAATTAGAGCAGCTTTAAAACCTGGCAATTTCAAAAAGCTGACTGCAAGGGAATTCATTTTATTAAAGGGAAGTCCCCAGAAGACTTTTGATCTGAGCTCCCTCTTAGAAGCATTCTCACGAAGCTCCACTATTTCTAAACAGTTCTAAAAAGAACAACAAAATTTAAGATTAGTCTAATCTCAGAATTCGATTCAAAGCAATTAAGAACATTGTTTTGAAAGTAATTAATCTGGTTGATGGAACATCATCAAAAGAACAGCTTTATAGTCTCATTCCTCATATTGGTGTAGTACAGGCTATTTTTGGAGAAAGAGATTTGAAGCAATGATCCATTCATTCAAATATTCTGTCCCTGGTTCTGACATTACTGGACCCTGCAGTCCAGTGCTTATGCTATAGCGCCACACCAGAACTCCACATAGTAGCCATTGTTGTTGTTGTTAAGTGCTGTTGAGTCGGTTCCGACCCATAGCAACCATGTATAGGGTTTCCTAGGAGTGATTGGTGAGCTTGAACCGCCGACCTTGTAGTTCAAACGGCTTTGCAGTCTGGCGCATTAACCCATAGCGCCACACCAGGACTCCATAGTAGTCATTAGGTACGTGTAGTTATTCACTACTTGAAACAGGTTTAATTTTGGTTTTTGTTTCTAAGCAATGTTTTATTGTGGTTTTGGTGAAGGTTTACACACACAGCAGGTTAGGTTCCCATTCAACAATTTCTACATAAGTTGTTCAGTGACATTGGTTACTGTCTTAGTTTTGGGGATACACTTGGAAATTGTATTCTGGACAAAAACTGTCTGAGATCACTAAATAAGCTTCCAAGCCAGTTATGCTAGAAACAGATGAATAGAGAAAAGATGATCTGATTGCCACGTGTCATGGGTTGTTTACAAGTGGGTGGCTTTAGCCATCAGAAATGCATTTTGTCACAGTTTGGGAGGCTAAAAGTTCAAAGTCAAGGTGCTGGCTCTCGGGGAAGGCTTTCTCTATCTCTCCGCCCCCATCTCTGCTCACTCACTTGCTTGTTATCATCTCTTTTATATCTCCCAAGAAATCGACTCAAGACACACCTTACACCAATCCTGCCTCAGTAACATTGTGAAGACAGCCTATTCCCAAATGGGATATGATAACCACAGGTTTAGAGGTTCGGATTGACAACACATATTTTGGGGGGGACATGATTCAAACCCTAACTATTACATTCTTCATAATTTGCAAACATTCTCATAATTTCCTTTCTGGTTGTCCCGTTTCCATTAATCTCATTTCCCTGCCCTTTTACATTCTCATCTTTGTTTTAAGGCATTTGTTGGTCACTTGGGCACATAGAGGTGATTTTTCAATGGAGCTCAGTGCTCATGGGTGATATTCTTTATTTTGTGAGCCAGTCTCATTTAGCTAGGTGACCTCAGGGGTTTGTTTCTGATCCTCCAAGTTTGAAGAGGATCTCAAGGGAATAGTCTCAGGGAGTTCTTCAGTCTCAACGAGTCCATTAAGTCTGTTTTGTGTTTTTGTTTTTAAATACTACATGTAGCTAATAACTATCATTTTATGTAGCATAGTTGAGCTTTTTGCAGTTTTAAGTACGACCCTAAGGGTTCTCTTTGTGTTGGTTTATCCCAGGGGAAAAAAAATCTACCTTCTCTTAAGAAGGTAGAGAATCCTTTGTAGAAAGTGGCTTAAAGCCATGTGAGAGAACAAATGACAGGGACCAGCCTGAAGTCTGAGGGATACTATGGAAATTGAACCAACCTCAGCCTGCCAGGACAGTCCAAGAGCCCTGGTAGACTTTGGAAAAGTAGAATTCATCTTGCTATCCAAAGGTTTTCACTTAACTTTGCTCATTCTAACACCTTCCACATATAAAATTCTGGATGTCTTGTTAAGTGAGATGTGTTTTTTTTTTTTTTTAATGCTTTATTGTGAATTATACAGTAGTTTACATGAGAGAACTTTAGTGTTACATTCATTTTATCGTATATCGTTTCATTGCCATGGTTCCAATCCCCTCCATGCATCATCAACTGACCAAAGGGTATATACTCTACAAACCTGCTCCCTACACTCCCCCTATCCCCCGCCCCAGTCTTCAGCACACAGTCCCTCTCCCTCTCTGGATCCAAAGTCCCCAGCCGCTTCATCACTCCACGTCATCGTCTCTGCCTCTATCTCAGGCATCGCTGCTTCTCTGGGTAGGGTCCCGCTCTCGGCTCTTCTCCGTTGATGGTCCTAGAGACCTCTGCTCCTAGACTGGAGAGTTAATCACTCCCTTCCTTGCTATAAAACGTCTACCTTTACATTTCCAACCTTCACAATCAGTCCTGATAACAATTATTCACTATTGTATCACAAGTGACCCATCTGCATTTCATTTCATCAGCTCCGCCTAGACAGATTGGATACTACTCATTGGAGATTCTGCCTTCCTCCATGCCCTCTGGCTCTAGGTCCCCTTTTGAAAGCTTGTAAGCCAGTCACTTCTTGCCTTTGTAGTCCCTCTCCCCCCACCCCCCCACCCCCATTTTGGGTATCCATTGTCCAAGTTGCCCATCTCGGTCTACTCTGTGTGTGGAAGGGGTGGGAATGATTCTTGCTGGAGATGTGTTTTTATTTTGGAATTCTACTTAGAACATGGATAATGAAAGTAACTGGCTATGATAGTAGCAATTTAGTCTCCTGACATTTAATGAATTTTTGTATCCAAAGATAAGATGTTTCAAGCAGTTTCATGTTTGTCTGCTTTAACTGCATCATGCTTGTTCTTATTTCAGATCATCCCTATTTTGTTGGTGTCCAGTTCCATCCTGAGTTTTCTTCTAGACCCATGAGACCTTCCCCTCCATACCTGGGACTATTACTTGCAGCAACTGGGAATCTGAATGACTTTATGCAACAAGGCTGTCAACTGTCATCCAGGTAACCGACCAGCTTCTGTCTCTTACCAATGACATGCATAGTTATTCAGTATCTTAGATTTCTCATAGGATTTAATGTCATTATAAGATTTGTTTTTAAAGTGAAGACTCACCTTTTTCTCTTTTAAGAAACATACTTTTTTTCTTCTTAGTGAAAATAAGCTAATCACTTCTATGGTGGTATGTGCCAATTTTATAAACCATGTTAACGTGGGTATTTAGATAATGCTTGTCATTTTGATAAGTGAAAAATGAGCTTTTCTTCTGTTGGCTTTATGTTTAGTAGATATGTCTGAACAATATGTTTATTGGCTATTTGTCTTATGAATAAGTTGTTCATATCTTTTATCCTTTGTTCTCCTGTATACTATTGTGGTCTTTTTCTTATAGATTGGTAAGCTTCCTCTGTGTAAAGGAAATCTTTTGCTTGCTTGCACATATTTGTTAAAAGTGATTTTGTTTTTCTTTTAAGTTGTTAATGGTAGTTTTTATTTTCCTTACAGAATTGTCAATATTTGTGTTACTTAATCTTTTACTTTTATGGATTCTGCCTTAAGATCATGCCTAAAAGTTTTATTGTACTGAAAGATTATATAAATAATAATCCATTTATTTTCCTTGAGCACTTTATGGTTTCAATTTTAAAGTTTAAATCTATGGTCTATATGAACTTTACTTTTAATGTAGTGTGTGAGGTAGGGATCAGACTTGAAATTTTTTTCTCCCCTAGATTATTAGTAAGCTGAGTAATGCGGATTTGTTTCAGAGATTTCTATTTTGTTCCATTGTTGATTTTGTCAATGTTACCTGAACCTTTACAACCCTTTCCATTATGATAGTATTATTGTAAACCAAGTTCCTTCTACCCTATTCCCATTATTATTATTTTAAGACAATGTCTATGTATTTCACTGTTCTTCCAGATGAACTATAAAATGATTTTTAAAGATCAGGTTCAAATAAGAATTCCAAAGATTTTCACTGGAATTTCATTGCATGTAAATATTAATTTCAGGAGAATGTATGCCTTTACTTTGTCTCACCCAAGAATATTGTATATAATAGCTTTTAAAAGTGGAAGGAACCAGCCAGGATGTCGTAGACTTAAAAACCCAGTTATCCTTGAGTGGATTCGGAGTCCTACCGAGTAGAAGCACCCTCTATAGGGCTTTCAGTGGGTGAGTTTTTTGGGAAATAGATTGCCAGGCCTTTCTTCTGAGATACCCACCAGGCTCTTATGGTTCTGCATATGAAGAGGGCCCTTTGTTCTGAAGCTGCTTAGCTTCAGCAGTAGATTGGCAATTCCAATGTGGTCCCATGTTGGATGTGAGCCGTGACCCTTCTTAGCCTCTTAATTGTTGTTATTGTTATGTGCTGTTGAGTTGGTTCTGACTCATAATGACCCTATATAGGGTTTCCGAGGCTGTAAATCTTTGCAGGAGCAGAAAACCTCATCTTTCTCCTGCAAAATGACTGGGTGGGCTTGAACTGCCGTACTTGTGGTTCAAAGTCCAGTATTTATCCTACAGAGCCACTACGCTCCGCAGCTTCTGAATAGCCTCTGTTATTCAAGTTCTCAGTTAGATGGCTAATTGAGGCCTAACAAGCATCAACTAATAGAGAAGTCTGGTTTGTGTGGACTGCCCACCTGCCTGTTGTGTGGTCTGCTGGTTCCCGTGTGGGGGCTGGTGGTCTCTGGGTCAAGCTCAACGGCAGTTTCTGAGAACTCAATTACTACTGACTCCTGAGCAAGATGCAGTCAGTATGTGTCTCTCAGAAAAGAAAGAGACCTCTTAACAAAATGCCAATGATGATGGTATTGCAATTATACCCTGTTCCTACCGGGTCTGCCATGGTAGTGAGAGGATTCTTAGCTTATCAACCACAAATTGGTACATTCTTTAAGGGCAGGCACTGTCTTCTTTACCTTTGTCTTTCCAGCTCCTTAATTACACAGGATTGTTACTGCCTGTTAAAGTAATAAATGCAGGTATCAGGGGAAGATGGATATAGTCTGGTCTAATCTTGGCATGGAGCCCCTGGGTGGTACAAACAGTTAATAATGTGCTTGGCTGCTAACCAAAGGTTGGAGGTTCAAGTCCACTCAGGTGCCTTGGATGAAAGGCCTTGCGATTGTCTTCCCCAAAGCACAGTCATTGAAAACCCTATGAAGCGCAATTCTATTCTGACACACATGGGGTGATCTCCGTGAGTTGGAGTCGACTTGCCAGCAACTGTTTTCACCTTGACACATTGCAGAGGGTTTTCCACCCAAGACTGGTGACCAGGAATGAATCATGTGACAGACCCTAGGATTCTAGAGGAACCTTGGCCTTCAAGTCCTCTCTCCTCAGCGCCATAGTGAGCATTGGAAACAGAGGCGGGCTTTGTTGGCCAGGATCTAGTGTGAGCTGAGTTGGGCTGTATTTCTGTCAAACAAGATTACTGTCTGTAATCAGCCCTAACCAAATCTGACAAGGAATATCAACACTAGAATAATATCTTCCTTCCCCAGAAATTGGTTCTGATGATATTTAACGGTGTGGCACATGTGCTGCTGACATCTTTAATGTATGGGCTATAAAATGCCTTGGCTTTGAATAAGTGCACCTGAGCCATAACCTCTGCGCTCTGCCTTGTGAGGCACATTTATCTTGTGGGCAGTGGCAGTAAGGAGATTGTTTTAGGATCTATAACTGGTGAGCAAAATTCCCACTTATTCTGTGATCTTCAGAATAGCAGGAGTTGTGAAGACAGAACCTATCTGGTCTTAGATTTGTGGTGGTCTGTCTAAGAGGCAAAATAATTTTAGGATCTCTTTTTTTATATGTAAGTTCAAAAGTACATGCACACATTAAATGAAGAGTCTTGTTTTGGGAGGCCCCAAGACCACCTAATCATTCACTGATTCATTAGAAGGGCTCAGAATGTAGATGGACTTACTTGTAGCTAAGATTTAGCAGTGTCCCAGTATAAGCATACCCAGCTGTGTCTGTAAGGGGACAAGACACAGATGGAGTCAGGAGAGATCCATTTGCAGACTTCCTGTCCTCACCCAGTGCTGTGAAAGGTCACATAGAGCTCACCCTCCCTCCAGCAGTGAAAATGTAGCAGCATGTGTTTGATATTTCTGCCCAGAGATGCTTGTTAGAGACTCAGATTATAGAGTTTCCTAGATTTTAGGGTTGTCTAGCAACCGCCAAAATTCTTGACTTCCAAAAGGAAAGTAGGTGTTCACCATAAATCCCATTGTTTGCGGAAACAGCCTAGGCACAGTGAAACAACCTTATCAGTTAGTAATGGAAGGAAAATGCTGAAAGTCAAGTTCTTAGCTGCCAGCCAGGGTCCAGCCCTGTAAGCAGGTCCTTCCAAAAATAGCAGCCTCAGGCTGTTTTATAAAAGTCTAGCAAACCATTTTCAGAATAAATAAATCCAATGGGAAATTATGGTCTATTCAATAAATCTTCCTGTTTCTTTGCTGATATCTTCTCATTTGTCTGAACATGATTTGTCCCTTGTATGAAAGGTAAGCACAGATTTGCATGGGCTTGCTTGGCATGTAACGTAATGGAATGAAGCAGCTGTATGTCATTCTAAGAAGAAAATGTTAGGAGTTTGTACTGGGCAAAATATATAAAGATCCTTGTAATTGTGAGGTCTTTGCTATTGTAGGGTAATGCCATTTCTTTAGAGTCTAGAAACAAGTTACCTAATGTCTGTCTGGAATTCCATTTTTAAGTAACTGCAGATGAGAGAGGGCTTGAAGCTAAATGTCATGGATTGTTTTTTAGTACATGTGCCTCTCTGGCATGTGCCTTTCCCGCAAAGTTCTTAAGCGCAATACACCAAATTGAAGAACATCTTCCAGTTTTTCAGCTTTGGTGTCTATCTTGTTCATTTATCAGGTCAGAGCAAAAATCTCTTGTTTAGATAGTGCTGGTTTTCTTCAAGGGACTCTTGTGGCCCAATGGCTAAGCTCTTGGCTTTGAAATGAAAAGTCAATGGTTGGAACCCACCAGCTACTCCGTAAGAGAAAGACACGGAGTCTGCTTCTGCAAAGATTGCAGCCTTAGGAAGCCTCCGGGGGCAGCTCTGCTCTGCCCTATAGGGGTCATTCTGAGTCGAAATTGACTCGAGGGCATTGGGTTATATTTTCTATCAGAAAGAAAGAATTTAGATGGGGTTCAGTCAGCAATTCACAGAAATGCTGCTCTTTGGGGAAACATGTTTTTAAAGTATAAAACCAGAATCTTAGCAACTTTGAATAACCAATTTTGGCACTAACCAACCTTCCCACAACACTCTCTCCTTCTCTACTGGGCTCACAGAATTACATGGATTACATGCAATGACCACACAGAACTCACAAGACAATACTCATGATTATGGAGTTTACTAGGGAAGTGAAGAGTTTTCAAGTCACGATCAGAAATGTCTAGGATACAGTTATTTCAGCCAGGCACACCTTTCTTTGGTCCTTGGCCTCTCAGCCATTTGTCCCCTTGGTGTCTGCCCTTTTGATTTCTCTTGGTCTCTGCCCTGAGGCAGCATCACCATCAAACCCTTACTAATTACAAAAGGCTCTAGTTCATGGGTCAGCAGACCTAGCTACCTTGATTAAATGCCTGGAGACACCCCACTCCGCAAGCAAACCTCCTGGCCGAGGGCATCTAGCTTTACTGGCTCCACAGGCGAGAAACCCTCCGATATGTCTCCTGCTCTGGTTCTTGGTTCTGCTACCACCACTCCTCTGCTACTCTTCTAATGTCACAGCTCACAGTGTACAGGGATCTCAGGGTCCAAAGGACACACTCCACTCCTGGCTCTATTTTCTTGATGGTAGTGAGATCTCCCATTCTTTCTTTTCAGTTGGCTCATATTCAGCCGGATGGCGAAATTGAACAAAGCCCTCATTAGAAATCAAAGTTTTTATAATCGTAATTAACCCTGTAAGCAGTCACTCACAACTGAATCATATCCTATCAGCATCTTCCCCCACCTTCTCTACCCAGGCCCACCAGGAAAATAGGAAATACGCCCAGTCTGCAAATCGTTTGGTGGGAGTTACAAAGATTATGGCTAAAATATTCAGATCAAGAAAACCACTTATCACAGACTTTTTACCTTTTTTGTTTAGTAATTAAAAAAAAAATCAGTGATTTACCCAAGGGTCACTTAGTTATGCTTCCTTAGTTTCTGTTAATCTTGGCAAATCGCTTATCTTTTTTTAGTCTTTCCTAACATTGACTTTTATGTAGTGTCCAGGCTGATTGTCCTGCAGAAATGATCAGAATCTGAGTTTATTTAGTGGTTTTCTCAGGATTGCAATCTAGTTAGCTGTTCTTAGAAGACTAGCTCATTGATGCAGTTATGTACTTTAGAAATGTGCATCAGGAGGCATGTTGTTCCACCCTGAGTGAAGTTATCACTTGGTTAACTACATCTCCATGATGAAGGTACATTTCCCCCATTTTGGGTTCTAAAATACTGTCTGTCCCTCACTAAAATGAAGCCAGGCTTCTAGGTTGATTCCATGCCTGGAGCCAGGACAGTACATGATCAGTCTGGAACACATTGTACATTTAAAGACGAAAGGGCTAATAGATACACCAATGAGGTCATGTTTCTTAAAAAGTCAAAGAAGCCAGCTTTAAGGGCCTCCCACGGGCCTTATTTTGAGCAATTTGAACGTCAAAAGGAGTAAGGACAATATTGGATTATTTACACATGAAACTTATAAAAATTCCATAAGTCCATCATGATACTCAGAAAACAAACAAACAAAAAGGGAACAAGGCCAAGCCAACTAAAAATGTAGACGCAACCCCCGATGCAATAGCTAATTCAAATAAGGGTCATCTGTGCATGCCAAAACCACTGGGTGAAAGAAAGGTTGTGGGAAACCAGCTATCCATATCCATATGCTTTTAAAGCATCGTCATCAAATCCATCAATCCAATTACAGAAATTGGTGTTTGAACTTAGCACATCATACACATTTTCCCAAGGTTCATAATGTTCATAACACTCCAACCCTCAGAATGTGGCTGCATATCTCCACGTATGCACTCAACACACCGCATTTCGTCAACTTTCCTCTTAGCCCAGCTACTGTGCTGGCTGCTGGAGGATCAAGTGTTAGTTGCAGAAGAACAGGGTCCCTGTTCTAGAGGATTCTTCAGGTAGTATCACAGTCCACTGAATTTTGGGGAGACAACTTTCCGAGAATGTGACGAAAGCTGTGGCCTCACTTCCTGAAAAACTGCACAAACATATCATTTTGAATGTCGTTATATGGTGTTCCAAACCTCACAGTCCCCTTCATCCCTCTTATCCTTGGACTTTCCTCTAGGAGTCCTCAGAGCCCAGTCTGGCAAGCGCTCATCTCCATTTCTCAGGATTATGGCTGTTGTTGGGTGCCTATGTACAACACAACGGACCACTGTGGGGTCCTGCACCAACCTCACAGTCGTTGCATTGCTGTGGCCATTGTGCCAGTCCATCTCGTTGAGGGTCTTCCTCTTTTTTGCTGACTCTCTACTTTACCAGGCATGATGTCTTTCTCCAGTGACTAATCCCTCATGATAACATGTCTAAAGTATGTGAAACGAAGTCTCGCCATTCTCACTTCTGAAGAGCCTTTTGTATATACTTTTTTCCAAAACAGATTTGTTCATTCTTCTGGCTATCATTAGGATAAACATCATCCACACAGTGGCCCCAGTTGGTATCCCATGAGTAAGCAAGCTCAGATTGCTTCTCTCTTACCTTACCCCCTGTTGCATAGTCCTCAGGCCTTAGAGATGCCTGTTGTTGGAATTCATTTCCACTTGTATTTTCTGCCAGGCCTCAAGGGAGTATCACCAACCCGCAGAGTGTGGTATGCACTAAGTTTAAGTACAGTTCTTCTATTTTCTTGTTGAGGTGTAATCTTGCTCTTTTGTGCATCCATTTCTTTATAAAAAGGGGACAGTAATGAAGTGTGGTGCTGTAGGATAAGCACTGGACTGCTAACCGCAAGGCTGGTGCTTCAAACCCACCAGCCACTCCTTGGAAACCCTGTACAGGGTCGATATGAGCCAGAACTGACTCGAAGACACTTAACAACACAGAAGTAATGAAGATGACATTGTTTTTGCTACATGCAAAGGGCCTGGTCCACTGTAAGAACTTACATGGGAATTATTAGTCTTTTATTATTATTATATTGACTTTACCTTAGTTCAGATCTCCTTCATCTCTAGCCTCCTAATTGGCCTCAATGCCTTCTGCTTTCCCCCTCGCAATCCATACCCCACACTGCTGTCAGAATGGTCTTCTGTATTCTCTGGGAACTGACACCCCTCATAGGTTCCCTCGGCCTATGGGATGAAATGCTCAGGAAGCCATCCGGAGCAGCCTGCGGGCCTGCAACTCCCCAGAGGGTTTTATACCTTTGCCTCAGCTTGTGCTGCTTCCTTGGCTGTTGACAAACATTCTGGAATCAGTGAGCTAGCAGAACAGCAGCAATTTGTGCCTTGTTAGGATACTAGTTCACAAGAACATTGCTGATGTGGGTATCAGAGATGGAGAGAGAGCCTTTCCATTGTTGGTGCTAGCTGCCACCGAAACCACCCTTACTCATAGCGACTCCATGTACTACAGAGCAAGTCACTGCCCAGTCTCGATGCTCAGCTACAGGTTGGAGCACTGTGATCCATAAGGTTTTCATTAGCTGATTTTCAGAAGATCGCCAAGCCTTTTTTCCTACTCCATCTAAACTAAAACGCCGGTTCAGCATTGTTTTAGCTGTTAAGTGTTGTCGAATCAATTCCAACCCATAGTGACCTTGTATAGGGTTTCTGAGGAGTGACTGGTGAGCTTGAACTGCCAACCTTGCAGTTCAAGCCGACTTTGTGGTCCAGTGCGTTAATCCACAGCACCACCCCAGGACTCCTCTATATCTGTGCCACCCATTATGTAATTCAGGAGCTATTTGATTTAGGGCATGCCCTACATGGATAATGGGTCCATTAGCATAGCAAAGAAAACCTTGTCCCCAAAGTGATCAGAACCACAGGTGTGTGTTTGTGTGTGTATGTGTGTGTGAGGGGGGCTAGGATCCCAACACATACCTAGTGGGGGACAGAATGCAACCTAGAACATTGGGTCATGTTGGCCTGGTCTCCAATCGGAAACGTCAAGACTTTCCTTCTCGGAGTTGCCGTGAGGAGCAATTGAGGTGAGGCTTTGTAACTTTGAATGGATATAAAAATACTCCTGTGCCCCCCTGTCTGTTACATTTCAAGCATAACAGGA
Source organism: Chrysochloris asiatica (assembly GCF_000296735.1). Classification (NCBI taxonomy): domain Eukaryota; kingdom Metazoa; phylum Chordata; class Mammalia; order Afrosoricida; family Chrysochloridae; genus Chrysochloris; species Chrysochloris asiatica. Next base: position 19,466,018 of record NW_006408536.1, read on the forward strand.
GGAAACAAAGATTTTTTTTTTTTTTTTTTTGCTTTCTCCTAAACATATTCTATTAAACATCTTTTAAAATCATTTCCCCTGTGATGTTTGACTTCAACTCCATAGGCTTTTGAAGTATTGTTGATAAATCACATTTGAGCACACCTCCGCTTAGGATTAAATGGAAGTTAAAAGGTGCCCTTGGTTGATCAAACTTCGCCTCCTTGTTGTTGATGAGGTGCCAGCCGGGAATGGAGTTAATAGCAATATACACTGCTGTGCTTTTTATGCCCCTCCTGATTGTATTTGACAGTTTGCTATAAATGCAAAACACATTCAGCACATGTGAACTTTTGATTCCATTGCTCTTCTATTTTATGGCTTCCGGGGGCCCTTTGAGAATGAAGGCAGTATAGTGGCAACACTGTTTTGGGGAAAAACTGCGTGCATGGAAGCCTGTTTGAAAACATGCTTTTTCACCTGAAATGGATTTTGAGATAAAGTATTGTAAGAGCTCACACATGCTGAGAATCCTAACTATACCATTTAACATTTTTACATTCAGACTGATTTCTTTCCATTAATGGGAAAGAAATGCTTTAACGGCCACCTTGAGGTAACATAAAAGGTGGGATCAATGAGGCATTATCCTTTCCCTGGTGCCTTGGGATATATATTTTCTCACATTAGGAATTTGCTAGAAGCCAAGAGTATTTGGGACAAACATGATTAAGTCTAGCCTTTTGTTTGTCTAAGAACCACAGCTCCACTATGGCAGTCTGGTAGTTGTTGTTGTCGTTAGGTGCCATCGAGTCGGTATCGACCCATAGCGACCGTATGCACAACAGAAGGAAACACTGCCCGATCCTGGGCCAACTTCACTACTGTTGCCACGCTTGAGTCCATCGATGCTGCCTGCCACTTGGCCAGTCCATCTCATTGGGGGTCTTCCTCTTTTTCTCTGTCCCCCACCTTAGCAAACATGATCTCCTTCCCCAGCGACTGGTCCTTCCCGACAATATGTCCGAAGTAGGAGAGACGCAGTTTGGCCATCTTGGCTTCTAAGGAGCACTCTGGCTGCACTTCTTCCAAAACGGATCTATTGGTTCTTCTGGCAGCCCATGGCACTTTCAATATTCTCTTCCAAAAGAGAGCCGTGCCCATGTGTTGCTGCTGGTGATTTTGATTTATAAGAAATTGTACTGAGAAAAATCTTTGAGAGAAAGCTTCTACTATTTGAGAGGTACATGCAAATGTGAGAAATATTTGCTGTGATATTAATTAAATGTAGATACTCAGGCCTTTAAAAATATCTGTATTTCTGGATGTGGCAAGGAGGACCATTGCATGGTGATTGTGAGTCATTTATTTGTAAATCAGCCCCTCTGTCTTAGTTATCTGTTGTTGCTGTTAGGTGGTGCCTTTGAGCCCGTTCTGACTCCGCAGCAGAACAAAATACGGCCTGGTGCTACACCATCATCCCAATTGTTAGATTTGAGCCCATTGCTGCTGCCACCGCACCAGTCCTTCTCGTTGGGGATCTATTTTGCTAACCCTTCATTTTACCCTTCTCCCGAGACTGGTCCCTCCTGAGAGCATGTCCGAGGTATGAGAGACGAAGTCTCGCCATCCTGGGTTCTAAGGAGCATTCTGGCTGCACTTCTTCCAAGACAGATTTGTTTATTGTTCTGGCAGGCCAGGGTTCTTTGAACATTCTTCTTCAGCACCCTAATTCAAATGCATCCATTCTTCTCTGGTCTTCCTTATTATTCATTGTCCAACTTCCACATGCATACAAAGCAGCATGTCTAGTGCTGCTGTAACAGATATACCACAAGTGGATGGCTGTAACTAACAGAAGTTCATTCTCTCACAGTTTGGGAGGCTAGAAGTGTGAATTCAGAGCACCAGCTCTGGCGAAAGGCCCTTGCCTCCTTTCGGTATCTGTAGGCCCAGTGTTCCTTGGAGAGCTCCATGTCTCTTGACATCAATCAGTCTTTTCCTGCATCTAGGAGCTTCACGGTGCAGGGACGTCAGGTGCAAAGGATGTACTCCACTCCTGGCGTTTCTTTCTTGGTGGCAGTGGGTCTCTCTGAGTTCTGCTGAACTGTTTTAGCTCTTTGATATGTCAGAAGAGATTGACTGAAGATCTAACTTAATCCTGTAGATTGCCTCTGGTCTCATTAACATCCTAGAAGGGAGGATTTACAACACATAGGATAATGACATCAGATCACAGCTAATCACATCAGCCATTATATTAGCTCTCATCATGGGAGGGGGAACTACTACGTCTTAACTGCTAAACCATTGAGAATCCTGGTCCAGGAAATTGACACATAACCCTAATCAGAGCGAAACACCCTCCCATAAAGCTTTCTGCAATGATGGAAATCTTTGACACCATCCAGTTTGACAAATACTCGCTACATATGACTGCTGTGCAACTTTGACCGGAGTGAGGGAGAATGGAATGGCAGCTTTTAGTTCACTTTCAGTGATTTAAATGGAGATAGGCACTATGGCTTGTGCCTACCATATTGGACAGTGCAGTTGTAAATCTTTCCCCTCTTTACTAATGTATTCTGCTGCTTCGTACAGTGGAACATGGAAGACCCCTCCTAGCTGATAACTTATCCCAATGAAAAAACTGTGTGTATACATGGAGAATACTTTAAAAAACACTCATTTGAATCTACCCAGTAGCTCCTTGGGATAAAGACCTGGCAATCTGTAAAGATTGTAAAGATTGTTGTTGTTAAATGACGTGAAGTTGGTTCCGGCTCATAGCAACCCTGTATAGTAGGGTTTCCCAGCAGCAGCTGGTGGGTTTGAATCACTGACTTTGTAGCTAGCAGTTCAGTGTTTTATCCTATAGCATCACACCAGGACTCCTTTGTAAAGATTACAACTGAGAAACTGCTTTGTCATGTGGGAGTCTGTTCTGTCACATGGGTTCACTGTGGGTCAGAATCCACTCCACTGTGCCCAACAGCAACGAGTCTTAAGATGTGAGTGAAAATGCATGCACAGATAAGTCTGTCCCATGTGAAGCACAAACGAACCCTCAGGTTGTATGCAGCACAGAGCAGCCACACATACAGCAGGGGTCACTGCTGTCTGCTTGCAGACCACGAGACACATTTCGTTTGTAGTGGAGTTCTTTGGTCTGTGATGAATGCCTTCTAATTTGGTTTAGAAGCAGTGCCTACTTTGCCAAGTCTGTTCTTTTTATTGCTCTTCCTCCTGGCCTCTGAACACACGCAAGGGGACAGCAAGATAGTCTGGGAAAAGTGGAATGAAAAGAAAATGGAATTTTTCCGTAAGTATTTGAAGCCCCTTCTTATGAAAGGAACTTGGCGAGCCTGTGAATTTACCTTGGAGATGACGAAACTGAAGCTGAACCTCACTTTATCAGACGTAACATGGGCTTTTTTCATGGGATGGCTGAGTTTGGGGCAGACAGCCACCAGATCGGAAATGAGCACCAAGAGTTTTACATCGGTGCACCCTGAGTCCGCTGGCTAACGTTGGCAAGGAATTACACCTGACACAGGAAACCCATTTAGGAAAGCCTGCGCTTCGCGGTTTTCATTGGCTCTTTTCATTGCTTTGGCCTTCTGAGGTGATAACATGTCAGGAATATGTGACTCCACAGCTAACAACAGCCTCTAGTTTTAGAGTTTTCCGGGCACTTTTATAGATTTCCTTTTGGTTAGGTTGTTGGGTGTTTTCACCCCTTTTTTCTAGATGAGGTATAGGAGACCCTAGAGTCAAGTGACTTGACCAAAGACTGTGCTTGGTATTAGCTGCTGTGGTGACCCCATCCACTGGGGGATTCACGGAAGTCGATGGCCAGGCTTTTCTTCATAGTCCATCTTAGTCTGCATGCTCCTCTGAAACCTGCCCAGCATCATAGCAACACACAGCCTCCACTGACAGATGGTGCTGCTCACGGTGTGTACTGACTGAGGATCAAATCCATAGGAGGCCAGAAATTTACTGCTGAGCCACCATTGCCCTCTGCCCAAAGGACCATGGCTAACAGTAGTTCCACCAGAGGCATAAGAGGAAGATGGGAGCCCACTCTCCCTCTCCCTGGGTTTAGAGGGAGGGAAGGGAGTGTATGTAAAATCTGACCCCTGAAGACACTGAGTGTCCTTGACCTTTTGGCATTTCCCAGAGTCAATGCCCTTGAATATGCTTCCAGGGACCCTGGTGCCCCACTACAGCACAGCTTGGACACGAGCTTGGGAGCCTGGGTTAGTGCTGCGGGGAATGCTCTTGACTTTCATTTCCTTTCAGTTAGGGAGTTCAGTGTGACTTCCCAAGTCCCCATCTTTTGCCAATTCTATGAAGGAGCTCTGGTAGCGTAGTGTTCACGAAGAATCAGGCTGCAAACCTCAAGGTCAGCAGTTTGAAACTGCCAGTTGTTCTGCGGGAGAAAGATGAGGCTTTCTGCTCCCATAAAGATTTACAGCCCCAGAAACCCTGTACAGGGTCACTATGAGTCAGAACCGACTCCACAGCACATAACTGCCAACCACCATCATGACACAAAAGGAGTCCTGGTGTGACGCTGGACTGTACCACAAGGTTGGCAGTTGAAACCTACTAGCCACTCCTTAGACACCCTATACAAGGTTGCTATGAGTCAGAACCAAGTCAACAACACTTCACTACGGCACCAACATGACACAATCTGTTGCATAGAGCCAGGAAGGATCTGCATTTGAGTAGTGAGATTGTTGATGTTGGTAAGTGCCTTCTAGTTCTAGTTGATTCGAACTCATAACGACGCTGTACAGGGTTTCCGAGAAGCTCCTGGTGGGTTTGAACCACTGACCGTGTGGTTTGAAGTCCAGTGCTTATCCTACTGCGCCACACCAGGAGTGAGAGTAATAAAGATATATCAACTTTTTTGACTAATTTTTTTGTTTCTTTTAAGACATTCTTCAGTCATTCTTATGTTTTCTTTATTGAAACATCTCCTTTTGTAACAGGAGAAGTGATTTTTCTGGAGGTAAAATCTAACCAGATTGGTTTTAAAGATAGGTTGACTTAACTGTTTATTTTAAGTATTTTGTCTTTTCTGTCAGTTTTTCATCTTTTAACTCTCCTCTTAGTACTGTAACCTCCAGCTCCTTTTCTGGTATTCTGTCCAAAAGCCAGGAAGGAGAGGCAAGTGTCGGTCCAAACCAAAAAACATAAATCGCCTTTTATCATTTTGCTGATTTATTGTTAGTCAATATGTTCTGAGTAAATCTTTGTTTTCTTCTCTCTCAACATAGAGGTTTTCCAATTGTTCCCTCTCCCATCTGATTAAAAAAAAAAAAAAAAAGGAGGGGTGGGGATTTCACTTGTTATGGATTTAAGAGTTTTATGGCTACAAATCTCAGTCAAGGTTGGGGATAGTAAGGCATAAAACAACCTCCTGGCAGTGCTAAAGAATTCTGGCCAGTGCTGTGGAATCGATCCACTTGCCGATCTATTCGGAGCTAGGAAAGCGGAATCCCACACTGAGCCCATGGCTAAAGTGAAAGTAGAATTCCACAGCTATCTCTTGGGGAACGTGGATTCGTAAGGGAACCCAGTAGTGTGACACATATTTCAATAATCAGACTAATTTTGAATGTGCCATGTGACCCTGGAGGTAGTCAGAGCATCCGTAGATTTTTAATTTAAAACAGCATACTCGTGCAGATTATTTTGTAAATCTTTGAACCTATGAGAGTGTGTATTGAGATGAAAACTTCTGGGCTGCTGACCCATTAATCATAATGAAAACGTGATCTGAAGAAGACAGGATTTCAATGTAAGGTTAGAGAATTCACTAACTTTTTTCCTTCTGTGCACTTCTGACTGTTTCCTGGGTCTTGGTCCTAACGACCACCAAGTTTGAGCTCCCTGAGTTTTCTGACCATTAGTTGACTGGCTCCCCCACAGCAGAGGAGCTTCAGTGGTCCTCAGAAACAAAGGCAAAATACAACCACCGAAGAAAAGGCTAGTGTTTGACTAACAGCGTAAGGGATGTAGAGTGATATCCACTGTTCTCTAGCCCTTTCATGTTGTCAAAAGCAACATCTGTCATCAGAAGGATGAAAACTGAAAGTACTCTGAATAGACAGGTATTATTTTATGCTGTTATTGCACTTGGAGCAAATTGAGATGAGGAAAATTAGGACTAAGTGATGCTCAGCTTTAAGTGGATTCAAATGTAGGTGCGAGTGTGATGAAAACTCACCACTTCTGTCAGTGTGTCATATTGTGGTGATTTGTGTGTTGCTGTGATGTTGAAAGCTATGCCACCAGGGTTTTAAATACCAGCAGGGTCACCCATGATGGACTCATTTCATCAGGGCTTCCAGACTAAGGCAAACTAGGAAGAAGGAGAGGCAGATCACTTCTGAATGGTTAGCCATTGAAAACCTTGTGAATAGCAGAGAAGCACTGTCAGATACAGTGCCAGAAGATGAGCCCCTCAGGTTGGAAGGCACTCAAAATACGACTGGGGAAGAGCTGCCTCCTCGAAGTAGAGTTGACCATAATGGCGTGAATGGAGTTAAACTTTCTAGACCGTCATTTGCCGATGTGACACAACTCAAAATAAGAAGAAACAACTACAAGCATCCTTTAATAATCAGAATGTGCAATGTACAAAGTATGAATCTAGGAAAATTGGAAATGGTCAAAAATGAAATGGAACACATGAAGATTGGTATCCTACACATTAGTGAGCTAAAATGGACTGGTATTGGCAATTTTGAATCAATTATATGGTTTACTATGCTGGAAATGACAAATTGAAGAACATTTCAAATCTATCTTGAAGTACAGTGCTGTCTGTAATGGGATATCCATATGCCTACAAGGAAGGCCAGTAAATACCACTATTATTCATATTTATGCACCAACCACTAAAGCCAGTGATGATGAACTTGAAGAATTCTGCCAACCTCTTCAGTCTGAAAATGATCAAACACGTACTCAAGACATACTGATAATTACTGGTGATTGGAATGAGAAAGTTGGAAACAAAGAGGAAGAGTCAGTAGTTGAAAAATACGGCCTTGGTGATAGAAATGATGCTGGCAATCACATGATAGAATTTTGCAAAAACATGTTCATTGCAAATACCTTTTTAAAACAACATGAAAGACAACTATGGAGTGGATCTCATTAGCTGAAATACACAGGAATCAAATAGACTACATCTGTGGAAAGAGACAGTGGAAAAGCTCAATATTATCAGCCTCAATAAAACCAGGGACCATCTATGAAGCAGATCATCAACTGCTCCTATGCAAGTTCAGGCTGAAGATAAAGAAAACGAAAACAAGTTAGTGAGAGCCAACATAAGACCTTGAATGTATCCCACCTGAATTTAGAGATCATCTCAAGAACAGATTTGATGCATTAGACACTAATGACCAAAGATCAGAAGAGCTGTGGGATGATATCAAGAACATCATACAGAAAGAAAACAAAAGGTCATTAAAAAGACAGGAAAGAAAGAAAAGGCCAAAATGGATGTCAGAAGAGGCTCTGAAACTTGCTCTCCAGCATAGAGATGTTAAAGCAAATGACAGAAATGAGCAGGTAAAAGAACTGAACAGAAAGTTTCAAAGGGCAGCTCAAGAAGACAAAATCAGTTATTATAATGAAATGTGCAAAGGCCTGGAGTTAAAAACCCAAAACAAAGAACACACTCAGCATTTCCCAAGCTGAGAGAACTGAAGAAAACAAATTAAATTCTTGACTTGCAATATTGAAAGATTCTGTGGATAAAATAGTGAATGGTACAGAGAACATCAAAAGAAGATGAAGGAATGCACTGTACCAAAAAGAAATGATCGATGTTCACCCATTTCAAGAGGTAACATATGCTAAAGAACCGACGGTCCTGAAGGAAGAAAACCAAACTGCTCTGAAAGCACTGGTGAAAAACAAGGCTTCAGGAATTGATGGAATACAAATGAAAATAGTTCAACAAACTTACTCAGTGCTGGAGGTGCTCACTTATCTAGGCTAAGAAAATTTGAAAGACCTGACCAACAGGTTGGAAGAGATTCATATTTATGTCTGTTCCAGAGCAGTGACCCAGTGGAATGTGGACATCATTGAACAATATCATTAATATTACATACAAGTAACAAAATTTTGCTGAAGATAATTTAAAAATGGTTGCAATAGTACATCGACAGGAAAGTGCCAGAAATTCATTCCAGATTCAGATTCAGATTCAGATCTGGAACTAGGGATGCCATTGCTGACATTATATGGATCTTGGCTGAAAGCTGAGAATAACAGAAAGATATTTCTTAAGCTTTATTGACCATGCTAAGGGTTTTGACTGTGTGGATTATGACAACCTGTAGATAACATTGGGAAGAATGGGTATTCCAGAACACTTCATTGTGCTCATGAGGAACCTGTAGATAGACCAAGAGGCAGTTGTTAGACTAGAACAAGGGGAGACTGTATGATTTAAAATCAGGAAAGGTGTATGCCAAGGTTGCATCCTTTCAGCATACTTATTTAACTTGACGATGAGAAAATATCCAGGAACCTGGATTATATGAAGAAGAATGTGACGTCAGGATTACAGGAAGACTCATTAACAACATGCCATATGCAGATGATACAATCTTGCTTGTTGGAAGTAAATAGGACTTAAAATACTGGAAAGATCAAAGACTACAGCCTTCAGTATGGATTGCACTTCAATGTAAAGAAAGTAAAAATCCTCACCACTAGACCAGTAAATAACATCATGATAAATGGAGAAAATATTGACGTTGTCAAAGTCTTTATTTTGCTTGGATTCACAATCAACCCTCATGGAAGCAGTAGTCAAGAAATCAAAAGAAATATTGCACTAGGCGTATCTGCTGCAAAAGACCTTTAAAGTGTTCAGGAGAAAAGAGATCAGTTTGAGGACTAAGGGGCATTTGACCCATGTATGGCATTTTCATTGAGATGTACTCCATACCGAAGGCAGTGCTCTTTGATCTTCATCAATAAATGTTTTAAGTCTTCTTCACTTTCAGCAAGCAAGGTTGTATCATCTGCATGTCGCAGGTAGTTAATAAGTCTTCCTCCATTCCTGATGCCACATTTTTCTTCATCTAACCCAGCTTCTTCGGTATGGATTGCATCTCAATGTAAAGAAAACAAAAATCCTCATGACCACTGGCCCAATAAACAACATTCTTATCAATGGGGAAAGATTGAAGTTGTCAAATACTTCATTTTTCTTGGATCAACCATCAATACTTATGGAAGCAGCAGTCAAGAAATCAAATGACGTATTGCATTAGGCAAATCTGCTGCACAAGACCTTTTTAAAGTGTTGAAGAGCAAAGATGTCAGCTTGAGGACTAAGGTGTGCCTGACCCAAGCCATGGTATTTTCAATAACCTCCTATGTATGCGAAAGCTGGACAGTGAATAAGGAAGATCATAGAATAATTGATGCATTTGAGTTATGATTTTGAAGGAGAATACTGAAAGTTCCATGGGCTGCTAAAAGAACCAACAGATCTGTGTTGGAAGAAATACAGGCAGAGTACTCCTTGGAGGCCAAGATGGCCAAACTTCATTTCTCCTACTTCAAACATATTGTCAGGTGGAACCAGTCGCTGGAGAAGGATATCATGTTTGGTAAGGTGGAGGGTCAGAGAAAAAGAGGAAGACCTCCAATGAGATGGATTGGCCAAGTAGCAGCATTGATGGACTCAAGCGTGGCAACAATAGTGAGGTTGGCCCAAGATCGGGCAGTGTTTCATTCTGTTGTGCATAGAATAGGGTCTCTATGAGTCAGTACCGACTTGATGGCACCTAACAACAACAACAAATGGCATTTTCAATCACCTCTTATGCATGTGAAAGTTGGACAATGATTAAGGAAGATGGTAGAAGAAACAATGCATTTGAATAAGAATATTAAAAAATACCATGGACAGCCAGAAGAACAAACAAATCTATCTTGGAAGATATATTCTTTAGAAGCTAGGATGCAAGAGTGTCTCTTGTTCTTTGGACGTGCTATCAGGAGGGACCAATCCCTGGATAAGGTTTTTACCAAGGACATCATTCTTGGTAAAATGGAGGGTCAGGAAAAATGAGGAAGACCCCCTTAATGAGACAGATTAACACAGTGCCAGTAACAATGGGCTCAAACATAAAAACAATTGTGAGGATGGTGTAAGAACTCGCAGTGTTTTGTTCTGTTGTGCATGTTGTTGTTATTAAGTGCCATCAAGTCAGTTCCAACCCCCTGTATTGTGAATCCAATCTACTTGAGGGCACCGAACAATAACAACATAATGAGAGTAGATGTAAATGGGTCCATCAGCTCTGACTTGCATTTTAAATCAATTTGTTGATTGAGCACCTCTAATAGAAAGTAAATGACAAGTAAGGGAAGGCTGGAGAGCAATATGCTTTTGAGGCTTTAGTGGTCTTCAGAAGGTTATTAGTTTACATGTAAATTGAAATGCTTTTGTACATTTTTAGAGTAAGTCACTTCTTATTGAAATGTAAGGAAGCCATGAATTCCTCTAGAAAAAGAAGGAGGTCTTTGTGTGTGGTTGGATTAACTTCTCCTTGGAGTGATTTTTGTTGCTAATTAAGTGCCATTGAGCCAGTTCTGACTCATAGTGACCCTATGAGTTTTCACAGAGCGACTGATTAGTGGATTTGAACCTCTGTCCTTGTAGTTAGCAGTCCAGAGTTGATCCTACAGAGCCGTTCCAGGACTCAGAAATGAAGAATATTCCTTAATATTTTCCTAAGTGGGGTTAATTATGGAAAGTGTTTGGGATTGTAAAGAGGATAATTGTCTGGTTTTTTTGGCTTAAACATTTTTTATACCTTGCTAAATTAGTTCCTCTTTTGATCTAGTGATAGATACAGCGATGCCAGTGATGACAGCTTTTCAGAACCAAGGTTAGCTGAGTTGGAAATACAATGAAATGGATTCCTGTAATAACAGGGACTGCCTGAGACGGTAATGCTGGATTTTTAAGGTTTTGTTGGTTGTACAGACAAGCTTTCATCTTGTGTGTAGGAGGAAGCGCTATAGGAGGCCTTGCAGGGTCCTGCTCCCTCAAGATGCTTTCTTAGTTAGCAGGAGCGACTTGACAACATTGGATGCACAGGTGGCCTTTGGGGGAAATGGAGTGTACCTGAGGCCAGGAATAAATATATAAGTAAATCGATAAATGCATACTCAGAGGCTATAGTGGTCAAAGTTATCACAGTCTAGGACATTTTCTGTAAAGGACCAGATAGTAACTTATTTGAGACTTTGCGTGCCAGACGGTCTCTGTGGTAGGGAGCTCCTCCACTCTACCTTTGGAGCGGCCATATAGACAAACTGATAAGGATAGGCATGGCTGCGTTCCAGTGAAACTTTATTTACAGAAACAACTTGGTCTAGGTCACTCTTAGGAAAGACTTGCTTGAATTTGTAGAAAATGAAACAGTATTTTAAGGAGTTCCAAGTGCTCAGCTTGGTTTCTAAGGGGGGCTGATTTACTCCACAGTTCTAATGTGCTTGAGGAATGTAGTCTGGATAGCTTCAGCACATTTATACTAGTGGTGGATATTGACTGGGGTTAACTCAAGGCTTTGAATTGGATGAGCTGCTCCTTAGTGGGGAGGCAGCTTTTTGAGAATTGGTAGAGTGTGGGATGTCTTCCGATTGCACTCAGGGCCAGAGTCTTCCCATTTACCAGAGAAGAAGCCAGTCAAACATGGGGAGCTTCAGGGCAAACAAAAATGATGAAGAGGTTAGCTGAAGATATGGTACAGACTTGTGTGATTCATTTTTGGAGGTTGCTAATACTTACATTCTTTTTCTGTTTTTATTTCTTTCAGTCTGTGAAATGATTGACGTCAAGATGAAGAAACAATCTGAAGAAATCATTTATAGAATCACTCTGATTATTCAATGAAGATGGATGGAAAATCTTAAAGGAAATCGAATGAATAATACCTACTTCCACAAATGAGAATCAAAGGGGTTGATTTTGTTTCCCTCCAGCGATGATCTTGATTGTCACAAATTCCAATGATTGATTAAAATTTTCCTAATAACCTCACGGTTGAGAGAGAGTGTTCATGTTTTGTCCTATGTATCCACATGGTAAGGTGGTGAGCAAGGCCCCTGGGAGCTGAGGCTGCGTGGTGTTGAGGTGGGGGGCAGGGGTGGGGGGGAGCAGGTCAAGTACTGTAGCGAACTGAGTGAGCAATGACTCATCCTGTTGCCTGCAATGGAACTGCAGGTCAGGGTTATGTTAGTTTTTCACCTTGTTTACTCCCTTTTCCAGCTAAAAGCAAAATTAAACAGGTCCCAAACTAGGGGTGGCAAGTAAGGCCTTTACTTCAGGGATAAAATGTAAGAAACACCAAAACACTTGGGAGTCAAGATCATAAACACACACACACCACAGTTTTCCTTTCAAAAATCTTTATTGAGGAATAATTCACATCAGGTAAATTTACCAGTTTTAAGCGGACATTGTAATTAATCTGTCATTCCCCCTCCCTCCTATCCCTCGTCTTTGTCTCTAGACTTTACCAGGTATTTCCTAGAGGTGAGATCACACAGTATTTGCCCCTATGTGACTGACTTATTTCATTCAACATAAGGTTTCCAGGTTGATTCAAGACATAGCATGTATGAAAACTTCATGTCTCTTTATAGACAACTAGTATTCCATTGTATGTGTGGAAGCCCATTTTGTTTTTCCATTCATCTGTTGATGGACGCCTAGGCTGCATCTTTTGGCTACTGTGAATAGTGCTAAGGAACATGGGTGCATATGAATCTTACTGAGTCACTGCTTTGAATTCTCTTAGTGCTACACCTAGGAGAGGAATTGATGGGTACTATGGCTCTGATAGCGTAGTGGTTACGAATCAGACTGCAAACCTCAAGGTCAGCAGTTCAAAACTGCCAGCTGTTCTGCGGGAGAAAGATGAGGCTTTCTGCTCCTGTAAAGATTTACAGCCTTGGAAACCCTGTACAGGGTTGCTATGAGTCAGAATCAACTCCACGGCACATAACCAACCAACCAACGATGGTAGCGTAGTGGTTACAAGTTGGGCTGCTAACCTCAAGGTCAGCAGTTCGAAACTACCAGCTATTCCACAGGAGAAAGATGAGGCTTTCTGCTCCCATAAAGATTTGCAGCCTTGGAAACCCTGTACAGGGTCGCTATGGGTTGGAACCAACTCCACAGCACATAACCACCGCCACCAAGGCAGTTCTATGAGAAGCTGCCAAACTACATTCCTACCAGCCTTTGGATTTCTCCATATTCTCAATGAACATTTTTTTATTTCCAATTTTCTTTTGGCTTGTAATTATTTATTCTGGGGGAGTAGGTAGATTAAGGGGTGAGGGTTAGGGTTGGGACCATGGCTAGATCTAGGCTAGGCCTACGACTTTGTTTATTGTTAGGGTCATGGTTAGGACTAGGGTTAATTTTAAGGATAAAGGTTGGGCTAGGGCTAAGGCTTAATCTAGTATTTAGGGTTACAGTTAGGTTTCTTTTTGCTTATTTACTTTTTCTTGAAACCGATTTGATTTCCTCTCCATTTGGAGGTTCTGTAATTATATTATTCCCTCTTTTTACTCTGTTTTGTTTTTTTTTTTGTTGGTGTTGCGATGGTACCTCTGGTTTTCTGTTTTCAGTCTTATAGGTCTGTTTTACCCACTAATCGCTCCTCAGAAAACCCTATACAAGGTTGCTGTGAGTTGGAACCCACTCAGCAGTACTTGACAACAACAGCAACATAGGGCCCTGGTGGCACTGTAGGATAAGCATGAGATTACTAACCATAAAGTCAGCAGTTCAAACCCACCAGCTGTCCCAAGGGAGGAAAATGACACTGTCTGCTTCCATATAGATTTATAGCCTTGGAAATCCCATAGAGAGTCAAAATTAACTTGATGACAGTGGTTGTAGTAATTCTATGCTTAATTGTTTAAGAATGATCAATAATCGCTTTGTCTTTGGTTCTTGTGCTATTAAATAGAAATACCACAAGTGGCCGGTTTTAAAGAACCGAAACGTATTTTCGCACAGTTCAGGAAGCTCGAAGTCTTCCTGAAGGGGGAAGGCTCTCTGTATCCACTCTGATGACCTACTACTGCAGGGACTGGCCCCTCCTAATAACAAGTCTGGTCATCTTGGCTTCTAAGGAGCATTCTGACTGTACTTCTTCCATGACAGATTGGTTTGTTCTTCTGGTAGTTCATTGTACTTTCAATATTCTTTCCACGGGTATCGGGTTTAGATTTACAACACATATTTGGGGGTACAATTCAATCCATAACAATCATAATGCAATTATTTAAAAATAAAAATTAATAGAAAACAACTCAGTGGCATGGAGGGGATTGTAATCATTGCAATGAAATGTGAAATACGATAGGATGAATGCAAAGTTGATGCTCTCCCATGTAAACTATCACTCAATTCACAAACAAAACTTAAAAAACAAAACAACAGCAACAACAAACTCACAGTGAAGAAGACATTAAAATTTAAAATAACTGTAAGGATCCAAATGTGTCCCTCCCTCACCTCCTCCAGTCCTGGTCCAGTTGCACAACATTCTTCCTCATTTTCCCAGAGATACGTGCTTTTTGATACTAATTTAAACACTTTAACTGCTCAGTAAAAAAAAAAAAAAATTCGTGATGGTTTTACCTCTTCTCTGATGCTCTAAGGTGTTAGCACATTATTTTATTTTGTAAGATGCTACAGAAAATTTCTCTACCAGGCACATGCAGAAATGAAATGAATAAATCTGGTAAACAGAAATATTAAAAAGCTTCAGGGCTCCACTTGAGAAAATTACAACTTGCAGATCAAAAGAGGCTCCAAGTGAAAAGCCCACAAGGTAGGTTAAAAACTGGAATGGGTCTCACGTAGCGAGACCGCCAGCACAGAGGGGCTACTTTCAAGTCACAAAGGGGAAGTTTTCCAGTTTAATGATTACACTCGCTAAAGTCACTTACCACCGAGTGCTTTTGCTGCAGGCTCATGATGAATATAAACAGCACCCGGAGGAAGGCCATGTAAGAAACTATAAACAAATCTCTGGTGTTGCCTCAGTTTACTTTTGGAGACTAACCTCCCTTGAACTTGCAGTCCACCGAAGCCTTGGATGGTGGTAGTGTGACAGCTTAGAATACTGGAGTGGCAGTGTAAACTGAATACATGGAGAGTGAGTACAAAACCCCTTCACTCAATGCATGCGCCCAAGCAGGAGCCAGGCAGGGTGCTGCGTACTGAGGCTACAGTGGTGAGCAGTTTGCCTACTTAGACATGACTAGCCACTGGGGAAGCCAGGTTGGTAAAGAAATCTATCGATGCATTTGAATTACGCTATTGGTGAAAAATATTGAATCTACCATGACTGCCGGAACGCACACAATCTGTCTTGAAAGAAGTGTAGCTAGAATCAGTGGCATTACTAGGGTTCGTGTCACCCAGTTTGGTAACTTAAGGTGTTACCCTTATACACCTCTACTACACCCCAAGCCTTGGACTTACCTCTTCCCATACCAGAACATATAGAATAATCCTTAGTAAGGTTTATTATCAATTTTAATCATCAAATAATGTGATAGAGTTGTAAATTGCTCAAATGTGGTATTTTTTAGATTATGTGAACGCTAACAAAATTGTATTGTAAAATCTTTCTACCTTGAATTACAATATTATTTAGTTACAACATGAGCTTTGAAAAGTTTTCTCCTTTACCTTTAATTGCTACTTCATTCCCCAAACAATTATTGGTATAGGTTCATAAATGCTAATTACCACAATATTGTTGCCAAAACATCGGAAAAATGGACAAAATCAGTGACTATAAAAACAATAAACCCAAACCCACTCAGTTGAGTGTGACTCATAGCCACGCTGTGTTTCCGAGGTTTCCGAGGCTATAAATCTTTACAGGAGCAGAACGCTTCATTTTCCTCTTGTGGAGCAGCGGATGGGTTGATCTTGTGGTAAGCAGTCCAGTGCTGACAAAAACGCTTATTTTTGTTGTTGTTGTTAGGTACTGTAGAGTTGGTTCTGACTCATAGTTATCCTATA
>NW_006408536.1:19484224-19485265 GCF_000296735.1 Chrysochloris asiatica
ATTCCAAATGCTCAACATCCACATTTGACTGATGGCTGCAGGAGGAACAACATATCTCTAGACGCTGTACAAAGGGACATGCAGACCCATAGCTTGTTCCAGGTAGAACCCTGGGGCACAATTCACAGAACACAAGTAGAGAAAATGTAAAACTTGCCATGTTTGGCTATGCGTATTTTTATCTTTGGCTTGAAACCAGTATACTGTTTGAGGCTTGCTATTGAGTTTGGTGTGGCCCTGTGGGCTAATGCGTCAGACTTCAAAGTAATTTGATCTGCAAGGTCGGTGGTTCAAGTTCCTTGGAAACCTTATACAGGGTCGATATGGGTCTCAACTCAGTGGCACTTCACAATAACAACATTGAGCTTGGTCACCTGTCAATCTGCTGGTTTCTTCTAGTGTCTCCCCAGGTGCCCCATCTGCAGGGCAGATCCCTCCAGTCTGTGAATATTATAATCCTAACCTCTACACCTGTGATTATAGACCCACTGTGTAGTAAATTGTTGATGAGGCAGGACTAAGGTGGGATTAAGGTTTAAGGTTTCATCTGTCAGTTTGTTGTATTGAGATAGCTTATGTATTGCTATGATGCTAGAAGCTATGCCACTGATATTTTAACTACCAGTAGGGTCACCCATGGTGGATAGGTTTCAGCTGAGCTTCCAGATTAAGATAGACTAGGAAGAAGGAGAGGCAGGCCACTTCTGAATGGTTAGCCCCTGAAAACCTAATATAGTGATAGAAAATGAGCCACTCAGGTTGGAAGGCACTCAAAATATGATTGGGAAGAACTGCCTCCACAAAGTAGAGTTGATCTTAGTGATGTGGATGGAGCAAAGTGTTCAGGACTTCATGTGCTGATGGCCAAAATGAGAGTAAATAGCTGCAAACATCCATTAATAACTGGAATACGGGATGTATGAAATACAAATCTAGGAAAATTAGAAGTTCTCAAAAATGAAATGGAATGCAGAAAGATCAATATCCTAAGTATTAATGAGCTGAAATGGACTAGTATCAGTCAATTTGAATCTGACAATC
>NW_006408536.1:19493222-19523083 GCF_000296735.1 Chrysochloris asiatica
GACAGGCAATTCACAAGAAGGGGGAAGGGAATAGAAGAACAAGGCGGATGGGAGAACAGTTAGGCAGGTTCTCATGGGCTAAGTGGGACAGAGGTAAATGATGATGTATGCACAACCTTGGAACAACAGGGCTTCGGGATACAGGGATTGAGACATTGTTTGAAAGGGTAAAAGGGGGATAGTGTTAAGGTCTTTTGAATATTGGTTTCCCTTGCCTACCATTGTGAAATAGACACTTGGGGAGGGGGTAGAAATAGCCAGAAACATCACAATAGAAAGCTTGTAAGTCCGTCTTCAGCCTATATATAACTGATTGGAATACCTTAAAGGGGTCTAGAAATTGCCCAGTGAAAAAGACCTCCTGTGGAGCTTTTGCATTGCATAAGACCATAGGTGGAAACCAGAATCCCATCCAGAGTTGTCTGAGGTGGGACATTTCTACTGGAAAGGATCAGTAGACCAGCCTGGAGTGGCTAGAAGAACAGAAGATACTTCGTGAAGAAAGACCAGCAGGAAAAATCAGAAACAATTATGGCAGTATGATTGATTGCTACAAGAACAAGTAAGCTGTTCACCTGGGAGCCATCAAGGCAAGTGGCCGGGTCCCCTCAGAGCAAACGCCTGTCTAAGTCTAAGACTCAAGGGGAATACACGAGCAGGCATGTGGTCTGGCTGGTAACTATGTTGGTCACTGATAAGTGGAAGAGGGGGTAAAAACACCAATGAAGTTGGGATTTAAGTCCAACCACATTTAATAGACTCCTATGAACCCTGGGTGGAGACCTGGATGGCCAGCAGTACAGCAAGGCCCGGGGACTCCTGAGCCCAGAGGCAGTGACATGGCCACAGAGGATTAGAGCTGAGAGTAAAGCGTCCAGCTGATATGAAGTGAGGTATGATGCACAAGAACACCCATACTTGCAGATCATACCCATTTGACCTGGCTTTGATGGCTGGATGATCAGAACTCGACTAGAAGAAGAAAGAAGAGGGCAGGAAAAAAAAAGAGTAACCCACTACAATTTGATGAACTTTACCTATACGTATGGATGTAGTAGCTCAAAAAAGGGAACAAATCTTTACAGCAAGGATCACTCCCACCCCCTCAGTACACAGGGTTGACGGGGATGGGCAACTTGGACATTGGCTATCCAAAATGGAGGGGGAGCTATAAAGGCAAGAAGTGACTGGCTTACAAGCTTTCAAGAGGGAGTCTAGTTCCAGTCGGGGCAGGGGTAGGTAGAACCTTCACTGAGTGATTTCCAATCTGTTAGGACCCAGGTTGGAGAAAGGAAATGGGGATAAGACTCTTGTGGTACAACAGTGAATAATTGCCATCGGACTGACTGTGAGGGTCGGAAATGTAGAGGTAGATGTTTTTTGACAAAAGGAGGGGAGTGGTTGATTTTGCAGTCCAGGAACGGAGGTCCCTGGGACCATCAAGTGAGAAGAGCAGAGAGCGTGACCCTACCCAGAGAGGCAGTGATGCCAGGGATGGAGGCAGAGACGATGACGTGGACAGATGGAGCGGCTGGGGACACGGGACTCAGGGAGGGAGAAGGGCTGTGTGCTGATGGCCGGGGGGAAGGCCTGTGGGGTGTACCCTTTGGTTATTTGATGATGCATGGAGGGGATTGTAATCATTGCAATGAAACGAAATGCGATAGGATGAATGTAAAACTGATGTTCTCCCTTGTAAACACACATAATTCACAATAAAAACTTAAAAATAAATAAATAAATAAATAAACTGGGTTAAGTAGGTGGTGGCGAATTAAGCAAGGTTGTGTGTTAGATATAAATTAATGTTAATATCCTGGCTTTTGTTTAGGTGGTGATTATTAAAAACAACTAAAAAACAAAAAACCAAAATCGAAATCACATGACACATTGTATTAGGCAACCCAGCTGCAAAAGACCTCTTTAAAGTGTTAAAGAGCAAATATGTCGCTTTGAGAACTAAGGTGAACCTGACCCAAGTGATGGTCTTTTCAGTGTTTTGTTCTGTTGTGCATCAGGTTGCTATGAGTCGGAACCGACTGGATGGCACCTAACAATAGCAACAAGGATTCAGTGAACTAAGGAGTAAGGTTTAAGGTTGGGTTCAAGAGTAAGGATTAAGGTGGAACTGGTGTGGCGCTGTAGATTAATGTGCTCGACTACAAAGTCTTGAACTGCAAGGTAGGTGGTTCAAGCTCACCAGCTGCTCCTTGGAAACCCTATACAGGGTCGCTATGGATCAGAACTGACTTGATGACACTTAACAGCAACAACCATGGATTAATGCTGTACCCACTTTATTAGAGGGTGTGATTCAAGTCACCACCCCTGGTTTTCCTTGGGGGGATACTGAATCCAATACATAGGAATGCTTTGGCAAAGTTCTTTCTCTTGCTGCATCTGGCTCATCTCCCCCTGACCTCCAGTTCTTGCGGCCTGTGGCCTGTGACCTGACCTGAGTCACCAGCTCCTGCAGCCTTGTACATCAACAGCTTGTCATCTGATGTACCCATCTGAGCTCCTCAGCTCCTGAGACTACGTGAGTGAGGAGAATTCTGCAGATTGACCTCTGAACTATGGATTTGGGACTTGCCAATCTCCATAATGTGAAACATTGTAGCATATTGCAGAACCCTGGGACATGGTAGGGGGTGGGAAAGGATGAGGGGAGAGGAGAATGGTGATTGATATCAGGGATTATGGAGTGGTATAATTTATTGGAAAAGTCGGACACTTGTGATATCTTTAATCTCTACCTCATAGAGACGAGCCTTGTGCTGATTATTCTAAAAGAAGTGATTCATGCAGTTGGTGTTAGAATGGGGGCTTGCTCCAATGGTCCTGACTCACTGTAATATGTGGTTTGGCCAGAAGGAGCTAAACACGAAAATGAGAAACCTTTGGTTCTGGATGGGATCAAAATGGCCCATGGATTAAAGCAGCTGTTCTGTTGCAGTGGTTTACCCAAGGTAAAAGCTATTCACGGGACACAGAGTTGGTGGATGTGGGTAGAACTCATGACGAATTAGCTACTCAGATACATAGGGAAATGCAGAGTGATAAGGAAAAGTGTGAGACATCTAATTGCTTGGTTTCGGTTATAGCAGCACTAGTTTACTAAAACAGAAGCAGGCTTTTGAGTTTGCTGTTCTAACATATACGGCTCTTAACCCCAAACCACTGTTGGTGTTGTTGTCAAGTGCCGTCGAGTCATTTCTGACTCATAGTTGGAACCTGTATAGGGTTCATAGTGATCCTGTATAGGGTTTTTGAGGAGCGGCTGATGTGCTTGAACTGCCGACCTTGAAGTTCAAACCAACCTTGCAGCCCAGCGCATTAACCCGCAGCGCCACCCCAGGACTCCACTGTAGAGGAGGTTTACTTGGCAGCTCCTTTCAGATTCCCCTTAAGAACTTTTGTAAATAAATGAGTATTTTCTGCACTTAAAGGAGAATAAATATTGACAGCAACAACCTCCTAACTGCCGCAGAATTGTAGCTTTCTACGTTATCTTTGATTTGGGCATAGTTTAGCAAACAACCAGACCCCTTGGCAAGCTTCAAATGGAAGCTACTATTGATCAGCTGATTTGGTCCTTGTAATCATTAGGACCAGAGTCCTGGTGTGGCGCTGCAGGATAATGCGCTGGACTGCAAGGTCAGTTTGAACCGCAAGGTTGGCGGTACAAACCCACCAGCCGCTCCTTGGAAACCCTATACAGGGTCGCTGTGGGTCAGAACTGACTCTACGACACTCAACAACAAATCATTAGGACTAAAGAAGATGGGACTTATTAATAAAGAAATTGTTGAGATGCATGGATAATTCAATGAATCCACATTTTTTTGAGTCAACTTTGCTAGAAGTGTGCAAGAGAGTGAGGCTACAAAGGTGACTTTTAGAGCGCCACGTTCCGAGAACTAACTTATGTTGGAGGCAGGTAAGGAGAGAGTCACACATAGGAACACCTGAGGATATGAAGACTGCAAAGCCATTTGAACTGTAAGGTCAGTGGTTCAAGTTTACCAGCTGCTCCTCAGAAACCCTATACAGGGTTGCTATGGGTCAGAACCGACTCAATGGCACTTAACAACAATATGGGAACCCTCAATAGAGGGATGGGATAGTGTCATTGCATCTTATTGGGGACGTGGCAACATGCACATTGGGCTTTTTGTTACTGAGAGAATCTACATACACATATGGACATACATAAGAATGATTTAGTCCAGGAGGAAAAATGCAGAGCAGAATTTCAAAATTTCATGGAATCCAGATTTTCTGAAACCATGAAAGATGGATGAACCCTCAACACTATTGCTCTGAGATAGCCTTTAAACCACAAACCTCAAGCCAAAGCTATCCCCCTGAAAGATGTCTTCTTTGAACCATACAAGAATTTAGCTTAACTTTTTAAAGAATGCTTCAAGTCCACCCGCTGCTCCTTGGAAACCCTAGAGAGGATGACTA
The DNA here is from genome assembly GCF_000296735.1 of Chrysochloris asiatica. Taxonomy (NCBI): domain Eukaryota; kingdom Metazoa; phylum Chordata; class Mammalia; order Afrosoricida; family Chrysochloridae; genus Chrysochloris; species Chrysochloris asiatica. The sequence continues at coordinate 19,497,693 of NW_006408536.1, forward strand.
TGAGTCAGAACCGACTCGCCAGCACTTAACAACAATATGGGATCCAACTGACAACAGGAACTTGGAAGATTAGATGAAGGAGGGATAGCTCAGAAAAGGAGCCAAGACTGGTTGCACAACCCAAAGAATTAATCAATGCTACTGGATTCATTAATTCTTTGAGTTGGAGCTCTGGTAGCATAGTGGTTACGAATCGGGCTGCGAACCTTAAGGTCAGCAGTTTGAAACTACCAGCCATTCCACAGGAGAAAGATGAGGCTTTCTGCTCCCATAAAGATTTACAGCCTCGGAAACTCTGTACAGGGTTGCCAAGAGTCGAAACCGACTCCATGGCACATAATAACAACAATTGGATTGTACAAGTAGAAAATTTTGAATTAATGTATATTCTCGTTGTATATTTTCAACCATAATAAAAAAATAAATTGTTAAAAAAATAATAATGATTTTCTCCAACCAAGCCAAATCCAGGATCGATTTGTAGAATTGTGGCATGCTTTATGAAGGGATTTTATAATAGCAATAATGGGACTTACAGCTGTTGAATGAACAGTAGGGAATGCAGTCATGCTATGTAGTTGAGACTTTATTAAATTAGCAAATTGCCCTAACCCATTTCCACAGTTCTCCTGCGTCTTTGCTATTTGTGGCTTTATAATAAATAATTATATGTTAGTATAATTTTTGCTCAATCTAAAACCAAATAATGGCAACATAGGAAGCCTGTCACAGGCAGGGTGCCCCTAATGTTAATGACCCAATCAAAGTTGTTTAAAAAATGTCATTTAACAAAAGCAAAACATAATTGTGGAGCAAGAAATCCTTTAATCAGCATCCTTACACTGTTGTTATTAAATGCTGTTGAGTCAGTTCTGACTATATAGGGTTTCCAAGGAGCAGCTGGTGAGTTTGAACTGCCACCTTTAGGTTCAAACCAACCTTGTGGTCCAGTGTTTATCCTACAGCACCATGCCAGGACTCCATCCTGACAAAATGTTCTTAATTTAGAAGTGAGTTCAATGTTCATTGGAAGTTTGTTTTAAATTTAGTATATAGTGTGGGTCTGTTGGTCTTGAGCAAGAGAACAATCCCTTTAGGATTTAGTCCTCAGGAAAGTGGATGGTCCCTCATAAATCAGTGCTTTTAGAAGGATCAGCACTTTCCCCAACTCCATCATCTCTGACATCAATTCCTCTTCCTCCTCTGAGTATTCTCCTTCTCGTCTTTGTTGTTGTTGATGTTGTTAAGTGCCATTGAGTCGGTTCCGACCCATAGCGACCCTGCATAAGGTTTCTGAGGAGCAGCTGGTAAGCTTGAACCACTGACCTTACAGTTCAAATGGCTTTGCAGTCTGGCACCTTAACCCACAACACCACACCAGAACTCCATTAAAGGGTAAGGGAGGAGAAAGCCTCATCTTTCATTGACAGCCCCTCTGGTAGTTTCAAACTGCTGACCTTGAGAATCACAGCCTGACTCGCAAGCACTATACTACCAGAGCTTCTCTTCTTGTCTGTAGTTTCCTTAATTCACCCCAACATCTTACAGAGCTCACAGAACATCAAGAAAATGGGTCATGCAATTGGAGAGGCTGGCAAGTCCCAAATCTGTGGGTCAAGCATTAGTCTGGAGGCCTTTCCTGACCCACATGGCTTCAGGGGCTGATGAACCTGAACTGGTAGGTTATACAACAGACCACTGGCTCACAAGGCAATGGAAGCTGGTGAATCAGGTCAAATGATAGACTGCTGGCTCAAGTCCCAAGAACTAAAGGTCAGATAAAGATGAACCAGATGCAGGATCCAGAGCGAGAGAACTTTGTCAGAAAATTCCTGTATATTGGATGCAGACCACAACTGTAAAGAAACTAAGGTCGGTTACTTGAGTAACACCCTTTAGTAAGATATATCTCACTCTAATCCTCCTCATTAACTTAACAAACAGCTCACCCCAAAATGTGACCATTACTACAAGCATAGAGGCTAGGATTTATACTATGTCCCACATGAAGGGTTATAGCTGGAAGGACCATATTAAGTAATTCACTGCCCAGTACTCCCTAAGGGTGGTCCCACTGTCTAACAAATTTCTGAGATGATAAGTCAGGTATGATACGGGAAAGAGGAATTAAGGATGTCATCAAAGTATCTAGGCTGACTACACTCACAGTTCCTATCAAGATTTATAGCCTTGGAAACCCTTTACAGGGTTGCTATGAGTCAGAAGCGACTCAATGGCACATAACAACAATTCCTGGTGTGGGGTTGTAGGATAAGCACTGGACTGCTAACCACAAGGCTGTTGGTTCAACCCCACCAGTCTCTCCTCGGAAACCCTATATAGGGTCACTATGAGTTAGAACGGACTCAACAGTCTTAACAATACTCCATTTAAAAGGAGCCTGGTAGTGCAGTAGGTTAAGCAGTGGTCTGATCACTGCAGGGTTGGTGGTTCAAACTCCCTAACCTCTCCATGGGAGAAGGATGAGACAGTCGGTTCCTGTAAGGATTTACAGTCTTGGCAACCTTATGGAGCAGTTCTGCTTTGTCCCTTGTGGTCGCTAAGAGTCCAAATCGACTCATTGGCCATGGGGTTTATTCCCTCTGGCTTGCCCATTTATAGAAGGTAATCTACTCTACTCAAGGTCAGCAAGTAGCTACTTCATAACAACAACTAGACTGTGTTTGACCAGACAGCTGGGTTCCATAGCCTAGCCAAGTTGGTACATCAAGTGAACCATCACAATGGCTTAATAGAGGTGGTAGCAAAGAATCTGAGGCCATCTTTGATTTTCCTCAGTGGGCTTTTCCAGTGTACTCTTTCACTGAGGGCCACCTCTTTATCTCTGGTGGTCTTAGTTATTAAGCTAAACCGTGTTTCCTATTTCTCTGAGGCCCTTTGGACCCAGATGTCTTGAGCATGACCCAGGCACTTACCTTCATCTTGACTTCTCACCAGGGCAGCTGACTTCTGGAGTCTTCCATTCACACTCTGTTTGCGGCCCTGAAGAGTATTGCTTTGTAAGCCAAGAGATGCGCTGAAGAGGATGGTAGTTATACTTTCTGCAACAGTTCTTGGTAGTTTGTAATGGGTTTCCAAGATTTTCTCATCTTATTGCCAGAAATGGAACCACCTGCACAATTCAAATGATTATGCTTTGCTTTTTAATATTTTTGCTGAGCTTCAAGATGGTTAATTTATAGAGAAGTACATAAATGTCATCACCATGTAACTTAAAATTCAAACAGTCTCCATCCTGCCGAAGATTTCCCTGACAACTCCTTATTCAATCTAGGCTGGATGGGCTGTGCTTTCCTTTGAGCTTTCTTTCCTCGCACAAGCTCACCCAAGTTGCCATAATGTTTGTAAATCTTGTTCCCACTGCTGAGAAGAGTGACTGAAGCATAGCAGGCATTCCATAGATTTTGCTAGAAATCAATCAATCAATAAACTACTGCCTCCCTGAAGAGCAGAAAATTCCCAAGGAACTTTCTATCTCTAGCACAGTAGTTGATCCAGAAAAGTACTCAAATGTTTGCTTAATAAATGAACTCAAAGCTTTTCTCTCCTTCAGACATCCTTCTCACATACTTTGTTGTGTGGTGCTCTGGCTCATGGAAGCCTTATGTATAACAGAATGAAATGTTGCCTATTCCTGTGACGTCTTCACTATAGTAGATGTGTTTGCAACCAGTTTTGCAATCACTGTGTCAACCCTTCTCATTGAAAATCTTCCTCTTTTTGGCTGACCCTCCACTTTACCAAGCATGATGTCTTTTTTCTAGGAACTGGGCCTTCCTGAAAACATGTCCAAAGTATAAGAGACAAAGTCTTGCCATTGTCACTTTCAAGGGACAATCTGGCTGTACTTCTTCCCAAACAGATTTGTTCATTCTTCTGACAGTCCATGGGATATTCAGTCTTGTTTGCCAACACCATAATTCAAGTGCACCAACTCTTCTTCAGTCTTCCTTTTTTTTATTGTTCAGCTTTTGCATGCACATGAGGTGACTGAAGATACCAAGTTTTGGCTCCGGATCACCTTAGTCATCAAAGTGACATCCTTGAGTACACTATTACTCAAGGTGAAGTAAACCAGCATCGTCAGCATCACCTAGGAGCTTGTGAGAAATGCAAATTCTTAGTCCCTATCCCAAATCTGGACTCCTGGTGTGGTATTGTAGGATAAACAGTAGAGTACTCATCAAAAGGTCAGAGGTTCAAACCCATCAGCCACTCCTTGGAAATCCTCTATAGGGTGACTATGAGTCTGACTCAACAGCACTTAACAATGACAAATCTATTGTTGTGTGCCAGGGTGTTGATTTGGACTCACAGTGACCCGATAAGATAGAGGAGAGCTACCCTATAGGGTTTCCTCGGCTGTAAACCTTTATGGAGCAAACCGTCAGGGTGGTTTGTTTGCTTTTTTCATGAGGAATTACTGGTGAATTAGAATTCCTAGGTGTAGAATTTGGACTTCTATGTTTTAGCAAAGTGATTCCTATGCATGCTAAAATTTGAGAACTGTTTCTCAGCCCATAATCACCCCTTGCCATGGAGCGACCCTTCAGGACAGGGCAGAGCTGCCCCATAGGATTTCCAAGGTTGTAAATCTTTACAGCTGCAAACTGCCACGTCTTTCTCCCAGAGTCTGTCTGGTGGGTTTGAACCTCCCATCTTTCTTTTAGCAGCTGAAAACTTTAACCACCGTACCACCAGGATTCATTAGTCCAAAATATGAACTCTGAAATGTATGTTGACTCTTCGTTTTTTAACTTTTTAGTGTGAGTTGAGTGAAGGTTAACAGACAGGATCATTGGCTCAACATACAGCAAACTTTAGGCCTAATTTCATCTCAATGATTACAATCCCCTCCTGTGCTTTCCCTTTTATATCTTGTTGTTGTTGTTATGTGCCATGGAGTCGGTTCCGACTCACAGTGACCCTGCATAGGGTTTCCAAGTCTGTTAATCTTTATGGGAGCAGAAAGCCTCATCTTTCTCCCGCGGAGCAGCTGGTAGTTTCGAACTGCTGACCTTGCAGTTTGCGGCCCAATTCGTAACCACTACGCTACCAGCGCTCCTTACATCTTATAGTTCACAAACGAACAAAGCAAGAATATCTGATGTACACACACACAAAACAGAAAATATATGTTCATTTAAGTGTCCTAAGGGCATATTCTGCCAGCCAGCCTTCTGCCCTCAGGCACGCACAGCCTTACTCATTCGGACTCATTTTTAACAAAACGTTACTGAACCAATCTTGGAGAAGTTAGAGAACTGAATTGCCAACTCTTTATGAAATACTACCAGTAAAGAGAAGCCATTCAAGCAAATTAAATTGTGTTTGAATTACTGTTCATGTCTGGAATGAGACTGTGTTATCAAATAGGTAACGACACCAATTTCTTAATCATATATTATTTTGAGAAAGCAGAATTGAATCGGGAAATTGTATTTGGTTTCTTTTAACTTGTTAATTGTGAATTGGGTGAAGGTTTCCAGAGAAAAGCAGTTTCCCATTCAACAATTCATACACATTTTGTTTTGTGTCATTATTGCACTGAACTGGGAATTTTTATAATTTCTATATCCTGAGGCTATGTACGTATATATATCACTGCCACAGAGCTAATTTCAACTCACAGTGACCATATAGAGTGGGTCTAATACTGTAAATCTTTACAGGAACAGACCTACACACACATTGGGAGCACTGTGGCGCTGTAGGATGAGCACTGGACTGCTAGCCACAAGGTAGGCAGTTCAAACCCACCAGTCACTGTCAGAAATCCTATATGGGGTCGGTATGAGTCAGAATCAACCTGATGGCAACACACCAAGAAGAAATAAAGAAACAAACAAACAATGAAAGGCATCCTGGTGATGCTGCTAACCACAGGGACCGTGCTCCTTGGGAAAAAGATGAAGCGGTCTGCTCCCATGAAGACTGACAATATTAGAAACCCTACAGAGGGTCACTGTGAATTGACATCAACTTGATGGTGGTGGTGGTGGTGTGCCGTGGAGTCACTTCCTACTCATAGCGACCCTGCTGTACAGGGTTTCCGAGGCTGTAAATCTCGGAAAGGATTTATCAAAGAAAAAGGAAATAGAAAGCCACTTGCTGCCATGTTGCAAGGATTCTGATTTGTAGTGCCCCTGGATAGTGTTTTCGAGGCTGTAAATCTTTATGGGCGCAGAAAGCCTCGTCTTTCTCCCAAGGCGCTGCTGGTGAGTTTGAACTGCCAACCTGCAGTTAGCAGTCCTGTGATTACCCTACAGTGCCACCAGGGCCCCTTAGATTATCACTTGCAATAGGTACAATGTTAAGTACCTTCGACTCTGTACAGGATTTCCAATAAATGGCTGATGAGTTTGAACTGCCAACCTTGCAGTTCAAATGGATCTTGTGGTCCAGTCCTATAGCACCACACCAGGAGTCCAGGTACAATATTAACCCATATATATTTGTACGTATGGACAATGACTAAAGATGATCGTAGAAGAATTGATGCATTTGAGTCACGGTGTTGGAGGAGAATATTAAAGGTATCATGGACTACCAAACGGACAAACAAATCTGTGTTGGAAGAAGTGCAGCCTGAGTGTTCCTTAAAATCCAGGATGGCCAGACTTCATCTCTCATACTTTGGACATATTATCAGGAGGGATCAGTCACTGGAGAAGGACATCATACTTGGTAAAGTGGAGGATTAGCAAAAAAGAGGAAGACTCCCAACAAGATAGGTTGGCACAGGGGCATAAACAATGGACTCAAGTGTAGCAATGATTGTGAGGTTGGTGTAGGACCCGGCAGTGTTTCATTCTGTCGTACATAGGGTGGCTTATGAGTTGCCACCAACTCGATGGCACCTAATAACAACAACAAAACAATATTTGTGTAAAACCGAGACAGGAGTGATATATAAGAAAATGCTATTAGTGCCTATATCTGCATGGCAAGATTAAGAACAATTTCCTTCATTTTTTTTTTTTTTTTACAATGAAGCTCAAACAAATATTAAAGTCATAAGAAATGGACAGAGATGCAAATTGAAAATGTGAAAAGCTATCTTTAAAATGAACAATGCTTTTTATTACAGAAAATTTCCTGCATGATCCAAAAATAGAATAGTAGAATGAACCCTCAGGACTATTGCTTTTATTGATTACAATCTGTTTAGGCCCATTCTTGTTTTATCTACCCCAGAGATTCTCCAACTTGAGCAGCTATTCTCAGAATCACCTGGAGGGTTTGTCAAAGCTCAGCTGGTTGGTCCCTAGCCTCAGAGACTTTGACTCCATGGGTCTTAGCGGGGGCCTGAGAATTTGTATTTCTCTGAAGTACTCTATACATGCTGCTGCTGTTGTCCCAAGACCATACTGTGAGAACCACTGAGTGATCTATCCTCCCACCCACTTCTTTCTCTCTTTAGATGGTTGTTATTAGCTACTGTGGAGTTGCCCCAACTCATGGCAACTCCATATATAACAGGACAAAAGGCTGTTGGGGCCTGTGCCATTTCCATGATATATTAGGGATCAGACCATTTGTGATCCATAAGGTTTTCTTTGTCTGATTTCCAGGCCTTTCTTCCTAGTGTCTCTTAGTCTGGAAGCTCCGCTGCAACCTATTCGGCATCATAGCAACGTATAAGCCTCTACTGACAGACAGGTGGTGGCTGCACATGGTATGTTTTGGTTAGAAATTGAACCTGAGTCTCCCACAAGAATGCTACCACCGAGTCAGCACTGCCCTGTTGGTGTTGCCAGGTGCTGTTCTTGTCACCCAACCTTCAGGTCCTTGTCCTGCTCTATTAGCCAATTGAAATAAAGCAGACACTGGGGTGTAGAGAAACAGAAAAGGATTTTATTGCCTGTGCAGACAAGGAGCAATGCTAGATCTCATGACCAAAATTTCATGGGGCTCCTTGAATTCGGGGCAACTTGATCTTTATACTCTTAGAGTTTTGGGATTCTTACTTTTTCCACCCCGTCCCTAACTTACCTCTGGACTTCTGGTGTGGCACTGTAAGATCAGCACTGGACTATGAACCACAAGGTCAGCAGTTCAAACCCACCAGCTGTTCCTCGGAAACCCTATGCAGGATCGCTGACGTAACAACAACCTGCCTCTGTCCTTAAATGGAGATCTGGCTGTTGAGTCATGTTATTCCAGATATTTTCTAGGTACAACCCTCTCCTCTAATGTGGGCTTGGTGTAGGATGATGAGTCAGATAATGCATTCCTTTCTGGAGATTCTTGGATCCAGCATCCGTTGGAAGACACTCAGATCTGGTTTGAGAAGAGTCTTGCAATGGAATGCTGATAATAGGTTGTGGGTACTGCTAGCAAGCTGCAAGAATTAGATAATAGATGGGTGGGCAGCAGAGCATCATTCCAAGTAGAGAGTGATAGAAAGGGATATTGACCCAGGGTTTCATAGTCAAATTGATTCTGACTCATAGTGACCCCGTGTGACAGAGTAGGACTGCCTTCTAGGGTTTCCTAGGTTGTAATGTTTATGGGCTACCACTTGTTTGTCAGTTTGTTACGCTGTGGTGGCTTGAGTGTTGCTGTGATACTAGAAGCTATGTCACCAGTATTTTAAATACCAGCAGCATCACCCACGGTAGACAGGTTTCAGCTGAACTTCCAGACGAAGACAGACTAGCAAGAAGGAGAGACAAACTACTTCCGAATATTTAGTCACTGAGAAGCTTATGAATAGCAGTGGAACACTGTCAGATAGCACCAGCATATTGACTACTGAAACATGATGAAGAGTCCCAGAATATTGTCAGATATAGAACCCAAAGATGAAACCTTCAGATTGGAAGGCACTCAAAATACGACTGGGGAAGAGCTGCCTCCTCAAAGTAGAGTTGACTGTGATGACGCCTTTTGGACCTTCATTTGCTGATGGGGCACAACTCAAAATGAAGAGAAACAGCTGTAAGCATCCATTAATAATTGGACAGTGAGTAAGAAAGACCGTAGAAGAAGTGATGCATTTGAACTATGGTGTTGGAGGAAAATATCAAATGTCCCATGGACTGACAAAAGAACAAACCAATCTGCTAGAATGTTCCCTGGAAGCCAGGATGGCCAGATTTTGTCTCTCATACTTGGGACATATTGTCAGGAGAGACAAGTCCCTGGAGAAGAATATCATGTTTGGTAAAGTGGAGGGTCACAGAAAAAGAGGAAGACCCCCCAATGAGGTGGATTGGCAAAGTGGCAGCAGTGATGGGCTCAAATGTAGCAACGATTGTGAGGTTGGTGCAGGACCGGGAAAGGTTTCGTTCTGTTGTGCATAGGCTCACTGTGAGTCAGTACTGACTCGATGGCACCTAACAACAACAATAACAATAAATCTTTATAGGAATAGATCTCCAGGTCTTTCTCCTGCAGAGCCACTGGATGGATTCGAACCACCAACTTTTCAATGAGCAATTCAGTGATTAAACACTACACCACCAGGGCTCCCAACACAGCCCAATTGTTGTTGTTAGGTGTCATGGAGTCCATTCCAACTCATAGTGACCCTGTGTACAACACAACAAAGCACTGTCCACTCCTGTGCCACCGTCACGTCATTGTTGTTTGAGCCCATTGCTGCAGGCACTGTGGCAATCCATCTCGTTGAGGATTAGGGATAGTGGAGTATTTGTTCAGTTTGGGGTATATGTAGGTTGAAGGTATTATGGCACAAGCAGAAATATGGGGAGACTTTGTTATACAGATGCAAAGTTAAGCCATTTTGATTGTTTATTTTCTACTTAAGCTCCTACTGGTTTTATGAGTGGCACTGATTGATGAGCACTACTAGTTTTTTAGGTTTATGTCTACCAAGATGGCCCTATTGTGAAGTTTCTCTGGATTCTGAACCAAGACTGGTCTTATTTCCTTTCATATATATACTCTTGGACTCATGTCAACATCACAGTTCCTTGTGTGAAATTCCCATGCAGGTTTCTCTTACTTCAGAGAAGTTTTATGACTGAAGGGTACATGGCAGCTTGTATTTTTCAATCTAGACCTATTCATATTTGGGTCCACCTTTGGTAAACATCCTCCTGAAAAGAGGAATGTTTGTGTTTGTAGAAATACACTTGAGTCATCAGATCTCATGCAAATTGTCTGCATTGATGAATGGTCTCTAGCTTGCTCCCTTTGCTTGTTGTATTTATAGCTCACATTACTTATAATTGTTGGATAACATAATATGGAGCAGATGGCTTCATTATTTTGAGTTTCACATTTTGAATTTCAAATGTTGTGGTTGATAGTCCCTTGGTAACCAGCTGTGCCCCTGAGGAGATGAGGAGGCCAGACTCCAGTTCAAAGATCCTGGGTCAGATCCCATAAGTACTGTCGAAGTGTTAGCATTTGAGGCATCCACTGATTCCTCTGCCCTTGGTTACACCTGAAAGTTCAGACTGGTGGACCCATGAGAGAATGAGACCACACAATGAAGCCTTTGGGAATCACTCAGTTAGCTTATGAGTGCATAGAGCGGAGAAAGACTCTTCACCAATAAGCTCCCAGAATATTAGCAGGGATAGTTACAATTCGTAACATAAAATTGTTATTATTTAAAAATATGAGTCCAGGACCCAGCAGGAAACAGGCAGCATGCTCACGTGGGACCACGGAGGAGTGTTTAGTTCAGGACTTACATGGTACAGTGACATAGCAACAGTGGGGAACATTCTAGGTTTGAATGAGCAAGGGAAGGAGGAAACCCAGAACCCAGAGAGGGCAGCTCCAGCTATAGGAGAAGGCCAGCCAGTTGGTGCCTAGCCTTTCTTAGAAGAACACATACAGAATCCTGACCAGTCAGGTAGGGAGCCAGGGAACAAAGACCGAAATGATTCCCTCTTCCTTGGCTGAACTTACTGTAAGTATAGGGCAAGACAGCTTGTTAATACAGACTTCAGTCAGAGTCTTGGGACACAGAGCAGGATAGAAAAAGTATTTCCTGACAATAAGTTTCCATAACATCCACTGTCAAGACTTCTTTGTGTATCCTTCCAGACACAATTCAACTCACCACTGTGTATCCTTCTGAACCCAATTCAACTCTCCACTGTGTATCCTTCTGAACCCAATTCAACTCACCACTGTGTATCCTTCTGAACCCAATTCAACTCTCCACTGTGTATCCTTCTGAACCCAATTCAACTCTCCACTGTGTATCCTTCTGAACCCAATTCAACTCACTGCCCTCCAGTTGATTCATAGCAACGGTGTAGGACAAACTAGCATTGCTTCACACGGTTTCTGAAGCTGCTGACCTTTTTGGTTAGCAGTCCAATGCTTATCCCATCAGGGTTCTTCTATAGTGACAAGCTTTGTATGATTTTGACATTTATGTATCTTCCAACTCCATGAAGAGGTCTGACAATTAACTAACATTTTAATTTTGAGACTTAGATATCTGGGAGGAGAAAAACTGGGTTGCAGAAATTACCTTCAATGTCTTTCTATTCTAAAGTGGTTCCGAGTCTCACCTTCATTACCCATGTAGTAGTTTTGTTGCTTCATATCCTCACTAAACTCTTTTTAATTTTCGCCAGCTGACTATCCCATTTGCATTGTCTGATTAGTAAATGGGTTGAACATCTTTTCATTTGATTATTGCCCGGTCATTATTCTATTTTCCTGTGAGATATCTGTTTGTCTTTTACCCATATTAAATTGTTTTTTTTTGTTGTTGTTATTGCTTCTTTTTTGTCCTTACTGATTTGTGGAAGTGATTTATATATTCTGAGTACTAATGTTTTGTCAGTTACGTCGCAAGTATCACAGTCATTATGGAAAAGATGGATGAATTGGACTTTATTAAAATTAAAAACTACTGGCTGTGAAAATGTGGAGAATAAAAAGACAAAGCACATAATGGGAAAATATTTTTAATACATATATTGAACAAAGGATTGTTATTCAGTGTTTATTAAAAACCCCTTCAAGTCAGTGAGAAAATTCAAACATTCCATTTTTTTCATTCCAATTTTTTAAATAGGCAAAAGACTTGAATAGGCAATTTATAAAAGGATCTCCAAATGACGACAAACATATTGAAAAGGCGTACTGTTATGTTATTTCATTTACCAAGGAAATGCAAATTTAAGACACAATGAGAAGCCACTCTTATTCCGCTGAAATCCTAACATTAGGAAACCTGATGCTGCTAAGTGCTGACAATGGTGTGGAGTATCAACAACTTAGCCTCTGCTAGTGGCGATGCTCCACGGGAGAAAGATGAGGCGTTCTCCTCCCGTAAAGATTCACACCCTCGGAAACCCTGTACAGGGTCGCTATGGGTCGGAACCGACTCGACGGCACTTAACAACAACAACAACAACAGTGGTGATGCAAATTGGTAAAATCACAATGGTAGGTTTTATCAGGGCTGGGATTTCTGGAGTGGCACTGTAGGATAAGCACTGGACTGCTAACTGTAAATGTAAGGTCAGTGTTTCAAACCCACCAGCTGCTCCTTGGAAACCCTATACATGGTTGCTGTGATTCAGAACCGAGTTGATGGCATTTAACAACAACAGCAGGAAGGGTTGGCACATTCTAAGGTCAGCCACTTACTCTTTTGATGCTTCTTCTAATATTTTTATTGTTTCATTTTTATACTTAAAACTGTAATCCTCATTTGGATCAAAACAAAAATGTAGCGGGAGGTAGAGTTGTATCAGTTTTGCTTGTTTTCCCCACGATGAAAAACCATTTATGCTAACACAACTCATTTAGACAGAAATGGAAATGACCATCCTTATTGTCTATTATATTTCCGGATTTATTTGACTCTATTTGTGAATTCTCCATTTTGGTGTTCTACTATGGATTTGTCCCTTCCTAGGAGTCCTGGTGTGGAGCCATAGGATAAGCACTGGACAGTTAACAACAAGGTCGGTGGTTCAAACCCACCAGTCGCTTTTGGAAACCCTAAACAGGGTCACTGTGTGTTGCAACCTACTCAACAGTACTTAACACTACCAACAACAATAGATTTTACAGGAAGTTTTAATATCTGGAAAGGTGAATTTACCCTTACTACTTTTCTTTATTTTGATTTTATTTCCTCAGGCTTATTCTTCTACATGAACTTTAAATTCATTTAATCCATTAAAAAGTTCCCATTTTTATGCTATTGAAATTACGTTATATTTATATATTATCTTTAGAAAAATAGACATTTGTCTTACCTTCCAGAAACATGTTCTAACGCTCCATTTATTCAGATTGCCTTTTTTTTTTCTAGGCATATAGATAACCAAAAGTTGCCTGCATTTATGTTCATTTTTTTAAATGTATTTTGTTTGAGTATCTGAAAGTAACATTCATTTTACATTATGCAATTGACAAAGCAAATAGTGCTCATTTACTTAATCACTTAATAGTCTAAACATTTCCAACACTTCAAGTATATCATTTTGAATATGGAAATTCTTCTTGCTCTGAGAATTACTGAAAACCTCTGATTCATGACTTGGTTGGAGAGAAGGAAAAGTATTAAAATGAATCAACTTTATATAACCTGGTAGCGCAGTGGCTACGAGTTGGGCTGCTAACCTCAAGGTCAGCAGTTTGAAACTACCAGCTGTTTCTGCAGAAGAAAGATGAGGCTTTCTGCTCCCGTAAAGATTTACAGCCTCGAAAACCCTATGTGGGGTTCCTGTGAGTCAGAACCGACTTCACGGCACACCAGCACCACACCAGCACCAGGTTTCTTAAAAGAGACTTTATCTCATGTACTTTGGACATGAGTGGGAAGTGACTTGATGGCACCTAACAGCAGCGACAAAGCACTGAGGACATTACGAATGGAGAACTTAAAAGGTGTCTGAGCTTAGGGCTTCCACTGTAGACCATTGTTGTTGTTGTTGTTAGGTGCCATCGAGTCGGTACCGACCCATAGCGGCCCTATGCACAGCAGAATGAAACACTGCCTGGTCCTGGGCCAACCTCATTATTGTTGCCACGCTTGAGTCCATCGATGCTGCCACTTGGACAATCCATCTCGTTGGGGGTCTTCCTCTTTTCCTCTGACCCTCCACCTTACCAAACATGATATCCTTCTTCAGTGACTGGTCCCTCCTGAAAATATGTCCAAAGTATGAGAGACGAAGTTTGGTCATCTTGGCTTCTAAGGAGCACTCTGGCTGCACTTCTTCCAAAATGGATCTGTAGACCATAGCCTTCCATAAAGCAAATGCTTTACAATTTAAGCTCTAATGCACATGGCAAAAGTGACTTTGCAATTGTGTTTAAGTTAAGGATCTTGATATGGGAAGATTATCCTGGATTATGCAGGCGGGTTCAAAGGAATCAGAAGGGTCCATGTAAGAGGGAGGCAAAAAGGTCAAAGGAATCTTCTCTCACAACCACCAGTGATGGCAGCAATGTGTCACATATGCATGCTGGGCCTAGAGAAACAGGGAGGAGACTATAATAAATAGGAAAGTTTACAGACTGTCTCTGAGGCTCATGGGCTATGACATCACAAGCAAACATCTATAATAGTTGCCTCCCAGTTTCTGTAGGTACTGAAGAAACATGGGCATCTGAACACTTAAACCTCAGCACAAAATGGAATTAAGCTCTGCCTGGTTGGAGTTTGTAGGCAAAAAGCCTTCAGATTTCAAATATTAAAGCAATGCCAAGTGCCTTATTTTAAGTGCTCTTATCAGTCAGAAACACCAACCTTTTAGATTAGTAGTAGTAGCTGTTGTTGTTGTTGGGTGCTGCTGAGTCAGTTCTGGCTCATAATGACCCTCTGCGCAACAGTTACCTCTAGCATCACCATCTTTCCCAATTAGTGATCTTTCCTTTGTTTCCAGTTTTCACATTCCCATCACCAGTAATGCACCTTGGTTGTATGTTTGACCAATTTCAGACAGAAGATGTTGGTTGTTGTTGTTAAGTGCTGTTGAGTCGATTCCGACCCATAGCGGCCATGTATAGAGTTTCCAAGGAGCAGATGATGAGCTTGAACCACCGACCTTGCAGTTCAAACGACTTTGCAGTCTGATGCGTTAGTCCACAGCGCCACACCAAGACTCTTCAATTTCATCATCACTGGCTTTAGGGGTTGATGCATAAATTTGAATAATAGTGGTATTAACTAGTCTTCCTTGTGTCACAGACTGTGTTGTACTTCAAGATAGATCTTGAAATTTTCTTTTTGATGATGAATGTGACGTTATTCCTCTTCAGATGGCCATTCCCAACATAGCAAGCTATATGATTGTCTGATTCAAAATGGCCAATACCTGTCCATATCAGCTCACTAATGCCTAGGATATCAATCGTTATGCGTTCTGTTTCCTTTTGGACAATTCCATTTTCTAAGATTCATATTTCGTACATTCCATGTTTGGATTATTAATGGATGTTTGCAGCTGTTTCTTCTCATTTTGAATGGTGTCACATCAGCAAATGAAGGTCCCGAGGACTTTACCCCATCCATGTCATTAAGGTCAACTACTTTGTGGAGGCAGCTCTTCCTCATTGAGTATTTTGAGTGCTTTCCAACCTTAGAGGCTCATCTTCTGGTACTATATCAGAGATTATGCTGCTATGTTTTCAGTGGCTATCCATTCAGAGGAGTCCTGGTATGGCACTGTGAAATAAAGCATTGGACTGCCAGGTTGGTTTGAATCACAAGGTTGGCAATTCAAACCCACCAGCTGCTCCTCGTGACAGGGACAAGTTAGGACCCCTGGGCCCTGGGCTTCTCTTATCCACCCCTTTACCCTGATTCCTTTATGCCTAGACAGGGATCAAGAAAGGGTGGAGAACATCTCTAGTCCAACAAGAATAGTAACACTGAGGAGAACACCCTGGAGACAGAGATAAGGATATCAGGGCCTGAAACCCTAATAGAAGCAGCTGGCCGCAGGCAGACGACCCATGAAGATAGCGCCTAGAGCTGACAATGGCATGAAGGCACTCCATTTCCAAGAAGCCCACGGCCCTTTACTAAAAATCGATGAATATTCAATATATCACTCCTAATCAATATGTATTAGCCCACTCTTGGAAGAAAAGACCCTAACCTTTATAAGCCAGTGCACCCCAACCCCAAAACTCCACTTGGGGAGACAGACCTGCTTCTCTCTCTTTGAAGTGTACTTTCATTTTGACTTAATCTATGCTCCCCAATTCTACACGATCTCCACTTAGGGAGACAGATCCTCTTCTCTCTCTGAAGTGTACTTTCACTTTGCAATAAAGAGCTTCTAAGTGAATGCTTATTGTTCAGTGTGACTGAGAAGCTGTGACTCAGTGGGATTAATTCTTTAAACAACCCCCCCTCCCCGCCCGGAGAGCGAGAGGGATCAGGGAAAAACGTGACATCCAGAAACCCTATACAGTACAGGGTTGCTATGAGTCAGAACCAACTGGTCAGCACTTAATAACCGAAACAACCATTCAGAAGTGGCCTGTCCAGTCTGTCTCTCCTTCTTCCTAGTCTGTAAACTCCATTGAAACCTGTCCACCATGGGTGCCCCTACTGGTGGCTAAAATACTGGTGGCATAGCTTCTAGCATCACACAAGCCACCACAGTCTGACAAATGGACAGAGAAGTCACCGTTAAGCCGCCATATGTGGTAGTCCTAGGCAGTCTCCCACTCAGGTACTAACCAGGCTCGATCCTGCTTAGCTTTTGAGATCAGACAAGATTGGAGTGTTCAGGGTGGTATTTCCATAGACATAGGCTAGTAGTCAGTGTCCTGGTATAGCAGTGTAGGATAAGCACTGGACTGCTAACCACTAAGTGGGTGGTTCAAACCCACCAACTGTTCCTCAGAAACCCCATGTAAGGTCGCTATGAGTTGGCACCAACTGGATGACACTGAATGAAAACAACAGGCTAGTAGTTGAGTGCAAATCATTTGTACCATATTTGACCCACAGAAGGGGCTAAATGCATAGGTATTTCCTCAAAACTAACAATTTTCAACGAGTCATTCATGTGATGCTGGACTGCAGAGTTGGTTTGATCCACAAGGTTGGCGTTTCAAGCTCACCAGCTGCTCCTTGGAAGAACCCTATACAGGGTCGCTATGGGTCGGAACTGACTTGATGGCACTTAACAATAACAACAACAATCAGACCCCAACTGGTCAGGCATTATCAAGCCTAGGGAGGGGGTGGAGCCAGGAAAGACTAATGCAACAACTGCAATCACATTCCTTGTTTGCCCAATAACCATTAATCAGCCCCCAGCAGCATCACAGACCCCGAGAGGGCCCGGTCTTGCTTGGCAACCATAATCTGGTCCTGTCTCATCTAAAAAAATTAAAATGGATAGGATATTGTGTTCCTTTTTCACCCCCACCCTCCTCAGCATGAAAGTGTGGAGGATCAGAGCTCTCTCCCAGCCCACATCCCCACCCCCTGATGAAAAATTAACCAGCTGTGTGAGTGGATGAATCCCTGAAGGGGAATAAGGTCTCTGATGTGAGATGGGCTTGGTTTGGGAGTAGCAAATTCCTCCTACTCATTAATTCTCCAGCCTCTGGATCCTGTGCATGGCTGGCAGGTGTGTGCAGCATGCTAATTGGCCACTCCTCTAGCACCCAGATGGGCCCAGCAATTGGGGGAGCGAAGACTGCCATTTTTATGGTGTGATGCAAGTACCTGACTGCTTTGGGAAAATGGAGTAGCTCAAAGCACATTTCCTGTTTAATTATGTTTTCATCTTCTCATCTCTGGACTTCCTGAAGACAGAGCCAAGTCTTATCTGCAGCTCCACCTCAGTACCTACTGGTGTCTGATACTAGCAGAGACTGTAATAAACTAGTGAGTGAGTTGGTGAATAAATGACTGTTAGCCGAGTCTACTTCATAGGCTCATCCCAGCAAGTGTTTGAGATACCATTCATCCATTCGCTCATTCAGTCAATGAACATTTACTAAGGAGCCTGGTTGTTAGGAGCTCACAGTTAATCCAGTCATTTATTTGCATTGGAATTCATTCATTTAGTCTCATTCATATACGAATTCATTTATCCAACAAAAACTAGTACCAATCCTTATCCTAGCACTGGTGATACAAGGATAAAATCTGTGTCCTTAGGCTGCTCAAAGTGTGGTAGGGGAAATAGGTCAGCAAGTTGACAAGAAGAAACAGGGGAAATGGCAGAGTATAGAATTAATCTGGGGAAAGACTACTCTTGTTTTGCAAAACGTTTTGATGAGCCTTTTTGCTTTTGTAAACAAGAGGCCAAGAGCTGAGTCCTAGGGAGACTGAGAAACCAGGGAGCTAAATTACCTCTTAGAAGTCTGTCTCATAAGGAAAGGCATGTGTCCATGTAAAAGATTTTATATGTATATATATTATTGTTAAGTGCCATGGAGTCGGTTTTGACTCCTAGGGACCCTGTATAGAGTTTCCAAGGCTTTCAATCTTTTGCTAGAGCAGAAAGCCCCATCTTTCTCCTGTAAAACAGCTGGTGGGCTAGAATCGCTGACTTTGTGGTTCACAGTCCAGTGTTTATCCTATGAAGCCACTGAGATCCCACATATGAATATTTTTGGGTGTGAAAAGATTTTAAAAATTGTTTTTATGGGGAACACCCCCCCCCCCCCCCGGAGACACATATTCCTAAGGCCTGGGAGCTGAAAACAGTGATGGGGGAGATGGGAGAAGATGCATGGAGTCAGTTCAGAGTGAATGAGACCATTGTTGTTGAGTTATTAAGTGCCATCAAGTTGGTTCTGATCCATAGCGACCCTGTATAGGGTTTCCGAGGAGTGGCTGGTGATCTTGAACCGTCGACCTTGTGGTTCAAACTGACTTTGCAGTCCAGTGCATTAACCCACAGTGCCATGAGTGTTGCCATTTTGAGAATTTAACACAATATTGGAGCACTGAGACATGCTCCCTTCCTGTTCTTAATCTCTTAGGTGTATGCTTTTACAATGCTAATTATCACCTAGATTTGAAGCCTGGTCCCCCTTTGTGTGGCTTCTGAAAAGAATAACCACCCAGACAGACAGGCACCGGGAGAGTTAACTCTTGATATGTTTATTAAGACATCTGATCGTCTTGTGACTTATCGACCATGCCAGAATTATAAGATTGTAGCTCACCTACTATTGTTGTTGTTGTTAAGTGCCATGGAGTTGGTTCCAACTCATAGCAACCCTGTATAGGGTTTTTGAGGAGCGGCTGGTGAGCTGCTCTGGTAGCGTAGTGGTTACGAATCGGGCTGCGAACCTTAAGGTCAGTGGTTCGAAACTACCAGCCGCTCCGCGGGAGAAAGATCAGGCTTTCTACTCCCGTAAGGATTTACACCCTCGGAAACCCTGTACAGGGTCGCTATGGGTCGGAACCGATTCGACGGCACTTAACAACAACAACCACCCCAGGACTCCATGCTTATTAGAATTGTAAAAATATCACTTGCAAAATAAATTCCAGTGGACATCATCCCTCTCATTAAGGGACTCTAGGAGCAGGCTTCTGGACAATAAAGGCAGTTCTCTTTGTTTATTTGGGATATTTGTTAATTGGACTAAATTGCTTCAGGGCAGCACACTTAAACTTTGCAGCTGACTTGAAGGCTGACAACCAGAACATGTTAACATTCCCTGAGAATATTCAGACATATTCTGGAGAGATCTGGACTCCCACCAATGGGAAACTGATCAATATCTCAGCCCCAGCAAACCCTGTATATAAAAATGAAGAAATAAATTGATGGTCATGGAATAATTGTTGTTGTTAAGTGCCATTGATTCGGTCTGACTCATAGCAACCCTGCATAGTGTTCCCAAGGAGCAGCTGGTAAGTTTGAACCACTGACTTTTTGGTTCAAACTGGCCTTGTGGTTGAGTGCTTATCCTACAGCATCACACCAGTGTGTAATACAGCACTACCCCAAAGAAATAAAATATGAGCCAAATATGTATTTTCAGATTCCCTAAGAGCTACATTGAGGTTCTTGGTTGGCACAAGGGGTTTGCTCTAGGCCACTAACTGACAGGGTGCTTATCAAAGTCACCCTGAGACACTTTGGAAGAAAGGCCTGGGATCCAGAAAGAGTGTTGTTAAGTGCCCTTGAGTCAGTTCTGACTCATAGTGGCCCTGTATAGGGTTTTGGAAGAGCGGCTAGTGAGTTTGAACCACTGACCTTAAATTCAAACCTATCTGTGGCCCAGTGCCTACCCTACAGTGCCACACCAGGATTCCTTTATTGTTGCTGTTGTTTGTTAACCGCTGTCGAGTTGGTTCCGACCCATAGCGACACTGTATAGGGTTTCCGAGGAGCAGCTGGTGAGCTTGAACCTCCAACTTGTTGTTGTTAGCTGCTATCTAGTTGGTTCTGCTTCATGGGAACTCCATGTGTGCAGAGTAAAACTACTTCATAAGGTTTCCAAAGCTGGAGACCTTTCAGAAGCCAATCGCCTGTCTTCAGAGGCGCCTGAGGTAGGTTTGAATTACTAACATTTCAGCTAGAAGGGGTGAAGGGCTTACCTGCAATACCCAGGGACTCTCAGGAGACAATAATAATAATTAAAAAAAATCCTGCTACCATCAAGTCAACTCTGAGTTACAGCAACACTGTATAGGGTTTCTGAGGAGAAAATCTCATCTTTCTCCTGAGGAGTGGCTGGTGCTTACCAGTCCCACCAGGACCCCAAGAGACAATATATAGCATCAATCACAGACCTGGAGTCCTGGTGTGGTACTCTAGGTTGGCGGTTGAAACCTACCAGCCACTCCTCAGGAAACCCTATATCTGGTCTCTATGAGTCAGAACCACCTGGCTGGCTAGAGCCCCAAAAGGCTCCCTATAGATGGTAACTTCCCTCAGTGTTTCTTCTAGTCTCTCTCTCTTTGAATTCATTTGGATTCTCTGGTTCTTTTCATTTCTTTTTTCATGGTCAGTTTGACATTCCTTCTCACTCTCAAATCCCTCTGCTCCTCCAGAAGATTAAAATTTTCTTCCAGAGAGCAAAATTGCCCACTAACCAAGATAAATTGTAGTTGCAAGCATAAGCATGTCTCATTTAGTGCTGGCCTTCAAGGGAGCTGTCCATGAGAAATGAATCTCAGACTTTTGTGTTAGCAGCCAGACAGTTAACCACTGCACCACCAGAGCTGCTAGGGACTCAAGTCACCAGTAAACAAATGGTGGTGGTGGAGTCGGCCCTGACTCATAGGACCCTGCATAGGGTCTCCAAGGCTGTCAATCTTTATGGGGGCAGAAAGCCTCATCTGTCTCCCGCGGAATGGCTGGTACTTTCAGACTGCTGACCTTGAGGTTAACAGCCCCACTTGTAAGCACTGTAGCCCTTCATTTAAATGAAAGGATGAAGTCTTTCGAGTGTCTCATTTCTTTTTCATTAAGAACCAAACAAATGATTGTATTTCAGCATCAACACCTGACTTGTCTCTAGGAACAGTGATGGCTTTTGTTTTTGAGCATTTATGATGTGCCAAGCTTAGAACAAGCTCAGTGCATCACTTCAACCATCCTCTTGTCTTCAGTATCTTTTCAGTGCTCCCTCCCCTTCCTTACAAAGTCCAGACTAGGATAAATTCAACCCTTACTCTCTCCATCTTTCTGCCCGGGTCGCTGAGCGCTCCTGAAGAACGCCATCTAACTCTGCAGATTTTTGCCTTGCATGAAATGCTGAAATGCTAGCAATAAAGCCTACTGAACCATTGTAATCCCAACCTCACTCTACCTCATTCCGACATGGGGAAGTGTTGGTTCAAAAGGCGTCATTTCAGAGCAGAACTTGAGATAAGAACAGGAAATCATCAGGCACCAGAAAGAAAGAAGAAACCC
This sequence comes from Chrysochloris asiatica, assembly GCF_000296735.1. Lineage (NCBI taxonomy): Eukaryota > Metazoa > Chordata > Mammalia > Afrosoricida > Chrysochloridae > Chrysochloris > Chrysochloris asiatica. The sequence continues at coordinate 19,519,529 of NW_006408536.1, forward strand.
AGAACACCTGAGCTGATGTTCCGGTGGCCCAATGAACGAGATGTAAACTCCAGATACAAGGGCGAAGATTCAACATAGCAATAAAAGTGTCCTTAGGTCTGTGCGAGATGGGGAGCTAGAACTGGGCTCTTGGACTAATGCTGGTACAAATGACTGATGGCTGCTTTGGTGTTGGGGCATCTACAGCCCTGGAAAGAGCTTAGGGGCGGGGGGGGGGGGGGGGGGGGGGGGGGGGGGGGGGGGCAAAAATAATTAAGGCTGGACCAAGGCTCAGAGTCCAATTTGGGTTGGCTTACAGGAGCCCTAGTGGCACAACAGCTAAGTACGCCACTGTTAATTGAAATGTTGGTGGTTCGAACCCACCCAGCAGTTCTGTGAGCTGGAAGAAGCCCTGGAAAGAGCACAGCCTAGACAAACCTATGGGGCAGTTTGACTCTGCCACACGGGGGGGTTCTGAGTCAAAATCAACTTTGATGGCACACAACAACAACACTGAAACCAATGAAGAAATCTGATGGTTCTTGCACGTTTATGTTTGTAGGCTGAGATGCACACCTGTTTCCTATTTAAAATGTTGACTAACTGGTGGGCTTCTGTCTGGGATTTTCTTGGAGCCATAATGATCTAGCTCCCCGAGTCTGGCACAGTGTGTCCAGGGACTCAGCTGTTGACGCAGAAGTGGCCGGAAAGCCCTGATTTCAGGATGGAATGTGCAGACCAAGCAGAGCAGCAAAGACCCTTGGGTACACAGATAATCCTTGTAGGATTATCTGACCTACACAAGGGCACTTGAGGGACTTGTGATTCTGCAATGAGCCGAGGCTGAGACAGAAAGCCATTTGGCTGTGAGAAGCGCTGCCCAAATATATTAGCTAATTCAAGAACAAAATTCAAGACTTCAGCTCATTAGCCTTGTGGTTTTGGCAGCATGATTGCCCCTGAGGTTTTTCACATTTTCTCCGGAGTCCTGTATATTAAGTTTACATCTTTAATGAGGTTTCAAATATTAGCTTAAAGCATCACAGGTTGTTATTAAAAAAAATACGTTGACTGTCTAGATGTATCCTATTTTATATACAAATACATATTTTCATTAAAAGCTAACAAACTTCCACAAGAAGGTGTTCATGCTCTTACATATACTTAGCTAATTTCGGAGTCCTGTCTTCTTGAGTATGTTATTACTAAATCATTTATTTATACCATTACTTTGTGAGCTGTTTTTAAGTGCCATCGAGTTGGTTCTGACTCATAGTAACACTGTATAGGGTTTCTGAGGCTTTAATTCTTTGTGGGGGCAGAAAGCTTCATCTTTCTCCTGCAGAGTGACTGGTGGGCTCGAACCACTAATCTTGTGGTTTACAATCCAGTGTTTATCCTATGGAGTCACTGTACTTCTCACCTTGTGATTGATGGTGGTGTACCATTGAGTAGGTTCCAACTCTTAGTGACCCTGTATAGGGTTTCCGAGACTGTAAGTCTCTATGGGAGCAGAAAGCCTCCTGTTTCTGCTTTCTGTTTCATATGCGTGTGGAGCAGCTGGTGGACTTGAACTGATTGGGTTAGCAGCCCAATGCGTAACTCACTCCGCAGGACAAAATGTCCTAAAGCATTGCTTTACCCATTTTCATCATTCCTTGTATTATATACAGACAAAAAAAACCCCCAAACCCCTATTGATATATATGCTGGTTGGTGGTTGTATGCCATGGAGTCGGTTCCGAGGCTGCATATCTTTATGGAAGCAGAAAATCTTCTCTTTCTCCTGTGGATTTGAACCACTGACTGACCTGGCCGTTAGCAGTCCAATGCTGGTTCAAACCCACCAGTTGCTCTTTGGAAATGACTCAATGGCACCTAACAACATGCCGAGTCAGTTCTGACTCATAGTGTCCCTATCTATGCACAGCAGAACGAAACACTGCCCCGTCCTGCACAATTCTCACAATGAGTTCTCACATTTGAGTTCATTGTTGCTGCCACTGTGCCAGTCCATCTCACTGAGGGTCATCCTCTTTTTGGCCAACCTTCCATTTTACCAAGCATGATGTCCTTCTCCAGGGACTGCTCCCTCCTGATTACATGCCTGAAGTACGAGAGATGAAGTCTCGACATCTTGCCCTCCAAGGAGCACTCTGGCCATACTTCTTCCAAGACAGACTTGCTTGCTCTTCTGGCGGTCCATGGTATGTCAACATTCTCCTCCAACACCACAATTCAAATGCATTGACCCTTCTAAGCCCTTCCTCATTTATTGTCCAACCTTCATATGCATATGAGGGAACCAAAAGCACCATGACTTCGGTTAGGCACTCTTTAGTCCTCGAGTAGATATTTTTGCTCTTGAACACTTTTAAGAGGTCCATTGTGGCAGATTTATCCAATGCAATACGTCACTTGATTTGACAGCTGCGTCCATGAGTGTCGACCATGGATCCAAGCAAAATGAAGTCCCTGACAACTTCAATCTTCTCTCCATTCATCATGATGCTGTTTATTGGTTCCGTTGTGAGGCTGTTTGTCTTCTTTACATTGAGGTGCAATCGCTAGTCTTCATCAGTAAGTATTCCAAGTTCTCTTCGCTTCCAGCAAGCAAGGTTGCATCATCAGCACTTTACAGGTTGTTACTGAGTCTTCCCTACAATGTTCTTTTTGATAGCAAGTGTGACATCCTTCCTCTTCAATTTGAAATTCCCAGTATAATAAACCATATGATGGTTGGGTCCAAAATGGCCAACACCAGTCCATACCAGCTCACTAATGCCTGGTGTGGAGGCCTGGTGTGCTGCCATAAGATAAGCACTTGACCTCAAGGTCGGTTTGAACTGTAAGATCAACGGCTCAAACTCACCAGCTGCTCCTCGGAAACCCTATGCAGGATCACTATGAGTCGGAACTGCCTCGATGGTACTTAACAACAATGACAACAACAACAATACCTACCATGACGATCTGGATGTGTTCCATCTCATTTTTGACAACTTCCAATTTTCTTAGATACATACTTCATGCATCCCACACTCTGATTATTAATGGATATTTTCAGTGATTTCTCCTCATATATGTATATATAATTTTATTGTCCCAACTATCTCAACGACAGAGGATCAGGTTTTACACTTCTTATATGTTCGTTCATTTTGTCCATCTGAGTCTTTTGCCTTCCAAACTTCCTTCTACTAGATCCCAAGAACCTTTAATGTATGTGAACTTGTTGTTGTTGTTGTTAGGTGTCATCGAGTTGGTATCAACTCATAACGACCCTATGCACAACCGTACGAAACACTGCCAGGTCCTGGTTCAACCTCACAATTGGATTTCTTGACTGCTGCTTCCATGAGTGTTGATAGTTGATCCAAGAAGAATGAAGTCCTTGACAACTTCAATCTTTTCTCCATTGATAAGGAAAGGATGTTGTTTATTGGTACAACGGTGAGGATTCTTGTTTTCTTTACATTGAGATGTAATCCATGCCTAAGGCTGTACTCTTTGATCTTCATCAGTAAATGTTTTAAGTCCTCTTCACTTTCAGCAAGCAAGGTTGTATCATCTGCA